>NC_134865.1:44437192-45110629 GCF_049852395.1 Peromyscus maniculatus bairdii | reverse complement strand
CTTTAATCCCAGCACTTGGGAAGCAGAGGCAGGTGAATCTTTGTGAGTTCGAGGCCAGCCTGGTCTACAGAGTGAGTTCCAGGACAGGCTCCAAAGCTACACAGAGAAACCCTGTCTCAAAATGCTAATAATAACAATAACAATAACGCTGGTGAGAGCCACTCACATCACAGAGGGCAATCTGCTTTACTAAGTGTACTAACATGAAACCTCTCCCGTCCAGCAGCACCCTGTCACACACAGACCTACAACCATATTTAGCCAAGTGTCTGAGCACCCCTCGGTCCAGTCAAGCTAACACTAAGCACCCCCCTCATCACATTTGTCTCCCACTCTCATCCTCCACAGTGCGGGCTCCCTCTCACACCTCCTCCCTTTCGCACAAGGATATTGGCTCTCATGTCCTGGTTAAGCTTCCCTCATCTCTTTCTTCTGTTTGCACACCATAAGTAGACTGGGAGACCTAGCTCAACCATAAAGCACTCTCTGACTCCTCCAGTTAGACATAATTGCCCTCTTCTGGACCATGCGTGTGTGTCTCAGTCATGTACTGCTCACAGATGCCTTGTGTCTCGTTCCTGCCTGTGTCTGATGTGTTCATGTTTTGTAAGTGATCCCTATCAATGCAGATGTCTAGCTCCTGGGGTCGGAAGGAGGTAGTGCCGTGCTTGCCCGGGAAAACCAGCAATGATGGTTTATCATGCAAGCTACAATGTTTTCCTCTATTTAGAAAGATGCTTTAGTTATATCTTAAACAGAAATGTTAATACGGATATAAACAGTAATGTATAAAAGCCTTTCTTGCATACAGTAAAGCATTAAAATCTGTCTGTATTTCCCTAATAACTGTTTCACAAATAAGGACACCGAGGCAGAGAGGGATGAGGCAGCTTCGTGCTGCCAAAGAGCATAGATTTGGGGCTGGAGTTTGGGGCAGTCATTGTGTGGAACCCTCACATAAGCACTGGGGACAGGCGAGGTCTGCGACATCCTCAGGAGGAAGGCTGCCCATTCAAGTCTTCTGTTATAGGCATTCTTGGTCTCCCACCCCCAACATGGCATCCCAGCATTCTTAACCAATGAGGAGGTTGTTCCGTTACTTCTTTTCGCTTCTGTTTCTTCTCCCTAAGACATTCTATGAGTGATTACAATGTTTTTTCAAAAAGCAGCACCACGAACCACAGGCGTTCCGAGTCTGGCTTGTGTTAACTCGAGGGACAGAGGTTGCTTTCCACATGTGATTCTCACCATGAGCGTGAAGTCACAGCGCCCTTCCTGATGCTCTGTTTTCTGGCTGGTGCTACTGATCTCAGCACTGAAAAATAAAGAGCCAGTGGTAGATTTATATCATTTAACCAGGATTTTAAACATTGTAGCGAGTAACAGAATCTTTGAGTGAATTTTTTACCATGTTATTTTCTTTTTAAAAAATTATTTATTTTTATTTTATGTGCATTGGTGTTTTGCCTGGCTGTATGCATGTATGAGGGTGTCAGGCTGGAACTGGAATTAGACAGTTGTGAGCTGCCATGTGGATGCTGAGAATTGAACCCAGGACCTCTGGAAGAGCAGCCACTGCTCTTAACCACTGAGCCAACTCTCTAGCCAAGTAATGAGGTAAAAACACATTTTGTATATTATCATGGGAAGAATATCTTTTCTTCTCTGAAGTTGAGCTAGCTCCCATCCAGAGTCTTCCTGTCTAAAGCCAAAAAATCATTCTAAGTTCTTACTGGAGAAAAAGACAGAAATAATGTATTTAAAAGTAACTAAATAGTAGGGCATTGTTCACTTTAACCCACATAAAATAACTTAGTGTCTTTAAGCTTCATACATTGGTTACAATATCACTAAAAACTACTAAAGTGAAAGAAGTATTCTTACAATGTAACTCCTTTTCAGGATTCTCCTGTGGGGATTTTGTAAAATGTGCTATTGTAGAGACAAATAGGACATTGACCTGGTCTAAGTAGTTACTCCACATAAACTGTTATTTTGGGGTCAGGATGATTGTTTTTTTCACATTTTCTGTTGCAGCACTGGAGTTAATGAATCCGGGGCCCCACACATGCTAGGAGGCACCTTACCACTGAGTTACCCTCCATGGCCCTCATGTCAAAATTTTAATAACATTTTATGTGTTTGTTTACTCGTGTGTGTGTGTGTGTGTGTGTGTGTGTGTGTGTGTGTGTGTGTTTGTGTGTGTGTGTGTGCTTGCATGTGCAGGACATAGAACATGTGTGGAAATCAGAGGACAGTTTACAGAGTTGTTTCTCTCCTTCCATCACTGGGTCCCAGGTATCGAACTCAGATCTTCAGGCTTGGTGGCAAGCGCCCTTACTCACTGAGCCATCTCACCAGCTCTACCCCCACATTTTCATAAGAAAATAAAATAGAAATATAACTTTACCCTTCACAAACTTATATATATATTTGAGACAGGTTCTCATGTATCTCAGGCTTGCCTTGAACTTGTAGGTAAGCATGACCTTGAACATGTGATCATTCAGCTTCCCAAATGCTGGGGTTACAGGTGAGTACCACCATGCCTAATTTAATGTGGTGCTTGGGATTGAACCCAGAGCTTTGTTCATGATAGCAAGGGTTTTGCTAACTGAGGTACATTCCCAGCCCTACTCTTTATGTTGTTGTTTTTTTTTTTTTTTTTTTTGGTTTTTCGAGACAGGGTTTCTCTGTGTAGCTTTGCGCCTTTTCCTGGAACTCACTTGGTAGTCCAGACTGGCCTCGAACTCACAGAGATCCGCCTGCCTCTGCCTCCCGAGTGCTGGGATTAAAGGCGAGCGCCACCACCGCCCGGCCTCTTTATGTTTTTACTTGACATATAATAATAATTTGTACATGCTTACAGGGCACCACATTACATTACAATACATGCATGAATTATATAATAATCAAATCTAGACAACTAGCATATACTTCATCCCTGTCACTTATCATTTCTTTGTGTTAAGAATACTCAAAATCAGGGGCTGGAGAGACGGCTCAGAGGTTAAGAGCACTGACTGCTCTTCCAGAGGACCTGAGTTCAATTCCCAGCACCCACATGGTGGCTCACAACCATCTGTAATGAGATCTGGTGCCCTCTTCTGTGTACATAATAAATAAATAAATCTTAAAACAAAGAATACTCAAAATCCATATTTTAGCGCTCTCTCTCTCTCTCTCTCTCTCTCTCTCTCTCTCTCTCTCTCTCTCTCTCTCTGTATGCTTGTGCGTGTGCACACCCACAGCTCCTTTTGGTAGAAAAGCACATAAGTTGGGCATTTAAATGCAAAACCGTGGAGGTTTTGAAGTTGATTCTTTGGTTCCGGACCTGTCCACATGCTGGTCCCTGGAGCCAAGAAGCCGAATGTGTTCTGGAGTTTTGCTTTGTGGGACCATCACAGGCTTTACTAGCAAAGCCACTATTACGAAACAGCTTGGGGAAGGTTCCAGAGAAAATATGAGAAATCTGCTATGTGTTTAGAAATTCACTCTCCCAGATATGGAAAGGACATTACTGCAAGACTAAAATATTTGGGAAGAGAATTCATTGGCCCATGTCCACCTTTCTTTGGTGCTGAAGACTGACCACATGCTCTGCCCCTGACTGTAGCAACTGCTCACATGCCCACTCAATTAAGACCTTTAAAGAGTCCTTCCTCTGGGGTAGAGAATGACTCTTACTTCCTAAAAGTCTGGTAATCCAACCAGGAGAAAGAAATCCTTTCTGCCTCCTAAATTCTCTTTAGTGACTTGATTTGTCATTCTCGACTATTTTGAGAAAGAAAAGTTAGAACTATCGAATGGGAATAAAAGTTTCTGGGGCCAAATTTAGATGGACCTTGGGCAAGTCACTTAGCTCTTTGGGTCTGGATCCTTTCCTCTGCTGTGTGTAAATATGCTGGACGGAATCCCAGATATGCTGGCCTGGTAAAAGAGGAAAATGTGTCCTTGGTTATGGAAGGAAAAGGTGATGTGGTAATTTTATGGGTTTTATATTTAGCTACTTAAGACTTGCTTTCTTTGGTCAGAATGTTAGGGTAGTGATGTGTGCTAGGAATCACTGAATTCACAAGAAGGATAAATGTGCAAATTATTCTTTCTCTGTGTTCCTTTTTCTCTCGATCATAAAAACAAACGCGCCTGTAATTATGTCGCCCAGATCCAGGACTTTTCATGGGGAGATGCTGAAGTGCTGCGCAAACAGTCATTAATGCTCACATCTTCCAAACAGTCATTAAGGCTTGCATCTTCTCTGTGAAATGAATATGACTATTTACCAGTAGCCAGAGCAGCAAGCTGGAACACAGTGCCCTTCGGCAGCTGCCCAGGGTGACTTTGATGAACAGGGCTGGCAACAAGCGAAGGGGCTGTTTCTAAGCTGCTTGCTCTGACCTAGGAAACATTTGAAGTAAGACCAATTGGCCTTGGCATCACGGACAAAACCTTTCAGATACGGTGAAACCTGGGAGTGCTTGTCTTCTGAGTGAAAGTGAATGTAAATCTATCAAGCAGGGGTGGGTGGGGGTGGGGGGAAGTTACAGTGAAGCGGGCTGAGCCTATCTTCTTTTCACAAGGCTTCACCTCCCTCACCCCTCCCACTATGTTGGTAGAGTCCACAGATATTCAGTGGAGTTTGCAAGACAGGGAGCCATAACTGGAGTAAGTATCTCCTCCAAGGCTTGTGTTTTAAAGGTCTAGTATCCAGGGTGCCATTGAAGTGGTGGAACGCTCAGGAGGTAGAGCCTGTTGAGAGGTCTTCAGGACTTTGGAAGGGTGTCTTAGTTAGGGTTTCTATTGCTGCAATGAAACACCATGACCAAAACCAAGTGGGGGAGGAAAGGGTTTATCTGGCTGACACTTCAGCATTGCTGTTCATCTCTGAAGGAAGTCAGGACAGGAACTCAAGCAGGGCAGGAACCTGGAGGCAGGAACTGATGCAGAGGCCATGGAGGGGTGCTGCTTACTGGCTTGCTCAGCCTGCTCTCTTGTAGAACCCAGGACCAGCAGCCCAGGGATGGCACCACCCACCGTGGGCTGAGCCTTCCCCATTGATCACTAATTGAGAAAATGCCTTAAGCTGGGTCTCATGGAGGCATTTCTTCAACTGAGGAAGGATCCTTCCTCTCTGACAACTCTAGCTTGGGCCAAGTTCACACACACACACACACACACACACACACACACACACACACACAATCAGCCAGCCAGTACAAGGTATGTCTTTGAAGGAGAGCCTTCTCTCTTTGCTCCCTGGCTTGTGATGTAGGTGGTTCTGTGCCATGCACTTCTCCCAAGATATGCAGCCTTGCTCTAGGCCCAAAGCAATAAAGCCAACCCATCGTGGACAGGAACCCCAAAAACTATGATCCCCCCAAATCCCTTTTCAATCCATAAGTTAGCTCTCTTGGGTGTTTTACTTGGTTATGGGAAGCTGACTAACTCACAGTTTCTAAGGAGTTACAGTGCTCCCTAAAGAGTTACTGTGGATACCACTAAGCCCCAAATCAATAGAACAAGCTAAGGGACTGGATAAAAGGTCCCTTGGTTGCCTAATTTCATTCTCACGGAAGCACAATAATACAAATCACTCTAGAGACCTCTAAGGCAATCCCTTCATGCCTTATAGAATTATCAAGCACTAATTTAACAGGTTCTTAATGAGGGAAGATTTTGTCCTCATGAGTGTTCACTTGGTGGCCGTGAGAAGTGGTTGATGGATAAGAAAAACACTAGTTGGAATAGAATTTGTTTTTCTCTTACGGTCACCCTCTTGGACCACTGCCTAATTAATTTTCTCATGTTCGTGCTTTCTTAAATCCTCTTGTGCAAAACTGCCAGATGAAAGGAGTGCATTCGTGCTGGCCCATTTCTCAGCAGTTCCTCATGGCTCTTCCACAGTATCCACAATGTGGATGCCAGGGTGGTGTTAGCCATGCCTTCAGTTATGAGTAGACATTGTGCTAAGGGCTTTAGACACCTTACTTACAGACGCCACCACCCCAGCCCAAATGCTACTCCCGTTCCATTGTCTGTCCTGCTACCCCCTGCCATTCAGTGTAGCATGAATCTTAGAGGGTCTTATTAATAAAACAAATCCAGGGCCAGTTATTGGGGTGAACACTGGAAGATCAGAGAGACAGAACAAGCCACAGCTAACCTCACCTGGCCAACTTCTCAGCTGATCCTGTTTCCTCAGACTGGAAGCCTCTGAGTCCTCATCCAGAATGAATCTCAGCTGAACTGTTGCTAGAAAGCCTGAAAGCTTAACCAGCCAAAATGCTTCTAGTTTCTGGTCCTCACGCCTTATATACCTTTCTGCTTTCTGCCATCACTCCCTGGGATTAAAGGCTCACTTTCTGGGATTAAAGGCGTGAGTCACCATGCTTGGCTGTATCCTTGAATAGATGGATTTCTGCCTCTGGAATACTAGGATTAAAGGTGTGTGCTACCACTGCCTATCCTAAGTATCTAGTGGCTTTTCTGTTCTCTGACCCCAGATAAGTTTATTAGGGTACACAATATTTTGGGGAACACCAAATTCCACCACAATTCAGTCCATCTTTCAGAAGAGAAAATAAAGGTCCACTCTAGGTTCCTATCAAAAGTTCTATCCCTGCCTACTTTTCACGGCTGGATTCCATCATTAGCACCCCATTATCGGCTGATGTATCTTCTGATCAATCATGGGGTACATTGTCCCTGTACTAGTTGGTCCCTGACATGTTCATCTTCTTTCATATCATTATGTTCCTCTAGATCTGACTTCTGTATCAGACAGGAGAGGCTACATTCTGCCAAGGTGGCGAATGAGCTCCAAATCCTAGTGGCTAACAACAGTGGGGATTTGTTTGCTACCTCTACCACGCATCTGTTTTGCATTGGTGAGGGCAGGGGGTGTTCCACTCCATGTCTGCTTGTCCCCTGACTCCAGGTGATGGAGCATTGGCATCTGGAATAATGTCCAATGCAGAGACCCATGTCTCTTCTGCCACTGTTCACTGGCTAATGTCTAGCTTTAAGGAAAGCGGAGGACTACAGTTCTCTCATGTTCCTGGAAGGCGCTGATGTCGTGTAGATGTTGTCCTACAGGCTTGGTCTGAAGGGTGACCGTGCTGGCAGTTGATGGATCCCTTAGGGGATGGAACCTAGTAGGCGGTGTTTAGGTCTTTCGGGGGCACGCCTACAGAGGTGATTGTAAGACCCTGAGCATTTCTTTATTCTCATTTGCTCTCTGGCTTGTGACGTCAATGATGCCACTCTGCTGAGTGCCAAGTGTCACGATGTGCTGCCTCGCCGGGGCCCAGAGCTCTGAGATCAATGGGTCACGTAACGAACCTCCAAAACTGTGGGCCTAAATGGCTTTTTAAAAAACAAACTCTATTTAATCTCATCACTTACGTTTTCTTCTGTGCATGATTCTCAAATGTGGAAACCCGGCCAAAATCCATCTTCTGAACTCCAGATCTATTTAAGTAACCTGGACTCCTTTCCATGAGATATTCTGAAGTAACCTTTTTCAGAAGTAATAGTGTACAGTTGAGAGGTTGGCGATTAAGGTCATGGGTAAAATCTGGCCAGATGCTAGTTTTTTTGGTATGGCCTGTGAATTAAATATGGACTTTATATTTTACAGCTGGGAAAACAAGAATGTTATCTTATGATGCATAAATTTGAAATTAAGAAATAAAATTTGAAAATAGGATCTCCCTATGCAGAAGCCCAGGATGGATTTTTAAATCATGATCCTATTGCCTGGGTCTTCCAAGTGTGGGGTTCTTAGTATATGCCACCATACCCAAGTGGCTTCAGATTTCATTAGGAAAGTTTTGTCCTTACAGTACTCCCACTCATAAATATTAGTTTATGTTAATATCTGTGTTTAAACGTAGCTTTTTTTTTTTTTTTTTTTTGGTTTTTCGAGACAGGGTTTCTCTGCATAGCTTTGCGCCTTTCCTGGAACTCACTTGGTAGCCCAGGCTGGCCTCGAACTCACAGAGATCCACCTGGCTCTGCCTCCCGAGTGCTGGGATTAAAGGCGTGCGCCACCACCGCCCGGCTTTTTTTTTTTTTTTTTACTACAATGAGAGTGACATGGTGGTCCCTTCGAGCAAAGGTTAACAGCATCCTGGGTAACTTACTGGAAATGCAGGCTTTCTGACTCCCAGCCGGTTCTGATGCACGCTAAAACTTGAGAACCACTGCCGTATAGGACTGTGGAGCCTGCACTAGAATCACCTGGGGTGGCTGTTTTAAAGATGCCCCAGCCCTGAGTCTCTGGGAGTGTGAAATAGCATGCCTTCAAGACTGGCTGCACCTTAGCCACACTTAGGCAAGATCTCAATCAATCACTGGTGCTCTGACTTCATCCCTAGAGATTCAAATTCCTTGGGGTTGGTTGGGGACCTGGCATAAGTATTTTCCTAAAGTTCTCCAGGCGATATGGATGTACAACGCCACTCCACTATGAACAAGTGTTCTGGAACCTACCGACTTGTCTTCTAGTCCTGACGCACAACTTCCCGGCAGTGTGGCCTTGGTCATATTAGCTCAACCCTGTCATGCCTATGATTAAATGAGATATAGTGTGTATGTAAAGAGAAACTCAAAGTCTGGCTTGTGCAAGCTCATGTCAGATGTCCTCAGAGCCTCCTGGTGTGTGTTCAGGAATCATGGCCCTAGAGAGAACCCTTATTCTCTGAAGCTGAGTGTGCAGGAAGCTATTCTGTATAAGAGTTTTGAGCAGGAGCTGGGGGTGTTGCTCAGCTTTGGGGTCGGGTCTGTCATTTCGTGTGTGTGATCAGTCCCATCTATCTCTGTTGGTGGTGACAACGTGTCTCCTTCCCTGAAGTTGAGGCACTTTGTAAACGAGCGTCTTCCCTTTTAGCTCAGAGTTCAGCGTGAGCCTTTTTCTCTGCCCAGCTGGACTCGGGGGTTGTTGTCTTAGGACTCATTTTCACATCACTTGCCTGCGGAGTCTGAGGTATACAAGCCCCTCACCCTGACATACACTCTGGCTCCCGGATGCTAGCTCCACCTTGCCTGCTATGATCCTGGTTAAGTTTTCTGAATCCCCAGGTCTTGATTTCCTTGCCTGGGAAAGGGAGGGCTAATTATTTCACTTTGCTTCCTTGGGCTGCTGTGAAAACAAACAAATGCAAATGTCCACATAGCACCTCAGTGTCACTCATGTGCCCTCAATTTGCAAATATTCAAAGGAAGCAGACATGGCCTTCCCCACAGGGGCTGGTGCGACTGTCGTTAGGTCCCAGTTACTGGTGTTGCTGGGAACCTTGGTATAGCTTTCCTTCACTGTGGCCTTTTGTGGTGAACAGTTTATGTTTCTTGCTTTGAGACAAAGTTTTACTATGTAACCCTGGCTGTCTTAGAATTTGCTGTGTAGGCCAGGTTGGTCTTGAGACTGTGGTGATCCTCCTGCCTCTGCCTCCCAAGTCCTGGAATTTCTGGCATCCACCACCACACTCCAGCATGACTGGCTATTATGATTACCTCTGAGACATGGTCTCATGTAGTCCAGGCTAGCCTCAAACTTGCTATGTAAGTGTGTAACGGAAGATTGCTAGCTCTTCCTGCTTCTGCCTCCTGAGTGATGGGATTGTAGATTCGTGCCACTGGGGATTGAACTCAGGGCTTTGTGCATGCTAAACAAACATTCTGTAAACCTATGCATGGCTGCACGAGTGTGTGTGTGTATCTTTGTGTGTATATGTGTGTGTGTGTTTGTGAGGGTGTGCACTCGAATGAAATAAAAGTCTAATTAAAAAAAGAATTTAAGTATCAAAGAGTTTCTTTTCTTTTCTTTTTTTTTTTTTACAGGTTTTCTTTTCTTTTCTTTTTTTCTGAGAAAGGATCTCTCTATATTGCCCCAACTGTCCTGGAACTCATTACATAGACCAGGCTGGCCTCAAACTCACAGAAATCCACCTGCCTCTGCTTGAGACCTCCCAAATGCTGGGATTAAAGGTGTGCACCACTATGCCCAGAATGTTTTTAAGTTTTAATGTTAGTGTTTTATTATGTTTCTCCTGAAGTTCCAAAAGTACCTATTCTCTAACACCTGGCACCTTTAAGAAAGAAAATAATAATACCTTTAGAAGCACGGAGGGCCACTGCACATTTCTCATGTAATTTTATAGACTACGTGTCCTAAATGGCTAAAAACAAATGTTCATCCATGATAAAATAAATAAATCATGTTTCTAGCTTTTTGGTGAAGTTGTTTCAGGAATCGGTGCCTTGAAAAGATGCCACCATCGTGACTTCTATCATTGAATCCCACCAGGAATTCTTTTCACCACTGACAGTTTGTGGTGAGACGTGAGTACCTCAGAGAGGTTTCCCTGGGCGCAGGCTGGGGCTGGTTTAAACAGACCCGTGTTTCCTGGCTGGTTTAAACTCCTGCTTCCTCCCGGTTTGTGCCTTGTTCCAGCCCCACTCAAATCACAGAGCGAGCATGGCTCTCAGCATTTCATGTGTGCTTACTGGAGTGCTTCAAGCAGCTGGTTTTATTTTAGCTAGAATTAGTCATACTGTTCTCTGGCCTTGGAATTCACAAGCGTTTTGGATGGAGAGGCCGTTCTTGGAAGCTGGGGCCTGTGTGATTTTGCTCAAATTTCTTTGGCTTGTTGAACCCGCTGCTGTGGGATTGACGGATGAAGGATGTGCGTGCATTGGCTGCGATGCCTTTATCCTATCGGGCAAATTTTAACCGGGCAGCTTTTAATAAATCTCTTTGTTTCGTTTTTTTTTTTTTTAATGTTAGAGCATCACACAGGCCGGTAGAGGACAGTCTTAGGTTGTTTTAGCGCCGCGGGAATCCTGAAAGTATCTAAATCCTAAAAGCACGCGTCCTAGGTTTGTGAGAATTTGTATAATTATTCCGGTGATTCGTTTGCATGTTAGGACTTGGGTTTCCTTGTTAAGGGAATCTTTACTTATTCCAGATAAGCCAATTGTAAATACTGAATTTTCCACTGACATTTCCAATCGCTTCAGTGTGCTTTTATAATAAGCTCAAAGCTGGTTTAATTTTTTTAAAAATTTAATCGACTTCTAAAGGTTTGTTTGACCATTTAACCTGCAGAGTGAGTTGGTGGAAAACATTTGGTACTGATAGTAGGACTGATATGTGTTTCCCAACTGAACATTCAACCGAATCTTTTCCTTTGTCCGACGTTTCTGAATCTCCACCGTCGGCCAAATTCCACGCTGCAGGCTGGGGGTGCTCAGATGGAAGAGGGGCTCCTCTCCGAAGGAGACCCCAGTCAACAGGAGAGTGAGGGAACAGTCCCAACTCATCCGGTGAAGGAGACTGCGAGCCGGTGCCTGGCAGGACGGTCACCCCTTGTCTCTGGGCAGACGCCTGGGGTGGAGAGAGACAAGCTGCCCATCAGCAGGACCGAAAACCGAGCCAAGAGCATCTGCCCACAAGGTGGCGCTGCCGCTCTGCGGTGAGGACTGTGGTCACCCGGGAGACCCGGGCAGCTTGTCACCTCCGGGTTTGAGTCGAAAAGCTGCGTTCTTAGAGCTCTCCCTCCCCCGGCTCCGCATTCCTTCTCCACGGTTCCACCTCCTCTCTTCCCAGGGGATGCTTTTACTAAAAGGTACCCAGGCTTTCTTGGAAAAGAGGGTATTTGCTACCTAAATCCCCGGAGTTTCTCTTTTGTGGTTGGGGTTGGCCTAACAAACTTTTGGAATTGCCTTAGCCGTGGAGGGGCATTTGGGGAAGAATGGAGGGGAGGGGCGGGTCTCAGACGCTGAACTGTCCTGGGGGTTTATGGGTTTTGTTTAGGGTTTTTTAGTTGTTTTTTTAAAAAATACAATTGAAGCAGTATTTCTGGTAAGAAAAAGTTATTAGGTGTTTATGGATGTTTCAAAAGACTAAAGGGGCGGGGGTAAATGCAGATCCCATGTTTAAAATGTACACCTGGGGACTCTTTAACACGTCCAACAGAACCCAAGCTGGGAGTGCTAAGGGTGTGAGCCGCTTAAAGCGGTAGTTGCTTCCAGTGCACGGAAGGGGTGTTAGCTGAATGCAGTCCAGGCGCACAGGATTGCCAGAAACAGCCCCGGGGAGGATGAGTTAGCTTGGCCACGTAGAACAGAACTGTAGAATTTTTTCTCCTGCCCACCCGCCGTCTACCTGAATAGAGAGAGCCCTGCTCCAGAAACTGAGCTGGGCTCTCCCTATTTTTATCTGCCTCTTCCAGGGAATCCAGCAGAAAGCGGGCTTTTAGAAGGAGGTTACAAAATGTATTAAAGTTCCTTAAGGTACACCAAGAGGATGTATGGTTTCAATGAGTGGCTGCTAGAGAAAACTAGAGAAAGCTCTAGTTCCCTCCCCACTTTTAAAGCTGCTTTGGGTTGGCTTTTGCAAGGCAGGTGAGCCTTGGTCTGGTCTCTGTCCACTCTCCTAACTGATCCACTGTGGAATCTGCAGGTCACATTTTCAGGTTTAGTCTGTCATCTGGCCACTTGAGTATTCAAAGTTTAGAATGTCCTGGGGGCAGAGAACTTTATACAGCCTAAAAAAAAATCTAAGAAAATTAAAACAGGTATTCTTTTTTAAGATATTGTTTTGAATAGTGGCATGAATATGATGGGTTCCGTCTTCATCTCCTAATCTCTTCATTTCTAAGGACATAAAAACAAAGTGTAGTGTCACATAATGTCTCATGATAGAGTTTGTTTTTTTAGCAGATTGTGCATGATTATTTATGTGCATTATACCATATTACATAAAATACATGTACATATACTTATATAATATATTGTACATGTACATATACTTATTATGTAATTTATTGTAAGTATGATTGATGTGTACGTGACTCTTCTGTGGGATACTGGATATTGAACCTAGGACCTCACACCTATTATAGCCCACTCGGGAGGCAGAGGCAGGCGGATCTCTATGAGTTGGAGGCCAGCCTGGGCTACCAAGTGAGTCCCAGGAAAGGCGCAAAGCTACACAGAGAAACACTGTCTCAAACAAAACAAAACAAAACAAAACAAAACAAAACAAGAAAACAAACAAACAAAAAAAACTTTTCATTTTGAGCCGGGCGGTGGTGGCGCACGCCTTTCATCCCAGCACTCGGGAGGCAGAGCCAGGCGGATCTCTGTGAGTTCGAAGCCAGCCTGGGCTACCAAGTGAGTTCCAGGAAAAGGTGCAAAGCTACACAGAGAAACCCTGTCTCGAAAAACCAAAACAAAAACAACCCAAAAAAAAAAACCTTTTCATTTTGAGACAGGATCTTACAAAGTTGTCTAGATTGTCCTTGAACTTGTTCAGTTTCCCAGGAAGCTAAGATTATAAGCTAATACCACCAGGCTTGACTTATATGATATTAATATGTGGACATAATGCATACTTCTTTAATTAGATATTAATGGACGCAATTGCTTTTCATCACATATTATAGGAGTCAGATGGCCATAAAGAGACAGCTATTCAATAAGACTTAGGGTAATACGAATTAATACTTACAGATTTTGAGCTCAAATTAAATATTAATTTAGCATCCATTCTCTGGTGAACTTTTCTAGCTACTATTTGACATATCCATAAGCTCAAGGCAGAATTAAGAAAAATTAAATGAATTTGTCAATCCCCAATATAAATGAGCTATTAAAGAAACATTATTTAAATGTTTCCATTTAATTATTATTATTAAATTAAATAAATCTTTGGGGCCAGTGAGATGATTGAGTGGGTAGAGGTGCTTGCTTGAAGACCTAGTGATCTGAGTTCCATACCCAGATCCCACAAGATGGAAGGAGAGAAACTCTGACCTCCTTACGTGTACTAGGACATGGGTGTGTTTGCATTCATACAATATATATATATGTATATATATATATATATATATCCACAAAATAAATAAATTAAACCATTGTTTGGAAACCACAATACATTCTTACAAAATAATTATGTATGATGGTTAGTTCCACTGACTAACTAGCAAATGGTCTGTTAAGTTATAATAAGCTTTAGTACACCTTCAGCCTGATTTCAGGGTCACGGAGAAAAGAGTTACCTACTTCGGTGACACTTTCATGAGTCAAGACCAGTCCTAGATGGACATTATAGAAGAAAGACCAGTCTTAGATAGACATAATGGAAGAAGAAAACCTTTTATTTGTCCCATGCCAATTTTTCTTCTGCACCCATTTCCCGATAGTCCAGGGTTCTTGAGCTTTCTCAAATGCTCCGTACCTTGTGGCTCCTACCTGACCTTCTCTCTTTGTGCTCTCTGCCCTGGAGTTAGCCCATCCACTGACATCAAGACTAAAAGCACAGCGTCTTAGTTTCTATTGCTCTGATAAAACACCATGACTGTTGTTTGTTTCTGCTCTTTGTCTCTTTGGGGCCCACGACCCAGCTCCCAAACAAATCACACATGGAGGCTTATTCTTCATTATAAATGTCTGGCCTTAGCTTGGTTTGTCTCTTGCCTGCTTTCCTTAACTTAAATTATGCCATCTACCTTTTGCCTCTGGGCTTTTCCGATTCTCTCACTTCTGTAAATCTTACTTTTAATCCATGGCTTGCTGTGTAGCTGGGTAGCTGTCCCCCGGAGTCCTCCTCCTTCTCTGGCTACTTCTTTCTTCCTCCCAGATTTTTCCTTCTATATAGTCTCTCTGCCCGCCAGCCCTGCCTGTCCTTTCTCTATATTGGCCGTTCAGTGCTTTATTAGACCATCAGGTGTTTTAGACAGGCAAAGTAACACAGCTTCACGCGCGCACACACACACACACACACACACACACACACACACACACACACACACACACACGTTTGTAGACTGAGGTGAGGAATCTGAAATCTCTTAGAGTCTGACACTTATTCCACGCAAGTCAGTAACCACTTTTTGCAGCTTCTTCTCTCTAATTCCCCTGACCCTCTCCCCTGCTAGCTCCGGCAGCAATGAGAAAGGAGGGCTAGCCTGGTGAGAGGACACAGGGCACAGATACCGCCTCTTCTAGACCGGTTCATCTCTGACCAGCCTTTATTTTGCACTAACGTTCCTGAAGGTAGTACTTCAGGCTGCCACCAGGGGGCTCTCCTAACATGGTGAAACGTAGGCGAGACAGGCAAGAGAGTCCTAAACACAATTTGCAATAAAGGGGTTTCTACACCATTTGATTATTCTGATTTTCCCCCCTGAAATTAGAACAAGATTTTAAATACCATGATTAGCAAATACAAAAGGAGACTTTGTTAAAATAAGTGGAGACTTGTAAGTTAATATAAAATTCGTTATAGGGCTGGGGATAGATAGCTCAGTGGAAGGAATGAATGACTACCTAGCGGCATAAGGTCCTGGGTTTAACCCCCAGAAGCAGGAAAAATGGAATTTGTAGTGTGATAACTGTCAGATGTGAGATCACTAAGTTTTCCAATGTTTCTGTTTCAGACAAAGGGTTTGAAAAAACAAGTTATTAATTCATAGTTTATTTCGATCATATTCGTTCCCCTACCCCGCTCTTCCCAGATACTCTCCACCTCCCTATCCATCCAACGCCATGTCCTTTCTCTCTCTTAAAATAAAACAAAGATAAAGACACCCCCCAACACACACACACACACACACACACACACACACACACACACACACACGGTGAAGTCTGATTTGTGTTGGCTAGCTACTCATGAGCATGGGGCCTGCCCTGGAGTGTGGGTGATAAACCTGGTCAGATTAAAAACATTTCCTCTGCTTCTTGTTCCTGAGCTAAAACCCTTCATTCAGAGTCAATATTTCCAAGGTGAACCATTGCTTCATAGGTTTGCACAGTATTTCCCCTGTGGACGAGGATATGAAGGGAAAACCCAGTTGTCTCTGTAGCTGGCTCCAGTTCTGCCTTTTATTAGTCTCGACAGAGTGAGGGTCTTTCAGGCAGGGCAAGGCACTTGAAAGGACAGCAATGCTCCCCAGAGGTAAGTCCTTCGTGAGAGTCTGGAGATGTGAACACCACACTGAAAGGTGACCTTTCCCCTAGCTACTCAAAAGATATCAGTTCTTAAAATGCTAGGCAAATACTTGCTTTAGTAAAGGATGGAATCCGGGCCAGCTTCATGGGTGTGTGCCTGTGCAGACACACGGGGTCTTGTTTTGTTTAATGCTCTCCTGTTGTTTCGAAATCTTAAGAATCTTTAAGGGACTCCATGTTTTCATTTTGTACCAACAATTGTGTAGCCAGTCCAGGCCAGGAGAGGCCTTAGTCTCCCGCCACACCCTGTTGGCTCTCCCTTAGAGAGGTACCTTGGTTGCATCTGTGGGATTTTTTGAAGCTCTCAGAGGCCAGAGATGCCCCCCACCCAGGTCAATAACACCACAGTCTGGGGAAGGTTCCGGAAACTCCTCGAGTGTGTAGCCCCGGGCTGACACCGACTGTGAACTCGAAGCCTTGTTTCTAGAATCCTCTTTCCACATTCATCTTTCCTACTTAGATTGCCCTTGCAGTCGATTGAACGCGTAAGAGTTTAGACTCTTCATAAAGACTTTATGTGTTTCGTTTTATTAGTTCTACATGAAAAACTGTGGTGCTACAAAGAAAAGCCTTGTTCTTAAATATAAGTCCAATTAGCTTTATATTCCCTATGAAGCAACAGATGGATGGACTCTCGGGAAGAAGGATCCCAGATATGACTGAGGTTAAAACGGGCAGGTTCGCATAGATTCTCCCCTTCTCTGCTAATGGGGGAATATTCTGTAAGCACCTTGCCCTGGCTGGCTTGGGTCAGGTTTCATTAAATACCTCTTTTCTATCTGAAGGTTTTGGAGGCACTAATAATTGTTTTTCCTTGTGAGTCACCTTTGGGCTTTGGCAATAATCTAGATGTGTCTGGTCCCAATCCTTCTGGATTACAGGAATTGAAGGTCCCAATTAAAGACCTGGGGTCCCGCAAGGGCAAATCCCCTTAACCTTAATTCACTGCGGCCTCCTCCAAGCAGACGCTGTTTTTCTGCCCCTTCTTGCTGGGTCTCCATCCTGCCTTCCTGAAGTTGCAGCAGCATACAGGTAATCTAGGGATTAATTCCATCCCTCGATATTTAACTATGAGAATTACATCAAATCCCTTCACTTGTGGGCCTTTGAATTGAACATTAAATGTAGAAAGAGTTACTTAACAGCCAAGTAATTAAATGTTTAATGAAAATATTGGTAAGCTGAAACCCAAAGGGAGATGAAAAACAAAATAATCCTTCAGCTTTCAGAGCTCACAGACTCAGACCTACGTGGAGCAGAATTTCGCTGCTATGATTTATGGGCAAATTAGAAAGAAGACCCATTAAGGCTCCCAAGTTTTGACATCAAACAATTTGTCCTTATGTTCATCATTTAAGAACGACCTAAATAACATGTCTACCTACCTAGAAACTCTGAAGAGTCAACTCATCGTCTGAGTCTGTCTTCGAAATTGAAGCACATGCTTTTAAACTTTTTTCTTGTTTGTTTTATTTAAAAAAAAAAAAGCCAACCACTGAGGTCTTAGTATGGTGGTGCCATGCCTGTCCTCCTCACACTCACAGCTAGCATGCGAGGTGACCCATGCCCATTTTAACACTTCTTGAGTTTGTGGAACTGTTTGGGAAGGTGTGGTTATCAGTCCTTTAAATGTGATGTCCCCACACGTGGTGAAGCCATCAGGTCCCAGGGTTTCTTTGTTGGGACACTTTTCATCCCTGACTCAGCCTCCACGCTTGCTCTCTCTGGGTTTTCTTCTTCACACTTCCGGCTTGGGACACTGAACGTGTCTGGGAATTCACTCATTTCTGAAGTTAAACAGTTTGTTAGCAAATAATTGTTCACTGTCATCTCTTACGGCTTTTTGTATCACCAAGGTGTTGGTTGCAATGTGTCTTTTTCTTCTGATTTTTTTTTGTATTTTTTCCCTTTTTTTATTCTTAGCCTACTTTTTCTTTTCAAAAAAAAACAAAAAACACCAAAAACCTACTTTTGTTGATCAGTTTCTGCTGTTTTTCTCCTTTCTGTTTTGATTATCTCTGTGATCATCTTTATTTTCTTCCTCCTACAAAAGTCAGGCTCCGTTCATCTTCTAGTTTCTTGGGATATAAAGTCGGTTTCCTTATTTGAGAGCTTTCTTTTTTGATTTAGGCATTGATTACCACAAACTTCCTCCCAAAAAAACATGCTTTCTTAAAAAGTTGTTCACATTGGCTCACGCCTATACTATTTGTACTTGGGAGGCCTGAGTCAGGAGGATGACACAAGTTTGAGGCCAGCCTGGGTCATATACTGAGCCAGCCTTGGCTTCATTGTGAGACCCTGTCTTAAAAATAAATGAACAAATAAGTAAATAAACCACCTAAAAGCTAAATAATAGTAATGAATAAGAAGAAGGAGGAGGAGGAGGAGGAGAAGAGGAAGAAGAAAAGAAAGATGAAACCCTACTTTTTCTGCATCCTTAATGACTTTCCCCAGTCACATAGAGTGTAAGGCTCTGAAGGGGAACTCTAAAGTACCTCCTCCCCAAACTGTGATTCTTTCTATACACTCTCTGGAAGCTTCAGGAGTAGCTTTTTCAAATGGTAAAACGAATAAGCATGGAAATAAAATGTACTGTTTCCGCTCTCTGTGTCTGCAGCTGATGGTATTCAGTATAACTCCACACCGCCAGGTAACCACTATCCATTCTCTATCTCAGGAACTTCTTCATCCAAAATTGAACCTGTCCTCACCGAACGACAACCCCCCCCACCCCCCCACACACGCATTTCTCCCTTCCCCCAAGTGTTATAGCTTGAGTGTCAAGTGCTCCCTCTCACCCCAGATGCATGTGTTTGAACACTTGGTCCTCAGTTGCCGGTGCTGTTTTAGTAGGTTGTGGAACCTCCCCAGGGGGTGGGGCGGGGAGTAGGTCACCTGGGGCAGGCCTCCAGATTTACAGTTCTCTCCCCTTCCTGTCAGGTCTTTACTTCCTGTTCTGGCAAGACAGGAGGAGGAATCCCAGGCCCAAGCTACCTCTGCTGTGGAGGTGTCTGCCACCACGCCTTTCCCGCCACCATAGGAACATCGTCGACCTTGAACAGAAATGAATCCTCCCCCCTTAAGCTGCTTTCCAGATGTTTGGCTGCAGGGACAAGAAATCACCCAGTCCCTGTTAGTCTCCTCTGTCCCCACAAGTTGACTACTTTAGGTGTTCGATATAAGTAAACGAATGCACAATTTTACTTAGCTTCTTGTTTCTGTGGTTCAGGTCTCCTGTAGCCTGCATCAGAATTTCACTCTCTTCAGGGTGATGGTGTTACATCACATGTGTGTACTGAGTATCCATTCACCGCTGAAGTCACAGGTAGGTCATTTCTGCTTTTTGGTTATTGTTACTAATACGGCTATGGACATCAGTGTTTAAATATCAGATTTAGTCCCTCTTTTCAATCCCTTGGGTATAACCAAAAGCGGAATGTCTGGATCATATATATGATACTTTTATCTTTAATTTGTTTTGAGGAGCTATCATACTGTTTAAAAGACAGAAATTTCCTGTGGATTATTTGATTTAAAAAATTATTCATTTTTATTTGTGTTTGTTGTATGTCTATGCATGTAACCCACAGAGGCCAGAAGAGGGAGTCCGATCCCCTGCCTGGGGCTGGAGTTACAGGAGATCTGAACTGCCTGGCATGGGTGCCAGGGACTGAACTTTTATATTCTGCAAAAACAGCAAGTGCTCTTAATTGCCCAGGCACTTCCCTGGCCCCAAATAGTTGATTTAAAACATTTTTTTAAACGTAGAATTCTGAGGTGAAATTAAACTATGGCATAAAAAAAAATAGACCAACAGGACCAGGTGTGTCTCCCTGATTTGTGGGTTCTGTTCCAGGCAGAGAGATAAGGAGTGAGGCCGTTGCTGAGGAAGGATATGATGAAGAAGCAATCTTTCTTCCCTCACTGTGGGTCCTTTACCAACTGTATTAATTATTTTTCTACGGCTGTTATGGCACACAATGACCAAGGGAACTGCTAGAAAGTCTGTTGGGGCGGACCGTTCCAGAGGGGTTTGAGTCCATCACGGCAGGGAATCATGGCGGCCGCAACAGCTGAGAGCTCACATCTTGAACTGCAAGCGGGACACAGAAGGAGAGCTGGGAATGGCGTGAACCTCCAAACTCTTAAACCCCACCCCCAGTGACACCCCTCCTCCAACAAGACCACACCTCCTAAACATCCCCAAAGTGCCACCAACTGGGGACCAAATTGTTGTGGGAGATTTGTTCACTCCGAGATGGCCAATAAAGTTTTTACTTCGATTTCACAGGGCGGAGTCCACGTTCAGCTGGCCAGAATGAACCATAGAGGTTTTGTTTTTTTTTTTCCCCCCGGACCGGAGGATAGAGACCAGGAGAACCAGGGATGGGTGGAGACAGATGCATGGCCCTTTTGAGCTGGGGTGTGTGGAGAATAGAGGTCAGTTGGTTGTTTCTCGGTAGCTCGTTCAGATTTAACCCCAGTATCCGATTTCTGAGGTTTTTTTTTATTAATAATAGAATAATTTAGATAATCGCCACACAATGTGTTCAAATGCTCAAGAATATGGTGAACTAACCATTCAAACCACCACATTAACAAATGACTATCCACATCTGTCTGGTTTTTATCCTGGGTATTCCAGCAAGAAGGGCATTTTCTGAAAAACGTACTGGTAGAGTCGTTATGTTCAACAACACTGAACCCAGACATTCCTTTCTGATTTGAAAATCCAAGCCTGACAGCTGAAGGTTTTACTATGCAAATTACAGGCGCACACGAACACTCTGAACCCACGTGTGTTGAGTGGTCCCATTTTCAAACCTCTCATCATGGTTTCGTACCGCAATAATGCTGATAGTGTCAGGCCAAGAGGAAACTACTGGGGTGGGTGAATGGAAAGCAACAGCACTTTTCAAGAGGATTTGGGGCAGGTTATGATGACTTACTAATGGATCCCAGCTGTGCCTCTGATGCCCTCCGCATGAATGGATACTTAAGGGCACCCTGTGAACTGGTTTTGGCAATGATGAAGTGTGCCTGAATTCAGTTCAGCAACATTGTTTTGCATGTCTGCTCTGTCCCACTACTAGAAGGAAAGAAATAAAGGTCTGAAGAACGCACCGAGTATTGCCCACCAAGGTTTCCACACTTTGTTCACTGCATGTCTAACTGTAGAGCTAGAAGGGAACTGGAGGCTATCTAGTCCGATGTACCTCTCCATTCCCGCTTTCTCAGTGTAGCGCAGATGAGGATCCTGAGGCCCACCGGACGGAACTGTTACAAACCAGAGATCTGGATTGGAATCTCTAGTTCTGAGGATGCATTTTAAAGAAAGCTGAGAAAGTTAAAGTTTCTTAATTTACTTTGCTGTGGCTATAAAGGGAGCTCCAGAAATGAACTGTGTGGTGTGGGCTGTGGTGTTGGCTGTGGTGTTGGCTGTGTGGTGTTGACTGTGGTGTTGGCTGTGGTATTGGCTGTGGTATTGGCTGTGGTGTTGACTGTGGTGATGGCTGTGGTGATGGCTGTGGTGTTGGCTGTGGTGATGGCTGTGGTGTTGGCTGTGGTGTTGACTGTGGTGATGGCTGTGGTGTGGGCTGTGGTGATGGCTGTGGTGTTGGCTGTGGTGATGGCTGTGGTGTTGGCTGTGGTGTTGACTGTGATGTTGGCTGTGGTGTTGGCTGTGGTGTGGGCTGTGGTGTTGGCTGTGGTATTGACTGTGGTGTTGGCTGTGGTGTTGGCTGTGGTGTTGGCTGTGTGGTGTTGGCTGTGGTGTTGGCTGTGGTGTTGACTGTGGTGTTGGCTGTGGTGTTGGCTGTGGTGTTGGCTGTGGTGTTGGCTGTGGTGTGGACTGTGTGGTGTGGGCTGTGGTGTCGGCTGTGGTGTTGGCTGTGGTGTTGGCTGAGGTGTGGGCTGTGGTGTTGGCTGTGGTGTTGGCTGTGGTGTTGGCTGTGTGGTGTTGGCTGTGGTGTAGGCTGTGGTGTTGACTGTGGTGTGGACTGTGGTGTTGGCTGTGGTGTTGACTGTGGTGTTGGCTGTGTGGTGTTGGCTGTGTGGTGTTGACTGTGGTGTTGACTGTGGTGTGGGCTGTGGTGTTGGCTGTGGTGTTGACTGTGGTGTTGGCTGTGTGGTGTTGGCTGTGTGGTGTTGACTGTGGTGTTGACTGTGGTGTGGGCTGTGGTGTGGGCTGTGGTGTGGGCTGTGGTGTTGACTGTGGTGTTGGCTGTGTGGTGTTGGCTGTGGTGTTGGCTGTGGTGTTGGCTGTGGTGTTGGCTGTGGTGTGGACTGTGTGGTGTTGGCTGTGGTGTTGACTGTGGTGTTGACTGTGGTGTGGGCTGTGGTGTTGGCTGTGGTGTTGACTGTGGTGTTGACTGTGGTGTTGACTGTGGTGTTGACTGTGGTGTGGGCTGTGGTGTTGGCTGTGGTGTTGACTGTGGTGTTGACTGTGGTGTGGGCTGTGGTGTTGGCTGTGGTGTTGACTGTGGTGTGGGCTGTGGTGTTGGCTGTGGTGTTGACTGGTGTTGGCTGTGGTGTTGACTGTGGTGTGGGCTGTGGTGTTGGCTGTGGTGTGGGCTGTGTGGTGTTGGCTATGGTGTTGACTGTGGTGTTGGCTGTGGTGTGGACTGTGTGGTGTTGGCTATGGTGTTGACTGTGGTGTTGGCTGTGGTGTTGGCTGTGGTGTTGGCTATGGTGTTGACTGTGGTGTTGGCTGTGGTGTGGACTGTGTGGTGTTGGCTATGGTGTTGACTGTGGTGTTGGCTGTTGTGCTGGCTGTGTGATGTGGGCTGAGTTGTGGGCTGTGGTGTTGACTGTGGTATTTTCTTTTTTTAGGTTTATTTCCTCTTATATATATGAATGTTTTACCTTCATGTATGTCCATGAATCACGTGCATACCTGTTGCCTATCCCTACTGCCTCGATGGCCACCATCCTCATTCAAGTTCTCATTTAAACTGCCACTATTGCCTCAGTGATCTTCCTGTTTCCAACATCACTGCCCTCCAAACCAGTGCATATACTGAGCATGACCTATTGTCTATACATTTAAGGACAGGGACATCCCTAGTTTTTAAAAAAGGTGACCTTGAATAAATGCCAATAGACTCTTCCAAAGCTGGTATGTAAAGCAGAAAAAAATGAAAAAAGTGGAACAAAACACTCAATAACTGAGAGTAAGTTACAAAGCATGTAACATGTAGGTGATGGGGGTTCCGGAGGAGAGAAAGGAATGCTGTGAGATATTTACACACTGTGTGCAGATATATTGCTGTGATTGGTGAAATAAAAAGCTGAATGGCCAATAGCTAGGCAGGAGGTATGGGTGGGATTTCCAAGGAAGAGGAGGAGGAATCTAGGTGTGCAGGAGACACCAGTAGACATGGAGAGGAAATAGGAGTTGCAAGATGGAAGAGAGGTAATGCCATGTGGTAGAACATAATAGATTAATAAGAATATGGGCTAAGTTATAAGAGCTGGTGGGAACAAACCTAAGCTAAGGCTGAGCTTTCATAATTACTAAGTCTCCGTGTTATTATTTATGACCTGGTATCCCAAAGAAAGACCAACTGCAAAAGAACAAAAGAAGTATCTGCAGTAACAATGGCTGAGAATTTTCCAAAGTTGATGTCAGATATTAAATCACAGATACAGCAAGTTCAGAGGTACCAAAAAGATTATCCCCTAAGGAGATAGTAATAAAACTGAGGGAAATCAAAGGCAAAGAGCAGACCCAGTGAGACGCCGGGGAGACACGCCTTATTGTAGGACAAACCCCTGTGCTTCTACTCAGAACGAGCCGGGACAATGACGATCAGATGTCAAAAAGATTGAAAACTGATCTCATCAACTTCAAATCCTGTGTTCAGCAATGTTAGATTTTCTCACGTGAACAGGTAAGAAATGGCTGTCACCAGCAGACCTTCCTGGCAAACTGTTCTATAGAGGGAAGGAAACGGTGCAGGTCGGTCAGAGACTCAGGCCCATGTAAAGAAAGGAGATCAGTAGAGAAGAAAAGCAAAAAACAAAAAACAAACAAACAAGCAACAACAACAACAACAAAAACCCAACTCAAAGCAAAACTCTTCTTCTTGTTAACTGATCTAACAGGTAGCAATTTGTGTAAGAGAAGCAGAGCAGTTTCAGTGATACTTGGAAGCAAACCATATTAAAAGTGCAGACTGTCATTGTGGACCAACCACTGAAATACTCCGAAAGAGAGGTTTGATGGACATGCTAAAGCAAGACAGAAAACAGAGTCATAAATTATTCAATGAAAGCCAGCAAGAGGGCCAGCGAGATGGCTCAGCAGATAGGGTCACTTGCTCTGACATCTGTGTCCACCCTTAACCTGTTAGAAGTGTGAAGGGGTATAGAGAACACGAGACAGGACTTCACCCACACAAGTCCTGTCAACTGAGTTTGATAAAAAGGGCAAAGGTGATTCCAAAGGGAAGGGGTGGCCCTGGGGCTTAGACAGCTTCCTGGTTTTCTGAGGACTTCTGTAACTCCAGCTCTGGGGGATTCAGTGCTGCCCACGATGACCACATACGCCACCCACCCCATACACACGCACAGACTTTTTGTGTTTTTTCTTTTCTTTTCTTTTCTCTTCCTTTCTTTTCTTTTTTCTTCCTTCCTTCCTTCCTCCCTCCCTCCCTCCCTCCCTCCCTCCCTCCCTCCCTCCCTCCCTCCCTCCCTCTCTCTCTCTCTCTCTTTCTTTCTTTCTTTCTTCACGCACCCCCCCACGCCCCATCCCCACAGAGACAGGGTTTCTCTGTGTATCATTCCTGGCTGTTCTGGATCTCACTTTGTAAACCAAGCTGGCCTTGAACTCACATACATCTGCCTCACTCTGTCTCCCAAGTGCTGGGATTAAAGGCTTGCTCCAGAGCACCTGGCTGCACATAAATTTTTTAATATCTTTTTTTTTTTAAAAAAAAGGCTAATCTTTTCAGTAAGTGATTCTAGAGTAACTGACATCAAATGACAAAATAATAAATCCAGAAAAACCTTATACTTTTTACAAAATTTATCTCAGACATGCTGTGAATCTAAATATAAGATGCAAAACTATAAAACGTGTAGAAAATAACGTAAGGGGAAATTTAGGCATTTGGTGATTGCTTTTAGACAGAACAACAAAAGTATAACCCATGGGAAATAAACCTGGTAAATTAGACTCTACTAAAATTAAAACTTCTGCCCAGTGAAAGACTCTATTAAGATAATTTTTCAAATTTTATTATGTATACAGTGTTCTACCTGCATGTACCCCTGCATGCCAGAAGAGGGCGCCAGATCTCCTTACAGATGGTTGTGAGCCACCATGTGGGTGCTGGGAATTGAATCAGGACCTCTGGAAGAGCAGCCAGTGCTCTTAACCTCTGAGGCCCCAACATAATTTTTTTTAAAAGAAACTTCAGACTGGAGGAATATATTTGTAAAGTAAATACCTAATAAAAGACTTATATCCAAAATATCCCAAGAATCATTAAATCCAAAAATTTTTTAAAGTTAAAAAAAAAATTGATCCCAATCAAAAAGACCTGAAGAGTTACATTAGCAAAGAAGATATGCAAATGGTAAAGGGTGAAAAAACACTGACCACACATGCTGTTGTCAGTGGATTTCAAATTAGAACAGCGATGAGACCCTCAAGGTGCCTCAGCAGGTGGAAGGGCGCCTGCCACCAACCTCTGGACCCATGTCCAAGAACTGACTGCCCCTAGATTGTCCTCTGACTTCCCACCTGAATCTCTCTCTCTCTCTCTCTCTCTCTCTCTCTCTCTCTCTCTCTCTCTCTCTCTCCCCCATCTCTTTTTTTCTTCCTTCCTTTCTTTTCTGAGACATGGTCTCATTATGTAGCTCTGGCTGTCCTGAAGCTCGCTATGTAGACCAGACTAGCTTTGAACTCACGGAGATCCACCTGCCTCTACCTTCCAAATGCTAAGGATAAAGAAGTGCACCACCACTTAGACCCTACTTCTTTTTTTTTTTTTTTTTTTTTGTTATTTTATTCTTTTTTTTTTTTGGTTTTATTATTATTATTATTATTATTATTATTTTATAACACCATTCAGTTCAACATAATAGCCACAGAATCCCCTGTTCTCCCCCTCTCGCCCACCCCTCCCCCCAGCCCACCCCCCATTCCCACCTCCTCCAGATCAAGGTCTCCCCCGAGGACCGGGGTTGACCTGGTAGACTCAGTCCAGGCAGGTCCATTCCCCCCTCCCAGACCGAGCCAAGTGTCCCTGCATAAGTCCCAGGATTCAAACAGCCAACTCATGCAACGAGCCCAGGACCTGGCACCAATGCACAGCTGCCTCCCAAACAGATCAAGCCAAATGACTGTCTCACCCGTTCAGGTGGCCTGATCCAGTTGGGGGCCCCTCAGCCTTTGGTTCATAGATCCTGTGCTTCCATTCATTTGGTTATTTGTCCCGGTGCTTTATCCAACCTTTAGACCCTACTTCTTAATACTGGGGACCAAGTTTCCAACACACACACCCTTGCAGGACAAACCACATCTAAATCTCAGCAGCCATAGTTCCTTGGAGTTTGGAGGAAAGAGACAGAGATGGGCAGATGTAGTACAGGGGACTTCTGAACAATACTGAAGTGATAGATTCCCATCATCAGGTATGTGTCAAAATGCAGAGGTTGCCCAACACAGAGTAGTTCCCAGGGGTAAAAATAGGAGCTCTAGTTCATAAAACAGTTTAGTTCAGTACAGGTTCATTAACTGTAACAAATGTTACACTGCCAGATGTTAAGAACAGAAAAGCCGGGCGGCGGCGCACGCCTTTAATACCAGCACTTGGGAGGCAGAGACAAGTGGATCTCTGTGAGTTTGAGGCCAGCCTGGTCTACAGAGAAACCCTGTCTCAAAAAGCCTAAATAAATAAATAAATAAATAAATAAATAAATAAATAAATAAATAAATAAATAAATAAAAAAAAATAAATGAAAATAAAATCAGGGAAACAGAAAACAGAAAGCAGGGTTGGGGCAAAGAGAGAAAGTATACCACAACCAGCTATTCACTCCGCTCCAATTTTTCCATAGACCTGAAATAGCTGTATAAAATAAAATTATTAATTTTTAAGTATGTGCAAGATCCAGCACAGGGAAATGGAGAAGCCAGTGTACTGAGAAGCTTTTGTCGGAGTTCCTTTAACCTGGAGGTCCTGGAGGGGATCAAAATGACCTGGAAATATGGAAGAGGCAGGGTGTCAAAGGGCACCTCTACCCGCAGCTGTGGAGAAAGGTAGTTCTGTATCCAAAACCTCAAGGGGAAGCTGCCTGTGTCTAGATTGCCAAAGACTTGGCCAAAACCAGCTGGTTGAGAAACAGTCTGTGGGCTTGAATCTGCAGTCACAAAAAGTGAGACACTCCTCAAGACTGTAAGTGAACACAGGGGACATAGGTTTTTTGGTAGAGACTTCACCTAGCACGCACAAGGGAGTGAGCCAGACCCCTGCAGCCCAGCAACCCATCCCAACAGTTGGGATGAGGACCAGGAGCTCAAGGTTGTCTTCAGCTACTTAGTGAGTTCAAGGCCAGACCCTGGAGTCAGGAGTGGGACAAATAAATGAATGAATGAATGAATGAGAATGAATGAATGAAGTGTAGTCTATGACATGAAGAGGATGAGATGGCAAGAAACTGTCATCTCCCTGGAGGTGACTCTGTCACTTTATAGGGACTAATATTCATCTTCAAAGTCAGGACATAACCCAAGGAAGCTTAAGATCTGTGATATTTTTATAATAACAGTTAAAATATTCTCCTCTTCACTCGAAATCTGTTCTTACCTGAAAATACTTTCAATAG
Source organism: Peromyscus maniculatus bairdii (assembly GCF_049852395.1). Lineage (NCBI taxonomy): Eukaryota > Metazoa > Chordata > Mammalia > Rodentia > Cricetidae > Peromyscus > Peromyscus maniculatus. The sequence goes on along the minus strand of NC_134865.1, from coordinate 45,082,774 downwards.
TTGATTTTTAAGTTTACACACACACACACACACACACACACACACACACACACACACCATCCTTTATTCATCACTTAGAGGAAATGCACAGTTACAAATTCTTTATGTATAGTAACTGATCAGTCCTCAACTCTGAGGACCCCTTCCCCCGAAAAAGAAAGAAAAGAAAATGAAAACAAGAAAACCCACATGTGAATAAAAGGATACACATCAAATCAAACTCATTAGAATGGTTACCTATTGGCAGAGAGGGAGGTGGAAATAAGAAAGTCTAAAAACTTAAAATTTAGAGAAACAGCCTTGCAAAGATGAATGATTGTAGCGTGTCCTGAACAGAAGAGTCCCTCAGCTCCCTCCAGTGGTTTTATTTATTGTTTATTTAACTTTTGTGGTTCTGCAGGCCGAGAGGCAGAGTTGATGCCCAGACACTCTGGGGACAGAGTCACTAGCACGTGACATGAGAAAGACCAAGTCTGATCCCATGCGCTCTGGGGGTGGGGGGATAATGGCTGCTTGTATCGTACCACATACGTGGAGGTTGGAGGAAACCGGCAGGAGTTGGTTCTCTCCTCCCACCACGTGGACTCTGGAAATCTAACTTAGGTCATCAACCTTGATGACAAGAGTCCTCACGGGCTCAGCCATCTCACAGCCCCATGATCTCTGTTCTGTGGGACTGGGAACACAGGTTCACAGAAAGACTGGGAGAAGTTTGGGTGATAATCCCAAGAGATAATCCCAGATTCCCAAACTTTGACATGGCCAAAGGATTAAAACCTTCAGATACAGTTCTGGGGGGGGGGAAATGATTTTTTTTTTAATTTTAAAAAAGAGATTAACTTGAGAAACATAAAAACATGATAGAAATTTCCACTGGCTATTGTACACAATAAAATAGCAAGAATAACATTTTTCCATATATAACCACTCAGACTAACAATGGTTACACAGTTGCACAGATAAAATATACTGCTAGAGATCCCAGGGTTATATAAATCTGGCTTTATAACTAGTTGGGGAGACCATGATGGACAACCTGTCTTTTTATGAAATCAGTCAATAACTTGGATGGTTCCCCACCATGTATATCTTATTCAAAGAGCTGAGAACATCACATTTTTTAAAAGGTTTTATTTATGTGCTTTGCTTACATATTGTCACATCTGTCCACCTCATGTATGCCAGGTTCCAGAGGAGGCCAGAAGAGGGCATTAGATCCATGGAACTGGAGTTAGAGATGGTTGTAAGCTGTTATGTGGGTGCTGGGAATCTAACGTAGATCCTCTGGAAAAGCAGCCAGTGCTCTTAACTGCTGAGCCACCTGTCCAGTTCCAAACTTCTGAAATCTTACAAATTCGAGTGTACAAAAAGAGAAATCTGTGGAGTCTGTTTAAAGGGTAAAGGAATTTATTAGGAAGAAAAACTCACTACAGCAGAGAAGATTTATCGTAGGGTCCTGGAAGGCCCAGGTACAGTCCCACAATGTTCTTCCACCTTAGTCCGTCCTAGTATCCAAGCCCACCAGGGAGAGAAGAGGAGAGACATACTTGAGTCTCAGGTCTTAAGGTAGCCCTGAACCATGCCCCAGGGGCAGGTACTTCAAGGCCATAGGTAGGTAGGACAGTTACCTGCTGTATCTCTAGGGGTGGTGCTTCAAGGTCATAGATAGAACAGGTATCCACTACATCTCCCCCTTTGTCTAAATAAGAAAGTTCTAACATCATACAAAGTATATACAACAGGAACGATTATTAGGTGTTGTCCAGGAGAGGGGACAGGTAATAACATAAACAAAAATAGGAATACAACCAGCAAGAACAACATCAAACAAGAGACACATAGTAAAGTCCAGATCATAGGTAAATAGCATGTTCCAGAGATTACTCCAATAGCTGTCCTATCTTAAAGATAACTTTATTATCTGAACTGTTCTTAGCTAACATATGAGAGGATTGTAACTGTAACTATCTAGTCTTCAATCCCATCAAAAAACTGAGAAAAATAATATTACCTGAGAAAAGAGGAAGTACAAGCAAGTAGTTTCTGAAAAATTGTGAGAATAGACAGAGACAGCTGGCAGCCTGGACAGTCACCTAATGATTCTCAGCACCATTGGGGCATCCAATTTGGCTACAGGCCTAGAGTATCTGACAGACCATCTTCAGAAGCAGGAAATTTGAAAGACCATCTTACCCTGCCTTGGCAGAGTTCAGCAGTCACTTTTCCTTGTGTCCTGCTCATCCACAGAGGACAGCATCCATAATGTCAGCAGCCTAGGGAAGGGCAGTTCTTTGCCCAGCAGGCCATTTTGTGCCAAGAAGAAGACAAACTTCCAAATGGAAATGTCTGAGAAGCCCAACATTCTCTCCGGATCAGATGGGTGCTGCCAGGAGCAATTGCTTCTCACATCAACAGAATTCTAAGTTATCAAAACATTTAAATGCCATATTCTCTATGAAGTGTTTAATGATTACCTGTCCATCTGACATAAGTTTCTGTAAATCTGGAGAACCTAACTAACATAACTATAGATATGAAAAGCATGGGTGACTATTAATCTGTAAGTCTTACCTACCTAAATAACCTAAGGACTAAGGTTTCACATTAACAAAGTAAACAATCTGTAAACATGTAAGGACAATGACCTCAAAATTGTGATAACACACAAAATATCTTAAACAGAGGTAGAAATGTATAGTGCAATATGATAACAATATCCTTAATATGTATCAATATACAAACTATCCAAAATGGAGGTAGAACATACATACAGTATGGCAAATATAATTTTACATTTGTGTCAATATACAAAGCATTTTAATAGGGGTAGGGATATGTGTACAATATGACAATTATAGTTTTAAATTTGTATCAATATACAAATTATCTTAAATAGGAGTAGAAAAATAGTTTATATTTGTATCAATAGACAAGAATCCATATCAGTGTAATTTATCTAAGGCTGATAGTTTGCTAAATTAGTTTACTAGTAAATACAATAATCTACCTTAATATACTATACCTATCTAGTCCCCTTTTTTCTTTTCCAAAAAAAGAATTCTGAGTGTAAATTTTATTGTTCCACCCCCAAACCTATAACAACTTACCCATTAACCCTGAAAAAGTGAAAACTTTTGGGAGAGGGGGCATTGTTTTTTTTAAATTGCTTCCTGCTATTTAGGGAGCAATGGTATCTCTGTAGGATCTTGTAAGAAAGCTAAATGGCTAAGTTTCAATAGCGCTAGCTGTAATGTTTGTAGCCAGTCTCAGAGTAATAGGTAAGGTGATCTGAGGTTCTGGCCAGAAGTGTAATATGGTGAGCCATCTCATCTTGGAACTGTCCTGAAGAGTTTGCAGTCCAAAGCTGATCATTTAGTGGTGTTTTTGGCTGAATGGCATCACTATGGACCAGGTAGAGTCGTTGTCATGGGGCCCCATCTTCCTTCTGGAGACTTCAGAGATTGCTACTGGAAAGAGTTATATTTCACTGTGGAAAACTTGAACATTATTAATATCAAAAGGAAAGTTTGGATTTTAGGATGATTCAAGGAAGGATTCCCAAAAATCAAGGATAAGCATGGAAAGAAATAGAATCTTGACAACAATAGTCCCTTAATAATTGTTTTTTTTTTTCTGTCCCACACCAGTTAGCTCTTCTGATATGAGACAGAATCTCCTAATTTTTCTTTTAGCAACATGTTTGGGTTTAGAGAAGGAGAGAGCCACATTCCAATTCCAAAGCCAGCTTGATTTATAACTGAACCGGGACCACAACTTTTCTAGAGTTAAAGAGATGTAGATGGTAAGCAGTGAGATATTACCCTGTGGAGTATAGTCGTATCAATAGGGTCTTCCCTTCTGCTGTAGACATCTGGATGTCCTAGGCCTTGTGATTTCTCGAATGTGGGTATTCCTATTATTCTGTAAAGACGAAGAACAGAGCCCTGTCCCCACCCTTGTTGGCTGAGTTTTCCTTACAACTTGTAGAGAGGTCACATTGGTGGATGAGCTGTCACTTCTCCTCATCAAGGGATTTCTCCCGTTTGAATCGAATTTTTATTAATTTTGTTGGTATCCATAGCTTTTGTTCTCCTGCAGAAACAAAAGCAAAACCCCTTCCCCAAAGTAGGACATATCCTGTTTTTCTTTCCGAGGTCAATACATCTTTGAACTAAACAGGTTGGTTTAGTTCAGGAGTTTTTTGTTTTTTGTTTTTTTCTGTTTTCCAATGTCTCTCTGCAGCTGTTGTTCCTTTCTCATCAGCATTGAGAAAATTCAAGGTTAATAAGGCACTACATAATCTATTTCTAGGGGCCATTGTTACCGCTTCCTGTTTATTTAGCATACCCTTTAAAAGTTTGATTGGATCTTTCTATAACTGCTTGGCCTGTGGGATTGTGTAGTATACCTGTAATATGCTTTATATTGTAATAAGCAAAAAACTGTTTCATCTTATTTGAGACATATGCTGGAACACTGTCAATCTTAATTTGTACAGGTATTCCCATGATGGCCATAACGTCTAATAGGTGTGTAAATACAGAATCAGCCTTATCAGAATTCATAGGAGTTGCCCATTGAAATTCTGAATAGGTGTCAATGGTATGTTGTACATATTTTAATCTTACAAATTCTGCAAAATGTAACACATCCATCTGCCAAACTTCATTTCTTTGTATACCTTTAGGATTGCTTCCTGCAGGTAATGGAGTTTGGTTATAGAAGGAACAAGTAGGACATATTTTTACGATTTCCTTAGCTTCTTGCCAAGTGATGGAAAAGTCCCCTTTCAAACCTTTGCTATTTACATGGTGTTTTTTAATGAAATTCTGAGGCTTCTAGCACATTACCTATTAATAACTGCTCAATCTCATCATTACCTTGTGCTAGAGGACTGATAGACCCATAAGGGATCTGATGTGTGTTTTATATATATAGGATGTTCCCTATTTCTGATGATTTCCTATAATTGTATAAGTAGTGAAGTTAATTCTGTATTATCAAGAAAAAATTCATCAGTTTCAGTATGTAAAACAACTCTCTCTGCATACTGAGAGTCAGTAACTATATTGAGAGGTTCTGTGAAGTCCATAAGTACCATAAGAATGGCATACAGTTCTGACTTTTGTACAGAATTGTAAAGGCTTTGAACTACTTTACTTAAATGTTCAGATTTACATCCTGCTTTTCCTGATTTACTTGTATCCGTATAGAATGTAGGGACTCCAGAGATTGTTATTTGCCACACAATATGAGAAAGGAACCATTCAGTTCTTTTTATGAATTCTATTCTCTTGCTTTTGGGATAACAGTTATTAATCTCTCCCAAAAATTATGGCAGGCTCTTTGTCAGAATTCATTATCTTTCCATAAAGAGGAAATTCCCTCATTAGTTAAAGGTACTACAATTTCTTCTGTGTCAATTCCTGACAATTGATGAAGTCTTAATTTTCCTTTTAGAATCAAATCAGAGATCTTTCCACATATGTCTTTAATTTCTTACTCAGAAAGAGTAGAAATATTCATTCCAATATAATATCTTCCCTCTGCATCAAAACCCCTGTGGGGGAGTGTCTGGAGGGGAGTACGACCAGAATGCAGTTAGGTTCTGGATTCCTATGATCTACATGTGCCTCTCATATTTTCTTTTCTGCTAGAGCCAATTCCTTCTCAGTTTCAGCTGATAATTCTCTTGAACTATTTAAATACTTATTCCTATTTAGGGTATTGGCCAAATTTACTAGTCCATCTTTAGGTATTCCAAGGATAATCTGTAAGTTGGAAATGCTTCCTAACAATTTTTGAAAATCATTAAGAGTCTGCAATAGATCTCTCCTGACTTGGTAGCTTTTGGGGTTTAATTTTTTTGTAGATCTATCTTATATCCTAAATAATTAATAGAATCTCCTCTTTGTATTTTTTCAGGAGCAATTTGTAATCCCCAGTGAGGCAAAACTTTCTTTACTTCTTCAAACATACTTTCTAAATTATCTGACTTCAGATCGGCTAATAAGATATCATCCATATAATGGTAAATTATAGATTGTGGAAATTGTGCATGAATGATTTCCAATGGTTTTTGCACAAAATATTGTTACAGGGTGGGGCTGTTTAACGTTCCCTGAGGGAGGACCTTCCATTGATATATCTTGACTGACTGGGAATTATTATAAGTGGGTACTGTGAAGGCAAATTTTTGTCTATCCTTTTCTTATAAGGGTATGGCAAAGAAACAGTCTTTTAAGTTAATAACTATAATAGGCCATTCTTTGGATAACAGAGAGGGCAAGGGAATCCCATTCTGTAGGGAGTCCAGAGGCTGAATTACTTCATTAATGGCTCTCAGATCTGTCAGCATTCTCCATTTACCAGATTTCTTTTTAATAACAAATACAGGAGAATTCTAAGAGCTGGTAGATTCTTCAATATGTTGAGCACTTAACTGCTCCTGAGCCAGCTGTTCTAAGGCTTGAAGTTTCTCTTGTGTCATAGGCCATTGTCCAACTCAGACAGGTTTATCAGTTAGCCATTTTAAAGGTAGGGTTGTTGGTACCTCTGAGAGTTCAACAGTAGTTGTGCTCTGTTTATGTACAGCCTGAATGATTGGTGGCTATTTTTTTATAGTATCTTATAATATTATTCCCAGATACATGAATTGGTCTATATTCTACTTCTGAGATTGGAGGAGTTTTAATCTGGGTATTCCACTGCTGTAACAGATCTTGGCCCCAAAGATTCACTCCTACATTTGCCACATATGAATTTAGCCTTCCTCTCTGTCCTTCTGGCCCTATACATTCAACCCATCTCGAACTCTGTTTTATCTGAGATAGGGTGCCAATCCCTAGAAGTTGGACATCTACCTCTTGAAGAAGCCAATGCAGATGTCATGATTTTGGTGTAATTATAATCACATCCATACTTATGTCTCATAAGCCTTCTAGAATAATGTTATTAATCATACTCTAAGTTTTGGTCTTTGTTCATTTATGGAAGTCTGCCAAAATATTCGTTTTATGGTATTTTTTGGAATTTTTGATCCAACTATCAAAGCTGTTCTATCATCCAGTGCAGTATTGTTTTTCACATTAGGTACTGGATTATTTAATTGCCCTGGGGAGGAATTTCCTTCATAGTGACTGGAAATGAGTGGATCACATTTGATTTGGGGACCTGTGAGAGCCCCCCCTACTCCCCGAGGCATTTCCCAATAGTAAAGGGCTGCTTTGTATGTGTCTTGTTGATCTGCATTTATTGGTCCAATGTTGGCCTTTGCTGCATCTTCTACATAATCTAAAGTTTGAGGTCTCCTGTTTGGGTTATTTCTAGAAGAAGCATTGCTTCTAGGAGCACCCTGTGAACAACTTCTTCTTATATTGCCTGGTGTACCACAGTTAAAACATTTGGTACTTTAATGTCCCCTTCCACCTTTGGAAATTGCCTCTCCTATCCAAGCCTCATCACAATAGTTAAGAAACTCAATATTGTTTATGCATTGGTTCCATTCTTCTATGGGTGCTGATCTGATCTTTTAAGGTGCAAGTATCCTATGTGAGCATTTTCAAAAGCCAAAGATTGAATTAATACTTGTCTTAAGTCTTGGTCTGATGTTGTCTTGTTTATAGCCTTGGTCAGTCTTTGTAAAATATCAGTAAATGGTTCATCTGATCCCTGGAAGACCTTCATATATAACTCAGTTGGTTTCCCTGGTTCTGGAATCTTTTCCCAAGCATTTAAGGCTGATGTACACATATGAATAATGTATTCTCATCAAAGGTAGATTGTGCCTCAGCAAAGCAGCCCTCACCTAGAATTTGATCTTGGGAGATCTCAAAACCTCTAATTTTACCTTGTTGCTCAAGGGCCTTCGCTTCTTCTCTCAATGAGCTTTTCCACTGGAACTGCTGGCTATATTCTAACACAGCTGAAATTAACTGATCCCAATCATTTGGCATGATCCTGTTTCTATAAGATCACACATTTAACATCTGTTGAATGTATGCCATAGGTAACTACAGTGTACTTGATGTTCTTTAAAGCACTCATGTATATGAACTTCCATATATATTCTACACATCCTTTAGGATGTTTATCATTTGCTGGCTTTTCACAAGTGGTAACAGGGTCTGCCATAGCATAATAACCACCTGTTACCTTTGGTAAGTCATCTCTAACTCTGTAAGGGACTGCAATGTTATGACTGCTTTAGCCTTGACTTTCTGCTTGTTAGCACCCTTATTATCAGTTCTAACAGACTCCTCCAAAGCTTGAAATTGGTTAACCACAGCTTTTTATAACGTTTATACCTCTTGTACTGTAAATGACCCCAGTAGCTTCATGGAATCACACACTTTTTTATGTTCATTAGAAACATATGATTCTAAAGATTTTATTCTATAAATTAATAATGATCATTTTTCCTTAGAAATTATCTGTATTGTATTAAGATTGCTCTGAAGATTTACTATTTTATCCATTAGGTATTCACATTTATTATCAATAGAATTAAATCTGGTTGTCCAGTTATTATTAGTGGATTGAAGTTCTTGAGGTAAATTAGCAGATTCCAAAGAAAGAATCCTTTTGTTTAAGTTTTCATTAGCACTTTGCAAAGTCTGTACCAGTCCCAGTAATATCTCATTTTTGGTATTGTTATTAAACAGTTTTTTTGATGATATGATATGAATTACTCTGCTAATCGCCATTATGGTGAAAATTGTATACATCCCAGGAAGGTTGTCTTCTAAAATTTCATCCATAGTATAAACAAAGAAGTTTTTAAATTCCTGAATGGTTATATTATTTGCCATGGTGAAAGAAATACTTAAAATTTGTAAAAAAAAAAAAATTATTAGTCAGTTTAAGTTGTGAAATTATTAAGTAATTTCCCTCAGATTAGATCCTCAAGAGACGATCCTATGTGTCCCAGGTGTTCCGGATGTAATTAAGCCAGGTTGGGCTAATTTTGGGTGCAGTGGCAATGTTTGGCTCACAGGTCTCACATGTATAGCGCTAGAGCAAGCCCTGAAGTGTTGTTCTGAAGGTGTTGACCTGGTTCGTGCATGGGTATGGTGTGTGTGTGTGTGTGTGTGTGTGTGTGTGTGTGTGTGTGTGTGTGCATGTGTGAGTGCACATGTGAGAATGTCCAGGCACAGGGCATATGGAAATCAGTGGTCAGTTTTGTGGGTTCACTTCTCTCCCACCTTTTTTTGTGGGTTCTGGAGATTGAACTCATGTCTTCTGGCTTACAAGGTAAGAGCTTTTACCTGATAAGTCTGCCCTGACTACTGCTAACAATTTCAAGTAATGGTGAAAATTCTGGAAACAAAACAAAAATAAAGAAAAAAATAGAAAATTTGACATGAAAAAGAGTACTGCAGCCCGGCGGTGGTGGTGCACGCCTTAAATCCCAGCACTCAGGAGGCAGAGGCAGGTGGATCTCTGTGAGTTCAAGGCCAGCTTGATCTATAAAGTGAGTTCCAGAATAGCCAGGGATACACACAAAGAAACCATGTCTCAAAACAAACAAACAAACAAACAAACAAACAAACAAATAAATCGTGTGCTGCAGGGCTAGAATAGGACTGTTTGCATGGAAGTGGTCCATAGATCCATAAGAACCAGCTAGCTTCCCCATCTTTAACTGTATTTATAAGTTTTCCATCGTGATAGATACTTTGGCGGGCCATAGTTCTCCTCCTGGGAAGGGAGAGGGTTCTTCAGCTCAGGGTCTAAGGGTACAGTCAGCGATGGCGGCAGGAGTACGAGGCAGCTGGTCACGCTGCGGCCACAGTCAGCAAGCAGAGAGAGAACGCTGGTGCTCGGCTCACCCTCTTCATTTCAAACCGATGGAGACCCCAGCCCCTGGAACGGTGCCATCCATACTTAGGGTAGGTCTTCCCATCTTAAGGAACCCAAACTGGAAATTCCCGCCCAGGTGTGCCCAGGGGCTTGTTTCCTAGGTTTGTCTAGAGCCGGCGAAATCCATATTAATGACCTCACACGGACAATTTGCTCACCTGAATGTTTTCTGAGAAAGGCATTAGTCCAAATCAGAAATAAACAAGGCATCTGTTGGTGACATCTTGAAATTCACAAAACAACAAAAATAAGTATCACCTTTTTTGACAGTCAATGTCCTAAGCAAGAAGGTCACCATTGTGTTTTATGTCATCAGAGGGACATTTATACAGACCTTTGAGTCACATGTGTTTAACTGAGAAGTCTCTTGCTGAGCTCCATCAGATTTTTCTTTATCCTCTGATCAAGGGTGGCTTTTAAATATTTTACCTTAGAGTTGGCAGGTGACAGCACTTAGTACCAAGCCTGACAAGCTGAGATTGATCCCAGGACCCACATAAAAAAAAGAGAGAACAGATGCTACAAAGTTGTCCTCTGACTTCCACACGTGCACGGGGGTATGTGTGCACGCACACTCATACCTGCACTTACAGAATTAAATAAATGTAAAAAAATTGATAATAAAATCTAGGGGCTGGAGAGATGGTTCAGGGGTTAAGAAAACTTGCTGCTCGTGCAGAGGACCCAGGGTTGGTTCCCAGCGTCTGCAGAGTGGCTCACAACCACCCATAACTCCGGTTCCGGGAGACGGAACATCCTCTTCTGACCTCTGTGGGCAACAGGCATAATAAAATTTAAATTTGGTGGATTTAGAAACAAATGAGAGCTTTACAAATGTTATCTAAACCACCAAACTACTCCTGAATCTCCTGGGAGCTCTGTGAACACAGAATCTCGGGAGCCCTCTGTGAACACAAGAACGGCATTGTCATTGGTACTGTCCTGCTCACAACTGAAAATGCGTCCACACCTTCCCCAGAATTCAGCTTTCTACTTGTCTTACATATACCACTCCTCTTTTTTTTTCCAATAAGAATTACAATTTTCCAAATTTTGACTTTCAGCATTTCAATATTCATGACTATAATCTTGGAGATTGTAGTTTGGGGAGGTGGTTTTTTTTTTCCTATTTCTCGTGTGTGTGTGTGTGTGTGTGTGTGTGTGTGTGTGTGTGTGTGTGTGTGTGTGTGTTTGCATGCATGTGCAGGACAGGGGCCGACAGCAGGGGTCTTCATGAAGTGAAATGGAGATTACCTTATTTTTGGAGACGGTCTCATTTGGAGCTCATGAATTCGGCTATGCTGACTGGCCAGCAAGCCCCCAAGGACCCTCCTGTGCCCACCTCTCGGTGCTGAGATTACAGGCACAAGCCTCCGTGCTCTGATCTCACTTCTGTTCCCTTTTGCTTTATTAACTGAGGCATCTTCCCAGCCTCAAATTTTAGGGAATTTTACGTTTTAAGGATTTTTACTTTGGGGATTTCACCATTTTACAAAACTGCAAAATGAGGAGAATGAAGGAATTGTGAAGGAAGACAGATTGGCAACACAGGTCTTTGGTACAGAAGTACAAAGTCTGAGAGAAAACTATAATCATCAAGAAATAGTTTTAAAGACGAAAACTGACAATGTCTACCATGTCGTAGTCAGTGTTCTATTGCTGTGAAGAGACACCATGACCGCAGCAACTCTTCTAAAGGAAAACATCTAATTGGGGCTGGCTTATGGCTCAGAGGTTTAGTCCATTATTATCACAGTGGGAAGCATGGCGGTCTGCAGACAGACGTGGTGCTGGAGAAGGAGCTGAGGGTCCTGCATCTTGATCTGCAGGCAACAGAAAGTGAACCATATCACTGGGCACAGCTTGAGCATAGAAGACCTCAAAGCCCACCCCCACAGTGACACACTTCCTCCTACAAGGCCACACCTACTCCAATAAGTCACACCTCCTAATAGTGACACTCCCTATGGGTGCCATTTTCTTTCAAACCACCACATTGACTGAATCCCCAAAACAAAACAAAAATTCCATTTGCCATAAGTTTCTGACTGGAACACACTTCAGTATTTGACGAAGCAGTTTCCAAACAGACAGGAAGAAAAAGCTTTTTTTCAACAGCTGTCATGAAACTCAGTGCTCTAAACGGTCATATAAACTGTGTTCGGTTAAATTCAGAACTATATAATCATACTGGTTTTTAATTTTTTTTATGAGTGTGACTGTTTTGTCTGCATGTCTGTATGTGCACCACATGCGTGCCTGGTGTCTGAAGAGGCCAGAAGAGGGTTGTGGATTCCCTGGAACTGGGGTTATAGATGGTGGTCTTCAGCAAAATGAGTGCATAAGAGGGAGGTTCAGCTAAAGGGCATAGCTTGTGTGCCTCTCTCCCTCTCCTCTTCCCACCTTCTTCCTCCTCCCTCTCTTTTCTTCTCTTTTCTTTCTTCCTGGTTGCCAGGATAAGCATCTTCCTCTGCTTTGTACACCACCATGATGACGTTCTACCTCACCTCAGGCCCAAAGCAATGACCTTGGGACTAAAGCCTCCGAAACCACCAGCCAGAAGAAATCTTCCTTTCTTTAAGTCATTGATGTATTTTTATCACAGCAATTGAAAGGTAACACAATTCCCTACGACATCGTCCTCAAAACTGCTCTGTACAGTTCCAAATCAGCCCAGACTTAATAACAGTATGAATTAGGGCTGGGGAGATGGCTCAGCAGTTGGGAGCACTTATTGCTCTTGCAGAGGACCTGGGTTCAGTTCTCAGTGCCCACTTGGTGGCTCACAGCTTTCTGTGATGCTAGTTCTGGCCTCTTCAGGCACTGCATGTATGTAGCACACATACATACATTCAGATAAAAAACGTTCATTCAATAATGAACCAATTGTTAGCTAAAGCCATTGATGAGATTAGCAGCTCTGTGATACAAATTACCAATATGAACACCGCCTAGGATCAAGTCTTCAATATATTTGCCTTTGGACATATTTGATGTCTAACCCCTGACAGGAACCTCCATGACTCTCTAGACCTATTCAAGTCATTCAGGAGGAACAGATGGCCAGAGATCACTGAGCAGCATTATCTAAGTCAGCAGCTGGCTGTGGTGGCGTAAGATAGGCGGCAATCTGACTCCAGACTGCACCCCAACCACTGAGCTGTATCTAACAGTTCAGTCCGGCAGAGATACAGTGAAAATCAGGCAGGGAACTGCGATTCTTCGGCCAGCCACATTAAAAATGCTGTAAGAAACAGGTAACGTTTATTTGCCAATACATTTCACTTAACTAGGTAGATAAAAACGCTCTTTGAATGTTTATTCAAGAAAAGTGGTTGTTACTGTTGGTGTTGGGCATCCGACACAGAACCTTACACACACACACACACACACACACACACACACACACACACACACACACACGAGACAGTTTCCTACGTCTGAGCTCTAATCTCAGCATCAATATAAACAGTATTAGGAGCTATTTAAATTCCTTTTGTAGTTAAAAAAAAGTCTATAAAAACTGTTTTGAACTTTGAGCACACCTCAGCAAACTTCTTATTATATGTGAATTCTTCATTGCTACGGCGGCTGCCAGCTACTGCACAGGACAGCACACATGTAGACATTCGGGCATTTGAGGTCAGTAACCAACATGGTTAAGATCTGCCTGCAAAGCTCCTGCTTATGCACACGTACCTGGGATTTCTCCTGTTTTCTAAGGATGTTCTATCATGGTCCTCCCCAGTCCTGCCTTGAGCTGTAATTTTAAATGACTCTGCTTGGGGTATTAAGGAACACGTTTATAGGCTTGCTATTATTTTTTTTTCTTGTGAATTCATGATGTGTGGTTGTGATTGTATTACTATCAAGTTGATTTATACCTGGAAAGAGTGGACACGCAGGCTAGGAGGATCTCCTCCCACCTAAGCAGTTAGAAGAAACAAGGCAGACACAGTGCAGGAGCGCAGAGGCAGGGCACCGGTGTGAACTGTTAGCCCAGGGTGGTCCAGGCCAGGGATGCTGACCATCTATCTACACAGCTCGAGCAGCGCCTTAGGGGTGAGAGGTGATTCCGGAGGGCGGTCTTCCCTCTAATAGCCTAACATCAGTGTCAGAAAGAAGTAGTTACTTTAAAATTACGCTCATCCATCCATCCATTCCTTTAAGGAGAGGGGCAGGAGCTTGAAGGTACAGGAGTCCTTGCCTTCTGCTTTGTGAGGGTCCGAGGGATCGGGATCCAGCTCAGGTTATCGGGCCTCGTGGCGAGTGCTTACATCCGCTAAGCCTTCCCCCCGGCCCAACAAGTGGTTATTTTTAAACAAAGTCAAGAGTGCCGCCATGTTATCGTGGCCATGTCCCTTCAAGATGAAAGCAAAAATTATCTTAGATTATGTCCTGTTTTTACTGGACACGCATCCATTGTCTGTTGATTTCCAAGGATAAAGGTGACCCTTTGCGCTTGCTCTGTGAATGTCCTCGCTGGCCTGTTTCAGTTTTGCCAAAGGATCCGACCTGAAGCGATCTTTTAAAACGGTCATGGTACACTCCGTGTGTTTGACAGCGCCGTCACCATTTAGATCTCGTGTCATTATTGGCACACAGCGGCTCTTCTTGGAGAATTAATGCACGGGGCTTCCATTAACCGTCCGCAGAATCCTCATAAATGGGGCAATCTATTGTTCTCTCCACTAAGTAAGTGTTCAGATATTAGGACCTGAAAATATGCTGAAACATTAGCAATCAGGGAAGAAACACACATCAGCTGGGGCCTGGGGAGGGGAGTCCAAGAGGCGGTGGAGTAAACGGACCGACTGGTGGGAGACATAGGTAGGGACTGGGACATCGGATTTGTGGTACCCCAGAGCCCCAGGACGGCGTGGTCAGCTTGGAGAAGCGTGGAGGGATGGAGACGGCCCAGCAAGGGAGGGGGCTCGCTGGGCAAGCTGATAACCTGAGTTGATAGTCCCAATGGGGTGGGCCTGGAATGGAGTCCTGAGATGGTGAGCTTCTAGCACGCTCCAGGGACTGTTCTGGATGACACTCCTGGCTCAACACGTGGGTTTTCAACACAAGTGTGTATAACTGCCCAGAGGTCCTGCTAGTTCTTTTTTTTACTAGCAGGTTTGGGGTCAAAAAATAAGGTTTGGGATCAAAGAGAAAAGTTGAATTAATTACTTACTCACTATATATATATATATTTATCAACTGTAGAATTAATTTCCCTTCGAAGTCTTTGGGGCTTGCTTCAAAGTGGAGAGGACATCCCAAGACTGCCCTCAGTATCTGACTCTGCTGAATGAGAGAGTCAGTCATGGTCTTCACTGCCAACCTCTACTTGAGATGCAAAGTGGTCATGAATCATTTATTTCCTTGGGATAGCTGCTAAGTCCACCTCTCTTTTAGACCAGTCTTACCTCTGCTGAAAGCCTCAGAGGTCATAGAGTGTGAGACGAAAACCAGAGACAGCATCTGTCGTGGCTGAGATAGGAAATTTCGGGGAAGCACACCGTGCAGGATGTTAAGGAGATACAAATTAAAACATAGCATTCCTGTGGTGACTCACAGAGACTCCATAAAGCAATTTGGTGCCTAGGGCAGGATGCTCTTTCCATCATGCTCTTCCATCATTTTTTAAGTGTGAGAGGAAGTCAATTTAATGTTTTACATTAAGGTGAATTGAAATAATTCCAAATAATTTCCTTGTTTTTGCAGTTTGATTTCACAAATGCATAAGAGCGTGTTTATTTGATAGAGACTCTATCACTCTCACCCAGAAGTATGAATATGCTGGAGTCCTCCTGATTTCTCCTATGGGCTTTGCTCTGAAGCCTTGTGTGCTCTCTGCCCTAGTAGGCAGACTTTTGGGTGTGACCTCCTCTGTGTGTTTCGCTGACTTTGGTCTTGGAAGGACATCCAAACTATCCTGAGCTAAGGAACCTCACCTGGTGCCTGCCTTGGCCATTCAGAATTAGGGGTTTGTTTTCCCTTAGCTCTGCATGTTGATGTGGGACTTGTTCTCAGTAAGTAGAAAGGGGCAAAGACCAGTGGTGGGATCTGCAAGCTGCTCCCATGTGGCAGTAAGTACAGGGGTTGGGGTTAAAGGGAAGACCAAGGGTTAAATTAGCAGTCTGGAGCACAGAGGAAGAGGCAGAGGTCTTGTAGTTGGGTATGAGGTAACCAAGCAGACTGGGTATGAAGGACAAGCTTCGGGCCAGTGACATCAGGCTGCCTGTTCCCCCACCTCAGTGTCCTTGAAGAACTATGCTAGACGCCATTGCCTTTTACACATTCTGATACAGCTAACTGCAGTAGACGAAACTGTACTAAAGGAAAGGATGGCTTCCAAGAAAAGGCCCCCACTTACTTTGGAAAGACACCCCAAACCCTCCCTTGGACAAGGAATTTGCTAAGAACAAATGAAACTACTTTTGTGTGAAAATAAAGAGAGCTCAATATAGTGGACAGGACTTGAGACACCCGCAAGGTCTGAGGTAGCAGCAGCAGCCAGTGATTAACAAGGAAGACAATCAAGGTCATGAGCTATTGGAAACAGAGGGCGGCACAGGCCGGTTCATATTTAGACAACCTGGCGCTGTTATGAACATCCAGTAAGCATTAGCAATGTCTGATACTGGACATCCAGGAGTCTACGAGTCAGCACACCATGGCTGTTATCAGGTATTTGAGAGACCCCAAAAGTGAAAGTCCTGTAATCTGTTACATAACTATTTGGGGTAGAGTGCTACATGTGTGTGATTCTGTATGAGTATGGTCTTGAGGTCAGAAGCCTTCAGCCTGCCTGTGAGTATCTCGCTGTAGGTCTGTGGACCCACTCCATGCTGCCTGTGTTCTGGTCTGTGTGTGTGCCTGTGCTCACCTGTTCGTGGCCTGTGTACACCAGGGTGTGCTTGGGTGCCCGCCATCAGCTGCTTATGGAGCACTCTTGGTCTGGAGTAAAGAAAGTATGTCTTATCAGCCTAAAACTCGGCAACTTCTCTTCAGTCTCCTGTAATCCTCCTCCTTTCCCGGCAGCAGAGCTTGGCTCTCCTAACAGCTAAGATCAGAAGTCAGAGATGGTCCAAGCCGGCCTTCAACCAAACTTGGTGGGGGGGTACAAGATGAGCACATCACCACTGAGTCACCTCCCCAAGCCGTAACTTAACGTTTGAAGAGGCACTGGTTCATAATGTTAAGTCATTATCAAATACATAAAGTTACACATGGAAAATTTCTCCAATTCCAGGATGTCTTCCCTCCTCTCTGACACAGTGGTTCCCCTAACCCTGAAACCACTGCTTCCTGCTTGTCTTTTTAGCTTTATTTATTTATTCATTTAGATATAAGTAAATAGAAGGTCTTATTTCCTGAACTTAAAAACAAAATTCTGACACCTTTTAATTTTTACTTATTTCCCTGGCAATTAATGGAACACTTGAATTTAATCTTGGACAAAATACATTCTTTTTTAAAAAGTGTTTTGAATTTTAGCCCATTCAGAACGAAATTTCTTGAAATGAGATATCATGGTTCTGGTGATCCTCTAATTATTATGACCATTTAGTTCATCTGTTCTGCAAAGATCTATTGACTTTTTGCTGTGGCCAAGAGTCTACACTCAGTTCTTGGAAGATTACAAGGATTCTGAGTCTTGCTTGTTTTTCAGGGACAAGTCTTCCAAGCAGTTTGAACAATTCAATAAATGGAGATTATGTTAGCTCCTCTGGTAAACCCGTGAGGCAGAGCTGGAGCTGGCTGCAGCATCTCAGCCTACAGTGACTGTATCAGCATTAGTTTTGCTTCCTCCAGCTTCCTCTCCTTCTGTAGCCCGGGCAGGATTTGAACTTGTAATGCTCCTGCCACAGACTCCCAAGGGTTACAGGTTGCAGGCCTGCTCCACATCCCGAGCTTGCCTCTTCTTTGTGAAGCTCCTTTCAGTGACCCATATGGACCACAGCATCATCACAAGTTTACGCTTTCAATCCAAGAGTACAGAGAACATCTCCTCTCTTGTCAATTCAAAGCTTTCTGGAAAGAGCTGTGCCAGTTTGGTGTGTACATTCCATACCGATCGGGAGGTTGGGAGTCTGTACTCAGCAGCCCTTCTAGAAATACACTGAAATGGTGGGGCGGAGTTTCCTAAGGGTGCTGCTACCCGAAGGAGTGGGAAGGGATGTGGTACAAACACAACCACGGAAGTAAAGAGCATCCATGCTTGCACCGTGAGCAGAAGCATGAAGACAGTTGGTTATAGGCCACGGAGTTCCAGAAGAAAGTGGAGACTACGATGGTGGGGGCGGTCCATGGAATAAAGTTCAAGGACTTACTCACTCTCCAATGCCAAGCCTGAACTTGCAGGGTATAAGAGTAAATGACTCCATGAAGTTGCATCTCGGGCACCTCACTTGCCTCAACCTGGTCCTGCGTTGAAGGTTAGGATGCTCATGATGCTCACGAGAGCCGTAAGCAGAGGCTAGCCTGCAGGAGTCTAAGATCTTGAAATTCTGATCTGCCTGCCTCCACCTGCCAGGTGCTAGGATTACAGGTGTGTGCTACCACGACCTTTAATTTTTTTTTCAGAAAAATTTATGATATCTGAGTTAAAAAAAAATCAGTCCTTTATCTATTTACTTTATTGCAAAGGTTTGAAGGACGCTTGGCTCTCTTCCAACAAAAATAATTTCCTACTAGCCTTCTAGTGATGTCTGAATTGCTATTATTAGTGATGGGGGGTATTGAATTAAAGGATTATCTTCAGGCAGTTAGTAAGGACTATGCCAGCGCCCCATCTGTAGGTAATTCATTAATCTTTCAGCAGTTATTTGTATGCTGGTGTGAATTGGCTTTTCTGCCTTGTTTTCCTCTGACAACTGAGAAGAGCCTGTTAAAGGGAGGATGAAGAACACAGGGCCTTTGACAGTCTGAGGGTAGAATCTGCAAGGAGGCAAGATGGAGCAGGCTTCTAGTCAGCTCTAGCTTTCCACGAACAACTTAAACTCTCCCTCCTTTTTCCAATGAGTCTCTCTCTCTCTCTCTCTCTCTCTCTCTCTCTCTCTCTCTCTCTCTCTCTCTCTCTCTCTCTCTCTCTCTTTTCCTGGCTGTGGTGGTGGTTTCTATGCTAGCCTCACTATGTAGCCCAAGGTAGCCTTGAACACCTAATACTCCCCGCCTCCGCCCCCCTAGCCCAGTGGTGAGATTACAAGGCACGTATCACCCTGGCCTCTGAATCATTTTTAAAGAACAGGTTTTCGGTAGAACCCTGTTAAAAACTTTCTTGGAAAATACGTTGTCTCAGGTAATAGAAAAGGATAATGGACTTGGAGTCAGAGAGCCTGTTTTCATCATCTTCTGTTTATTTGGAGTCAGACTACCTTGAAGTAGATGCTTACTTAGGTTCAAGGTCCCTCACCTGCATCAGCCTCTTCCAAGGCCCTGTAAGCAATTCCTGGTAATGTGTTCACACGATCATGCAGTTTTTGAAAATTTGTAAAACTCATATGATTTACTAAAGCAGACTCCTTCCACTCCTTATCTATTTCCTCTTTTGCCTGGTGTGCTGGGATAACCGTGGTCCCTGAAGGGAAGGAGAAGATGATTTGGTTTAGTGTCATACATTTTTATGGTTTGCTGGCACTTCTGGATGACGTGGCTAGCGGCTGCAGTGCAGAATGTCTCACGGGAATATCCCCAATGCCTAATGTACTGATTTATGTCACGAAAGGAACATGGACGATCCCTGATCACAAACTTACTAATAACTATTGTCCCTGCAAAGACCGTTTCAGCTGAGTCGTGGCTCAAGGAGACATGAGGCATCATGGAATCCTACTGCTCACATATGAAAAAAATTCATATCAATCTAAAAAATAATGTATGAACTTAGCAATAATAAACTAAGAAGATGGCAAAACATTTCTAAACTGCCAATAAAAAGCATTTAAATCAGCTTAAAAACCGGTAAAAAAAAAAAATGACCTTTCCGTTTCAAGTTTACTGTAAAATTGTTACCAAATAAAGAAGTCATCAGGGAGCAGAAAGAAAAAGTGGGGCAGAACTTTCCTAGAGGTGTGGAGGGCAGATAGCAAAATGATTTTGTTATTTGTCTGGCTTTTGTAGTTTATTTGCTAGGCCAAAAGCCTTGTAATTCTTACATGGGTTTTTGGTTTTTTTTTTTTTTTCATCTTCTGTTCTTTTTCTCATATATAAATGTAACATACAGTATGTAGTCTATTGTGTCTACCATATTTTCAGGGCTTATGCATGTTATAGCATATATCACAGTTTCTTTTTCTTCTTCTTCTTACTATTATTATTTTGCTTTTTTCAAATCAGTATTTCTCTGTGTAGCCCTGGCTGTCCTGAAACTCACTCTGTAGCCCAGGCTGGCCTCAAACTCAGAGACCGGCCTGCTCTGCCTCCCCAGTGCTGGAGTTAAAAGCGTGCGCCACCACTGCCACCACTGCCACCACCACTTGTTAGTTTTAACCTTTATTTTTATGTGTGTGTGTATGTGCTTGACTGAAGGAGCCTGTGGAGACCAGAAGAGAGCGTCAAATCCCCTGGAACAGCAGGTACAGGTGTTGAGAGCCACCCTGGGTGGGTGCTGGGAACTCAACTCTGATCCTCTTTAGGAGCAGCAAGTACTCTTAAGCACTGAGCCATCTGCATAATTCCTATTTCATTTCTTTCATGGGTGTATACTATTCCATCGTATGATTTTACTACATTTTATTTAGCTAGTTCACCAGCTGATAAGCACTTGGGCTCTTTTCAGTTTCTGGTTATTCTGAAGAGTGTACGTGTACATTTCCTTTTAAATTGTTATTTCTTTTCTTTTATCCAACTTTGTATTCGTAATTTAGAATGTTCTCTCTCTCTCTCTCTCTCTCTCTCTCTCTCTCTCTCTCTCTCTGTCTCTCTGTCTCTCTCTGTCTCTCTCTGTGTGTGTGTGTGTGTGTGTGTGTGTGTGTGTGTGTGTGTGTGTGTGTGTTGCTGGGGATTGAACTCAGGGCTTTGGGCATGCTAGTCAAGAACTCTACCACTGAGCTATACCGTGAACATCGCATATTTACCTATAAAGTTTGGTCATGGGACATTGACCAGGACCTCTTTGAAGAGTTCCATGTAACTGCTAAGTGGCTCCAGGTGTGAGCACAGACCTGTCCATTGCCTCCAGTGAAAGGCCAGGATATTCAGTTCTTCCTCCTGGGGTGGTAAACAGGAGCTGCTTTTGATGCTAAGGGCAGTGGCAGCTAGCCTGGCATGAGGCTCAAAGGCAGAGCAGGTGCTGAATTTTCCATGAAGCTCTGTGCTCAATCTCCAGCATACTTACAGTACACACGAGTGTCAGCAACTCTTCAATTATGTAGATGATGACTATTGAAAACAACTTATAAAGACAGTTGTGATGGTAATGTGTCTGTAATCCAAACACTAGGAAGACCCACACAGGGCATCACAATTTCTAAGTCAGCCTTGGATAGCAAGCCTTTGTCAGAACAAAAGTAAACCCCATTAAACCATGTATTAGGTTTTTATTTATTTATTTTGTCGGGGGTTGCTGCTCACCAGGTTGTGTATGGGGGCTCAGGGGACAATGTGCAGGAGTCAGTCTGTCCTCCCACATGTAGCCTCAGGATCTTGGATCCCGAGTGTGGAACCCAGGCCTTCAGGTTTGGCAACAAGTGCTTTAAACCACTGATCCATTTTGTTGGCCCCAACTCCATTTTTAAAATGGAAACGTAGGACCTTCGAGATGGATCAGTGTTTAAAGGCATTTGTCATGCAAGCCTGGTGACCTGAATTCCATCCCCCAAACCCACATAAAGGTAGAGTGAGAGAATTGACTTCACAAAGTCATCTACTGATATGTGTACCACGGTATATGTGCTCCACACAGACACATACTTACAGCATGTGCCATCATACATACACATACACACAATGAAAATAAACAAAAATTTGAAAGGGAAACGATAGCATTTCGTTCCTTTAACACTTGACCAGGAAAAGTGAGGCGAAGACTCATTCTCTCCAAGTCTGTTGCATAGGGGGCCATGAGGGGCACTTCCTAGGCATCACTCATATCCCTAGATGTTGTGAGCCCTACTTTATGGAAGTAAGAACAGCTTGTCCGTCTTCACACAGTGATGGGAAATTCTGACCAGGTTTGTTGACTCTGCCTCATCAGGTCCCAAGTCACAGCTACAGACTGCTTAAATGTAAGTTTTCTTCCTTTGGTTGGTGTAATTTCAACTCACATCTCTCAGATAGTCACAATTACCTGCAAAAATAATTTTGAAAAGAAATGTTCTAGCACGTGCATAGGCCTTAATTACAAATATAAATTATCACAGAAATTAGCTGTAGAAAGCCAAGAGTATACCCAGTGTAATAAAACAGGCTTTAAATGGTGCTTAATTTGGACAGTTAAGAATCCTAAATATCTGAAAAGGTTTGACATGCCACATAAACTAGTTTATCACTATCCAGACTGCTCATGCACCAAATTAATGTGTCTCGCCTCACATTAGGTGTCTGATTTCATCATTAGAAAATTCAAGTCTAGGTAGGGACTGGAAAAATGGTTCAGTGGTTAAGAGTGCTGGCTGCCCTTGTAGAGGACCCATTCCCAGCACCCACATGGTGGTTCAAAACCATCTGTAACTCCAGTTCCAGGGGACCCAATACCCTCTTGTGACCTCTGTGGGCACCAGGGACACAGGTGGTGTACATATATACATGCAGACCAAACACTCATACATGTAAAATAAATAAACAAATCTTAGAAAGGAAGGAAGAAAGAAAGAAAAGAAGGAAGGAAGAAAGAAAACTCAAGACTAATCTATTCATTGAGGAAAAACAAACATCCCAATCAGTATTCTCAGTCAACAGAGCTGCAAGTTAACAGTGTCAGGCTAAAATTATTTTCCACGAGACAGCCTTATATATTTTTTATCAGAATTTGAAATTATACAGTTCACTGGCTTCTGCACATTAAAATTTAAAGTTGAGATGAGTTAGTTATCAGGTGGGTTTTCATAAGGACTTTGTGATCTCAGATTTCAGTGAAGGCTCTATTTGTCTTCCGCTTAAATGAGGTTGAGCATGGAAGTGAGGTATCACCCTTTATCTCGAAATTGGATGCTGAGTCTGTGATTCTGTGTGTTCATTACTTTTTAAATTTGTGGATCAAGACCAGTGGGAGGCTAAAAGAGGTTAAGTGGAGGAGAGGGCTGAGGCAGAAAAGAGAGAGAGAAGGGAAGGAGTGTGCCCTCCTGCTATAACAGAAATAGAAATACCTTAGCCTAGGAAGGCAATCCGTAGTAGAACTTTATTTTTCACAGTGTTGGAGACTAGGAGAGCAGATTCTGTGTCTGGTGAGGGCTGCCTGTCTTGAACTGGAAAAATGGTATCTTCCTGGTATCTACGGAGGAGAGGTCTTTTCACTCAAGTTCTTTTGTCGTTTAGTTTTTGTTTTGTTTTGTTTTTATTTGTGTATTTATTACAACTGTACAACAGATATTAGCAAAATGTCTTGACAAAGTAATTTTTTTTCATCATTTGAACGGTCCTGTGTGGGCTAACGGTGGCCCTGCCGAGGGGCCAAAGAGAAATCTGTTCCAGGGAGAATGTAAGAATAATAAATAATGGGGAAGCCATAAGGCAACCATCCCAAGAGCCAGCCCAGGGCAGAGCTTCTGGTGAAAAGTGGTGAGCTTCTTGTCAGCCTTTCTCCCACTTCATCTTTACCCTCTCGATCTCTGCCTGGTGGTTAAAGGTTCGGTGTGTATGGTAGAGGACCAGTGCTGGACTGGCCTTCATCTTTGGGGAGCTCCAGACCAAGCTGTGATCCTTACAGACTCAGGCCTCCAAAAAGAAAAATCCAGGAAAATATACTCACATTTCACTTTTATGAGTCTTTCTCTCTTTCCCACACCCAAGACAGCTGTGGTCTTTCGAATTCAGAATTCCACCCATCCCCCGTCAAAGTTCCCATTGCGGATTTAGACAGGAACAGTTCCAGAGGGTTACAGTCCATCATGGCGGGGAGCATGACCAGGAGCCCGCAGTCATGGCATTGGAGCAGAAGCTGAGAGCTCACTTCTGATCGCTGGCGCAGGAGAGAGATCTCTCCCTGTAACAAACGCCCCGGAGCACACATTTACTCAAGCGCTTCCTAAAGGTCCTACCCATCAGTGCAGTTGCGCTGGGGAGACGCGGAGGGACACAACATTCAAAGCGCAGCAGTTATCAGATAGTGGGTTCTGTCATCCTAGTATTTACAAAAATATCAGAAAATGTCTTGGCAGGTTCAGGAAGTATAACGGTCAAGAAATTTTGGAACCTAAGTCTTACTGCTTGCGAAAATGTGTTGTGTGTGAAGATGGTTTTCATGTTATGAGCCCCAAGCCATAAAATTCCGAAAAAGCGGATGAAGAGACCACTCGAAGTCATTCCAGGGACCTGACAAGTAATAGCCAACATCCAAGCCCAGAGAAGTAGATGAGCTTGGGGTCCAGCTCGTTCCAGTCACCTCTGCTTGTTCAAATGCATTCCTATGGAGAACCGTGTAGAACAGACTGGGTTCAAGGAAGATACAGTAATTCGTGAGGTGTTTTTTAAATATTTACTGAACACCTATTGCTCAGGGTAGACTCTGGGAGAACAAAGAGGACTAAGAGTCAAGCCTTGCCCTTAAGGGGCTTCCATTCTCCTCTGAAAAGGGAAAGGAATTACACAAATAAATGAAATGAAGGCTTAAAAACATTATAAGCACAAAAGCTCCAGCTGACTCCAAAGATTTCGAAGGGGTCCTGTGAGCCTGGTTGACTGATTAGCAGTCCAGGTATGGGGTAGCATCCGGGCAGACAAACCACCTAACCTTAGGGACCGTGTGATGGGGTAAGCGGCCTCTCAACTACGTGTGCCACTCTGGGATGTGGCTCACAACCCTTTGGTTTGGGAAATGGAGGGGAATGGAAAACGAAACCAGTTGGTTGTCTCAAGGTAGAGTACCCCTAAAATGTCTGGGGATGAAATGCAAGGCAGGATCGAGCCTGGGGGAGTAGCAGTTTCCTAAAGAAGGGCGTGTGTCCCGTATTCTGCTAGGCGTAACCGTGGGTTATCCCGCACGTTGGGTGATCGCACCCGCTCCCTCTCCCTGCGCCCTAAGCGGAGCCCTTTCCCAGCCCTAGCATCTGCAAATCCGACTCCCGTGAGTCCCGAACCATGGCATCCAGAGGCCCAGGCTCGACCAGCTCAGCTCAGGCCTCACTCGCTGTAGCCTCCGGAGAGGCCCAGATTTGCTGGAAGGCCCCGCGTCTGCACCCCGGGAGCGCAGCGCGGTCAGGGACCCGCCGGAGGGCACGCTCCTGCGCGGGCTGCGGCGGGCCTTGGAGCCTCGGCTCTCACCTGGGTTTCGTTTCACTCGGTCCCCAAGTTTGGGGAGGGTTCTGTCCCCGAGCTCGCCGAGCGCTGCAGAAGCCGCTCGAGGCCTCCGTCCGGGCGATCCCCCCCGCAGGGCGCCGGGCGCAAAAGGTGGGTGCGGGCGGCGTGGAGTCTCCGCACAGATCTGCAGGCCGAGCCGGGAGGAAGGACCGGGCCGCCGGGTCTCGGGAACCCAGGCGCCCGCCACCCGAGGTGCAGCAGGCCTGCGGGGGGCCTCACGGCGGCGCGCCGAGCTCCGGGGGACGCGCCCGGGCCAGCGCGGGGACAATGACCCGGTCTCCCCTCGCCGCCGCCCCCTCGCAGCCCGCGGGCAAAGCCATTAGCCATTCAGGCCGACAAAGCCCAGCGGCCCCGCGCTTTGTCCCGCGGGGCCCCCGGCCGCTGTCATTAGCCCTGATTACGCTGAGCCGCCTGACAGCCCCGCGGGCCACCCCGCGGACCCCCGGTCCCCGGCGCCCGCCGCACAATGGGAGCGGAAATCGGCCGCGCTGGGGTCCCCGGCTGAATAGAGGCAGAAGCTGTGGCTCCCCTCCGCCCGCCCGCCCCATTCAGCGCCGCTTCGGATACAGTATTTTCTTCCTTTTTGTGAAAATTGGAGGGAGAGAACGAGGTCAAGGAAGACTTTGCAGGAGCTCTCCGCCTGTCATTTGTTTAATGTAAACAAAGAGCAAGCCCTCCCCCACCCCACCCCCCAGCCTGGGCTCCCCTCCCCTCCTCCCTCCGGATTTTTATAAACAAACCGGTGTGGGGAGTGAGGGGGGCGCGCTGGGGTGGCCGCGGACAAGTGGCTATAGGGGGAGACAAGGGGCGCAGAGGCCCGTGGGGAGCGTTTTGGGATGGAACTCGGGGTGGTTGGAGAAGCCAAGGGAGAGCCGAGTTGAGGCTGAGGTAAAAATCCAGGCTTTGGTCAGGTCTGTGGAAATGTAAAAAGGCTTTTTTTCGTCCGTGCTGCACTAATTGCTTTTGAGGAAATCGTGACGGGGATTGAAGAAAGGAAACATGCTGTATGTGTGGACAGTGCCCTCAATTCAGAACCTCGTGGAGCCTTCCGGCTGCCGGGAGGTTAACACTCTCCAGGCCAGGATGAAGTTGATTTTTAAAAAATGTTATGGAAAATCCTTATAATGCACGTTTATGAGCGGATTCGGGTGATTGAATAAGTCGCTGTGTGAAGATCTGGGCTAATTTCCAATCTAGGGTCATCTGAAGAATTGATTAATCACAAAGCAATTAAGTGTCACCAGATTTCAGGTAAACACACAAAAACATCCTTCAAACAATGTTACCGCCCTAAGATTTCAACATGAAATTAGGTGAATAAATCTCTGTGGCACTGAAGCATCATAGCTACTTTAAACATAATTCTTGGGCAGCTTGTTAATTTAGGTAAACAGTATATCTTCTTTAAAAGCCTTCACCAAGGCAGATAGGGGGAAAAAGAAAAAGAAAAAGAAATCCTTCACGGTTAGGCCTTCTAATTTTCTGCAACTATCATTAAAAATTACTTTGTACAGAGAAAGCTTAGTTCCTCCAAGTGTTACACTGTTTTCTGGAGAGCACAGAGCGGATATTCTCAGTCCTCCTTTGTACTGGCAAGTCGGTTGGTATTTTTAGAATCTCAAATTCTTCTACATCATTTCACTAACTAGTTCTCCGCCACCCCCACCCCCATCCCGACCTGAGCTCATAAAAATGAAAGCTAAAATTTGCCGATCCATTTCTCCAAGTGTTGATTCTGGATCACCCCATTGCTGAAATGAGGTGGAGCTGGATCATAAGATTGAAGTGCAATCCTGTTGGGTTGATTCTAGACTCGGGTGAGGCAAGAGACGCTAGGGTGCAAATTGTTGTCATTGTTATTGAAACAGGCTCACTGTGTAGCCATGCCTAGCCTGGAACTCACTATGTGGACCAGGAGGACCTCAAACATACAGAGCTCTGCCAGCCTCTGCCTCGGAAGTGCTGGGATTAGAGGCGCACCACTGCCAACAACCAAGGCTGCAAAATTAAGGAGACAATTTCAGGTCCCTAGCACTCACATGACCTAGAAAGTGAACATGTTCTTAAAATTTTCACCTTGCTGCCTTTTTTTTTTCTTCTTCTTCTTCTGTCTCTGGAGCCCCAGACCGCCCCTTGTCATCCCAAGAACTACCAGAGGCTTTAGGAATCAAATGAGGGAGCTTTACCACGGAAATCTTTCACGGGCCACAGAAGGGCGTTTGTTTGATTTGGGAATTACCTATTTGATCACAAAAGCTCTCTGTATCTGTCCATCTAGTGCCCTTTCGCTATGAGAGTTTCAATTTTCAAGAATTTTCTGGATAAGGAGCATTGCACACAGAGATGACCTATTCATAAAGCCCAAAGCAGCCAAATCAGTTTAAGTGACACAGAAACAAACAAAAATCAACCCTTACTCGTGTCCTGGGCTTCCAATTGCCATCTGGCTGCCCGGCTATTGTCTTCCTGGACTCCAGTCTTCACGTGTTTGGTACTCTAGCATGTTTTGCCTTCAGAAATGTTAGCAGGCATCTGACCCACGGAGCACCTTCTAAGAACAGAGGGGTGAATTAAGAGGACCCCAACTGGGTGAGAAGTCCAGTCCAAGTGATTTAAAGATAAATGTCAGATTTTGTAATATGAAATCCATTTCACTAGGAAAAACAAAATCTTAGATAATCTGGATATCATTTACTTTCTTAGCAAAAAGGTGGTAGATTTTTTTTGTGTGTGTGTTACATGTCTGTATGCAGGAAGAACAATTACATGCTAAGTGTATTTTATATTTTAACTGAGGCTCTTCCCAAGACAATGACGTTCTTGATAAATTGTTGCATATTAATGTAGAGCGTTGATTTAGAAAATGCCTGTCATTTCTCTGTGGCCTTGCTTTATGGTCAATATATAACCTTTGCATACTGTCTCCTATCTTAGTATTTCTTTTGTTGAAAATTATTTACTTGACTAAAACCCACTTCTGAGGCAGGAAGCTGCTAATGTAGTTGCTGACAACCTCTCCTAATTTTTTTTCTTAATAAAAGCTCAATTCTACATGCACTATATGCTTACCAGGAATGATCACGAGTGCCCACTGCTTCTGAATGGGAGAGAGCCTCTAAAGAAATGGAAATGCTTTTTTAAATTATCAAGTTCTCGTGTCTTTGCATTTTTGTAAAGTAAGACTCATTGCCCAAGTCTAGAATTTGTCTTCCCAAATTGCCCTTAAAAATCGCTGCCACTTCCTAAGGATGAGTAGGTGCACAAACCTTGATCACTTTTGTGGTGAATGTAAAGCGCTGCCATAGACGGCATGCTCCTGTTGCAAATTCTAGGTTTAATGTGGTAATGTGTATGCGTCCATGGATACATACATGTATACATATACATGCATATATACAATTCAGTGTAGCAGGTAGTTAGCAATCTATCAATGGCTGTTTAAAAATACATACTGAGAGATATCAAAGGTTATAGAGAAGTTAATGAGACTGTTTGGATAAGATTCTACCCTCCATACCTGGTAAAGGCAATAAGAGTGATTTAAAAAAAAAAATCTGAGATGGTTGCTCCCTTAATTAAGAAAGGTTACCCACCAAGTTGTTTTATTATTTGGCTTCTCCACACAGAATGCGTTGAGCTTGCTCGTTTCGAACAGCAAAGTTCCCCCAAGCTACAGAGAAACCTATCGTGGAAGTCTTTTAAATAAGTAAATAAACAGCATATATATGTTTTGTTTTGTTTTTTAAAAAAACCTTCAAAGCAAAAGTTATACATATATAACAGTGTCCTTTCGACATGAAATACCCACAGGAGACTCGCGGGCAAACGCTCAGCGTGCAGTTCCGTCCCAAAGAGGTCTTTGCAGCCAGATTCTTCAGAAAAAACCAAAGCGAAGAGAAGTGGCGTTGGGTCAGGCCTTACCGCGGGCCCCTGAGTCGCGATGGACAAGCGCTAGGAGAGCCGGCTGGCAGTGGAGCAGATCGGGCCACCTAGGCCCGCGGGTCCCTGGCCACCGGGCTTCTACCAGCGAGTGTAGGCTACGTTTGCTGGTCTCATCCTCTCTCCTTTTATGTTGTGTATCTCGTTTTTACACTGGATTCTGTTTCTAAGCATGATGAGTGTGGGCAGCTCAGATGTCGCATTCGCTGTCGCTGGACGTGATGGAGATGGCCGAAGTGGCTGCCTTGCTGGACAGACTAGCGGCGGGGCTGGAGGCGACGCCCAACACCTCTGGCGCGCCCTCAGCCTCCGAACGTAGCACCCGCCCGGAGCCCTGCGACAGAACCTGCTGCTGGAGTCTAGGGAGGAAGGAAGGGACAGGGTCACAGCAAGAAACCAAGCAGCGACGTCGTCCCCCTTTTCTCTGACCAGCCTCCCCCCAGCTCCGCGTCAAGACTACACTTTCTCAGACCTTGACTAGGTGAGGAAGGTGAGGCTACGGAATTTGGACCGATGCACAGCCGCCCTTCTGCAGAACCCTCCAATTGCCTCATGCCCTTTCTTGGCTCACCATGAATTCCTCCTTAGCCTCCCTGAATTTTTCTCAGCTGTCACCCACCGTTGGGAGATTTACTGGAGAGGACTGTCAGAAAAAGCAAAGCGGGACAGAAAAGCCTCCGGTACCCGGGATTCCTTTCCTAGTAGTACATCTGTCCAGGGCTCATGCCTGAGGTGGTACCCCCCGAATCTGATCTATTCCAGCTAAAGTCAAAAATCGCCGCCTGGAGGTTACCCGGAGAGTTTGGGCCTGGGATGCAAGATCCACGGCGCTGGAGAATGGAAAGCATAGGCCGACTAGCTTGCTCGGTTTGAGGCAAGGATGGCCGGTTTGAGATGGGGGATACCTGTCTTTCTGCTTCTTAGAACCTGAGACCCTCGAAAACTGAAACCTTTCCAGAGCACCAGGGGAGGATGCAGCCGGGCTTTAAAAAAATGAAGCTAACTAAATAGGCTTCACTTGATAAGAGTCTGGGGCCACGCTAGCATGAATTAGCTTTGGGCCTTTGGATTTCTAATTGATTCTAGGCTTGCAATCTTTCTCTCCCCCCCCCCCCATGCCCCAACTCCAGTGACACCTTGGTTTGGTGACCCACACCAGCTGCCACAGTGACCCCAAATCCCCAAAACCAGAGAGATAGTGGGGAGCCAGGAGCCTGCACTGGAGTCCAGAACACAGTGGTCTCCTAAACCCAAGACAGATGGCACCCCCATCTCCCGCTGAATCCAGGCACCAGGTATGTGCGCCTCCCGCCCGGAATGCCTTGTCCTGCCCATCCCGGTGGGCACCGAGCCCGGAGGCCTCTAGGTACTACTGACCTGTTTTTGGCTGCCGCCGCCCGATCCCTTTGTCGGCGGTTTTTGAACCAGTTGCCCACCTGCGTGGGGGTCAGTCCAGTCGCCTGGGCGAGCTCGCGCTTTTTGCTGGGGTTGGGATACGGGTCCTGAAGGTACCACTCTCGAAGCAGGTGCCGCGTGCGCTCCTTGAAGCAGTGCGTCTTCTGTTCGCCATCCCAAATGGTCCTGGGCAGCGGGAACTTCTTCCTTACCCGGTACTTGTCTACCGGCCCCAGGGGCCGGCCACGCAGCTTCTCCGCCTCCTGGTAATGCGCCTCCAGCCACAGCGCCTGCAGCTTGGCGTGCGATTCCTTCGTAAACTTATGGTTTTCCAGGATATGGTAGAGCTCGCGGTAGTTGCCACCGTGGAAGGCCACTATGGCTCTCGCGCGCAGCACCGACTCGTTCTTGTTGAGGGCCTCACAGGCCGCCGGGGCCACGGGCAGCGACCACAGGAAGCGACCCAGGCGCTCCACATCGCCGCTTTCCTCCAGGGTCTCGCATACCCCGGCCACTTGCTGGGGGCTGAAATTCAAGATGGGCAGCTGGAACATCGAGGCTGTGCGGACGCCCCGAGCAGGATGCGCAGCAGATGCCCGCAGGCCGATCGGGGTGCGGCTGGGGGGCTACAGAGTCGGGGAAGGGGGGAAGCCTTCCCGCCGGGAAAGAGCCGTGGGTTGAGTTCGGCTGCGCTTGCTCCGCTTGGGCACGCCAGTGAGCTAGTCCGCGCCGCTACTGGGGTGGGCGGATTGGAGACGCCGGCGCCATGGAGACCCCCTGTCAGTCACCGGGCAGCTCTGCCAATCAAGGCAGCCACTAGCGCGCCCCGGCCATTTCAGCACCTCCCCAGACTCGACAGCGCCCGCGGTTTGCCTGGAGACTGCTCAAGGTTTTGCCGGACTCCAAGGATGAAAAAGAGGTAGGAGTGGCTGGAACACACGGAAACCGCAGCGTTTCACCCTCCCAGCTCCTCCTCCCCGGCTCCGCCCTCCTGTTTTCCCACCCGGGAGGCAGGACGCTGCAGGAATTCACTTTGGGGGCCCACGCAATGCCTGGGTCGAAAGGACTTCAGAGGACAAAGGCGACTGGGGAAAGACAAACCCTCCGAGAACTCTCAAGTTTAATCGTAGCGAAGCGGCAAACCCCGCGGGGAGCGTGCGCACCAAGGGGACAGGGAGGGAAGTGTATCTTGCTTTTATTTCATTTTATTTTACCGCCCCCCCCCCGCCCCCAGGCACCCATTCCTCTCTGTCTCCTGCAAAAGCAGCTGCGTGGGAAGCAGGCGTGGAAACAGAAGGAACAGGACCAGGGATCTGTAGAAGAGGTCAGTTTGGACTCTAACTTCCACCCCCTTCAGAGACTCCTGAAACTGTTTTAGACCGCAGCGGCAAGGACACACACTTGATAACCAGGTGCTAGCCACGGAGTCTAACAGCAAGAAAGGCGGGCTGGTGGGGCTTCTGACCCAAATAAAGTCATACTTCATAGTTCCCCTCTCCAGTTCAGCGATCCTGAACAAATGTGCACCAGCCGTATCTAGAGTGAGAAGTCATCCATGGGTCAGGACAGCAACTTAAAAGCCTGCTTTCAAGGATTTTTTTTCTTTTAACATAGGTTCTCTCGTGGCAGGCTGGTTTTGCCTCTGCCCAGCGTTAGAACATACAATTCCTGGGGTAGAGGCAGAAATCTTGGCTTTTTAGATCAGAAGCAGTTAGTGACAGTAGAATGGGGGTGGTGGAGGGGGAGGAGGGCGGTGTGCTCCACTACACCGTGTGTTAAGGTGGCGAGGTAGAGGGGTCAGATCCGCGGGGCACTGACCCCCCTCCCGCAGAGAGCACGGGCCTTTTTGGCACCCTGCCTTCTGGCCAATAGATTGAATTGGCAACATCTATTGATTCCCAATTGACATCCACATCATACCGCTTTCTGTGGCTTCCCTCAAGGGAACCACGATCTCATGTGGGCCATTGATGAGGCTTCTTCGGTAGAAAGGAAATACTGGGTGAAGGCGTCCCAAGAAACCAGGACCCCTGACAAGGTTCACCACCGAACTGGACTGGGCCTGGCTGTCTTTGCTTTAGTATCAAACACACTTTGTGTGCGGCTTGTACAGCCTGAGTACATCAGAAGGCAGATAGATAGCACAGATGGTTGGATGTGTCGGGTCAGATCACACACGCCTCAGTGCAGGGTAAAGCTCGTTCTGACGGAAACCCCTGATATTATTTTCACAGATCTTCACAGTTCACTCGGAAAAAAAAAAAAAAGCCGCAGAGGGGAAGGGGCGGGAAAAGCCCCGCAACCATTTACATCATTTCTGTGAGATGGCCAGCCGCCTCAACCGTGAGACAGAGCAGGGGCAAAGTGAGGAGGCCGATGGGGCCAGTGACAAAGCACAGACCTTCTCTGCCTGGGAGCGACTTCTGAATCAGCTCCAGGGACAAATTTTAGTGAGAAATGTCGCATACAGGGGTCCTAGAACCCTTGAGGAGGTGAATCCATGGCGCAGATAAACGCCCCGGGGACCTTTGAAGACAAAGCAGAGATCGAGCAGGGCTGCGGAAAAACAGAGGTTTCCCCTCTGGCCAGGGAAGGAAAGCATGCCCGAGCTCCGGCGTGCGTGGCCTTTTCTCTTTTCACACCGTGCCAGAATGGCTTCACCTCTGTCCCGGATCTTGGAAACTAGGCTGAGGTTCTCCCGGGACCTACAGCTGCTCTCCCAGGCCCAGTGCAGGCCCTCGGGGCCGCAAGGCCAGTGCCTCCGCCCAGCACTCTTGAGTCAGCGCACAAAGTTTAAAAGCTGCAGGTTGCGGGCCAGGGACCACTCGCACTCGCTCACCTTTTGCCTTTAACCTTTGCAAGGATCGGTTTTAATTTTCCGAGTCAAGACGCTCCATCCGGGAAATGCTAATATTTATCCCACTGCCCACTTCTTGAACAACAGTTCCATAAACGTGAGATAAAAGGACATTTTGGCCTATGCGTGTTTGGGGTCCCAGCGGGAAGTTGGGGCTCAGCATCGGGGCTGGCAGCGGAAAGACTCCCAGGAGGTGCAGTCAGTCAGTGCTAGGCAGGTGCCTCGTTACCCAACAGGAGGGCCCTGGAGGTTGAGCTCTGGGGTGGGAGATAGTTCTTCGGCCATCGTCAGGGACTTAATTTTGTTAACTCAAAAGAAATAAATGGTCCCCTGGAATCGCCTTTGTTCAGCTTCACCTGGAGAAAAACTGGAAGAGATGAGTGGGCTAAGTCTCCATCCAAAAGGGGGGGGCGCTTCGTGGGCTTCTTAGAAATGACTCAGTTGTGCAAAATGCAGCCTTCACCCCACCTGCAAGCTCTCACAGCTCAGTTCGCGTTAGCCAGGCAGAAAGCTGTACCTTCAGGGTGGTTTTTCTTCATTTTAAGGAAAGAAAGGTTAACAAACAAACCAACGTGGGGGCGTCGTGACAACCCTCTAGTGATGCCCCCTTCACTCCCCACTTCATTATCTAATTTGTGGCCTCAACACTGTTGGGGGTGCTTTCTGCCCCTACGCTTTACAAGGGAGACCCGCCAGCGCTCAGTTCTGGCCAAGAATCCAGAGATGTGGATTCTGCTCGCTGTCAGTTTTAGTTTGGAGGCGGGGTGTGGAGAAAAATACGTAGAGGTAATGCTCCAGCGCAGATTATAACTTCAGATTTAGAGAGTACCGCACGTCTGTGTACACAGGGAGCACTTAACGGTTTTTTGTTGTTTTGTTTTTTTCCTTCTAGGGTAGAAAGACGGATGCTCACAGTAGCTCACACTGACCGAGGAGCTCCGAGCTTAGAAGTCAATACACTTTAACTGAGTTCCAACCTTAGCTTTTCATTGCCTGCTCCTGTTTCTAGCTGCAATGCCTGAAAGAAATAATGGTGTGTTTCCCCCTCACCTCGCCACATTTGAATAGCCAGGGGCTTTAAGAATGTAGTAATTGAATCTATCTGAATTCCTTAATAAAGGCGTTGTGCTGTGTGTGAGAGAGTCAGTCTGGAAGACAATGAGGCTCCAGTCTTTTGTGTGTCCGTGTGGACTTTTGGAGAGTCTTGTCTGTCTTCCTTTCCCCTTTCAAAGCCTGATGCTGATAATAAAAGCTGTTGGAGTTTTTGTTTGTTTGTTTTGTCTTTTAATCGTTCATACCTCTGATTTATATTTTTACTTAGAAATAATTACTTAAAAATATCTCATTTATAGCAAAAAAAAAAATCTACAAAGTGTCCAAAGGTATTTCGTAGTCTTTTAAATGGCAGTATGAGAATTTAAAAACTTCCATTTACTCCTTAACTTAGTTCTGATTTCCCAGTGAGACTGTCCATGTAGACGTGCGTGTCTGTTGATGTCTTTGGTGGTCCAGCTCTTCAGATTGTGGAATGAATTCTAGATCCTACTTTAAAATACACACTGTCCTAAAACAAAGCAAAGCAAACAGCTCCCAAGGTAGGTTGCTGCTGTAATTTCCCACACATTTTGGCATTTCTTCTCTCAGGACGCACCTTGTAACAAAGAGGGAGCAGACAGAGCCCTTTATTGCCTCCTCCTGAGAACAAACAAATGCTGTCTTTGAAATGATTGGGGCTGTCCCAGCATTGCAGCCTTAACTCGATGCAAGAGAAATGTTGCCATGAAACTATTGGTCTAATTTTCAGAGATGGGTGTTTATTATTATCTTGTTGTTATTATTCACCAGCTGGTGTTTAAATGGCATTTTAAATGATGCAAAATTGCTTATGATTTTTAAGTAGAGAATAATATATGTGTAAATGTACTATTTTTAAAGCAGTGAGTAGCGATCTTTTTAAAAATTGTGCTGCCCATCCAACTGCATTTTAAGTTCTCATCTGTGGTGGACTCAGGATCTTTGCATGAAAATTTGAATCTAAGCAGAGAGTACATGGCGAGCTAGGGTCCCCCTAATATAAACTATGATCTTAGGCGCACACATCTCTCTCCTGCTTCTTTAGGGCAGGCCTCAAAGTGTACAGGACTAACCACACAATCTCATTGCTTATTTAGGACTATGCACCAACGGATCTGAAGGATTAATACTTAGCTATGTGACTGGCCTATGACTTATAAACACACTATTATCAGTACTAAGATGTTAATTGATTGACTAAAAGAATCATTAATTCGTAGTTCTCTACTGGAACATTATTTCCTCTCCCTGTTATAATTTAACACTATAGTTAACATTTCCCCCACTATCATTAACATTATTTCTTTCTTTTTCTCACCATTTTCAAGACCAAGATCAATATCTTTCTAAAATACTCATAATGGGAAATCAAAGTGGCTCATTAGATAAAATTTTTGCCACCAAGTATGACAACCTGAGTTAGATCCCCAGATTCCACATAGTGAAAGGAGAGAATCAATTCCTACAAGTTGTCCTCTGACCTCTGAAAACACACACACACACACACACACACACACACACACACACACACACACACACCATTAATAAATACCTTACCTCCTCTGAGTTAGTCTCCTTGGTTAGCAGAAAACACTTTTTTTTTAAATTGCATTATAAAAAATACACTTATATGTCACCTTACCTTCAAAGTGACCGTTCTCAGCCGAGGGCAATCTTACCATTCCCTTCCCCTACTTGCAGGAGACATTTGTCAACACCCAAAGACATTTTCAATTGTCAAAATTGCCATCTAGGGACTGAGCCAGAGGTGCCAACATCTTAATACTTGAGCAGAGCAGCCCCTGACAATAAACACCAATAGCCTTGTTGCTAAGAACTCCAGCACCAAAGGATTTCAATATAAATAAGGCATGAAGCCTGGCTAGAATTCTGTTTACCCCAGAGGTGAGTTGTTTGCAAAGGAATCAGTTCAGTTTTGTTTTGTTAGATTTATGTATTTTATTTATGTGTATGAGTGTTCTGCCTATGTGTATGTCTGGGCACCAAGTGTGCGCCTGGTGCCTGAAGATGTCAGGAGAGGATGTTGGAGCCCCTGCAACTGGAGTTACTCATGGTTATCCGCTATCATATGGGTGCTGGAAGCTGAACCTGGGTCCTTTGCAAGAGCCATGAGTCCTCTTAACCACTGAGCCATCTCTCCAAGCTTGGACTCGGTATACTTTTAATTTTATTGTGTTTGTAGGCCACGTTAATAAAATCAGTTCTTAGGATCTATTTTTTTTTTTCTTAAAATTTACTGTAGTTGGTACCAGTAGTCATACCAGCAAGCCACGAACCTGAGAACAGGATGTTTTTCTTTTTAACATGATGGAGTTGTGGTCTTTGGGCAATTGGTAGGACAGACATCAATAGTCATCAATCTGTCTTCATTTTACAGAGACCAAGGACTACCCACCTTAGGCATCTAATTAGTGGCAGACGGGGGAATCAAACATTCAAATTCTATCCATTGCATACCCTACTCTTCTCACTCAAGGGTTTAATTCTAGCAGAGTTGGGGGGCAGAAGATCTGAACCACACAGGGGTATTTACTGACCTTCCACATGTAAAGGTCTGTACTATTTCCTGTGGCTATGACTTCAGCATTTGGAACCCTCTAGTTCAAAGGGCTCATGAAGATTTAAATTGTCTTGGATGTAACTTGCAAACCCCAAAGGGTCCCTGAATCAAAATGTGGCTTTGGGTCTCCATTGTCTTCTTTGGAGACCGGAAACTGCTGGAGTTTGGGGCTGGCACCCTGAGTCAGTACACTGTTGGCTGACAGGAAAACGGAACTGAGTGTGGCCTCAGGGGGAGAGGGGACTGGGCTTGAGGTGCTGTAAGGCTGGGTTTAAGTGAAAAAACTCTCAACTCTTTTGTCAGGTCTTTCAAAAGAATAACAGTGATGCTCACAAGCATTTCTATAATTAACAAGCTGTCAACATTTTCTATTACGTCTACAGAAGTCGATTACAGACCTCAGAATTGTGATAAGTGTTTCTTTAGGTCTGAAATGTTAGCCTTCATCTTCTTTTCAGCCTAGGGGCAATTTTTGAAACCAATTTTGTTTCAATCATTTTGGATCAGTTGTGTGGTAATTTTGGAAGTGCAGATGCTTCAGGCCCACCTATTGAAATAAAGATTTTTAAATGGAAACCCAGAGAGGAGGCTGCTTAAGCCTCGCTAGGACCAGCTGCAAAGCTCTGGCAGGGAATTATACAGGCAGACAGGGAGAACAGAATTGAAAAAAATAAGAGGCAGAGAAATGTGTGTGTGTTTCTTTAACAGCAGTTTTTTTCTCCTTTGGACCCTTCAGACTGCAAGATTTTAAGCTCTCCTTTTTTCCTGTTTTAAAAAAAAATAAGAAAATTTATTAGAACAGGTATTAACACTGGGGTTGAACTGAACTTCAGAAATTTCTCATATTTATTTTTTATCTTTCTTTAGTAAACTTTCTTCTGTATCTTTTCTGTTTCTTTAGTTTAAAAAAAAAACTAAATTAACCTTTTTGGTGCTTCTCCGTTATCTTATTCCTTAATGAGTGCTAACTATTTTTACTAATACCCTGCTTTCTCTCTTTTCTACTTGGTCTGATCTGTGAGCCTTCCATCTGTCTGTCCTCTAGCCTCCGCTGCTGAGTACCTGCTCAGTAGACTAAGCTTAAATTGTAAGGTAGACAAAGACAAAATGCTCACTCCTGAAAGAAGCTGGGACGAAGGAGTGGGTCTCGGAGATGAGGAACAGAGTCACTACAGTGATGTCTCAGGACAGCGATGCTTCTTAGACTAAATTCACGGAAGTCATGAAGTAGATGCAGGGGGACTTTAGATATTTGAAGTTTATACCATTGCATTACCCACATGTTTTGGGGTCCCAGTTTTCTTACCTAACAAATGCAGTACTCCTTAGATGGGAACTGCAAGGATTAAAAGAGATATGAATGACTAGCCTTTGCTCAGTGCCCGACAAAATGCATTTCAACAAGAATTAGTTTCCCTTTTGTGACCAACCATTGACTTAATCTAGCAACTGGGCCTCAAGTGTTGTCTACATGATGTCTCACTTTCCACTTGGTTCTTCATTTCACCATCCTTTGGTGTTGTCTTTGGGTCCCTAGAAATGTCCTTTGGTTTTTTTTTTTTTTTTGCTTTAAAGATGTATTTACTTTATTTTATGTATATGAGTACTTGGCCTACATGTAAGCATGCATACCACATGCATGCCTGGTGTCTACGGAGTTTCAGAGGAGGGTGTTGGATCCTCTGGAACTGGAGTTACTGATGGTTTTGGGTCACCGTGTGGGTGCTGAGAATTGAACACAGGTCTGATGCAACAAATGCTCTTAACCGCTGAGCCATCTTCTCAGCCCCTGGGAACATTGAAAACAATAGGCTCTTCTGAGGTAGGCTTTCCCAGTCCTTGTCGTTGCAATAAACTAATCTAAAACATTCCAAGTGCCTTACATGAATTTCCTTAGATCTTTACTGTGCTTGTTTCCTGTGGTTGGTGTAACAGCATGTCTCAAAGCTGAATGGTACCAAAACCCAGAAATGTATTCTCTCCCAGGTCTGGGGGGCCACACATGTGATCAAAGTGTTGGCAGAGTCATCTTCTTTGCAGAGGCTCAGAAGAATGCCTCTTCTGATTCTAGGCTGCTGCTCCTTCTTCTTTTGAAACTGCATCTCTCTAGTCTGTGCTCTGAACTTTACATCACAGTCATTGTGCGTGCGTGCGTGCGTGCGTGCGTGCGTGCGTGCGTGTGTGTGTGTGTGTGTGTGTGTGAACTCTGCCCATAATTCATAAGGATCCAGAAGATTGTATTAGGGACCATCTGGGTAATCTAGGGTGTTTCTCCTTATAAGATCTTTGACTTAATCACTTGTCTTAGCACATAAAGTCAGATCACAGATTCTGGGGATTAGGAAGTGAATTCATCTTTGCAATCTTCTTCCTTCCAGCATACACACCAGTTACTTGATGTTCACGCCAGTCTCAAGTGCTTTTGTAAATGGAAAGATAGAATATTGCAATTGATTGATCTAGAAATAGGAAAACCATTTTTGGCTTTATTATTTTTAAAATTTTTATTTATTTTTATTTTACCTTCATTGGTGTTTTGCCATGGGTGTCCCTTGGAACTGGAGTTACAGACAGTTGTGAGCTGCCATGTGGGTGCTGGGAATTGAACCCAGGTCCTCTGGAAGAGCAGCCCCTGCTCTTAACTGTTGAGCCATCTCTCTAGCCCCAGCTTTATTATTTTTTAAATAAGTTATTTACTTCATTTCAAATTATTCCATATCAAGATTGGAAAGAGCCCAATCAAAGATGAATTTTCATTAATTTCTTCATATTATTTGAAATTGTTTACTTTTCTTTAGGACAATAATAGGCATGAAAAAATAATTAAAGTATTAGATTTATGTCTTGGGATTAAACAAATGAGAAAAGATTCCACATCTCTTTGTATTTTCTATTCAAATATGGAATGTTTAAGTAACTCTTACACTTTTTAAAAATGATAATATAGGCAATTGATCTCTGTTAATATATCACTGAGGAGTCAGAAGAATCTTATGACAGAATTTTGAGTTAGCTATTCAGTATAATTTGTGTCATTTAATATAAAGCAGTGAGCTGCTTCTTTGGGTTTGGTGATGTGCCCTGTCAGCTGTAACTCTTTTAGGTTATTCAGCCTTTCCTTTCCCCTCTTATTAGAGGGGTGAAAACTATTACTCAAGCAAGAACTCTCCTGTTAAGATCTCACCATATGGAAAACAAGTAGATGTCAGAAAAATACATGTCTCAAAACTGTGGACTTGAATCAGAAGAGTGCCCCTGGGCATGGCTCAAATGGCTAAGTCCTTTTCTCCTTTACTTCCCCCAACACATATATGTGTGTGCCTGCTTGTCTGTGTATGTAGTGCATGTGTGCAGGTGCCTGCAGAGGCCGGAAGAGGATGAGAGATCCTCCGGAACTAGAGTTGGAAGTGGTCGTGAGCCACCTCTTGTGGGTGCTGGGACCAAACCCCAGGCCTCTGCAAGAGCAGCAAGTGCCCTTCACCTCTGGACCATCCTCACACCCTGTTCAAGTACTCTTTTACATGCATCAGTAAAATGTTGAAGTTTCCTTGTATAGGAAAAGCAGAGATGAGAATTGAAATACGTCATGATTTGGGGTTGTACTGGTGGGTTTTGTGCCAACTTGACACAAGTTGGAGTCATCTTAGAGGAGGAGACCTCGACTGAGAGAGCGTCTCCATCAGATGGACCTACAGGCAAGTCTGTGAGAGATCTTCTGGACTAGTGACTGATGTGAGCAGGCCTAGATCACGGTCGCCAGTGTCACTTCTAGGAAGGCGGTCCTGAGTTGGATAAGAAGACAGGCTGAGCAAGCCAGTAAGCAGCGCTACTCCATAGCTTGTGCCTCGACTCCTGCCTCCAGGTTTCTGACCTCAGTTTCTTCCCTGATTCCCCTTTATGATGAACTGTAAGCTGTGAGATGAGATAACCCCCCCCTTTTCCCCTCAAGATGCTTATGGTTGTGACTGAAATCTTAACAGGCTGTCCTGTGGGAGCGTGGAAGATAAGAATGGTTGAGAGCAATGCTGTTGATGGAAACCTGGCTCGTGAAGTTTCGGAGGGAAGCCAAGACTCTATCAAGATCATTTATGGGACATTTTAGGATAAGAATCTGTAGAAGTGAAATGTTTACTGGGACCATCAATACTGGTTAGCTGAGGCTGAAAAATAGGTTGATTAATAAGAGGCCAGCATCATGGAGGCCATGCTTCGTGGATGATGGTCAGCATCACTTCTGCAAGGAAGTGTTTGCTCAAGAATATCACAGAGAAGCTGTGTGCCAAAGAAGACAGCATCTGTGTCTTAAGCTGGTAACTGAACTTGGTAATGTTCATGTGAGAGTCTTTCATGTGGAACTGGGTTTGGGGTCATAAAGGTACAAGATTAGCAGGATAATAGAGAGCAGCTGAAGCTTGGCACTGTGAGAGACCAGAAGAGGTCATTAGTAAAGACACAGCTACAGTTGCCGTGGAGACTCCAGGATACTGGAGATACCAGGACTATAGGATGACCACAGGGACAGGGACAGGTGTGGAGTGGAATCAGTCAGAGCCTATGAGATGAGCTACACGTGTTCTGGATGTCAGAGATGGAGGAGCAGAGCTGCCCAACCCCTTCAGAGCCCAGGAGATAGTGGATGAATCCCAGATGCCGGACATCGACCTATAGGATTTGATTGTACTGCTGGATGTTGGCTTTGATTTGATTTAACTGTAGGCCTTTGCTGGTTCTTTCCTCTTGGAATTAGAAAGTATATACATATTTTAGGTTTCAAAGTATCCCACAATGAAGAGATGTTGGATTTTTTTTTAAAGAGAACTTGGACTTTTAAAGTGTTGAATGTATTTAAAGACTGTAGAACTTTAAAATTTATACTACGTTTTAGACTGTGATATTAATATGATATCATGAGAAAAAAAACAATAAAGGAAAGGTTATGGTTTAATACTGATATGTCTGTATGCCAAGCTGACAGAAGATCAATTGTGCTGGTGAATTTTTTGTTGTAGCTAGAGTTTTCTCCAGTCCTGCCTGGCCCATGGTCAGGACAAATCTCTCTCATCCACCAGTCCCACAGCCACTTAGACCCAACTGAGTAAACACAGAGACTTATATTGCTTACAAACTGTATGGCCATGGCAGGCTTCTTGCTATCTAGTTTTCTCTCTGGGTCCCGCCAGGCCCTAGCAGCCCGACAGCCCACTTATAAAATAAACATACAGATGCATATTTTATTTAAACTGTTTGGCCTAATGGCTCAGGCATCTTGCTAGCTGTTCTTATATCTTAAATCAACCCATTTCTATTAGCTATAAGTTGCCACGTGGCTTGTGGCTTACCGGTACCTTACATCTCGCTTGTCATGGCAGAGGCTGGCAGCAGCTCTCTGCCTCAGCCTTCCACTTCCCAGAATTCTCCTCTCTCCTTGTCCCACCTGTACTTTCTGCCTGGCTACTGGGCAATCAGTGTTTTATTTATTAAACAATCAGAGCAACACATTTAACATACAGAACATCCTACAGCATTTTGTTGTTGCTGTTTTGTGTCAACTTGATACAAGCTCGGATCATCTATGAACAGTAACTCTCAATTGAAGAAATGCCTCTATATGATTGGTCTGTAGGCAAATCTATAAGGGCATTTTCTTGATTAAGGATTCACGTGAACAGTCTATAGGTAAGTTTGTGGGGGTATTTTCTTGAGTAAGGATTCATGTGGACAGATGTGGCCTGCTATGGGACGTGCTACCCTTAGGCAGGTGGTCCTGGGTTGTAAAAGAAAGTTGGCCGAACAAGCCCCGAGGAGCAAGCCAGTAAGCAGCATTTCTCCATGGCCTCCACCCTTTGCTTCAGTTCTGCCTCCAGGTTCCGCCTTGAGTTCCTGCTGACTTCCCTTCATGATGGACTGTAAGCTGTGAGCTGATATAAACGCTTTCCTCCCCACGTTGCTTTCCGTCATAACCTTTATCATAGCAATAAAAAGCAAACCAGGATGATGATGATGTTGATGATGGTGATGATGATGGTGATGATTAAGGTCTTAGGTACCATAGAACTATTTATTTACTTATTTATTTTGGTTTTTTGAGACAAGGTTTCTCTGTGTGACAGTGCTGGCTGTCCTGGACTCGCTTTGTAGACCAGGCTGGCCTCAAACTCACAGAGATCCACCTGCCTCTGCCTCCCAAGTGCTCGGATTAAAGGCATGCACCACCACCACCCTGTAGCATTATAGAACTTTATATAATTTAAAGGCATTGTTGTATCATAATGTAGTACAATAACTAACATTTAGAATTACTAATAATGAACAAGAAAGCTTTTCCATTGA
The DNA here is from genome assembly GCF_049852395.1 of Peromyscus maniculatus bairdii. Classification (NCBI taxonomy): domain Eukaryota; kingdom Metazoa; phylum Chordata; class Mammalia; order Rodentia; family Cricetidae; genus Peromyscus; species Peromyscus maniculatus. Next base: position 45,039,287 of record NC_134865.1, on the reverse strand, counting down.
GTTCCCTTGAGTTGGTAGATATTGATAATTGGAAAGATAATAGAAAATGAGATTAGAATTTAAAGAATTGTTTGGAGTAGGGCTGTGATAACTAGCCATTCCTAATCTTGTAAATGAACCAAACATGATGCTTGAGAAATAGCCATTAATGAAGGTAAGTGATTATCATGGAAAGGTATAGGTCTCTCAAGACGGAAAGTTTTTGCTTACTCTGGGACTAGAAATTATGTTTGCTCAACCAACAATAAGTAAGAAGCCAATGGGGTTTTGACAACATGGTGAAAAACACAGAATTCTTCTATGGGGGGGGAGGGGAGAAGAAATGCAATTAGAAATTCCAGGGAAAATGAAATATATATAATAAGTTAAGGATAAAAGTGGAAAAACTGAGGGTCAAGGTGATGGTCCAATGGATTAGTGCTTCTGCACAAGCCTGAGGACCTGAGTTTGGATCCCTGGTACCCACATGGTGGCATGTGCCTGTAATCCCAGGGCTGGGGGTTGGAGACAGAGAACTCTGGGAGGTTACTGGCCAACTGGTCTAAACAGTGGATGAGTTCCAGGTCAAGTGAGAGATTCTGTCTTAAAAATCAAAGTGAAAAGCAGTAGAGGAAGACACTAAACATTAACCTCTGGCCTCCACAAGTGCAAACATGAATGTTGGAATGCACCACACACACACACACACACACACACACACACACACACACACACAAAATGAAACATCTAAACCATGGCATATTTGTAATCAATTTATGGAAAATAAACAGAGGAAATTTTAGTTGATTTTGCTTGGGAAATTGATTCAAGTAAAATTTCAAGTGAAATGTGTAATAGGACAAAAGTTTATCATCTGTATTTTTTTTTTTTTGCATTAGTAGCATTCTTTAGGTGCATACCTAGGCAACCTTGAACAAAAAATGGGACCTAATGAATTATGGAACCTGAAACAGGGCAAAGGTTGTTGTTGTTGTGTGTGTGTGTGTGTGTGTGTGTGTGTGTGTGTGTGTGTGCGCGCGCGCGCACACATGTGTGAAAGCAGAAGAGGACATAGCATATCATCTCCCTCAATTCTATAATCCTCTGCTTTATTCCTTTAAGGCAGGATCTCTTGCTAACCTTGACTTTCCATTTTTAAATTTAAAAAAATTTTCTTTGGTTAAGGTGATAGCGAGCCAGCCCTAGATGACGCTCCTGCCAGATGTTTAGAGACCACACAAAGCTGGCTGAATGGGTGCTGGGGTTCAAACTCTTGTCTTCAAGTTTGCATGGCAAGTGTTCCTTAACCACTGAGCCATGTCTTCAACCTCCATTGAGCAAGCTTGCTTTTTTTTTTTTTAAATCCGATGTGAAAGATATAAATGATTTTGGAGGTCACCAACCTAAAAGGACATTTTCCTTCTACTGTTCTGTACATTATCATTTAAGAAAATCTGGCCCCAGGGACAGATGGCTTTAAGTAACCAGGTCAATTCACATGTCTAACCCTAAGGTCAGGTCCTGTGGCTCAAAGGTTTGATTTCCTTTTCTTTTACCCCTTGCCTCTCTTCCTCCCTCCTTCCTTCCCTCCCTCTCCTCCCCTGCCCTTTCTTCTTTTCTTCCTTTTTTTCCTTTCTGAGACAGGATCTCATTGCGTAGCTCTGGCTGGCCTGGAATTCACTTGCCTTTACCTCCTGCATACTGAGATTAAAGGCAGTGCCACTATACCGAGTCCTGATTTATCTCTTGTTAAGGATGCGCAGCTCTGTTACCTGAGGGTGACTTCTGAATGTCATGAACCTTTATTTTCCTATAATTGATCTCATCTTCCTCTTTAGTCTCTTCCCTGAAATATACCAGGGGCAGTGGGGTGAGAGGGGGGCATCTTTAAACTTCTCAATTAAAGATGGCTTAAAGTTTATCTTTTAGGTAAATCAGGTGGGGTTTGTTTTGCTTTGTTTTTGTTTTTGTGTTTTTGTTAAATGCAGCTTTAAAAATCCCTCTGTCTCTCTAAACCGGCATCTTTACACGAGACAGACATGAACTTGTGGTAGGTTGGCATGCCCTTGGATGTATTTGATGGTCTTTGGCTCTTTTCTGGTCTGCTGGGGTACGTGCTGCTGGGCAACCGGCCTTAGCATATAGAGCAGGCATTCACTGCTAGTATCTGGATTTCTCAACATCCACTTTCAACCGTGAAACACCACACACTTTATCTCTGCCTATCGGTCTTTAAGTAGTCTCTCTATTAATTCATGTTTAATTTTTGGTCATGATATGGTTTGTGCATGTGTGTTGACGGTGGTATTGCCACACGTGCCACTGTGTGCTTATGGCATCAGAGGACAACCCACAATGATGCTTCTCCTCTTTGACCAGGTGGATCCCCAGGGACTGAACTCCGATTATCAGGCTTGGTGACGGACACCTTTACCCAGTGACCAACTAGCAGGTTCCTTATTTTGATTTGAATTATCAGATGAGAATGATGTCCCCTGCCGAGACTTTGACTTAGAACTGGAGGTCATTGAGATCATCGACTTGACATCCCCCATCAGCATCTCAGTTAGTGTTCACCATCATCCTTGTCCTCATGGTTAGCTGGTGAGGGTTGTTTATCTTTGTGATCTCTTTATTCAACTATATACAGTGTTCTAGAAAGCACAAGGGCTTGATAGAAAAGGGCTATGATGTCACATTGGAGCTTCTAGGGAGATTAGGAATTGAGAACTGAAAAATGGAGACATTTTTTTTCTCCAGTTGAGAGGAATAACATGAACACAAAGCTTTAGAAGCTTAAATAATCAAAATGTCTTCATGGGTCACTGAGGAAGCCGGTTTGATTAAAGTAGAGAGATTTTTGTTGGGAAACGAAGTTGAGATCAAATTGGGAATATTTTTGTTCACATTTTTCTTTAAAGTTTATTCAATACAACACAGTCTCCAACTTCACTGAGGTGGCTGGCTACATCCACGACCAAAGCCAGCCCCAGCCTCAGCTTTCTGGTTAGCACCAGAGGGCACAGCAATTCTTCTGTATGTGTCTCGGTCTGTCCCCTCCTCTTGCGAATCTTGCAGGTGGGTCACTCTCTAGATCTTTGGGCCAAGGCCTGCCAGTTGAGGATGGCTACCTGGCAGGGTGCAGGCACTTTCTCCGGGGGTAGGTGGAGGTCATCTGGGAGATACTGGATGCCCTCGTTTGTAAGGTACCAATAGAAATGTCTCCAGACAACTCCCCCTTCCCATAGCCTTGAGGCTTCAGAGACCTCACGGCCTTCAGTAAGTGAAGGCTGGGCACACATTCTTACCTGCCAGCTCGGGGTGTTTGGGCATATGGTCATCTTTCTTGGCAACCGGCACTCCTTCCTTAAAAAGGAGTTCATAGATGGCAATCCGGTTCTTAGGCATCAACAGCACAGCAGGGTCCATCCGAGATGAAGGCTGGGAAGGAAGGGGTGTGCATCGCACAGCGTCTCTACTGGGCCCAAACGGGGAAACGTTTAAGACAGGGGAGAAGCATTCCAATCTGAAGCAGAGGGAAATGCAGGACATAATTAATTAAATAGCTATATTTTTGGAGACAGTCTCACATAGCTCATGCTGACCTTAAACTCCCTACGTAGCCAAGGATGACCTTGAACCTGTTCCTCCTGCCTTCACCTCCTGAGTGCTGGGATTACAGGTGTGTGCCACTCTGACCGGGTTAATTAATTTATTTCGAATCAGGTAAATAATATGATGGGATAGGTGTAAGGGAAAAAAAAATCAGCATGGAGGATGGAGAGATGGCCCAGCAGGTAAGAGCACTGGCTGCTCTTCCAGAGGTCCTGAGTTCCATTCTCAACAACCATGTGGTGGCTCACAACCATCTGTAATGAGATCTGATGCCCTCTTTCTGTGTGCAGGCAAACATGCAGACAGAGCACTCATACATAAAAAAAAAAAAAAAAAGTCAGTATGTTCTTGGATGGAATGGAAAGAATAGGGCAGATCAAAGAGGAAAAGCCTGTCTCCACTCCATGACAGCGTTCACCCTCTGCTGGCTGCTGGAGATAAGTGGTGGGCAAACGAAGAAAAGTAAAGCTAGAGACCTGTGTGGCATAAAGAATAGAATAGTGAGGAATAAGTTAGGACTGAGTGTCCTAGTTTAGCTTTGGTGGCTGTCATAAAATACCCCCAATAAAAAGAAGCAACTTAAAGGAAAGGGAGTCTATTTTGGTTCACAATTCCAGGTTACATTACAGTCCTTTTTTTTTTTTTCTTCCAGTTTTTTGAGACAAGGTTTCTCTGTGTATCCCTGGCTCTCCTAGAACTCACTCTGTAGACCAGGCTGGCCTCAAACGCAGAGATCCACCTGGCTCTGCCTCTCAAGTGCTGGGATTAAAGGTGTGCGCCACCACACCTGGTTTACACACCTAGGTCACATGACAGCATTAGGAGCTGGAGCTAGGTGGTCATCTTCACCCACAATTAGGAGCAGAGGGAAATGGGTGCATGCATGCTTACTTCCTCGCTCTGCTTGTGCTCAGCTCCATGTCTCCATTCTTCTACAGCTACAATCCCTCTGCCTAGGGAATGGTGCTTCCCATAGTGGGCTGGGCCTTCCCCTATCAATTAATTTAATTAAGACAATCCCTTACATGCCTTCAGGTCAGTCCAATATAAAGACAAAACAAAAACCTCTTTTCTAGGGTTATTCCAGATGGTGTTGAGTTGACAATTAAAGCTACCACACTGAGATTTTGAATATCATTTAATACAACTTGACAAGTAAATGGACATATTTCAGGAGAAACAGATGAATACCTAGAACAGAAACAAAGGCACATGAACAGTGAAAAAATGGATGGGTTAGGTTGAATTAAGTGGTGTTTACCTGAGATGGGTTAGGTTAACCTGCACGGAGTTAACATGGGTGTAGTGTAAGTGATGTTTGGCCCAGAAAGACACTGTACTGCTCCAGCGACAGGGAATTAAATAAAGAAAACAATTTTGTTTTAATATTTAAGTGCAAATTCTTTCATACAAATGAACCCTGGTACATTTTTAACCCCATTTTCCTCCATTGACCTAACTTTGAGGCATGTAAATAAATTAGTCTTAGCAGGCTCACATTATTTACTTCTTCTATGACTCTTTTTCCTGTAATGACAATTCTTAGGAGAATCATGTCCATTTCTCTCCTTGGAAACGCTTATAAATTGAGATGGTAGCCATTATGATAAACTATTGCTATACCCCATTTATTGTGGCTACCAAGGTGTATGTGGTGTGTGTGTGGAGGGTTGTAGGAGTTGGCCTGTTCTTGAGGAGCCTATAGTACAGTGGAAGACAGAAAATAATGGAGAACTAAAGCTATGCTAATGACTGTGAAGGATAAGAATGTAAAGTAAGAGTTTATAATGGGCATTGCTAGGGCTGTAATACTCTCTGGTTGCTCTTCCAGAGGTCCTGAGTTCAATTCTCAACAACCATATGGTGGCTCACAACCATCTATAATGGGATCTGATGGATCTGAGACTTGGATGGTATATAGATTATTCAGTGAAGATGGAGATTTCTAAGCTGAGGACCTAACCAGAAACTGGATTTGTGGTGAAAAAGAGTATGTTAAGAACAGAAAGATTTGTAATATGGATGCATTGCAAAAGGATGGATGGAGTTAATATACTATGAAGATGTAGAGAAAGAGTTCTATAAAGGAGCCTATAAACCATGTTAAGAGTTTTGTTATTTATTACGGGAACAAAAGGAAGCCATTTGGTGTGTGTGTGTGTGTGTGTGTGTGTGTGTGTGTGTGTGTGTGTGTGTGTGTGTTGTTATATTATGACAATAAAAATGAAATAAGACAGCTTGCCATGTTGGCAACTACATATATGAGTATGGAACCCAGGAGATAGGTAACATGGAAAAGTTGCTACTCTAAATGACTGCTCATTTCATTCTACTTCTTATGTTTGGAGAATTCCCACTATAGCAATTTGGGAGGAAGACAAAACTGAGCGTGTGCTGAAATGCTGTGGAGAGGTCAGGTCACATAAGGACTAAAACGTGTTTAGTGGATTTAGTGACTGTGCTGGCTAGTTTTATGTCAGCTTGACACAACTGTAATCATCTGAGAGAAGAGAACTCAGTTGAGAAAATGCCTCCAGAAGATCAGGCTGCAGACAAGCCCGTAGGGTGCTTTCTTAATTAGTGCTTGATAGAGGAGGGCCCAGCCCATTGTGGGTGGTGCCATCCCTGGGCTGGTGGTCCTGAGAAAGCAGGCTCAGGGCTGGAGAGATGGCTCAGAGGTTAAGAGCACTGACTGCTCTTCCAGAGGTTCTGAGTTCAATTCCCAGCAACCACATAGTGGCTCACAACCATCTGTAATGAGATCTGGTGCCCTCTTCTGGCCTGCAGTCATACATGCTGTATACATAATAAATAAATAAATCTTAAAAAAAAAAAAGAAAAGAAAAGAAAGAAAGCAGGCTCAGCAAGCCAGTAAGCAGGAGTCCTCTATGGCCTCTTTATCAGCTCTCGCTTCCGGTTCCTGCCCTGTTTGAGTCCCTGCCTTGGCTTCCCTCAACTGACTGTGATTCAGATATGTAAGGCAAACAAGTCATTCTTTCCCCAAGTTACTTTTGGTCATGGTGTCTTATTATAGCAATAGAAACCCGAACTAAGACAATGGTAGAATGTCATTGTAATGTTCAGTAAGGACAAAGTTTACGATGCAATGGACCTGGAAGGCGGACTGGAATCAGCTGAGAAATAAGCCAGGAGGGAGAGCACGTAAGCTTGAACAACTGTTTGAAAATGTGTTGGCTGGAGGTCGAGCAAATCGGCTGTGGCGAGAGTCTCCAGCAGTCAACTTGAGCAGTGGTTTGTGCAGAAAAGCACCTTCAGGGCAGGAAGGACGAGGTTTTAGCACAACATGTTGAAAAAGTCAAGAAGGAAAGAGGAGCTGATTGTAACCCTTCCTTAATTTCAAGAGGGCTAGCCTGGAGAGAGGCTGTGTCGGGGAGAAGGGCTGAAGGAGGGAAGTCTAAGGCAGAGAGGTAGAATCAGGCAGAGGAAAACCCTGCATTGAGCAGAGCTCTGTGGCGCTTGTCCTCAGACCAGAGCCTTGTGAATGGAGCCTCTGGGGCCATGATAGGCTGATGACCAAAGGACTGTCTTCTCCTCCCAAAATCAGACAACACACAGAGAGACTCCATCTGCTGAGTAATACTGTAGGAAAGTCAGTGCGGGATATTGTCTTGGAACTAAGTATCAGGCTAGTAAATTCAGCATCTGACAGATGTAGTGGGCCCATTCCCAGGTGAGTACTCATGATGGAGCCTCTGGACTTGACCTTGTACCTGTCCCATTCCAAAATTCTCTTTTGAAGATGCTCTGGCAAGGAAGACGCTCTGACTACTGAATAATTTTTAATAAATTTTAATTACTCACACATGGGACCGGTGGTGGTGGTACAGCTTGGGAACATGTGTGCATGTATGTGACAGTAACTAAGATACGCAAAGATGTGAATTTTTTCATTTTTCTTTATTAAGAAATTTTCTATAGATGTGAATTTAAATACAAATAAATTGATTTTTTTATATCACAGTAAGGTGGTGTTTCTAGATTTCTACAAATTTTCATTAGAAAGTCTAATATTGAGTTGAGGTGAGTCAACTCCTATTAAATTTTCTTGGTAGCTTTAGCAACATGGTGCCAACAAAACTCAATGCCTCTACCCTTCATAGTTATTTTCATAAACTTTCCTAGGAAGATATAGTTAATAAACATAATACGGCAAGCATAATAAGAACAAAAATGGTTTAATTTTCTAAAATAGGAGGAAGAACTCAGCAACAGAAAAACAAATAATCTGATTTCAAGATGAGCAAGGACCTAGGTAGGTATTTTTTTGAAAAGACATACAAATCACAACAGGCGAATGAAGAAATGTACAGCATCACTAATCACCAAGTAAAAAAAATCAAACCCCTGAGATATGGTGGTACATAATTTTATGCCAGCATTAACCATAAAGGTCTGGAGGTCTGTACAGACAGAGCTGGGCAGGAAGAAGTGATGTAGCTGGGCTGAGAGAGGAAATGAGATGGCAGAACAGAAAGGCGTATAGGCATCGGTGGGTAAACAGGAAGTAGGTCTCTTTGGCAGAGGATCTCTAAGTGATGAGAACGTGGCTGGCTTCTTTCTGCTTTTCTGAAATCTCGGTTTTAACCCCAATGTCTGGCTCCAGCTTTTTCTTATTAATAAGACCATGTAGCAATTCACCTTACACAGAGTAAGCAAAAACTTTCCATCTTGGGAGACCTATATCTTTCCACGATAATCACTTGCCTTCATTAACGGCTATTTCTCAAGCATCATGTTTGGTTCATTTACAAGATTAGGAATGGCCGGTTATTACAGCCCTACTCCAAACAATTCTTTAAATTCTAATCTCATTTTCTATTATCTTTCCTTCCAACTATTAATATCTACCAACTTAAGGGAACTCAACGGAAAAGCCTTCTTGTTCATTATTAGTAATTCTAAATGTTAGTTATTTACTACATTATGATACAATAATGCCTTTAAAGTATATACAATTCTATAATACCACAGGGCAGTGATGGTACATGCCTTTAATCCGAGCACTTGGGAGGCAGAGGCAGGCGGATCTCAGTGAGTTCGAGGCCAGCCTGGTCTAAAGAGTGAGTTCTAGGACAGCCAGGGATGTTACATAAAGAATCTATGTCTCAAAAACTCAAAATAAAATAATAAAATAAAAAAAGAAGCAATTTAGGAGATTTTCTATTTTTCCCCTTGTATGTTCACTTTAGATACACACATTCAAAAGCATAAATAATCGAGTAGGTTTTAGTTCTGAGGGGAAAGGTTTCCCCAAGGGAAGTGCTACATAGCTTTGCTCCTGTGTCGCAGCTCTGAAGGGAAAGGTATCCTGGCAATCCAGAGCCAAGGAATACCACAGTCACACCACACAATAAACCTCACACAAGCGATTTATTGGGAGGGGAAAAACAAAACAGGAGGATGGCTGCCTGAAGCGGCAGGGAACCGAGGAGAAGGCTGGGTTTGTATAGAGTGTCTTGGGGCGGAGATGGCCTGGGATTGGTGGGATTTTGGTGGCCTGATCTTGAGGCAAGATGATGCACTGGTGGGATTCTGTTTCTGGTTTGGGGTTTGGGGTCAAGTTAGGGTCAGGGTCCTGGTCTTGGGGTTAAGTTAGAGTGTCTTTCCTTGGCCCTTTTACCCTACATCTAGGAACAGTAAGTTAAAACAAAAAACAACAACTTTGGGTTAAATTTTTAAAAAGCAAATGAGGGATTGGAGATTTAGCTCAGTGGTAGAGCGCTTGCCAAGCAAGCTCAAGGCCCTGGGTTCGATCCTCAGCACCAAAAAAAAGTAAAAAGAAAGCAAAAGAAAATGCAACAGTCTTTAAAACGTGCTTAGCAAGAGTTTTGAGAAATTCTGAATTCAAGCGGAACTTTGAATTCCAGTCGCTCCTGGGCTCAGTGTTCATTTTCACTGCTGACTCCCAACCCCGCTGTGTTACTCCAGGGCGGGGTGGTGTGTAAGGGGCACACGGGGCCGCTCACGGGAAAGCCTTGGCGCGGCTTTCTCACTCCCGCCGCCCCCCGAGTTTTGACGCCTCCACCTCGGGAAGGCGTGGCCGCCGCAGCCCGGCCCGCGATCTCGCGAGATTTGCGGCTGACCACGTGATCCGCAGGGGGCGGGGTCTCCCAAGCCCTCGCCAAAGGGCTTGGACTTCTGTGGAAGGCTGGTTCGGTCGCGGCTGAGGACACGGGGAAGAGCGAGCGGACGGACGGACGTTCGGGGGTCCGGAGGGTCCCGTGAGGTGGGCTGGCACGGGGCGGGCCGCACGGGGCCGGGCGGGCCCCCACCCCCAAAAAAAAATTTCATACACGTCCAATCTCACCGGTTTTCCGTGGTCCAGGCCAGGGACAGGACTTTCTTAAGAATCCCCCTACAGTTGGTCCCGAAGTTTTAAAATGTAAACCAAGAGGTCCGAATGTCTGTGGGTTCTACTCATTCGAAGGCTTCTTGCAATAACACCCAGTATCAACAGTCGAAGGAAAACTTCCAGAACATTCCGCCTTCCCCTTCGAGTGCCTGTTCAGTTGCTTATCAGGGCTCTGGAAGCGCTGGCCAGGAATCCAGCCGTTGCCTGGGAGAGGTTCTCTCCCCTCGGGTCTTCAGCTATCTGTGTTTTTCTTTTTTAAGAATGCTGTGTTCACTGGGCGGCAGCAGCGCACGCCTTTAATCCCAGCACTCGGGAGGCAGAGGCAGGCGGATCTCTGTGAGTTCCAAGCCAGCCTGAGTGCTATATTTGAAAGGTTCTTACTCTCTATATGCTGTTTTATGTATGGTTTCAGAAATTTTATTGTTTATTTTACACAGGATCCAAGATGAATGACAACCTGTTTGTCAGTTTAGACAGGCTTTTGTTGGAATTTGGTAGGTATAAAATGAAAATAAAGAAATAAGCAGCAGTTTGTATTAACACTTGACATTTAACCGTGAAGTAAAATTACAACAGAAATGTTTATTTTAGTTTTCCAGTATGAGCAAGACAAAAGTGCTAAAGAAGATATGATTCAAAGAATTAATAGTAAGTAGTTTTCCATGAAATAAATATTTTAGTTTTTTAATTTTATAATTGCACTGCTTAGGGCAACCTATAGTTGTGTGTGTGAGAGGAATCTTTCTTTTGAGTAACAGTGAGCTAGTTTTCTTAGGGGTAATAATAGTTGTAACTTACCTAGTGTTGCAATGATAAATGTTTGTATTCAACATCATTGTGTGAAGAATTTCTCACAAACAATCTCTTATATACAGTTTTGTTTTTACCCTTCAAATAACAAGGTCATTTCAAATATTTAATTTTTTTCCCTAGAAATAACCAAAAAGGTTGGTAAGTGGCATGCTTACAGGAAGAATGATTCTGAAAAATGATAAGTAAAATATCAGGGTCATGTTTTGAATTCTTTTTTTTTTTTTTTTTTTTTTTTTTTGGTTTTTCGAGACAGGGTTTCTCTGTGTAGCTTTGCGCCTTTCCTGGGACTCACTTGGTAGCCCAGGCTGGCCTCGAACTCACAGAGATCCGCCTGGCTCTGCCTCCCGAGTGCTGGGATTAAAGGCGTGCGCCACCACCGCCCGGCTCTTCATGTTTTGAATTCTTAAAATGGTTTAGTTCTAATTTCAGTTTTGAAAGCATAACTGTTAATTTCTTAGTATTCTAAAAGAATTTTATTATCTTTTCTGCAATCAAAAAGAAAATAGAATATTAATTAATTATTTCAGTGCTAGAGAGATGGTTCAGTAGTTAAAAGCACTTGTTGCTCATGTAAAGGACCCAGGTTGAGTTCCCAGCACACCCACATTGTGATTCACAACTTCTGTAATTTCAGTTTCAGGGAATCTTTATGACCTCTTCCAGTCTTCACTGAACACTAGACACACACATAGTACATGTGTATACAGTCAGGCAAAATACTCATACACATAAATTTAAAATTCCAATTTTTAGCCAGGCAGCGGTGGTGGTGGTGGTGGTGGCGGCGGCTTTAATCCCAGCACTCGGGAGGCAGAGCCAGGCGGATCTCTGTGAGTTCGAAGCCAGCCTGGGCTACAGAGTGAATTACAGGAAAGGCACCAAAGCTAAACAGAGAAACCCTCTCTCAGAAAAAAAAAAAAAAAAACCAATTTTTCAAAGCAATTTTTATCTTTTTATTATTTATTTAACCTCAAGCCATAAGTGTATTGGTATATTTAATAATTGATGTGCAATGGATGCAGTTTTATGTTTGTCAAAAATAAAAGCCTTTGGTAGTATCATTAGTAAGTGTTTATATGAATTCACAGCATCACAAGGTGCATTAGCTTTACATGCCATCTGATCTAGCCCTCTGTTGTAAAAGATGGGGGGCAGGGACATTTGTTCTTCTTTGGTCTTACGTTTTTCTTAAACTTCTGGACCTAGGAATGGGCCTGGCTTTGGTTCTCTTGATTTTTAGTGTAAATGCCTGTCTCTCTCAGGCCTCACTTCCTTTCCATTCTCTGATTCTTCGCCTTTTAGGTCAGCTGCCATATACTTTTATTTTTCTGGTATGTTTTGAATTTATGATTTCTAGGTAAATAAAACAAACATTTCCTATTTCAGAATGCCTTGAATGCATTAAAGAAAAGAAAGCAAATGTTTCTAAGATATGTGAAGCTATAAAGAAAACAGATGAGGAAATTGCTTATTACTATAAACATAGTAAAGAAATCAAAGACTGCTATAATAAGTAAGTATTTGACAGAAATGAACTTCCGTTTCTTATCATTTGATAATTTTACTCAAGGTTTCAGAGTTGTTAGTAGAAAATGTTGAGTTGGAAATGTAGTTCAATGGTAAGGCACTTGCCTAACATTTGCAGGGCCCTTTTTATGATTACCACAGACAAACAAAAATCTTACTTTAAAGTAACAGTGTTCTCTCTGTCTTCCTTCCCTGTCTTCCTCTTCCTCCTCTTGTGAACCCAAGGCCTTGTGCACTCTTCCCTCGCACTGAACTAAATCCCAACTCCCAAGTTAGCATCTCTATTTGCAAAATAATCATGTCACATTGCCTGGTTATATGCAACTGCAGAAGGACTTACAGAAGATTCCACAGAAAAGCAGAAATAGGGGTTATAAGATCTCACTAATTCAGACCTACTTAGTCTAAACAGACTTTTGTAAACTGAGGGTGTTGGCACATGCTAGTATTCTAGCACTTAGGAGAGAGAGGCAGAAGAATCAGAAATTTAGCATTGTCCTCAGGTACATAGAGGTCCAGGCCAGGTTGGATATATAAGATCCTGTCTACAGATAAACAGATTTTGTGTATAAGCTTGGGATGTAAAATTGCTGTTGATCTTCGGCTTTTCAAGGTCTTAGATTTCTGTAAGAATTTAACCTAAGGACTGAAGAGATGGCCCCACAGTTAAAAACACTCACTGTTCTTGCCGATGCCCAAGGGTCAGTTCCTAGCACCCACATGGTGGCACGTGACAGGCTGTAATTCCAGTCCCAGGGGTTCCAATGCCTTTTCTTGCCTCCATGGGCACAGAACACATTTGGTGCACAGACTATCATGAAGACAAAACACCCATACACATTAAAAAGAAAAAAAACCTGAAAAATTTCAAGATAAAGACTTAAGAAATATGTCTTTGGATTTATTCATTCATCTTACTTGGTTGCAATTGAATTGAGTTTCTTGTTCAATATTTTCACTATAGGAAAACACTGTGCATAACTCTTAATATCCAACATTAGAGGTTTCATTAATTTAATTATATACTTACTACTGAACATTCAACAGTCAATGAAATTATGACATGTATGTTTGGTTTGGAAAGAAGTTAACAGTACATTACAAATGGAACAAGCAGATAATAAAACATCATTTATAGTATGAATCCAACTAATAATATGTTTCCAATTATATATCTGGATTTCCCAAATTAGGAAAATCGGTTGTATATCAAAATGCTTGTCCTAAATATTTCCTTAGTGATCACTGCAAGCACCTTTTTGTTGTTTTGTTGTTGTTGTTTTGTTTGTTGGTGTTTTTCTGGAGACAGGGTTTCTCTGTGTATCCCTGACTGTCCTGGAACTCGCTCTGTAGACCTGGCTGGCTTGGAACTCATGGAGATCCCCCTGCCTCTGCCTCCTGAGTGCTGGGATCAAAGGCGTGAGCCACCACCACCAGGCAGCACTTTTTGAGTCAGGGTTCCTCTGTGTAGCCCAGGCTGTCCTGGAACTCGCTCTGTAGACCAGACTGGCCTCGACCTCATAGAGATCCGCCTGCCTCTGCCTCCCAAGTGCTTAGATTAAAGGCGTGCACCACCATTGCCTGGCCACTGTGAGCATTTTTAAATGCACAGAATATGTGTATATGTAATCTTTGAACCTCTAATTCTGGAGAATATTTGCTAAGAATTGATCAGAAATTTAGACAAATGTTTAAGAATAGTTTCTGCTCAGCAAGTGACAAAAGAGGGTAAGTTGTTATGTGTGATTATGATCTCAATATTGTTATAATAGTAGTAAAATCTGGAGATAACTTATTAAAGTAGCAATACTAGATACCAATACTAGATACTTAATGTGGGTAGTGGTGGTGCAGGCCTTTAATCCCAGCACTAGGGAGGCAGAGGCAGGCGAACCTCTTTAGTTGAGGGCAGCCTGATCTATAGAGCAAGTTCCAGGACAGCCAGGGCTGTTAAACAGAGAAACCCTGTATCAGAAAAAGTTTTTTAAAAAAAGGAAAAAAATATGGATAGTAATTTTTCTATATATACTTTTCTGTACTTACAGAATGGGCATACTTAATTTTTGAATTTGAAAAATATTAGAAAACAAAATATTCACATACTACTTAGAACAGAGGTGCCATGGTATACAGTAATTTTATATTTTTTTCATTTTGGAAATATTTTTCAAGTTGTGCAATAAAATGGAAAGTATAAGTTAGATATTCAATTTATTCATGCTGTCTGATTTTGAAATTCACTTTGGCCTAGTTTCTTTAATCTCAAAAGGGCATAAAACCTAAGAGTCAAAGGAAAAAAAGCTTCTTTTTAGACCCTTTCCTAGCTCTTTAAATATTTATTACTGAGCCAGGCAGTGGTGGCACATTCCTTTAATCCCTGCACCCAGGAGGCAGAGGCAGGTGGATATTTGTGAGTTCAAGGCCAGCCTGGTCTACAGAGCGAGTTCCTGGACAGCCAGAGCTACACAGAGAAACCCTGTCTCAAAAAACTAAAAAAACCAAAACCAAAACCAAAAACTTACTACTGAAGAATTAATTTCTTTGCCAAAATCACAAAACTGTGATGAGAAAGGATGACTAATGTTGGGGTGTTAATACAACAACATTAATAGAGTATGTAATAGAAATGTCACAGCAATACACAATCTGACCTGTACTTCTCTAGTAATGAAAGCAAGTTTTATGTAAAATGTAATGAATATTAATATTTGGTTATATAAGAACATGAATGCTGGTAGTGGTGGTGATAGGATATGACCATTTTTTAATATGAAGTTATTTTTGCTAGCAAGAGAAAGATTTGTTGTTCTTTAAATGATTACATTCTTTTTTGTTTCTATACCCATCCCACTGTATTCATTTATCACTTTGAGATGGTAATCACATTCAAATTGGTAATCACAACTATAATTTTTTTCATAGCTGGAAGCCAACATGTGATGTTTTTCATAAACATGAAGATTATATGCAAGATCAACTTACTGTTTACCAAGAAAACAATGAAAAAGACAAGTACAGTATATATGTATATATATATGTGTATATAAAGAGAGTATATTAAGTCTCAGTTCCATAAGTTTGTTTTATCAGGGCACACTGTGTAAGAATGGTAATTGAAAAATGTAGCAAGTTTGTATTCTGAGAGAATTTTAAGTAAACAGATGCAGTAGATCTGTTTATTTATTGTAAATCTTCATTTAACTTCATGTGTGTTCAGATACGAACTATTTCTCAGCAGCAACTATTGTAGCAGAATTGTTCAATGATCCTTATAGGAAACCATGTAAAGGATTACTTTCATGTAGAACTAGCTTATGAAAATTTGGGAGTATTGACTTTAATCCCTGCACCCAGGAGGCGGAGGCAGGTGTATATCTGTGAGTTTGAGGCCAGCCTGGTCTACAGAGCGAGTTCCTGGACAGCCAGGGCTACCCAGAGAAACCCTGTCTCTGATGTATTCATCAAGGCGTGTTAACACGTGTGTCCTACCTTGCTCTCATTTGCTTCCTTCTCTCACTACCCTCCCCAACACTCCCTCCCCACCTTAAGCTGCTGTCCACCGGTCCACTAGGTAGTCCCTCTCCTGCTTTCCTAAAACATTACTGTTTCCCACCTCTTAAGATCTCTTCCTTTTCCTCACCTCTTCCTCCCTTTTCTAGTTTTGTTAGTCACACACACACACCCACACACCCATATATAGAAACACATACAGATTAAATCTAGGTTCTACATATAAAAAACCTGTAATCCTTTCTTTTCAAAGATGAGCCCTAAAAGAGGTAGGGATGAAAGTTACAGATTTGGAGTAACTGTCATTAGAAATCATGCAAATGTGTAAAATGTCTCAAGGAAATGTCTGGAGCAAAACCAGGAGCATGATGGTTTAAATGAGAATGGCTCCACGGGCTAATATGTTTGAATATTTAGTGGGCTGTTTGGGAATGATTGAGAGCTGTGGCCTTGTTGAGGAGGTGTGTCACTAGGGGTGGGCTTTGAGATTTCAAAAGTCCATGCCTTTCCTTATTCTCATTCTCTCCCTCCCTCCCTCCCTCCCTCTCTCTCTCTCTCTCTCTCTCTCCCTCTCTCTCTCTCTCTCGCTCTCGCTCTCGCTCTCGCTCTCGCTCTCGCTCTCGCTCTCGCTCTCGCTCTCTCTCTCTCTGCCTTGTGCTTGTGGATAAGATGTATGAGCTCTCAGCTGCTGCTCCAGGGCTTTGCTTGGCTAGCTGCTCCCATGATGGTCCTGGACTCTAACCCTCTGGATCTGTCATTCCACTATAAATTCTTCTATAAATTGCCTTGATTATGTTGCATATTCACAGCAATAGAAAAGTAACTAAGACAAGAAAGAAGCTAGAGTATACCATCTGAAGGCAGGAAATGGAAAAGGAAAAGGAGACTGTTAGGCTATTCTTTATAGATGATGCTTTATTCCCCAAAGAATCTGTAATGATTTATATAACAATACATGGCTTTTAAAATCGAGGCTTTGTGTAGCTGGAGGGCTTCTCTCCAGGTTCCCCAAGCCCCGCAGTCCCACAATCCACTTATAAAATAATCACTCAGACGCTTATATCACTTATAAACTGTATGGCCGTGGCAGGCTTCCTGCTAACTGTTCTTTTATCTTAAATTAACCCATTTTTATAAATCTATACCTTGCCACGTGGCTGGTGGCTTACTGGCGTCTTTACAGGTTGCCTCTCCTGGCGGTGGCTGCAGTCTCTCTCCTCCTTTTTCCTGTTTCCCCAATTCTCCTCTCTCTTTGTCCCGCCTATACTTCCTGCCTGGTCACTTGCCATCAGTGTTTTATTTATATAGAGTGATATCCACAGCAGCTTTGCAGGGCAGTGGTGGTGCACGCCTTTAATCCCAGCACTCAGGAGGCAGAGGCAGGCGGATCTCTGTAAGTTCAAGGCCAGTCTGGGCTACAGAGTGAGTTCCAGGAAAGGTGCAAAGCTACACAGAGAAACCCTGTCTCGAAAAACCAAAAAAAAAAAAAAATCAAGGCTTTAGGGAATAAGAATTTTTGTTGGTTGTGTTTTACTTTGGCTCCTTTGCTCTTTGCTCTTTTGGGGGGCCTGCCACCCAGCTCCCAAATAAATACACATGGAGGCTTATTCTTACTTATAAATGCCCAGTCTTAGCTTGGCTTATTTGTAGCCAGCTTTTCTTAAAGTATCCTGTCTACCTTTTGCCTCTAGGCTTTTATCTTTCTCTATTTCTAATCTTTCTTCTTACTCTGTGGCTTGCTGTGTAGCTGGATGTCTGGCCCCTGGTATCCTCCTCCTTCTCTTGCTTCTTGATTTTCTCTCTTTTTCTCCTTCTAGTCACTCTCTGCCTGCCAGAGAGTGCAACATAAAACAAATGCAACATAAAAGTATGCAGCACATATTTGTGTCACTAAACAAATGTTCCACAGCATAAACAAATGTAACATACTTTAAAAAAATATTCTACAACAAAGAATAATGTAGGAAACCTTTGACTGAGTTAGAAATTCACACAAGTGGTCCTACATATATTACTGGTTATAGGTGCAGATTAGAATTTGAAATTACTAATAGTCAAGGCATTATAGAAATGTCATCAGGTTGGGACTCAGACTATTCATTTAAAAAGCAGTTCAGTTGCCTAAGATGAGTAGATTTTTTTGAAGCTTCAAGGAAATTTCTTTCCTGGGTCTTCAAAAGAATGAAATGGAGAATGGAGTGATTAGAATTATGTGTGTATGCATGTACATACATGTGTGCTTGTATCATTTAAATGTAATTTATGGTCATTTAAGATATGTAGAAGAGATTTATTTATTTAAAGTGTGTGGGTTTTTTGCCTGCATGTATGTCTGTGCACTGCACGTGTATCTGGTGTATCTGGAGGCCAAAAGAGGGGATCAGATCACTTGGAGTTGGAATTATAGAGAATTATGAAGTGCCATGTGAGTCCTGGGAATTGAACCTGGGTCCTTTGGAAGAACAGCTAATGCTCTTAACTGCTAAGCCATCACTCCAGCCTCCATTATATATACACATATAGTGTATGCATATATGGATGTACACACATATATATATATATAATTTTTAAAGGAAAATGTTTCAAAGAGAAGCTACAGCAAATCAATCCAAGTAAGTGTCTTTTAAAAATAGTGTTTATTCTAGATAACCTTTCAAGCTGAACAGAGGTACTTAAGTGGAACAGTTGTTTGTTTTCTAAACCAGCCATATAGATAATTTGAATTGATGACTCAATATCAGACATCTTAAAAACAAAATGAAATAATGCACCAGCCATTTTGCCTTCCTTTTTCACTTCACTTTCCAGACATGATTTCACTATGTACCCTCAACTAGCTTTCAACTTGCTCTATAGCCCACACTTGCTTCAAAATTTAAATTCTCTAGTCTCACTCTACCCGTTGCTTACTTCTAATCTATTCCTGCCTAAGGCATTCATGAAAACGAATATTGCTCCTAATAGGTGAGATAATACTGACTCTTCTTGGATCATTGTAGATGTAACCAATCGTCTTATTAAAATAAGAAACACAGAGCCAATGTAAAAGAGAAAGCCGAGAGGTCAGAGCTCAGAGATAAAATCTTACCTCCTGCAGTGCTCCTAACTTCCCCGAGAGAGAGCTGCTTCCTGTTTGTCTGTGTTTAAATAGTCTTTCTGTTCTGCCTTCTCATTGGTTGTAAACCCAACCACATGACTGTCTCGTCACTGCCTGTAAGTACCGCCCTCCAGGTCTTAAAGGCGTATGTCTCCAATACTGGCTGTATCCCTGAACACAGGGAAATCTACCTAGCTCTTCTAACCACCACGCTCTTGCTATGGCTCTAATAGCTCTGACCCCAGGGCAACTTTATTTATTAACATAAAATTAAAATCACATTTCAGTACAAATAAAATATCACCATAGATCATCACTTAGGGAAGTGATGTGGTATGCCGGAATTGCAGTATGGAATATGTGAGAAGTATGTTAGATCATAAATATATGTTGTGAACAAGATAGATGTTTGCTAATTTCATACAGTATGTTAGCTTTCTTAAAGGTATTTATTTGCTTATATTATTTTCCCTAGTTACTCCAAGTGATAAGTGATTAATTAGCAAATACTCTGAGTTTGAAAAAGAGCTTATTTAGGGGCTCAACTCCCATATCTTGTTAAAGAGAACAGAGTTTAGTAATAGTGTCTTCTGGACATGGCAGAGCTGCCACAGTTATGAACAACATCTGTGGTTGCCTGAACACCATCAAAAGACAGTCAACATTCTAGCGTGGAATGGGAAGGAGGTTCATGAGCCCAACCACAACTGAGGAGTTACGGAGAACTGATGACTTTGGTGTGTAGAGAGAGTCAGTTTTAAGTGTGTGGCTTCTGGTAGGTTGACCATGCTGTAGTGGATGGCCCCACACCCAGAACTATATGGACAGTACAAATGAGAGTTGATGGTTAATAATTAACCAAAGAAGACCCAACATTGGGGGTAGTGGGAAGGGAGGGATGGATCTGTGAGGAGTTCAGGGTGAATATGATCAAAATGCATGGCATGAATTCTCAAAGAATGCCATCATTAAAATGATGAGAATGGATGATAATTGAAGGGGACTAAGGAGTGCATGAATAGCTCAGGTAATAAAACAGAGGTATGGTGGGAGAGTTAGAGAGTTTGAAAGACAAACTATTCAAGGCAGTAAAGATGAGTAAATAATTGCCATTTATGCTTAATGGAATAGACTTTAATAAATGATATTTGCTAAGTTTGTAGATTTCTACATAATTTCTTTTAATTTTAACAGAAAAATGTACCATGATTATATATGTCAGTATGAAAATGTTTTGAAACAATACCAACTAAAATACTCAGAAACACGTTTTTCATGTAAATATTATGAGAAGAAAAAAGAACATGAAGAAATTCAAAACAGAGTGTTGGCATGTACTGAACAACTAAAAAAGAATGAAACTATTCTGATGGAACTTCTAGGTATTGACATTTTATTATATACTGCTCTAGTTACAGCATGTGTACAATGGAAAGAGTATAATCATTCTCAATTGAAAATTTGTTTTACAGTTCCTGCTCCATTCCCATCACTTACTAAATGGACAGTACACATGTATCCACAACAGATTTCACTTATAATTTTATTAGATAAGTATAATTTCTGTTTTTAATTGTTAATATGTTTTCCTGTTGGGAATCTCAATGAGTTGCTTTTCAGTTGAAGTCAGATTTTAAAGATCACTTTAAAAGTCTCCAGGGGTTAGTTTTCATATATGCCCATGTGATCAAAAGCAAGTAAATAACTTCAGAGAAAATAAAATGGTATATGAATCTGGCTTTAAAGTGACAACCAAATGAAGAATTTTATCTTTCTCGGTTTTTTAAGAAGTTCCAACTAAATTGATTATTACGTACTCTTTAGTAGAGAAGGTAGTAAGAAAGTGAGTCATAATCATTCATTTCGAAGTGTATTGGGTACCTGTCTTGTGCTGGGAAATGCTGCAGTTACAGACCTCCCTTGGAAAGAACTCGAGTTTAGTATGGGAATAGGTCATAAATAAATCTGATAAGGACCACTATAATAGATAGTTAAGTAATTTTTAAATGGTATAAGTATCACCTGTTTGTCAGAGAGCTCTTCCCTAATTATGAACTTAAAACTTTAATCTTCTTTAAACCTTTAGAATCTTTTATATGCTTTCTTATCAGATTAGAATTCCACTGTTTGTGCTGTCTTCATCCATGCATTCTGTTTTGTTCCCATTCCAAAACTGTTGTTTTAATGGCTCTACTCCTTGCTTTCTCCATGTTTTGGTTTTCAACTTTTTTTAGTTTTTTATTTGCTGTGCATTAAATTCTCCATGCAAAGGGTCAGAGATTAGTAGGTAATTTAAGACACAACCAGACTTTAAAGGGTTGGCTATGATTTGAGATGGCATACAAAGTTTGAGTGACAAAGAGAGGTAGATGGAGGTAGAAAGAATTGAAGGTTAGGGTTTAAGTATTTATATGTACAATTTTAAATAGACACTTTTAGTAATAACACGATGGAACATTCACTTGAAGTTTTGGTTGTAGCATACAAATCATGTACGTTATAAGGCAAGATAGGAAAGGACTAAAAAAGGTTTCCTAACAGTTTTATTCATGGTTAATTATTCTAATCAGTTCTTAGTTCTCCTAAATGGATTGTACAGTAACTTAAGAAATTATATTATTTAGTAACCTCACAAGATGTCTGTTAATAACTGAGAAATACTCTATAAATATAAACTACTTCAAGCAGGAAGCCCAGGTGGGAGCTCTTTTCAGTTATACAGGATACATTGATGAACATTATGGATAAAGAAAAGGGAAATTGAGTGGATTTTTAATGTTGAGTTTAGAATAAATAAGTGATAGAAACTTAAGTTTGTAGTTGAATTGATTATGTTTTATTAGTTATGCCAAATGGCACAGTGAACTTGCATAGAAAAAGATGAGAATTCTACCTTATAAAAATATTTTATTGAAAGAAAAAGTACCAATGAATATTCTCAATAGAATGTTAATTTTTTTTTTTTTTTTTTTTTTGGTTTTTCAAGACAGGGTTTCTCTGTGTAGCTTTGCGCCTTTCCTGGGACTCACTTGGTAGCCCAGGCTGGCCTCGAACTAGAATGTTAATTTTAAGTTCATTAATATACTATAGGTAAACTATTTATATTAGCATTATCCGTCTTTTCAGTTACCAGTTATCAATATTACTTTTGTAGAAAATAAATGTCAGTAGTATATATTCATTATATAATAAATGTAAAATTTATTTCATGCCTGTTCCTTAACATAAAAAGAGTTAATTTGAGATATAAAACACAAGACATTCTTAAATGTGCCAACAACTTTACCAAGAGATCACTTGAATTGGAAAAAGAAGCAGATGATATGGAAATAGAAATTAATTCTTTAAATAAGGTATATATATTATATTTTAATACATTGTTAATGTATAAATATGGTAATGTTAGTCTACAGTCTTAAAAGAGCTGTTTTTAAGACAGCTTAAATATGGAGAGAGGCCAATTTATGTGCCTTAGTGAAACCAAAATGTATTTCAGATTTTGAATATATTTAACTCTTAGTTTTGGGGAATATTTGGATTTCTTTGAGGTATGAGGAAAGACAAAGAAGGAACAGGATGTAACTAGTCATAAGAACTGATTTATTTTGTTCAATAAAGGGTCAAACCTAGGCACAGTGCAGGGCATGTTAGGCAACTGCATTACTGGATGCGCCCTCAGCCAGAATTTAAAGAGCAACTGTGTCTTTGAAAGATGGAACAAAATAGTAAATAGTTTAGGGATTTGGAAAGACTTATAACTATAGTTTATAATATTTAGAGAGCTAGGATAAAAATAGTTTAGTTTTTAAGATTTTTCTAAAATACATTTTAGTATCATCCCTGGAGTTGTGGGGTTTCTTAACTAATTTAGATTTATTTATTTGTATGGGTGGGGTTTTTTTTCTGCATATATGTACATGCATGCCTAGTGCCTGTGGAGGTGAAAAAAGGCATCAGATCCCTAGAACTGGAGTATGGGTGGTTGCGAGCCATCATATAAATGCTGGGAACTGAACCTGAGTCCCCTGTAAGAGCTGCAGGTGTTCTTAACTATTAGCCCTCTCTCCAACCATGACACAGCAATTTTCACCAATACTACCAAAAATACAAATTTGAGGTTCTAGAAAAAAAATGATATTTATTAGTTAAGAAAAGTATATATGTGTGGCTGTTTTGAAGGATCTCTCTGTCTGTCTGTGTGTGTGTGTGTGTGTGCGCGCACACGCACGCATATCTAGAGGCCAGAAGTCAATATTGGGTATCTTCCTCAAATCGTCTCCACCTGAAACCGAAGTACATCCATTTGGCTTGACTGACTGGCCAGTGAGCTTGAGAGATCCGACTGTCTTCACCTCTCCAGTACTGGGATTACAGGCTCACACCCTTATACCTAGCTTGTATATGGGTGCAAGTGTGAGCCGATATGAAGCTAATTATTTTTTTATCTCACTTTTCTTTTTAGCAGATTGCAAGACTTTTTGAAAGAAAGAATTTTTCAGAAGCTCTAGAAGAAAAGAATAAAAATACAGAAAAGAGAAAAGAATTTAAAGAAAGGTATAGGTAAACTTTAAAACTGAATTTAATGTGAATAGATATTCTGCAGCTAAAATTTTGAGTCTGTATCTAATGAAATTTTATGCAAGCTAGTTTTCTATTAATTTTATGAAGCTATTATTTATTTAAATGTTATGAACTAATATCCAAAATTGCTTGTTGTTATGAAGACCAAAGATATCATACAACAAGAAATAGGATAAGAGCAGCTCATCTGTTCCTTTTGTTGTTGTTATTTGAGACAGGGTTTCTCTGTGTAACGGCCCAGGCTGTCCTGGGACTTGCTTTGTAGACCAGGCTGGCTTCAAACTCACAGAGATCCACCTGCCTCTGCCTCCCTAATTCATCTGTTCTATAACTTGTCAGTGTTCAAAAAATGTATCCAGTTTCTGTGGTTGGACGCAAGAGTCAAACAGTAGAAAAGCACTGTTTTTACCCTTTTTTCCACTTGACTGTTCACCAGTGTGACTAGTTCTTCCTTTACCTCCGTGAAGGAAGTGAAGATTAGACCCCACATTCTTCTGAGTCTGTAGCGTTGTATGTTTTCACTGATACTTGTGGAGATGATACAAGGCATCAGGGAGGCATTAAAGACACCTTGATTTTCCCTGTTACTTTAGGAGGGGAAAAGACGTGTATTACTGTTGGTGTTTCTGATCAACGTTCTTCTTTTGGGCTTCTGCATATAACCTATTTTCACTCCTCAGACTTTATTATTTATCCCCAACATACTCCCCTCCTGAGTTAATTTCCCTGATCCTACTTTGGAACTGTTAAACTGATGCCTTCACTCCTTCATATTACTTCCTGACAGTTTGTCATTAATTTTTTGATGAAATTGATTGAGAAATTTGAAAATATATACAATTTTATTTTATAGACACTGAATATCATAAAAATGTGTTATATTAAGAGGAACTGATATAACCACCATGCTGTTTTTACTCAGTATATGCTATTTTACTACGTATGTTTTTGCTTTCCATTGTTTCAGTTACTCATGTCCAGTCATGATTTGAAAATATTAAATGGAAAATTCCAGAAATATTGAACACTATTCTGAATAGTATGATGAAGTCTCATGCCATTCTGTTCCTTTCCATATAAGATGCAAATCACTGCTTTGTTCAGGGAATCAGTGTTAGCTACACTACCTGCTTGTTGGTTGTTTAGTATCCCTCTCACTTATCAGATCAATGTGGTGATATCCTGGTATTTATGCCCAGCGTCACCCTTATTTTTAAAATGGCTCCTGCATATAAGATTAGCAATGCTGACAATTGTGTTATGTCAGAGAGAGGCTGTATAGTTTTTTTTTAAGTGCTAGCTTTCAATTTAAGGAAAGAAAACAAGAATACACTTTGCTTGTTAAGATTTATGATACCAAATTTATCTATGGAACTCTGAAGAAGGAAGAAATAAATACTACTTTTACTCTCATACCTTAATGCAGAAGTTATAGCTACAGTGTGTAATGATTTCTTAGTTAAGATGGAAAAGACATTGAGTATGTGTATGTCTGTTTCTGTGTATAGGAAAAGGTATAATATATGTAAACTTTGGTACTAGCTATGGTTTAGGCAGCCATTGAAGGTAGGGGTCTCAGAATATATCTTCTCTTCAGAAAAGGAGAGTAATGTATTTTTGATAGTGTTTTATACTCATTTGATTTAGAAAAAAATTCAGTGAAGTTATTCTTACAGTAAAAAGATTAAAAGACACATTTATGACTAATATTTTATTGCTTTAATAATTCCTGTATTTATGATAGTTCATTTGTTTCTAAATAAATCTTTTTCAAATCTGAAGTACTCTGAAATCTAAAACATGTTATTTATAGTGAAAGTGTATAAAATAATTTTGATCTTCTTTAAAATGATTGTGTTTAAAAGGAAGAGTATAGCCGGGCGGTGGCACACGCCTTTAATCCCAGCACTCAGGAGGCAGAGCCAGGCGGATCTCTGTGAGTTCAAGGCCAGCCTGGGCTACCAAGTGAGTCCTAGGAAAGGCGCAAAGCTACACAGAGAAACCCTGTCTCGAAAAACCAAAAAGAAAAAAAAAAAAAGAAAGAAGGAAAGAAAAAAAAAAGGAAGAGTATAGTATACTGAGAAGAGCATTGGACTTAATCAGACAATACCGGCACTCCCTTTTACCAAGTCATTTAATACTAGTGATAAAGTCTGTGAAATGCTCTGCAGACCTAGTATTATGATCTGCAAAAGTGAAGTTTTAACTGTATAGTATCTAAATACCCTTCTGGGTTTAAATTTAATTTTTACTTTGCTAATAGTGAATGTCAACTCTTCTCTTCAGAATTTTTGAAAAAGATGAGCATGTATTGAACAGATCCTCTCAAAGTAGCCAGTTACTACCACCTCGTGAGTCTCAGAAATTTGTAAGACTAATAAAGATGCATTCTTCAGAACCAAGAGTTACAGGTACAGAATTTATCATTCAGAAACCTCATTTTTTCTTGACAGCGAGGAAATAACATTAATTTTAATTATCACTTGGTGTAAGCAATGACAAACAATACTGAAGACCTGTAGGCCTGGGAAAGTTCCATTTTAAGTCTTCTGAGTGCAAACGGGATATGACTTGTTCACATAGCTTTTCTTTTTCAGTTTTGAGAAGGAAAGCATTTGTGTAATGTTTTTCCAAGTGTCATACATAGTCTGGTAGCAGGAATGTCAGAAGAGGGTGACCAGCTCTACAGTAAACAGATAGTTACATTGTGCTAGTCGCTGAAATGTTAAAGTCGGGTTTCATTCAAGGGTCTGCGGAGTAGTCACATTGGGTTACTTTACTACACTGTTTTAATTATTTCTTCATTAATGTCACTGCTCTGCCTTTAGTAATCAATTTCAAGAGAGTAGTTTTGTCACATGTCCATTTTGTCATTTCACATTCATGATTATTGTAACAACTAGTATATAGGAGTGAATGAAAAGGTTTGAAGTAATTTCATATTTTAAGCTGAATACTCTTATAAACTTGATTTGCCAAAGTATAAATTGTGATTAAATGTTAGAGAGATGAGGGCTGGGTCCGGGTGTGTAGCTCAGTGACAGAGGGTGAGCTTAGCATATACAAGGCAGTGAGTTCGAGATCATGATTGGTTTTGTTTTCAGAATTAATTTGAAGTAATATATTTAATCTAGATAAAAAAGAAGAAAATTCAGTCAGTCAGTCAAAGTTTGCTAATAGTGATTTGAGACAAGAAAATGACTCACAGGTATGTCTTTCTGTTTTTAATAGCATAAATGTCTACATTGAATGAGATAATAAATGTAGGTAGGATACAAGGATGTATGTGTGTGCTTGTGTATACATGCATGTACATAATAAATTAGCCACTGCTATTACCTCATGGTCTAAAATGTTCAAGAGTTTCAGTATGGCATTCAATATAAACTTCCCCCTTGTGACTAAATATCATATAAAATATTTTTTAAAAATACCAAGCCTGGTAGTTAGACCAGAACTCCTGAGAAATATCTGCTAAACCCTTCATCACAGTACTGATTGCACAGGCTGTACCGGCAGCACTCTTTCATAGGGATTTCTGTCACTAAAACATACCGGAGACTATTAACATATTTTTCTTGGTTTTTTGAGACAAGGTTTCTCTGTGTAACAGCCCCTGCTATCCTGAAACTCTCTTTGTAGGTCAGGCTGGCCTTGAACTCATAGAGATCCTCCTGCCTCTCTCTACCTCCTAAGTGCTGGGATCAGAGGCATGCACAACCAGGCCTGGTGACAGTGAACTTACAAAGAGAAAAAAAAATGTGACTCCTACAGTGAAATAGATTGTTGCTGTTGCTCTTGGTTGACTCCCGGAGCTTAAAAGTTTAAGGTCCTATTGCTAAAGACACCATGCATTTCCAATACAGGACTTGGAAGAATTGAGCTGGATCTGACCTGGAAGTCTCCCTCCTGAAAACAAGTTCTCTTAGTATTCAAAGATGATATTTAAGCTGGCAACGGAGAAAAGCAAATAATATTCCTACCTAACAATAAGGCCTGTGAACCACAGCAGTGGGGTGTTTATCACTTTCTGCTTTATTCCACTGAGACAAGGTCTCTCTTTGAATCTGAAGCTTGATGGTTCAAATAAACTAACTGGCCATTGAGCTCCCAGGACCTACCTGTCTCAGCCTCCCATGCCCAACTTTTATGTGGGTGCGGAATTCAAACCCAGGTCCTCCAAGTGCACTTACCAAAGCCCTAGGCCCCCCCCCCATACACACACACACACACACACACACACACACACACACACACACACACGCGGAGAGAAACAGAGGCAGAGAGACAGGGTCTTGAGATATAGTGTAGACTGGTCTCAAACTCAATTTTCTCTTTCTTCTGCCTCTCATGTCTGGGATTGTAGGCATGAATGACCGACCATACACGCACACACACACACACACACACACACACACACACACACCACTTAACTAATTCTAGTAATTAGTTAATAATTGCTATCTTGTCATAATGAAAGATAGAAGTCAAACAAAAAGAACCATTTCACTGTAGTGGTAGATAATTTTTAATTACAGCACTCAAGAAACAGGCAAACAGGTCTGTGAGTTCGAGGCCAGCCTGGTTTACATAGCAAGTCAGTTCTAGAGCAGCCAGGGCCACATAGTGAGACCCTGTCTCAGGAGAAAAAAAAACAGCCCTTCCCTGGGAAAACTAGGCTGCCAAGGGAAAAGAAATTTACATGCTTTCAAATTATTTGGGGGAATTATAGAAGAAGTCAAACTAGAATTTATAAGATTTAACAAAATACTATAAAACATGAAACAGACTGATTCTCAGAACAAGATGTGTATTAAAAACAAACATTAGAAAGTGAAAAATTTAGCCGGGCGGTGGTGGCGCACGCCTTTCATCCCAGCACTCGCGGATCTCTGTAAGTTTGAGGCCCGCCCGGGCTACCAAGTGAGCTCCAGGAAAGGCGCAAAGCTACACAGAGAAACCCTGTCTCGAAAAACAAAAAAACAAAAACAAAAAAAAAAAAAGAAAGAAAGTGAAAAATTTAAATATCAAGTATTTCTTCTTCAAAATGCTCACAATAAAGATTAGTGAACAGAAAAGCAAAAATTAGTGATATTAAAAGGTTGGGTTGATAAATCTGATCAAAGCTAACATACTTTAAGTATCAATAAGATGCCAGCAATTTAACCCTTGTCCCCCTAAAACAGTTGAGACAAAAGGAAAGATAAGTTTGTTTATCTCTGGATAAACAGAAGATCATCCTAAATGTGGAAGATAATTTTTAAAAATACTGAGAGAATGCTATGTAAGACTTTTTACCACTAAATTTAGGATAAGATGGATATTTCTGTAAGACAATTTAAGTTATAAACAGGCTGAAAAGCAAATAAAGAAAAACACAGGTATATAGTCTCCCAGGTAAACAAGTGCAATCTCTGATAGCTATTGTTATTCTTCTCCCTTATTCCTCTCATACCTAGACTCGGGTTCTCAGGAGAACTCCAGCAAAGCTTTCAGGAGTGTGTCAGACTGCTCAGCCTTGGTGCTACTGACTTCTTTCTTCTTCTTCTTCTTCTTCTTCTTCTTCTTCTTCTTCTTCTTCTTCTTCTTCTTCTTCTTCTTCTTCTTCTTCTTCTTCTTCTTCTTCTTCTTCTTCCTTCTTCCTTCTTCTTCCTTCTTCTTCTCCTCCTCCTCCTCCTCCTCCTCCTCCTCCTCCTCCTCCTTCTCCTTTTCTCCTTCTCCTCCTCCTCCTCCTCCTCCTCCTCATTATTATTATTATTAGTTTTTTTGAGACAGGGTTTCTCTGTGTAGCCCTGGCAGTCCTAGAACTCGCACTGTAGACCAGGCTGACCTTGAACTCAAGAAATCTACCTGCCTCTGCCTCCTGAGTGGTGGGGATTAAAGGCATACACCACCACGGCCGAACTGAGAGAGATTTTTTAAAGAACCATAAGAGGATCCTACAAAGACTGCCAGCCATCAAAAAAATTAATTCGCTCTTTGCTTACAAAGTAAAGTGCGTTTCTTTGAGGCATAATTCACATCCATAAAATTTACTATTTCAAAGTTTGAGTTCAATGATTTTTAGCATACAGGTTGCACAACTGTCACCACTGATCCCAGAACATTTGTATCACCTCATAAATGTTTTTAAAAGGACATGGAAATGGAGTAGACAATAAAGAAAACAATAATATTCTAAAACTTGACTAATGAATATGGATAAAATTTTAAAAGTTTACTTTAAATGTGGAAAGACCACAAATAGTTAGCATACTTGTCAAAAACATCAAATTATTTAAGAATCCTAAACCTTTTTGTTTCTCAGTATATATGCCTTTATATTTCCTATGTAGTTATTTCAGTTAATGTATGTAGTTGTAGATATTGATAATGGTGATGATTATGAGAATTAAATACTAATGTAATTAGAGACCTCAATGTCTCTATTTGATACGTGATTATTATTTATAAAGGAAATCTAATGCTTAATTTTTTTCTTTCAGATATTTAATTACTCTGATATGGATAGTAGTTCAAAATGTTCACATGTTACAGCTGTCAAAAATTCACAAGGTTTTATGCAATTCAGGTAATTTTTAAAAATAAGAAAATGCCCAAAGAGTTGGGGTATGGTTCAGCGCTAGTGTATTTGTCTGCTTTCAGTTCCTAGAACTGCCTCTCTCAAGGAAAAGAAACATTATAGTCTCTGAGATAACTTGTAAATATTGACTCTGAAATAATAAAAATTATATTTGTTGCATTTTAGATTGAATCAGTCAAATTACAGTCAATGGATTGAAAAAGGACATATAGGTATTTCTTGTTTATATTTTTCTTAAACAACCAATTTTACCAGTTTTTATATTAAATAAATTATCTGAATGTTTTCATCTCTGGTTAATAGATACGTATGTGGCTTAAGAATATATTTTAGGGCCGGGCGGTGGTGGCGCACGCCTTTAATCCTAGCACTCGGGAGGCAGAGCCAGGAGGATCTCTGTGAGTTCGAGGCCAGCCTGGTCTACCAAGTGAGCTCCAGGAAAGGCGCAAAGCTACACAGAGAAACCCTGTCTCGAAAAACCAAAAAAAAAAAAAAAAAAAAAAAAAAGAATATATTTTAGGCCCGGCAGTGGTGGCGCACGCCTTTAATCCCAGCACTTGGGAGGCAGAGCCAGGTGGATCTTTGTTGAGTTCAAGGCCAGCCTGGTCTACAGAGCGAGATCCAGGAAAGGTGCAAAGCTACACAGAGAAATCCTGTCTTGAAAAACAAAAAACAAAACAAAACAAAAAAAAAATGTTTTAGAGCTGGAGAGATGGCTCAGAGGTTAAGAGCACTACTGTTTTTCCAGAGGTCCTGAGTTCAATTCCCAGCAACCACATGGTGGCTCATAACTATCTGTAATGAGATATGGCGCCCTCTTTTGGCCTGCAGGCATATATGCAGACAGAAAACTATACATAATAAATCTTTAAAAAATACATTTTATTCCAAAAATAAAATGGATACATTGCCTTGTAGAAAATTTGGAAAACAGAAAAATATAAAGGAAACAAAATAATCAATAACCAGACATAACTGACATAATACATCCTGATGTATAGTCTTGTCTTTTTTTTAATACACAGGTATATATTGTTCTCCCCCAAAATTTGAATTATACAGTATATGTAATTTATATCCCATTTCCCTACTCAACAATATAGTCTTTACAAATAAAAGATGACATGAGATTATTCTTCATATCATTAATTTTATTTGTAATAACTACATACTATTCCATTGAATAGCAGATTTCAACTATTCTCACACATTGAATATCTTCGTTTCCAGTTTTTTTTGCTACTGTAAATATCTCCTATATTTTATATTAATTTTTGCTGCTTTGACTATTTTCTTGGACTGAACATCATAGAAAGGTCACAGGAATATATATAGAGAGTTTATTTCTCCAAGATCAACTTAACTGTTAGAACTGTAGCGTACAATGGAGAGTATTTATCTTTTCCAAATATCTGTATATGGGTGTATATGCATGGATGTGTAGTTACAAAAGCATACATGTATGGTTATATGTTTGTATATTGTGTACCCTGTGCATATACATATATATTTTAGTAGCCTATTAATGAGTAACATTATTCCCTGTATCATGCTTATATAGAAGTCATCACTTTACTTTTTGGAAGTTTTACAATGAGTCATTTGACACTATACAATTTTGTCGATTGGGGGTGGAGAGATGAGGGCTCAGTGGTTAAGAGTGGTACATCAGCTCTTCCAGAGGACTCAAGTTCAGTTCCTGGTACCCACAGTGACAGCTTACAGCCACCTGTAATTCCAGTTCCAGGGATCGTTGGCCTCTTCTGGTTTCCTTAGGCTGGCACACATATGGCATACATTCACTTAGATGCATATTCATAAATAAAGTAAAATAAATCTCTAAAATATTTGTAGATGCATATATTTTCTGAATAGTCATATTCTGTCAGCCTATTTTTCTCACTTATATGCTTCAACTGAAACAACATGTGCATCCTATACAGCTTAATACTCTTTGCTTTCTTTTAAGAGAAAAAACCATTAGCCATTCCTGTGCTTGTGATCTGCTCCAGCTGTTTATAATCCTTTTCATAAGCTAAGCTGATTGCATTAGACAAGAAGGAATAGCTAATCCCTTAAGAACAATGCACCTTTGACAAAGAGATGTTGGGAAATATAGATATAATTGGCATAGTCCTACCTGTGTTAAGCATGTGTAATGAGGCTTCATACTCAAGAAGACATGTAATTATTTTTGGAGAAAAACAAAGACTTTCAACAATCCCTAAACCTATAATTTGAGGAAATTAACATGTGGTAAAAGTAATAGTTGTGATTTAAATGCAAGAGACAAAAGGTACAAAGCTTACAGAAGATAGGTAGATTCAATCGTGACTTCAAGAAAGGCATTTCCAATTTTTAAAGATTGATATACCTTTTGTTTTATTTTTAATTATGTATGTGTGTGTGTGTCAGAGTGTGGGTATGTACACATGAGTGCAGATGCTTACAGAAGCCAGAAGAAGGTATTGGATCCTCTGGAGCTATAGTTACAGGCAGTTGTGAGCTGCCCTGTGCTGGGAACCAAATTCAGGTCCTCTGTAAGAGTAGTACTCACTCTTAACCACTAAGCCATCTTTCCAATCTCAAGAAAAAGATTTTTTAAATAATAATTAAGAGCTTAATTAATAACGGATCATTTGTTGCATTAAAATAAAAAACTGTTTATCCAAAGATACAATAAAAAGGAGGCTGTAGAGATAGTTCAGAGGTTAAGAGCACTTGTTGCTCTTGCAGAGGAGATCTGGGTTTGGTTCCCAGCACCCATATGGCCACTGATAGCCATCTGTAACTCCAGTTCCAGAGGATCCAACACCCTCTCCTGGACTCTTGTGTGCACTGTAAAATAAAAATAAAATCTAAAAAAGGGATACAATAAAAAGGAAGAAAATGAGTCACGAAGCCAAAGGATATATTTGTAATACATAAAACTGCCCAGAGAGTAGTTCCACAAAGTGTAAAGGGCTTTTATAAACCAAGCAGATAAAAGCAGACAATTCAATTAGAATATTTCAGGATCGAGGCTCAGGTGGCTTAGTAGGTAAAGCACTGGTATGCAAGTGTGAGGTGAGGCCCTCAGTTTGGATCCCTAGAACTCAGAAAGCTGGATGCATGTGTCTGTGATTTCAGTGGTGCTATGGTGAGCTAGGAGGTGGTGACAGGACAGTCACTGGAAATTTGTAGGCCTGCTAGCCTGCCATGTGTAGCCACAAACAAGAAAGCCTGTCTCAAGCAAGATTAAAGGCAGTGTTGATAGTCAATACTGTCTTCTGACTTCCACATGTGCGCACACACACTATCATGTGCATGTGAATATCTACACAGACATACATGCAAAGATAAAAAATTTAAAACTTGGGAAATAGAAATATGTGAATTGACACTTCGAAAGAAACTTTTCTGGCAGATGAACATGATGATTAGCAAATCATGGAAGTGTAATGCTACAATGAGATACTATTACACATCTACCAGATTAGCAAATCTAAAAAGTCTACCCAGATTCATATTCATGAGAGTGTTGAACAGTAGGGGATATGAACCATAATTAATAGATCACTGTATATTGAAACCACTAAGATAGTACTCATTTTCTGAGATCTCATGATTTTTACAATGGCTAGTTATCACAGCCAAAGTTGATACAGGCATTTTGGAAAAGTTTGACACATGATATTGGGAGATACGCATACTCTTTGACTCATAATTATACCTTAGATATATCTAGAGAAATATAAATATAGAATGCACATAAAAGAATACCATTTATTGTAGAATGCATTGAGATAGGGAATATTTGTACCAGTAATAAGAAAACTATGTCTACCTGCAGTGATATGGAGAATTGTGCAAACATGCTAAACAAAAAGAAAGACATAAGATATATGTATAATGTAGCATGACATTTTAAAGCAGAAAAGTAAATTGTTTAATTTCATAATGAAATTGCATAAATGAAGTAGTTCATTCTTGTATAACAAATAGATGCTGAGTGTGGAAATAAAGAGACAGGAAGACAACTAAGAGAATCAAAAAGTACTCCACAGGTAAGTCAAATGTTAGGTTTTTAGTTTTTAAGCATAGCATCCTAATTTAAAAAATATTCTGTGACCATTTAAATTTTAGATTTATTACAATTAAGATTATTTATTAGCTTGGAAGTCAGGTTCTAAGAAGTTAGAAATTTTATTTTCCAGATTAAAAAAAGAATACACAAAAGTTTATATGAGCAATTACCAAGAATTGTTACTCATAAGTGATGATACATATTGAGATGGAAACCAATTCATGATTGAAGAAAGTAATTTAGACATGATTGAATGATTTGTTATGGCAATTCAAGGCCAGTGGTTACCATGAAAGTATCTTGATAATATAGTGTAGTGGAAAGCTTTAATGATGACAGATACAGACTAAGGTACCAAGGATTAAAATGAGAAATGATGTAGTAGTAATCTACTGTAAAGGAAATACAGGTAATGAGCACATTATAATTTTTTTACACAGACCCATATTGTTTCTGTAATAGGATTAGGTATAATCATATATGATAATTCTCTCTCTCTCTCTCTCTCTCTCTCTCTCTCTCTCTCTCTCTCTCTCTCTCTCTCTCTCCCTCTCCCTCTCCCTCTCTCTTCCTCTCCCTCTCCCTCTCTCTTCCTCTCCCTCTCCCTCTCTCCCCCTCCCCCTCCTCCTCTCCCCTCTCTCTCCCTCCCTCCCTCCCTCCCTCCCTCCCTCCCTCGTGTGTGTGTGTGTGTGTGTGTGTGTGTGTGTGTGTGTGTACAAAAATGAGATAAAAGAAAAGTTAATATTCAGGTTCTCAATCTTTAGGGATAAAGTAGCATAAAATTAGAATGGCAAAAAATTTTAAAAAAGGCAATTGATAATATTCACATTAAAACACAGTTACCTTGGATAACTTATGAAGACAGACTTATTACATTTTATAGTCTAAGAGCTCATGATTAGTTGGTCCCGTTGCTTTGGTCCAGTGGTAGTACACATATCATGACAGAGTATACATAATAGAATCAAACCCTCATCTATGGCCAGGAATTTTTTTTTAAGAGATCTCACAGTCCGTTTCAGAGCATGCCACCCACCATCATATAAAGAACTCTCAGATTTGGGGCCTGGAGAGATGGCTGAGAGGTTAAGAACATTGGCAGCTCTTCCAGAGGTTCTGATTCAATTTCCAGCAACCACATGGTGGATCACAACCGTCTATAATAAGATCTGGTGCCCTCTTCTTACCTACAGGGGTACATACAGCAGAGCACTGTATACATAATAAATAAATCTTTAAAAAAAAGAAAGAACTCTCAGATCCTACCTCCCAGTAATACCATGCTGGGGCTTAAGCTTTCAACACAGATCTAAATTATAGCATAAAGCAATAAAGAAAATTGCTTAAAAATAAATTTCCTTTTCAAGGAGTTAGCAGAGTATAATGTGGAAATTTAAAAGAAAAACCACTCCTCAGTATTTTCCGTCAATTTCAGTATGTTTTAGTTATCATTTACTCTTTTCATGTAGAGATAAAAGAGGTGGGGCTGGGGAGAAAAGACTTTACTGACAAAATAACTTTTATGTTTTTTTATTTTTCTATTTTTTGAGTATATATGTTACTTCACCAGTTCTTATTTTCCTTATCTGCGAAGTGATAACAGGCTAATGTACATCCTACCTTATGTATTATATGGGTGTTTTTTATTAAATAGTAACAGTCATTGTGAAAGTGGTGTGTTACCTTCCATCTGCAGGCTGTGTACATAGAACACTTTGGAAAGCCAATCGAAAATAATAGTGGTGAAGAAGAAAGGACTGAGAATTTCCCACAAACTCCTGAAACGCCTTTATTTCCAAGAACTCCGGAAACTATGAAGACACCTGAATCTGTGGAGAAAATGCAGTTCTCTAAAAGCCCCTTCTTTGAAATGTAGGATTTTCATTAATCTAATTGAATTATTTATACATTGAGTTTATATAAGTAATTTATAGGAGTAGTAAAATACCTGCTTAATTAGAACTTGAGAAGATACTGAATATCCACTGTGACAGTATGTAGGTTTCAGATTTTACAAAGGATACATACGTGGGAAAATTTTAGTGTCAAGCTCAAGAACTACTGATACATAAGGAGTCGTGGACTACTTATTGAGTAAAGCTTCAGCAGTCAGTTCCCTATGTGTAGTGTCTGAAGCAAGTGTTCCCATTTTCTTAAGACTAAGTGTCTCTAATGTAAATATACAGCCTTGGAGACCACTGATTGAGGGCTTGCAGCCAAGAAAGCAATGCTGAATTTTTTAGCCTTTGGCTACTGTTCAGACTGTCCCTTAACATTGAAGCGTAAGTCCTTCTTAGACCTAAGTCAGATTGTGCTTCATCAGGTATTACTCACCTGTGTTCTACTCATGTATCTTAAATTGCTAGTAAGAATTTTATGTATGAATGCCATGCATTTGACTCAAGCAAGATGTATTCAAAATAGAACTTATCATCAAATCCTAAAATTGTGAATGAATGTTGTATTATATGCTAAATTCTGTGGGTGAGAATATTATGGTCTGTAAAGGTATGTGATTCGATTATGATCATAGAGATTGCTGTGGCAGTATTGTCAGACTTATATATAATATGTAACTATACATTTATTTATTTATGTGGTTGGGGATGCTGGGGAATGCACCTAAGGCCTCACTCATGCCAAGTACACACTGACCAGAGGTACATTCCATTTTTCTTTTTTTTACATTTTATAAACTGGGTGGTGGTGGTGCACACATCTAAACCCAGCACTTGGGAGTCAGAGGCAGGCAGATCTGAGTTGGAGGCCAGCCTGGTCTACAGAATGAGTTCAAGGACAGCCAGGAATCAAAGGCATGAGCCACCACTACCTAGCTTAAAGTTGAGATTTTAAACTCAAACCATTCTGGATCTATATTTTATACTGTCTTGCTTAATTATTTTTTCCAGGTCATTTATAGTTTATCTTCTCTTGTCTAACATTCTGTAGTGTCTGACTTCTCATTAAAACATGTCTTGTTTTCAAGATCTTGAAGACAGTGTCAGAGATGAGAGCTTACATTTTGAATGTGAATGGCTGCATCTAAATTTCACCTTAGGCACTCACTATTCTTTTAAGCAAATCACTTAACATTTCTAAACTTCAAAATTACTTGCTGAAAACTGAAAAGTGATAACAGCTATACTTTGTTTTGATGTATTGTTACAGAAGTAAATCACACTTATGTAAATGTCTAGAATAGTGCTGTCATTTCTTGGTAAGAATTGACAGTTATCACCCCAGATTGATTTTATATCCCTACTAAACCATCCTTTCTCCATAAGTTTGTCACTTGCAAACCCACCTCCAACCTTTGTTTACAAATTCTTACCTGTATGCCATTGCTTATAGTGATTCCCAGTCTGCATTGTTTACTAATACATTTTTAACATTTTGATGATTTTTTAAATCTCTCTGTAACAGAACTAGAAACATAGGACCTGAAGGACAAAAACAAAAGGATTCTCCTGGATTCTCATTTCTTATGAGTTATTCTTCTAGATCACCTGGACTAAATTTATTTGATTCTTCTGTATCTGATTCAGAAATCTCATCAGATCAGGTAGTGTGATTTATTTCTAAAAACTGTACATCGGAGCTTTAGGCAGTTTTAGTCCTTTAGTACCAAGCTTTCTTAGGACAGAGGCAACTTTTTAAAAAATGCTATAGATATAACTCAGTGGGATAGTGCTTGACTAGTGTCCTTGAGGCTGGGGGACACCTCCAGCATGGAAAAAAGTTCTGAGTATTGAGAGTATAGAAAAATTCCCTACTGTTTTTTCATTCTTAACTTCAGACAAGCCAGATTCATATTTATTTATTAAAAGAAAATCTTGAGGCCAGAGACATGATTCCACGGTTAAGATTCACTTGCTGCCCTTCAGAGGCCCCGAGTTCAGTTTCTAGCACCTATGTCGGGATTCACAACCTCCTGAAACTCCAGTTCCAGGGGAGCCAACAGCTCTTCCAGCATCTGTACATACACGGCACACATACGTCTACACAGGAATACACAGAAATAAAAGTAAATCTAGGAAATCTCTGCCTGGGATATGGCTCACGTAGTGGTAGAGTGCTTGCCTACTGTTCATGACGTCCTGAGCTTGATTTCAGCACCCAAATCAAGTCAAAGAAAAACCTTAAGGTAGGGATGATCTCAATTGTAGTTAAAAGCAGATTAACATGAATTTGGTTTTATAACTAGTGTGTTACGTATTTTAAGTGTAAAAATAAACTACATATTCTCATTTAATTCATAATGCTATTGTGTTATATTAGTGTTTTCCGTTATGTATGTATATGGCAACACTTCATTCATTAATTTTAAAAGGCCTAAAGAACTTGTACCAGTGTTGTTACTTTTCAGTGATGCAAATCACTATAAATTGTTTACTTCTGAATTTAGCAATTAAACCCAATATTAACTCGTTCAGTACTTGGACATGTAGAGTATGAAATTGGTGAGAATAATTCAAATTCCTTATCTATAAAGTAGAAATAATGACAGTGGCTGCCATAGAGTTTATGAATATTAAATGAATTTATACACATAAAGGATTTTCAGAAGTACTACTCACTAATGCTGTGTAGTACAAATGTAAATATTTTCTTGCTATTGCTCATTTAAATAATCATACCTAGCATTTTATGTGGCTTAAGTTTTTGTTACAATATATTAAATTGAAAAAAATTACAAATTTATTGATAGAAAATATGGTATTATACATTTTATAGTATTTAATGTGTTTAGCTTTTGTTGTTATTCATACATTTATTTCATAAGCAGTTTGTAAAAGGAATGTCTAGACATGAAAAAACATACCACAAGAACTAAATTGTTTTTTACAATAGTAGCATGAACTTAAATATGTATAACTTCAGCAGGAAGCATATACATTTTGCATAAAGAAAACTGTAAAACCACTGAAAAATTATTGAAAGGGTAAATACATGAGGTATTTACATAGGAAGGGAACATTATGGAAATGTATTTCTTTTCAGTGCTACTTAAATATAATCTAATCTTTTTTTTTTTTTTTTGTTTTTGTTTTTGTTTTTGTTTTTCGAGACAGGGTTTCTCTGTGTAGCTTTGCGCCTTTCCTGGAGCTCACTTGGTAGCCCAGGCTGGCCTCGAACTCACAGAGATCCGCCTGGCTCTGCCTCCCGAGTGCTGGGATTAAAGGCGTGCGCCACCAACGCCCGGCGAAAACATAATCTAATCTTAATATAATTGAAATCCTAGAAAATTAGCTGGGCAGTGGTTGCACACATCTTTAATCCTGGCACTTGGGAGACCAAGGCAGGTGAATTGCTGTGTTTGAGGCCAGCCTGGTCTACAGAGCGAGTTCCAGGACATCCAGGGGTGCACAGAGAAACTCTTGTCTCTAGAAATAAAAACAAATGAACAGCAGCAAAGAAGAAATCATGGAAAACTGTATTTTTAATTTTTGTTTCATTTTGTTTTGTTGTGGTGAGTTGAGGAAGAAGACCATCCAATTAATATATTTCTTAGGACAAATCATGATGAATTATCAAGAGAATGCTCAAAAGTAAAACTGGTAATAGAATGAAATTCTAAACAAGTATTACCCCAGAAGAAGACAATAGAGAAGAAATTGAGTAAGAAAGCATAAAGGCAGTGGTGTTGGCACACGCCTTTAATCTCAGCACTCAGAAGCAGAGGCAGGCAGAGCTCTGAGTTGGAGGCCAGCCTGGGCTATGAAATGAGTTCCAGGACAGCCAGGACTACACAGAGAAACCCTCTCTCAAAAACCAAAATAACAAAAACAAAAAAAGACAGAGAGAGAGACACACCCACATACTTATTTCAATATAAAGCTGATGATAGGTTGAAAATTAATAGGTATGAAATTATATTTTATAAAAATTCTAAGTAAGAAGGCTACATGATCACTTGGGGTACCCTTCATGATAAAGACATTGCTAGAAATGAGAGATAATTTATAAAAATAAAAAGTTCAACTCATAAGGAAGATACACCACTCACAAATATGGTTTATGGCTAGGGATAGCTTTAAAACATGTAATATAGAGCTATATATTGAGCTTAGTGGTGGAGTGTTTGCCTAGTGTTTACAATGCTGTGGGTTCAATTGCAAGAAATAAAATAAATGAGTTAATTGGATAATTAGTCAGATTTACATAAGAGGTAAATAGATACCCAACTCTGTGTGTTTTATACTCCCTTTTCTCAACAGTTGTTAAAATTAGATAACATAGTAAGCATGTCTTGTAAGATCTGAACGCTCTAATCAGTCTCTTTGGTCTTGTTAATCTTGATGAACACCATATCCAACAACTCTTAAGTTTTCAATCACTAATGGTATAATTACAAGATAGACTGTGTTTTGGTTCATTAATTGAATCTTGATAAATATAGAAGTATTGGAATCAGAGTGTGTTCTCTGACCACAGTGCAATTAAATTGGAACTTAATAAGATACCTAGTGCCGGGCAGTAGTGGCGCACGCCTTTAATCCCAGCACTCGGGAGGCAGAGACAGGCGGATCTCAGTGAGTTCGAGGCCAGCCTGGTCTCCAAAGTGAGTTCCAGGAAAGGCGCAAAGCTACACTGAGAAACCCTGTCTCGAAAAACAAAACAAAAACAAAAACAAACAAACAAACAAAAAGATACCTAGAAAAATCCTCAACATTTAGACTGTGAGGCAAGAAAATAGTCATGAGAGGTATCAGAGAAGATTTTGGAATTACTTACTATGAAAACTTAGCCATTTCAAAATTGTAGAATGATAACACAGCCAGAGCAAAGATGGTAGTTAGATAATTTAGTTAATAAAGCAGATAATTAATAGAAAAGAATGATCTAAATTTAATGATCATTGGTTTTCT
The DNA here is from genome assembly GCF_049852395.1 of Peromyscus maniculatus bairdii. NCBI lineage: Eukaryota > Metazoa > Chordata > Mammalia > Rodentia > Cricetidae > Peromyscus > Peromyscus maniculatus. The sequence goes on along the minus strand of NC_134865.1, from coordinate 44,998,274 downwards.
TTTGAAAAGATATAAAAAGAACAACAAACCAAAGCAAATCCAAAGTGAATGAAGAAATAAAAAACTAGAAATCAACGAGCTAGAAAAAAACCCCCAGAAAATTAGAAAGCCAAAGTTGATTCTTTGAAAATGACTAAGAGGACTGACCAACTCTAGCTAGATCGTCAGAAGGAAAGAAAAAAGGTCACTTACCTCTATTAGAAATTAAGAGGATATAATTATGTCATAAATATTGTAAAATAAATTGGGGAAAGGAACTCATTCTACACATTAAAACTGGATAAAATGGCTCAATAGTGGGGTTCAGGCCTCTTGATTTTTTTGACCTGGGACCCATATGGTAGAAGGAGAGAACTGATCCCACAAGTTGTTCTCTGACCTCCACATATACATCATGGCACATGTGCCCCTACACATACACACATAATCACTAAATGCATAAAACTGTATAAACTTTCGTGTAACCAAAATGGTATGATAGAGGAATAAGGACTGATCCAGTAGTCAGTGGTATAGGCTAGAAAGTCTTGAAACAAAAGAATTTAGAATGTGATAAAGGTGGGACTATTAGTTGTAAGAATAAATTAGGGACTTATACATTACACCAATAAAACTTACCAGTTTAAGTTTTAAATTAAATTTAAAAATATTAACCATAAAATATTCAGAAGAAATATTAGGATGATTCTCTAAGTGTAAATATTTTATATATTGCTATAATCAAATTATTAAAGGCTTCATTTATTTATTTGTTACAGTGTTGGGAACCCAACCCTAGGCCTCAGGAATGCTATAGACAAGCACTCTACCACTGAGTCACACCCTCCAGACCAATCCTTGTTTTAATATAAGTAAATGATACCCATCGCGTGCTAGAGATTGATCCAAGAACCTCATATGCTTAGCAAGGACTCTACCACTGAGCTACATCCTGAGCCCAAAGACAGATGATTTTTTTAAAGTTTTATGATATCTATGTAGAAAGTTACTGTCATGTTTATTCTAATATTATATACTAAAAAAGTCCAGACTCTAGTGTCAAATATAAATGCTACTATATAAACTGTTCTTTTGGTTTCACAAGTAATAGTTAATGGGAATATTTTCCAGTTTAATGAACATTACTCTGAAGAAAACCTAAATCCTTCTTCATCACAACAAGAAATTGGTAAGTGATTTGAAGTTTTCTACATATAAAACATGTTAATTCTCCTTCATGGTACTTGGTTTATCTCCAGCTGATCTTTTAGGCCCTCAGTGTTAACTAAGGAGACAGTGCTGCCATCTCCTCACACAGAAAGCAGTCCGTAACCGATCTGTTCTCCTTTCCTATCCTCCTGTCCTTTCCACTCTTCCTACTCCATTCTTTCAGCACGGAAACTCTTTCACCACTTGCCAACGCTGTTGCCTCCTGTACTACTGACTTCTCAATTATCAAACATGGGTATCTTGCAATTGTTATCATATTTAGTCCCTTTTAATAATTTGTTTTTGTTTTGAGACAGGGTTTCACTGTGTAACTGCCATGGCTGTCCTGGAACTCACTCTGTAGACCAGGCTGGCCTTCAACTCAGAGATCTGCCTGCCTCTGCCTCCCTGAGTGCTGGGATTAAAAGTGTGAGCCACCAGTGCTCAGCAATCCTGTATTTTCTTTTAAAATGGTATTATGAGAAGTAGAACTCTTAAGTCATCTTTCTGTGTGGGCCTGACTCAGCCCTGGCTTGAGTTAACCCTTATTATTGATCATAAATACTAGGAAGGAAAATGAATCAGAATAAGAAGACTAGGAAATTCCTGCTTTAGGAAAATGGTTGTTGTGCCACAGGGCATTCAGGAACACATCAATGAAAGACATTTGAACACAGACCTGAGGAGATGGAGGTAGTAGGTGATTAAAAAAGTATTCTAGGCAAAAAGTGAAAAGGTCTTGACATGGTAGCATGATTGGGTGTTCAGTGAAAAGCAGGTGAGAGAAAGGAGACTAGTGCAGCACAATAAATCACAAGTGTGAGAAGGAACAAATCATGTGCAACCTTTCAATCATTGGAATCTTTGGATTTTCTTCTAAGTGAAACAGGAAGCTACGGCAGGGTTTTGAGCACATGACTGAAATGCTCTGACAGGTTTTTGGTTGGTTGGTTGGTTGGTTTCTGTTTTGTTTTAAGGACTACTGTGGATTGCTGTGTGGAGAAAACACTGTATAAAAACAAGGGTAAATGCAGGGAGATGATCAGCATGCATTAAATAATTGGCATGATTAAAATAATTCAAGTGGAAACTGGTGGTTGCTAAAACTTTTTTTTAACAAATTCTGGGCCCTTTGCTCTGATTGACTAGTCATAAGTTCTTTATATGTAAGATATCTTTTGACATTAAAAACTCAGTGTATCTGAAATAAAAGCTATTCTCCTTCTGATATCCTTAGTGGTATCTCCATTGTTGTGCTTGCCAAAATTCAGAGTATCAGTGATAATTTTAGATTTTCTCTGTTGTCACTAAATTCAACTAGTCACCGTTTTATTAGTTCTTTTTTTGAAATACTTTTTCAATTTTTCTGAGATTATTGTTTCCAACTCATAATTATTCACATGGGCTATTACAGTGCCATCTTAATTGATCTTTTCTTCTCAGCTTACCTCTACATCACAGCTTCATCTTCTTTATGCATAATGTTGATTCTATTATCTGCCATAGTCAAATCCTTAAGTGGCTCTCACTGACTGTCGTTTATTTATCATCTTCCTCAATATAACATTGAAGCTCTTTTTAAAAGCAAATTACCTGTGCTTGGATCAGACTGAGGAGTTCAGCATATCTCAAATATACCCAGACATTTTTTCCTGCTTGTTTCTTACAACCTCCAACTTCCATCTTTATCTTTAAAGACTAACTTCTCTTTCATAAAACCTCTATTTCCAACTTTTAACTTCCATCCCCCGCAAAAGAATTTCTACTTTTCTGAACCTCTTCTTTTTAAAGTAATGTTTATATTCTATATAATATCACTAAGTATTTATGAATACATATAAAACATCCTTTGGAACTCTGAAGGCAAGGACTTGTTTTATATTTACCTTTGAATTTCTCAGAGCACCTAAAATACTGCCTTACCCAGTGATAGACTTTTATTTATAGAATGCTTAGGAATTTTATGAAAACTTCATAGGAACTTCTTAAAAAGAAAGTAAAACTCATTTATGCAAAGAGAAATTCAAGGCTTTATTTTTTCTGATATGAAATGAAATTAGTAAAGAATAAAATAAAAAAGGGGAGTAGGGGAACACAAACATCTGCTAATCAGTTCATCCTGCTAGCAAGTTCATTTGATATTGGTTGCTTTATGCCACTTGTTTCAAATAAGCCTTTGTGTTGCTGTAGATTTTAAATTGTTGAGTTATAGTTGATTTTAAAGATACTGAAAAATATTTCTGCTTTCGGTTTAAATAATAATGAATGAGAATTGACATAAAGCAAATCTACATGTGAAGTTGATTTATAAATTTTCTTTCAAAACGGCGGAAATCTTCACAGATTTGTCAAAGACTTTGAACACTGCTATAAGCATATATTGTAATTACTCAATAAATAATAGCTGGATAATGTATTTTCCCCTTTTAGTTACATTTCTAGATGTTCCTTTCCACCATTCTATTCATGTTTTCCAAAGTAACCTAATAAAGCAGTTTAAGTTATGTTATATCTTTGCTCAGAAATACTTATGGTTTCCTGTTATCTATTTAAGTCTACATTAGTGAGACATTCAGTAGTCTTTGCAAACTCATCTTCATTAATTCTTGTTTAATATATCTTTGTTATTTTACTCAGCATCCTGCTAAGTTGAATGGATTTATGTTACCCTACTATTTCCTGTGCACACCTGTTTCTGGGACTGTGTGCTGTTCTCTATACTTGAGATGTCTTACCCTGCTTCCTGCTGTGTATACAAGTTCGTTACACACTTGAGTTCAAAGTATTTATAAGTAGGGCTTAAGTTGGAGTGTACCTTTCCATAGTACCAAAGGCAATGCTTTGTGTATATGAAGAATACATTTAAATATCTGCTAAATAGATAAGTGATTCAATGTTCATCTATTTGTTGTGTACAATACTCTGTAATCTAGTAGATTTAAGTTTCATATAACATGAATACAATGATATTTTAATATTTATATTCTTCAGGAAACTTATTTGGGAAATCAGAAGGAGAAGATACCTTCACGTTTTCTTTTCCCTCAGACGCTTCAACTCATACATTTGGAGCTGGAAAAGATGACTTTAGTTTTCCATTTTCTTTTGAACAGGATCAAAATACAATGCCTTCCTCTTCCTCAAAAGATTTTTCATCCTCACAAAATAAAACCCAATTTATGTTTTTTTGAATTATTATTTTTGAACTATTATTGCTCTACAATAATCTAGAAAAAAATCTGTATTATCACTGAATGCATGAAGATACATTTTTGTCAATTAAGTAGTAATTTGTTACTACAGTTGAGTCATTTGATTGAGGTTATTTAAGTACTGAATGTTTCATTTTTATTTGTGACATTAGTTAATCATTATTTATTTTAATTTTGGCTTTGACATCGTAAGTCCTATCAGACAGTCCTTCTATCTTAGAGACGTCAATACTTTTTTCCATTAATTTTTGTATGATATTAAGTCCATTTCTCTCTGGAATTTGAGATTTAGTCTGGAGTATTTTAATTATTTTGATAATAACAAGAATGCCTTCAAACAATCAGAAGACCTCGTAATGGTAGCTGTGCAGAATTCATACGTTAGCAATTAAAAGGCTTGGAATCACTGGGTTTTATTTAGACTTCATTATTGCAGGATGCAGAATGGAATTCTGATAGTAATTTTTTAAAAATTCATGTCAATGACAGTAAAGGTTTATGTTATTTTCTTCTAAATGCAATAACAGTAAAATTCTAATTTTGTTAATTTGTTACTATGTCTTAAAGAAAGACTAATATCTGAAAATTGTATTGTTATATCTCTGGTTGTCCTGGTTTTGAGTAAACCTTTTTTGAAGAATAAAAATTTTTTTGTTTTCCATCTTCAAGGAACATTTCATATTAACATTTTTAGTTTTTGCATTTATATTTTGTTTCATATTTGTATTTCATGTTTGTATTTTATGTTCGATATTTTTCAACTAGACATAGATTAAATTAAGGTATTTAAATTTAATTAAGTGATATACATTGCTTAATATCTCTGTGTGCCTTTAAATTGAGTTGTGAAGTAATAAAGAGTGTGACTGTATTTGGATGTGTAATTGCTTACAGATTTTTAAGCCTTCACTTTTTTCCCTACATCTGATCAAACTGCAGAGAAAACCCGCTTGGTTTCTTCTCACTGCCAACAGGAAGTTCAGAGCCTTTAATGGGAACCCTTACTCCTAGTCGTTATTTAAAACTCATGCTTTTCTAAAGCCATTTTCAAGACATCTCAAGCTTGCACTCCAACCCTCAACCCCCAGAAATCCTTGTTATAAGGGCAGAAAATTGTTTCTTGCTATATTTTGATGCATGTATGTTGAATCATCATTCTCAACATGCAAAACAAAGAGTGAAAAAGTCTGTCTAACTTCTTCAGAATATTCACAGCATGTCACAGCTTATTGAATTAAGCCTTTCCAAAGACTTCAGGAGGCTGATCTATAACTCACGATAGAACTTAAGACCACATTAGACTATATATTTCAAAATATTTACTTATTTATTTTGTATGAATGTTTGCTGACATATATGTCACTATGTATACTATATCTGGTGCCTGAAAAAGTCAGGTGCCAAGTTTCCCTGGGACTGGAGTTACAGATGGTTGTGAGCCTCCATGTGAGTGCTAGGAATTGAACCCAGGTCCTCTGGAAAAGTAGCCAGTGCTCTTAACCTCTGTACCATCTATCCAGACCCAGACTATATACTTTTAAAAAATCTAAACCTTCAGTAACTGGTTAAAAGATGAAAAGGAATTCTAGTTTAAAATATAGGTTTACAGTTATATGACATTCTTTGGATAAATATGAAACTAAATAGTCATGAATAGAAATCCATTTTTTAAAAGTTGAAGTTTTTCAAGACAGGATAATTAGTTTGTGTGTGTGTGAGAGAGAGAGAGACAGAGACAGAGACAGAGAGAGAGAGAGACTGATCAAAGCACACTATAGCCACAGAAAATGTCATAATGCAATTCCTTTGTATAATTCATATATACTTTAAAAATCTAGAGTTTTTGTTTTTGTACCAGATACTTTTTTATGACCTGACATGGATTTGATATGATAAAGATACTGACTATATGAAAAAGAAAAAAATTGGAATTCGGTTGTTTTAAGAGACTCAAAACTTATCTTAGCCTAGATTGGCAATTTAGTGTTTTATTTTTATTTTAGTAATATGTGGCACACTGGTATGGTTCAGTTTATTGTGAATCAATAAATGAAACAAAATGGTGTTTTTAAAATATCTAACTGCACATGTCATCTTGAGAACAAAGGAATAGTTTAGTTTTGCACTCAAGAACATGTAACATGGTTGAAAAGACAAAACAGGAACAAAAAACACTACAATGAAAAATTATCTTTTGTTTTCATAGACTATACTGATACGTTGTAGAAAGACACTGGTTTCTTTAAAAAAAAAATAAGGCATGGACTGGAAAGCTTAAAGATTCATTGAAGAAGTAGGGTTTTTGTTGTTGTTGTTTTGTTTTGTTTTGTTTTGTTTTGTTTTGTTTCGAGACAGGGTTTTCTGTGTAGCTTTGGAGCCTTTCCTGGAACTCACTCTGTAGCCCAGGCTGGCCTCGAACTCTCAGAGGTCTGCCTGCCTCTGCCTCCCGAGTGCTGGGATTAAAGGCGTGCGCCACCACTGCCCGGTAAGAAGTAGGTTTTTAATTAGGACTGTAAAGGTATGTAAATTATAAAATGTTAAAGAGTAAGTTGATGCTGCTAACCATACATTTTAGTCAATTAATTAGCTAATTGATTGAGCACTGGGGATTGTTAAATTACGACTGATGGAGGCAACTTGGAATAATAGAAAGCAGACAGGCATATCCAGAAGCAGAATTGTCTTTTTATCAGAACAGCTGAAGGACCTCATCTCTTGTAGGAGTAGAGACTATGCATGTAGTACCAAGGGGTTTGGAGTTGTATAGACTGGAAATGGGGATGGAAGATTCCATCTGCAGGTCAGTTCCCCTCCAGTCTGTCTTGAAGTGGTAGATCCCAGTGGGGTTTGGTGTGTGAATCTCCTTGTCAGAAGCTTGCACAAGTGTTATCGGTCAACTTTCTGTATGGAGTCCATCTGAGGCCTTTACATCATTAACCTTTCAGAGATTGGCCCAGAACCTTGCACATGTAGGCTCTAAACCGCACCTCCAGCTCTGAGTTGATGGCATTTATATTTATTTGTTTACTTATCTGTTGTGTTGAGTGGGTAGTGTTCATAAATGTGAGTGTTCAGGTGTGTATGCCCATGCATGTGCACAAGCCTTCCTCATCTCTCTCTACTGAATTGTCTTGAGACAGGGTCTCTCATTGAACCTGGAGCTCTTGCTTTTAGCTAGATTGGCTGGCTGGCCACTGAGCTCCCAGAATCCTCTTTGTCTTCTCTCTGAAATGTTAGTTACAGGCACATGCAGCCACACCCAGTTTTTTACATGGGTGCTGGGGATTCGAGGAGCTTATATCTGTCCCCATGCTTGCATAGCAAATGCTCTTAACCACTGAGCCATTCTCTAGGCCCCAATTGATGGCATTTTGGCATTGCATTTTATGTTGGCCAACTCTAATGGCTAATGTTTAGCAGGATTTCAGTAAATACTTGATTAATAGAATAGAACTTAATTGGAAAAGAAGACAGAGAAAGCTTTCTATGTGAAGGGAAAACAATCAGCAAAAGAAAAATACTATATATAAAAGGAAATAAATAGTCTTACTGGACTAAAGAAAAACAGGAAGTTGAATTTAATAGATATGGTATAACTCATAGTTGGTAGGTCATGATGTATTTGAAATTGAGGACAATAAAGAACTTGTGTCTTAAATACCAGAAAGCAAGTGTCCAGAGCTGAAGACAATAGCCCATCAGTGTTTGCCATGCAAGTGTGAAGAACTGAGTTGTCCTTAGATTCCACATGAAACCCTAGTGTTGTAATCCCAGCATCAGGGAGGCAGAGATGGGAATCCCTGAGGCTCATTGGCCAGCCAGGCTGCATAATGGGTAAGTTCCAGGGAAGGAGTAGATCCTGCCTCAAAACAAAACAATAAAAACAAAAGACAGTGAATGGCATCTGAAGAACAAGGTTGAGCTCTTACTTCACATTTATATACACTCACACTCACAAAATGGAATAACCAAGGAAGTTAAACTGACAATATAGTCAGTGTTGAGAGAACTAGAGATAAACCACTTAGAGGTCAGTTGCAGTTGTCCAGGTGCATGGGCATCATAACTAGTTGTCCTGTGGTTTGATTCCACTGGCCCCCAAAATTAGAAAAAAAAATGTGTATTTAAAGGAAATACATTTGACTAAATACCATCTTGGTATAAGGTAAAAAGGAGAAAAAATAGTAAATTATCACAGCAGCTTTTAATTGAACAACATCCTGGGGTTTGTAGTACAAAAATTGGTTTGGGTAAGCTGGAATCAAGATGTCAGCAGGATCTGCTTTCTCTTGAGGCTCCGAAGGAGAATCTGTCCTATGTTTTCATCTGATAGCTGCTGACATTTGGCTTGTGGTGCATCACCCCAAAGAAACAACCGGTAGTGCGCATCCTTCCACCTATCCATCTAGAGTTACGTTAAAGAATTAGAGGTCAGGATGCGGATATGGAAGATTAATATTGCAGGGTGGGCTGGCAGGCAGAACATTCAGGTGAAAATTGATACTGAAGTCAAGTCTTAAAAGGGGTGGGAGGCTGGCCGTGGTGTCGTATACCTTTAATCCCAGTACTCTGGACTGGACGCTACAGAGACAGAGGTGGGGGGATATCTCGTTGGCTATATCTTCGAGTTCAAGGCCAGCCTGACTTACATAGTGAGTTCCTGGCTGGCTGGGCTACATAATGAGACCCTGTGTAAAAAAGAAAAAAAAAAAAAAACACAAAAGTTAATCACATTTAAAAAAATATCTCCACAGCAAAAACTAGAGAGGTATTTGGCCATTGGCCACCATATTCAGTTAAGAAAATTACCTATCCCAACTGTCATCTCCAGATCTCTCTCTGTTTTACCTACATGTGTCCTCTGTATATGAAATCCCCTTTGCTTCTCTTTTATAAGGATGTGTGCAGCGCCTTTAGGATCTGTTGGATATGATTCAGACTATCACCCCAGTTCAAGTTCCTCAACTTAATGATACTGCCTTATACAATAACTTTCACAGATTCCAGGAAACAGTTGTCTATATCTCTGGGGAGGGAACCCATTTTTTCAGCCTAGGGCACAGTATCTTTTGGTTCTCAGTTTTGTCAAAATAAATGTTTTCCACTGTCTTCAGTTGGCTCCTTATCTCTATTACACTCTAAGCATGATTATGTCATTGACTTACATATGGATGGATTCATTTATGCTCTTCTAAATTCCATCTTTGCCTACCCAATTTCCTGCTTGATTTTAAGGTTTTTATATATATTTTTGACATTCTTATTTTATCCTTATTAATATTTTGCATGTATATGTGTGTACCACATGTGTGCCTGTGGAGACCAGAGAGAGCATTGGATCCCCTAGAAGTGGAGTTTACAGATAGTTGTGAGCTGCTATGAGGGTACTGGGAGTCCAACCTGGTCCTCTGAAAGAGCAACAATTGCTCTTAACCACTGAGCCATCTGGCCAGCCCCAGTTTTATAATTTTATATGCAGTAAACTGTCTTTGTGGCATATAGTTTCACAGAACTCCCATGGTACCACACAAAACCATTCCATCAGCCCCAAATTCCCTCGTCCCTTTTCAGTCAATTCCTCTTTCTGCTTACGATGCCTGAAAACCAAGATCAGTTTTCTGTCTCTTTAGTTTTGTCTTTTTCAGAGTGTTCTATAATAGAAATACAGAATACACATCCTTCGGAATCTGGCTTCTTTCACATAGCAAAATGCATTTACACTTAACAGTACTGCATAGTAATATGCCATCTAGCTCATTTTTATTGCTAGATATAGTCCACTGTATGTTTATACCATAGCTTATCTGTCACCCTGTTGGTAGGGGAGAGGGAGCTGCTTTAATGGCTTTTGTAACTCTCAATGATTATAAATAAAGCTCCTATAAATATTCCTGTTCAGGATTTCTGTGGATATCTTAGTCCATGTGTGCTAGAAACTGACTATCAACTGGGCAACATATGAACAGATCCTTGTTTCTAGAAGCTTACCATCAGCTAAGAAGCTTATAAACAGGCACTTGTTTCTCATAGACTTGGAGGCTGGGAAGACCATGTCCAACCTCAGGACATTTGGTGTCTGGTGGAGGTTGACCCCCTAGTCACATATGATCCATTTTAGCTGTGCCATCACGTGGTAGAGAAGGTCTGTCTCCTTCAGAAGGACTCTACTCTGACAAGAGCCCTCCTTCCCCATCACCTCTGGGGTTAAGATGTCAGTATATGGAATTTACAGGGATCTAAGCCTTCTGAGCAATGAGTGTTGATTTCACATCCGTGAGCGCCCAGGGGTGTCCTCTAAAGTGATCGTATCATTTTGTGTTCCTGCACTGTCCGAGCATTGCAACCTTGTCAGCACTTAGTATTGTCAGCTTTAAATTCTTCCGATGCTGTTTGACCAGACGTGGTGATGCGTGTAGTGCTGGAGAGCCAGAAGCAGCAGCAAGGTCACATGCTCCAGGCCAGCCTGGGTTACATACAGACTTCAAGACGTACTTTGCTAAGAATTTTTATTTTGAATGACTTTGAATTTTCTTGTTCTGTATCAATCCAATCCCTCCACCCTTTTAAAAAAAATTATCATAAGTGACATTGGCTTTTGTTTTGTTTTGTTTTTTTAAAGACATGATCTCTCTGCATAGTCCTGCTGTCCTGTAACTTGCTATGTGGACCAGGCTGGCCTTGAACTCACACATATCCACCTGTCTCTGCCTTCCAAGCCCAGCTGACATTGACTTTTTTTTTTTAACATTAAGGACTTTACAAGTTTATTATTGTTACCCCATGAAAATTTAGATTCTGATTTAGTTGGTTTTATCTATTTTCTGTTTTTCATTTCGTAAGTTTCTACCCATTATTTCCTACCCTCTCTTTCTTTGTTTTAGGTTTAATTTTCTCTCTTGCTTTAGTCTCTTAAATTTTTTGCTTTGAGAGAGGGTCTCACTCTAGGCAGCCCTGGCTGCCCTAAAACTCATTATGTAGACCAGGCTCTCCTGGAACTCACAGATCTTCTGCCTGTGTCTTAAAAAATCTTACAGGAAGAGTCAGATGGTGGTGGAGCACACTTTTAATCCAGCACTTGGAAGGCAGAAGCAGGAAAATCTCTGTGAGTTCAAGGCCAGCCTGGTCTACAGAGTGAGTTCTGGGACAGCCAGGGCTGTTACACAGAGAAACTCTTTCTCAAAAAACCAAAAAGAAAGAGAGAGAGAGGAAGGAAGGAAGGAAGGAAGGAAGGAAGGAAGGAAGGAAGGAAGGAAGGAAGGAAGGAAGGAAGGAAGGAAGGAAGGAAGGAAGAAAAATTTTAAAAATCTTACAGGATGCTAATTGTTTGAGAACACCCTCTAACTCTGATAATTGAATGATTGCTGACGTATTCTCTCCGACCTTGTGCTGCAGATTTTCTTCCCAGCACTACTTTAGCTGCAGCTATGTATCGTTCTCTATACATTCTAAGTACCACTTTATCAAATTTGAGTGTTCTTATGTTCACATAAAAGTGTTTAAGGGCTAGGGATGGCTCAGTAGCTAAGACACGGGCTGCTCTTCCAGAGGATCTAGGTTTAATTTCCAGCACCCATGTAGCAGTTCATTATCATCTGTAACTCCAGTTCCAGGCGAACTGAATCCTCTTCTGGCCTCCACAGACACCAGGCACACCCATGGACATATATGCAGGCAAAACACCCATACACATAAAATAAAATAAAGGTAAGTGTTAAAGTAAGTTTACATTTCCTTTGGGACCACTCGTGACTCTTGAATACTTTAAAGGCTTATTTTCATGTAATTGGGAGACTTTTTTCAGAGATCCTTCTGTCACTGGTTTCAAGCTTAAATTCATTATGACCCAAGAAATACTTGGTATGAATTGTTTCTTTTTACATTTGTTAAAGATTGTTTTATGGCCCAGAATATAGAGTGTATTTAGCAAATGCAACAGGTACACTTAAGAAGAAAGTCCTTGGGTGTGGTGGTGCACACCTTTAATCTTAGCACTCAAGAGGCAGAGGCAGGAGGATCTCTGTGAGTGTGAGGCCAGCCTGGTCTTCACAGTTGAGTGTCAGGCCTACCAGGGATATAAAATGAGATCCTCTATCCAAAATAGATAGATAGATGATAGATAGATAGATAGATAGATAGATAGATAGATAGATAGATAGATAGATAGATATGCTTGCTGTGGGAAAATGCTCTTGTATACTGGTTTAGTAAAATGCTAATTGGCCAGTAGCCAGGCAAGAAGTATAGGCCAGATGAGCAGATTAGGAGAATGCTGGGAAGAGAAAGGGTGGAGTCAGGAGTCATCAGCCACACACAGAGGAAGCAAGATGACAAGGCAAAAATAAAAATAGATACCAAGCCATGTGGCTAAACATAGATAAGAAATTATGGGTTAATTTAAATGTAAGAGCTAGTCAATAATAAGCCTGAGCTAATGGCCAAACAGTTATAATTAATATAAGCTTCTGAATGATTATTTTATAAACAACTGTGGGACTGGGCAGGACCAGAAGAAAACTTTCAACTACATAGATGGATGTTCTTTAAAGGGTGATAGAAAATATATCCTATTATAGAGTCAGCCTGCCAGAATAGCAGGCCAATGACCTTGAAAACAACTACAGAAATTATACCAACAGACTTGAAAAGTCCACTGCTGAGCCCATCAGAAGCATTTTTTCTCTTTGTTACTGTGTTCTAGCCTTCTTAACACTCTCCTGGATTCTTTCTAAAGATTTCCGTTCCTGTTCTGAAATGATCAATCTGCTTTTGCATGTTATCTGTATTTTAAAAGATAGTCCCAGCACACTAATTATTTTGCATCTTTAATTTTCTTAACAATTCCAATATCTGTGTCAAAACTAATTCTGATCATTGCTGGTTAGGTATTTAGCAATTTCCAGTATGTAGCAAGGTGTTATTGACTGTCGTTACCATGTTGTACTACATAGATGCTTCCTCCTGTTTAACTGAAACTCTGTACCCTTTAGCCAGCATCTCTCCATTTCCCCCACCTCCCTCCTCCCCGGCAACCACCTTTCCATTCAGCTTCTATTGTAATCGGGCATTTCCTGTCCCAACCGCCCAGTCCTGTATAAACACACAGAGGCTCATATGAATTATAAATGCTCAGTCAATAGCTCAGGCTTATTTCGAATTAGCTCTTACATTTTAAGTTAACCTATATTCCTCATTTATACTCTGCCACATGGTGGTACCTTTATTAGCATGGCATGTTCATCTCCTGCTCCCTCTGCATTGGCTGGTGACTCCTGACCCCACCCTTTTCCTTTGAGCCTGGGTTGGCCGGTGTTGGGGTAGGTCGGTAACTTAGCATCCTGGAGTCTAGAATGAAGCATGAGGCTGCTGAATTAGCCTGGAACCAGGGTTCACTGAAGTGAACTTGGAGCTGTCTGTGCTCAGTAGCAAAGTTGAATGTTTCCTATGGCCTCTTACTTCTGCATTCTCCTGGATTCTTTATCTCTGGAAATATTTATCTTTGACGGTAAAATTTAGGCAGGAATTTGAAACTCTTACACTGAAGTATGTTTACTTAAGTTGGATGAACTTTCTTTGGAGTTCCCAGACCATATGGGCGCTAACTGTGCAGGGACCACTTGGCTTGATTGCAGTTGAGTACTTGATCAGTACGGGTATCCAGGCAACTCACTGTTTAACTGAATTTCCCCCTCAGTATCCCCTGGATTTAAGCAGTGTAAATTATATCGGATTTAAAGCTCGGGAAGAAGATCTGCTTGTACACCTTGGCATCAGTGCACTTCGGCTGATTCAGAAACGAGATGCAAATGCTATTGAGAGTAGCTTGGAACGTGTGGGTCCACATTGCCAAAAGCAGTAAGCCTTCACGGCCCTGCCGATTCAGGGCTGGGAATCCTTTTGAGGAGTGGAAAATACAAAGGTTTTTTTTTTTTTTTTTAATTTGTTTCAGTTGAATGGGTATTAAGTTTTCAGTCTAGAAGTATGATCATGTGTATGCGTGCACATATGTATATGTGCACATGGAAGCCTGAGGACAGCCTCAGAATTGGTCCTCAGGTTGGTCCTCAGGTGTTCCTCAGGTTGGTCCTCAGGTGGTCCTCAGGTTGGTCCTCAGGTGGTCCTCAGGTTGGTCCTCAGGTGGTCCTCAGATTGGTCCTCAGGTGGTCCTCAGGTTGGTCCTCAGGTGGTCCTCAGGTTGGTCCTCAGGTGGTCCTCAGGTTGGTCCTCAGGTGGTCCTCAGATTGGTCCTCAGGTGGTCTTCAGGTTGGTCCTCAGGTGGTCCTCAGGTTGGTCCTCAGGTGGTCCTCAGGTGGTCCTCAGGTTGGTCCTCAGGTGGTCCTCAGGTGGTCCTCAGGTTGGTCCTCAGGTGGTCCTCAGGTTGGTCCTCAGGTGGTCCTCAGGTGGTCCTTAGGTGGTCCTCAGGTTGGTCCTCAGGTGGTCCTCAGGTTGGTCCTCAGGTGGTCCTCAGGTGGTCCTCAGGTTGGTCCTCAGGTGGTCCTCAGGTTGGTCTTCAGGTTGGTCCTCAGGTTGGTCCTCAGGTGGTCCTCAGATTGGTCTTCAGGTTGGTCCTCAGGTTGGTCCTCAGGTGGTCCTCAGGTTGGTCCTCAGGTGGTCCTCAGGTGGTCCTCAGATTGGTCTTCATGTTGGTCCTCAGGTTGGTTCTCAGGTGGTCCTCAGGTTGGTCCTCAGGTTGGTTCTCAGGTGGTCCTCAGGTGGTCTTCAGGTGGTCCTCAGGTGGTCCTCAGGTTGGTCCTCAGGTTGGTCCATTCTCTTCCCTGTTTCCTTCTTTTTCAGACAGGGTCTCTTGCTGCCCTGGAGTTCACCAAGAAGGCTGGGCTCACTGGCCACTGAGCCTGGTTGCAGCTCTCCAGTGCCATCATGGCAAGCGCACACCTCTATGCCCAGCCTCTTTTATAACTGGCTTCTGTCCCCCAGCTCTGGTTATTTTTAAACAGTCCCACTGCATATTCTGAGGTGCCTCGAACTTGTAATCCTTCTGCCTCTGCTTTCTGAGCAGGGATTTCAGGCGTGTGCCACCATTCCTGGTAAACTTTCTGACCTTTTGAAGGAATGAATGAACAAGGGGAAAATAACTGAAAGACAGTGAAGCTGGCATGTTGATACTTTCGCTTTGCATCTCAGTTGCCGCCACGTGACCTGCCTCAGAGGCTCAACGGCTCATTTAGAAATCTCTGCGTCGCCCCGCTTTACATTTTGCTCGTGATTTCTCCAAAGTTGACACGAGTCACATGTAATCAAATCTGTATTCCTGGTGGACAAGCCTTGCCCTAATAGCCTCTGACTCGCGGCCACGTTGTCCTCAGCTCAGCAGTTCCTTCTAGAACACCGTCTTTTTATAAGGCATAATTCATGTTCTCAGAGAACCATCACACCCTCCGCTAGAACAATTAAAAGCCATATGTGCTTAGGTAGAACTTACGTTCCACTATGTCAAGACATAAATACACAGGAAGATCAAAATGAAAAGCGTTTACATTACTCTCTGTGATAATGTCACTGCTTTTATTTATTTATTTTTATGTAGTCACTCATACTAGGCAAACACTGCCACTGAATTACTTTTTATTTTTGTTTTTAATTTTAAAATATAAGTTAAACATTAGTGTTCTTGTATTTATACTACATTCCTAGTGGTATTATGATTACATAAAAGAATGGCTTTAATAGAAAATATAATTACTTAAAAAAAAACTTTAACCCCTTCCAATGATTTTTTATTATGGTAAAATGTACACAAGGTAAAATTTACCTTCTTAATCACTTTTGTCCCCTTTGATCTGTGGGTTTCATTTTTTATGTTTTCAGTTAACTGCAGTCAACCATAGCTAAAAATATTAAATGTAAATTCCATAAATAAACAGTCAGTAAGCTTTAAACGGCAGTGTCCTGTTCTGAGCAGTTTGGAATATCATATCACCTGGTTCTGCCTCCCCAGGAATGAATCATTCCCTTGTCCAGCGTATCCACTCTGGGCACACTGTCTTAGTCCCTTCATTTTCTTATGGAGAGAGGGGTGGCAGTCACACAACATTACACATGTTACAATTCTTCCACTTTGTTACTGTTAATCTCTTCATGTACCTAATTTATGAATTATATATCTTGATGTATGTACAAGGGGAAATGTATTTCGGGCATATATCCAGGGTTCTTGGAAAATATTTCCCAGGAATATTTCCATTTGAGGTAACTTCCTTTGTGATTCTGTATGACCTGTTCTTTACACCACAGCTGAAATTCTGTCCCCGTTAAACAGTTCTCCACATCATCTTTCTCAGGCCTCTGGCCAGTAGCAATTCCATTTTCTGTCTCTGTAAATTTTGTCTACTTTAAGTTCATTTGTAAGTGGAAGGCCATTTTTGTCTTTTTGTGACTTGAAAGGTTATTTCACTTAGCTTAATGTCCTTGCGGCTCATTGTTGTATATCTGCCATGATTTCCTCCCATTGGGGGCCCGAGTAATACTTTACTGTAGGAGAGCGTCACCGTCTGTGGATCCCGCCCTCCGTTGGGGGAGTTGCCTACTTCTTGGCTCTTCTGGCTCAGCCACTTGAGTTTTCTAGCAAATTTTGAAATCAAGCAGGGTGTATCTTCCAGCTTTGTTCTCTTTCAAGATTGTTTGGACTCTGCAATCCGCTGGATTTTGGAATTCCATGCTGTTTTTTTCTCTTTATGCACAAAATTCCCACTGAGACTTAATAGGGATTGCACTGGGTCTCTACATGGCTTTGGATGGTATTCGCACCTTGGTGTTCAGCCTCTCAGCCCATGGATGTGGGATTGGTTCCCATTTCTTTGTGTCTTCTTTGATTTCTTTCAGTGACGTTTTACAGTCTTCAGTGTATACATCTTCTGTGGACCCTTTCCGATTAGGTTTATCCTTAAGCATTTCCTTCTTTGCTGCTCTTAGAAGTGAAATTGTCTTGGTGATTGCCTTTTGGAATGTTCCTTGGACAGAGGAATACAGCTGACCTTTGCTTCTTGTCTTTGTACTCCACTGAATTCATTTAAGAGCCCTTCCTGGATGTGTGTGTGTGTGTGTGTTGTGCACACATAGAGTATTATTCCGGCCATAAATGGGAGGGAATCATAGCAAATACTTCAACAATGAGCCTATTTATTATTGAATAGTTAAGTTTCCTTAACTATTATATTTTGCCATGAATCTCCCCCCTTGGATATGTCAGTGTTTGTGATGTTAAAGCACTCGTATTGGGGGCCTTTGTAGTTATAATCACTCTGTCAAGTGTACTGACTTTCAATAAAGACTTGTTTGTTTTATTTTATGTGTATAAATGTTTTGCCTGCTGTGTATATGTGTATCACATGCCTGCCCGGTGCCCTCAGAGGTCAGAAGAGGTTGTCAGATCCTCTGTAATTGGAGTTACATGGTTGAGCCTCCACGTGAGTGCTGGGAAACAAACCTGGGTTCTCTGAATGACAGGTGATCTGAAATGCAGAGTCAACTCTTAGGTGCATGTACTGACTCATCTTGTTATATTAAAGTCTGGTTTTCCTGATATTAGCATGGCTGCCTCCGCTCTCTTTTGGTTCCAATGTGCATAGAATGTCCCTTTTCATTATTTTATAGTAATCTATTTCAGGTAAGTCTTTTTAGAAAGCATATGCTTAGATTATATTGTTAAAAATCCATTTGACCAATTCTATCTTTTGACTTGGTCGTTTAATTCATTTATATTTAAAGTAGTAATCGATAGGAAAATAGTAACCATTGTTACTCTGTGATTGTTAGTCTTATAGTTCTTTTCTGTCTTTCCCTCTCTCTCTTTGTTTTGTTGATTTCTTTTATTGGTATGTTTTTATTTTGGTCTCTTTCCCCGTGTGTTTAAGCTATATAGGTGTTTTATTACTTACCTTAAAACGTAAGTAAAATATCTTGTAGCTATAACTATTTATTTTAAGCAAATAACAAGTTGAACCCAAAACCTTACAGTTAAGTACAAACGCTTTGCCATTTAGCTCTTTCTCTCTGTATTACAGTCTCTACCTAATCACACTGTGAGTCTTTAAACATACTTACAGTAATTTCTAGTGCTTTTTTAAAACCTTCCATTCAAGAATTAGTTGTCTCCCCACTACAATTACAGCATCACAGTGCTCTGTACCCATGTGTGTTTACACAGTAATGATTGAATGCTCTCTTTTGCTATTATTATTGATAACATGGAGTGTCCTTTCATTTCAACTTGAAGAGTTCACTGAAGAACCTCTTGTCTGACAGGTGATGAGTTCGCCCAGCGTCTTTTTTCTGGGAAAGCCTTTTATTTCTTCTTCATTTTTAGACAGTTTCTCTAAGTGTCTTAGTTGAGTTTCTGTTGCTAGATAAAGCACCTGAACAGGGCTGGAGAGATGCCGAGCAGGTAAGAACACTTGTCACTCTTGGGAGGATGGGGTTAAGTTCCCAGCACCCACATGGCTCACAGCTGTCTAGAATCCCAGTTCCAAGGGATGCCACACCCTCTCTGACCTCTGTTTAAGAGTGTTTGCCCTCAGGTGCTGTTGACTTTCCTTTCTTTTCAATTTGCAGGGCCCTCTTTAGTATTCCCTACAGAACCACCCTAGTGGATGAACCCCTCGGTTTTTGTTCACCTGTAAAGTCTGCATTTCCCTTTATTAAAAAAAAAATGGGATGGAGAGATGGGCCAGTGGCTAATAGTGCATATTGCTCTTTCAGAGGACCCAAGTCCAGGTTCCAGCATCCATGTTGGGACCTCACACCTACCTGCCCTTCCAGCTCCTGAGGGGTCCAATGCATCTGTCCTCATAGGCATTTGCACATACATGCACATACGTACCCACATGAACATTCCCACAGGCACAACATACCCACAGGCACAACATACCCACTTGCACATACATACCCACATGTACATAAGTACTCATATACACATACCCACGTGCACATACATACCATATACACACACCCACATGCACATATATGCCCACATTCACATACCCATATGCACATACCCACACACAGACACATAATCAAAAAATAATAAAAGTAAATCTTAAACAACATTTTTTTTTAGCCATGATAGTATACAATTTTATCCCAGAACTGAGAAGGCAGAGGCAGGTAGACCTCTGTGAGTTCAAGGTCATCCTGATCTACATAATGATTTCCAAAACAGCCAGGCCTACAGAGTGAGACCCTGTCTCAGAAGTAAATACGTGCAGGTTAGTGGTGGCACAAGCCTTTAATCCCAGCACTCAGGAGGCAGAGCCAGGCAGATCTCTGTGAGTTCAAGGCCAGCCTGGTCTACAGAGCGAGATCCAGAACAGGCACCAAAACTACACAGAGAAACCCTGTCTCGAAAAAGTAAATACAGAAATAAATAAATAAGCTTTTTGTAGGGCTGGGAATCAAGCTCAGTGCCTCTCATACATGTTAGGTAAGTATTTGTGTCTTGGCCTCTTTATCATACCTCTGATCTGTCAGGCAAGACAGAAAACTGTCCCTTCATCAGTAGCCAGACATTTGGACATTGCATTGGATACTTAGGACACCTGTGTCTGTTCTGAAGGCAGACCTCAAATGTGGGGTCCCCCGGGATGCTGGACTGCGTGGATTAGCCAAACTCCTGGATTTTCCTCCCCTTCTCACTGGACTCTCTTTTTAATTGGCTTGGGTTCAGTCCCTTCTCAACGTGTCTCTAGAGTTCTCACAGAGGTGTTCTTAGTCACCAGCTGTTGCTCTCACTCGCTGATCTTCATGTTTCCTTTGAAGATCTGAGGATGGAAGAGGTATTTTAAGTCTATTGGTCTTTCCAGATATGCGTAGGCTGAGGGCCAGCAGGAGGGCTCAGCAGACAAAAGCACCTGCTGCCCTGACTGATGGCCTGAGTTCAATGCCCGGAGCCCATGTGGTGGGAAAGAACCAACTAAAGGTTTTCCTCTGGCAGGCGGTGACAGGTGCATGCCTACATATTAGTGGATAAGTGTTTAATATGTATATATGAATATATGCATGTGTCATAGTTAGGGTTTCTGTTGCTGTGATAAAACAACCAAAAGCAACTTGGGAAGGGAAGGATTTATTTCAGCTTTCAGTTTCCATATGACACTCCATCCCTGAGAGAAGCCAGGGCAGGGAGTCAAGGCAGGAACCTGGAGGCAGGAGCTGATGCAGAGGAACTAGAGAAACACTACTTACTGGCTTGCTCCATCATTCTTATAGAACCCAGGACCACTAGCCCAGGGCTGTCACCACCCACAATGGCTGGGCCCTCCCACATCAATCACTAATTAAGAAAATTCCCTATAGGCTTGCCTACAGCCCAGTCTTATGGAGCGTTTCCCCAATTGACAGTCCCTCTTCCCAAATGACTCTAGCGTGTGTCAAGTTGACATAAACTAGTCAGGACAGTATGTACTGAGCATACTACATGTTCTAAAATTTTATTATTAGTTTAAAAAATTCTGTAACAAATGGGTTCAAAAACCTATGTGATCCTAGGAAATATCTTTAGCTTCTCTGTCTTTCAGATTCCTTAGAGAATCCATGTACATATTAAGTGAATTAGCATATGTAGAACTTTTGTAGAATATTATTTTAAGGTGTGTTACTTTTGTTTACATTGCATTTGTTTTGACTCTGTGACACTGTGTTACTGTGCCTGTCTAAAACACCTGAAGGTCTTATAAAGAGCTGAACGGCCAATAGTGAGAAAGGATAGGAGGGGCTGGCGGGCAGAGAGAATAAACAGAAGGAGAAATCTGGGAGGGAGGAAGAAGTAGCCAAAGAAGGAGAAAGATGCAAGGGGCCAGCCACCCAGCTACACAGCCAACAATGGAGTAAGAAATAATGAAAGCTATACAGAAATAGAGAAAGGTAAAAGCCCAGAGGCAAAAGCTAGATGGGATAATTTAAAGTTAAGTAAAGCTGGCTAGCAACAAGCCAAGCTAAGGCTGGACATTTATAATTAAGAATAAGCCTCTGTGTGTGATTTACTTGGGAGGTGTGTGGCGGATCCCCCCAAAAAACCAAAAAACTACCAGCAACATAGAACACTTAGAACAATACCTAATGTATGGTAAACAAATGTAAATGTGTCAATTCTAGAGTCAATATCAATTATTCTTCCTCTCTGATGATGACAACTCCTTTAAAGGTAGAAATGGAGTCCATGTAATAGAATTATGATAGGTTTTTCAGTATAATTTCCATCTGTAATGAAGAAAGTGCAATCTTTTAATTTTGAAAACTGTAGTTACTCAGTTCAACAAATGTTTATTGTTAAGGCTAGTTGTAGAAGGTGAGCTGGAGTGGTCAATGGAATTTTTAGGATCCAAGATAAAGGGGGAGTCGGGGAAAGGTATATTTTCCTTGAATATTGTGGGCTGTTTTGATGGCTAACAGTGTTTGTATGTCTATGTAAGGCATCCATAGATGTCACAATGGCTTTTTCTGTGCTCCTGGGGCCCATGGTGCATGCTCAGCAGTGAGCCTGTAGGCGCAAGGCCAGAGTCCACAGAGCCATATGCATTTGTCCTCTGCAGTGACAGGCAGCTTACACACAGTTCCTAGGGTGCTTCCTTTCTCTTGAGTGGGACTGCAGCACACTTCTGCAGCTAAAGTTTTCCTGTGTCCCACCTGGCCCGAGGTTAGGACAAATCTCTCTCACCTGCTGGTCTTGCAGCTGCTCCGACCCAAGTAAACACACAGAAGCTTATACTATTTACGAACTGTATGGCCATTAGCTCAAGCTTATTACTGACTAGCTCTTACACTTAAATTAACCCGTAATTCTTATCTATGTTTAGCCACATGGTACCTTGGTACCTTTTCTCAGTTCTGCCTTCACATCTTGCTTCCTCTGTGTCTGGCTGGTGACTCCTGACTCTGCTCTTCCTCTTCCCAGAATTCTCCTCATCTGTTTATCCCGCCTATTCTTCCTGCCTGGCTACTAGCCAATCAGAGTTTTATTAAACCAGTATACAAGGGCATTATCCCACAGCACACTTCCAAAGGAATAGTGTTAGGATGTCACTTACATGACTAGGTTACAAAAGGACAGCTTCATGTTGCTGCCTGCTCCTTCTTCACACACTCTGCTGAAGCAAGCTGCCTTATAAAATGCTCTGGGGAGAGGTCCAGGTTGAGTGGAACTTTTAAAAAAACAATCTATTGGCATATGATCATTGTATATAGTACTTGATTTCATAAGAATGTTTTCATACAACACATGTGTATCTGTCTCTCTGTACATGTACATGGTGTATGAGTGTGTTTATACATGTATTAGGTACAGGTGGAGGCCAGAGTTGACACCAAGTATCTTTCTCAATCACTCTCCAATGTTTTTTAAGGTAGGGTCTCTCATGAAATATTCTTCTGTCTAGATTGACTGACCAGCAAGCCCTAAGGATCTACCTGTTCACACTGCTAGTGTTCAGTACAGTTCAGAAAATGACCTACAATAGCCATGCTTTTGTTTCTAAATGACTGGATCTATTAAGCATATAGCAAGCCAAAACAGAAGACTAAGTAGCAAGAGATAGATAGATAGATAGATAGATAGATAGATAGATAGATAGATGATAGATATGATAGATAGATGATAGATGATAGATATGATAGAAAGATGATAGATAGATAGATAGATAGATAGATAGATAGATAGATAATAGATATGATAGATAGATAGATGTTAGATAGATACATAGATACATAGATAACAAAACATCATCAAATCAGGCACTCGAAACATCCAGCAGAAATTGACTAGGGAAGTTTCTTTAAGGCAGCCAGCTGTAATTACCAATAGAAAACCCAGGGCAGAGCAGAGTACCCCTTTGGATGAGGTTTTCAAATAAAAGGACAATAACAGAAGAATGATAATATAAAATCAAGGACCTGCACACACATGTACCTACCCTCTCATACACATTTACACATAAGATTTTAAAAAAAATACAGTGGTTTGGGTTATATTATTGAAGAATTTCAGGTTATCTTAAAATATTTTCTACATTTTGTGGTAGAATTCAGCTTTTTAAAGTTTGTAGATGGTTTTCATTTATTTTCTTATTTTAACTAAATCTTCATTTTCTTGCCTAGTTTTTAAAAACAAAACTTGACAATCTGCCAAGAAATTTTATTATGTCAAAAAACAAAAACAAAACAATAAAACCAAAATAGAATTATCACCGTTTAAGTGATTTGAATGGGGAAGAAGTCTTATGAAGAAAACGAATTTGTTTATTTTTTTTAATTTTATTTATCTTTTGACAATTTCATATTTGTATACTGTCTTAGGTAGGGTTTCTGTTGCTGTGCTAAAACACCATGACCAAAATCAACTTTGGGAAGAAAGGGTTTATTTCATTTTACACCTTGTAACCCATCATCCAGGAAATCAGGGCAGGGACCTGGAGGCAGGAACTGATTCAGAGGCTTGGGGTGGGGGTGGGGGATGGGGGCGGTACTGCTTACAGGCTTGCTCTTCATGGCTTCCTCATTCTGCTCTCATAGAGCACCCAGGACCCCCAAGGGTGTGACAGACATGTCCTACTTAGGGACAAGAACTGCAGAGTACTTCTTCTCTACACTTTGACAGTTGTATCATCTGCTGCACAGAGGAGCTACTCTGATGAGAGGTGAGAATTTCACTAGTCTATGGGTATAAGGATAACTATTTAGAAAGTGACTTGATATCATTTCGCTTTAATGAAACTACAGTAATAGGGCCTATGACCTCCATAACCATAGGTACTTGGCCAGGTTTTCAGTACCGGGCTTAATATCCCTCCTATGGAATAGCCCCTTAAGTCCTATTAGAAAGCTGTGGAGACTCAAGGACCATTGGGGAGGAAAGAGCCTAAGAGTCAGAGGAGGGCTGGAGAGATGGCTCCGTGGTTAAGAGCACTGACTGCTCTTCCAGAGGACCTGAGTTCAATTCCCAGCAACCACATGGTGGCTCACAACCATCTGTAATGAGATCTGGTGCCCTCTTCTGGCATCCAAGCATATAGGCAGGCAGAATACTGTATACATAATAAATAAATAAATCTTTTTATAAAAAAAAGAAAGAGTCAGAGGAACAGGGAGTTTGCTGTGAGATTGTGTGTCTTCTACATAATGTCTTACCAACATTACTGCCTCAACATGAGCTGAACAAGGATAATAATACCAATAGACATGTTAACATGGGGTGGGGGTGCAGTATGTGAATACACAAGGCCTCAACCCTATGCAAAGAACTCCAGGAAACTAAGGAAGAAATGCTGAGGGCAGGATAAATAGTCTTCCCCCAGGGAAGAGCACACCAATTGGTTGTCAATACCAAATGCTCAGCTCTGAAAACATAAACGTACAGACTGAGCAGGTTGTATTTATATATTCTGTAAATATAATATACATACATGTATGTAACAATAATTAATGAAAAAAGAAGCCATGAATTTGCCAGAGAGCAAGGAAGGGTGTATGGAAGGGCTTGGAGGGAGGAACTGATATAATCATATTACAATCTCAAAAAATTGATTTTTAATAAAAAAATAAAAGAAAGCTGTTGGTTACATCCATAACATCCATACCGCTATTGTACCATGGACTTATCACACCAGGACAGTCATGCCTGTAGTTCTCAGGGTTCACAGTAAGGTAATTTTTCTACCACAGCAGCCTACAAAACATCTTTTGGCACTGTAAGAGCTAGCTGTCAGGGAAGAATCTTCCAGGTCGATGCCAGCTTGATTTCCCTGTGTCCTGGGACCGAAGTGCCATATATTCAACAATGGGGTCTTACCACCAAGTTCTTGTGGGTAACCAAGAGCAATGGCAATCTCATGCATTGTTTGGGGTTCTCTGGGACCCTCTTGATGAACAGCTGCACAGGCAGTATCTCACACCTGCTACTGCTTTTTGGTTTTGATAACCTGTGACTTCTGGGAGGGACATTTTTCCTCCACAGAGGGTGACTCCATTTAAATTTTTTAATATGTATATTTTAGGGACTTTATAAAATACTAGCTATCCATATGTTTTTTTTAAACACCCTTCACCCAACCCTCTTTTCTGCTCCACTCTCTCAGCCTCCTCCCAACCTAAATCTGTCCCCCCATTAGAATTAGAGAATTTTATAGATTCTCAGGAGCACAGTCTGCTTTACCCTGCAGTTGATACATCGTCAGCATTATACTTTGTCCAGAATGCTTATCTCAGACTCAGAAGAGTAAACAAAAGAAGACCAGCCATAAGATGTGCTTCAGGTATTGAAGCCTGATGATTAGCAAACAACCGTTTCCAAGACAAGTGACAGTGAGAAGTTACTACAGTCTGCTAACTGTGAAACAACATCACACACACACACATGCATACACACAGGCATACACAAGAGGGATGGTGGGCAGCCTTTGTGGTGCACACCTTTAACCCCAGCACTCAGAAAACAATGGGAAGTGAATCTCTGTGAGTTCAAGGCCAGTCTGGTCTACATAGTGATCCTGGCCAGCTGAGACTACAAAGTGAGACCTTGTTTCAAAAAAACAATAATAATGATTTTCCTTGAAGGTTAGAGAGATGGTGCTCAGTGGTTAACGGCACACGCTGCTCTTGCAGAAGACCTTGGGTTAGTTCCCAGCACCCATGCTGGACAGTTTATAACAGCTTCAGGGAATCAGACACTGTTCTGACCTCCAGGGGTGCCTGCACTCATGGGCACATACCAACACAGAGACATATAGAAGCCTGGCCAAGGAAACTGGACTTGATTAAGGGCATTACGTATTAAAGCAGTGGACCAAACAAGCCTGCCCTTCTATTTGTTATACAGCTGCATGAGGCTGCTTAAGGCTGTGAGCATTCTTTTAAATTGGATACCACTTGTATAATCCAATTTGTTCAATAATAAACAAAATTTTCAAATATGTGCAGAATTATATTGCATTTTACCGAGATCCTAGTGACTAATGTTCATATTATAAAGCAAGATGAATAAAATTATAGGATATGTTCCTTTTTTACACAGATGACCATTATAGTAAAACATCCTCTCTCCTATTTGCATTTCTTGAATCTAAATAATCTTTACCTATTATACATGAAATTATACTAAAAGTAATAAAGTTATTAGTATGCAACAGATATAAATATGGCCAAAATAGCAAAACGGAAACTTTTTTAAATGATGTGGTATTATTATTTACATCCACAGTTTCCCTTCTCTCCTGCCCTCCCAGTTCCTCCCCCAACTTCCCCTCTGAACCCCCCATCTACTCCTCCTCTGTTTCTATTCAGAAAAGGGCAGGCCTCCCATGGACAGCAACAAAAAGGCATATCAAGTTGCAGTGAGGCTCGGTATCTCCCCGCCCCCCTTTTTTAAGATTTATTTATTTATATTATGTATACAGCGTTTTGTCTGCATGTATGACTGCAGGCCAGAAGAGGGCACCAGATCTCATTACAGATGGTTGTAAGCCACCACGTGGTTGCTGGGAATTGAACTCAGGACCTCTGGAAGGGCAGCCAGTGCTCTCAACCCCTGAGCCATCTCTCCATCCCCGACGTCCCCTTATTAAGGCTGGACAAGGCAACCCAGTATGAGGAGTAGGGTCCCAAAAGCTGGCAAAGGAGTCAGAGATAGCCCCTTCTCCCACTGTCAGGAGTTCCTCAAGAAGACCAAGCTACACAACTGTAACATATATGTAGAGTGCCTGGGTCTGTGCCATGAAGGCTCCCAGGTTGTCGGTTCGGTCTCTGTGAGCCTCTATGAGCCCAGGTTAGTTGATTCTGTGGGTTTTCTTGAGGTGTCCTTGACCCTCTCCCGAAGGGTTCCCGTAGGTCTGCCTAATGTTGGCTGTGGGTCTCTGCCAAATGTTGGCTGCGGGTCTCTGCCTAATGTTGGCTGCGGGTCTCTGCCTAATGTTGGCTGCGGGTCTCTGCCGAATGTTGGCTGCGGGTCTCTGCCTAATGTTGGCTGCGGGTCTCTGCCTAATGTTGGCTGTGGGTCTCTGCCAAATGTTGGGTGTGGGTCTCTGCCGAATATTGACTGTGGGTCTCTGCCGAATGTTGGCTGCGGGTCTCTGCCCAATGTTGGCTGTGGGTCTCTGCCTAATGTTGGGCTGCGGGTCTCTGCCCAATGTTGGCTGCGGGTCTCTGCCTAATGTTGGCCGTGGGTCTCTGCCGAATGTTGGGTGTGGGTCTCTGCCCAATGTTGGCTGCGGGTCTCTGCATCTAGCAAAACAGAAGCTTCCAACCAAATAAATATCCACTAATTTCTGAAATAGTTGAAAAGGATTATTATAGAAAAATGATCAATAATTAATGTTTATTTTTAATAGATGGAAAGGACTATAAATAGAATATTATTCATGCATAGCTCTCATTATACATATGGATGTCAATTAGCAGAACTTATTAACGAAAAGGTGGGTTTTTATGAATAAGTGAAAATTACACTTTCTCTCTGCTGTAAAAGAAAATCAACCACCAATTATCAGTGTTTATTAATGAGCTTTATTTGCTGCTAATTTTTCAAATTATATTAGAATGACAAAACTAATTTAGTAAAGGTTCTTAGAACATAAATATAACTGTTACATTTCCTTAAAAAATACATTAGACTAGAAAAGAAAAGATATGTAATTGCTGGACTTTGAAGCTTAAATTTAAATTTTTAGTTTTTGCTATATTTTTAATTATTGTACTCACCTAAACATTAGAGAATAAGATTTAGAAAAACATATTTTTTAATTTTTAAAACTTTTGAGCCAGGCAGTGGTGACACATGACTTTAACCCCAGGACTCAGAGGCAGAAGTCAGTGAATCTCTGAGTTTGAGGCCAGTCTATTCTACAGAGCAAGTTTCGGAACAGCCAAGGCTGCACCGAGACACTGTGTCTCAGAAAGAAAAAAGGAAAAACTTTTGATTTCCTTTTCCTCAAGCAGAAGTGAGATCCAAAGGCTCTAGTGTTCCCTGCCTTAATGTTGTTCATCCCATGGCAGATACAGAGAAATCCCCCTGGGGAGACCAGAGTGCTCTCTCACTTGACTCCACGATGATAAGCCAGTGACCACGGTCTACACAGTCGCCTGGGAAGCTAGAAACCCACTAAAAAGAACCGGTAACATACGAGAAAATTAAAAGTCAAGTTTCTAGTCGCCCTTCAAATTTAGAATTAACTTTTGCTCTCTCTCTCTCTCTCTCTCTCCTCTCTCTCTCCCTCTCTCTCTCTCTCTCTCTCTCTCTCCGAGACAGGGTTTCTCTGTGTAGCTTTGGAGCCTTTCCAAGCTGGCCTGGAACTCACAGATATCCTCCTGCCTCCGCCTCCCGAGTGCTGGGATTAAAGGCGTGCGCCACCATCGCCAGGCTCAGTCGCGTTTTAAAAACTACTGAAAATGGAACATCTGTGTCTCTCCTTCCAAGACTCGGTGAACACCTCGGAAGAGGAGGCAGAAAGACCGTGAGAGCTGGAGGGCAGGGAGGAGGGTTGAGAACTGTTCTCTTCTGAACGCCGCCTGGCAGTCACACCCAGGAACTCACAGGAGGGATGATTACCTGAACAAGACCGGCTCAAGTTTGGGCCTATCGATATCCCGGCATTCCTCAGTCATGTAGCCACTGACAAATTGCTCTTGCCCAAGAAAACAACCCTTCATCCATGCCCACGCAAGCAGCCCTAATGAAAGGCAGTGGAACATGCATGCATGCACACACGCATACACACAAGACGTGAACGGAGGAGAGAGATGTGTTGGGGAAAAGACGGTGTTCATCAGTGGGAGGAATAACAGGAGATAACAGGTGGGATATGACAGATGGACATAATACGCACGCGCGCACGTAAATTTGTGAAAGAATCAGTGAAAACAGCTGGAAATGAATGAATTTTAGGAAACTAAGGTGGGCGGCAGCTTCCCCGTTCGAACACATTCAATAATGAATTCATTCCCTAACATGCTATAAGCACTTCCAGACACCATGTAACGTCTACTGGTAGACTCCAAAGCTCCCCGAGCTCATGGAACTTCAGGCTCATGAGACCTTTGTCTGGGAACCAAGAAAGACACTTCTGAGGATTTTGTTCTTGATATGTAGAGACAAACACCTTTGCAAATGCACAAATGGAACAGAATTCTACAAGTTCAGTTAAGGTCGCCCCTCAGCCCCCCTCACCTGGCAGTGGTGACCTTGGGGTTGGTGGTGGTGGTCATTGGGATTTTGGGAACTAGCACTGGGCAGCAAGGAGCAGGACCTGAGGGAAGCATGTCCGTGTCCCTCTGGTCCCTGCCTTCCACTCACACGCTTCAGGCAGCAAGAACCTCTGGGTGTCCATTGTCTTACTTATAAATATTTCTCATGCAGGGAGACCTTTAAAGTAAGCGAGGTCACCCAGGAGTCCTCAGCTGAACCATTTGCGTCCAACGCTGTTAGGTGCCGCATTTGCTTGTTGCTGAACAAGAGTAAAGCAATGTCCTGAAAGAACATGGAAGCCAACCTCACTGTGGTGCTCTTCACGCATAACACAGCTTTAGCTTCGTCTCAGACCAATGTTAGGATGCTTCCTAGCTGCCCCATTCTGTGTAGCAGGGACAGGAACAATGGACAGGGCTGACAGGTTCCCCAACAACGGGATCTCACCTCCATCAACCACACAGGAGCAGACATGCAGCACATTCACAGACATGTATTAAAGAGTCAAAGGCAAAGAATTAACACCTGCATAAAGGATGCAAACCAGGCCATCACATTAAAGAGTATAAATTGATCAAATGAAAACGTAGTAAATGACATCCTAATGGTCCTTACTCTGCCTTCCTAATTCCCTGCGCGCACGAAGCTTTTAGGCACCACTGAAGCGCAGCCATCACAGCCTCCAACTAGCCCCAATGAGTTTAATTATAGCCTAATGCTCTCCAAATATGCCTGGCATAAAAGCCCATAGAACTGCCTTGCCTTAATTTAAAAGGATGAGATTGAGCACTTTTTAAAACAAAACTTTAATATAACCCTACCGAACACACAAAATATACACTCTTACCAAAAAAAAAGTATCTTTAAGCTAACTTTGGTAAAGTAACCAGACAGAATTTGCAAAACTAAAGGATAGAGAACAAGCAACACACAGTTACAAAAGCCCCGAGGGAGCCCAGTTTTGTTTTAACATGCAGTGACAATTATTTCATTGTGTTAGCAATAGAACGGCTGATAAACACTAATTGTAACTGCTCTGCATATGTTAGGTCATTTAATCCCGTATGAGGCATAAAACCACAATGAGACAGATACCATTATCTCTGTTTTAATGATGAAGAGGCCAGGGGGAGATTAAGTAAACGGTCTCAGGTCCAGCAACATAGTGTGTGTGGTGTGTGGGGGACTGGAATGCATGCAGTGTGAGTCTGCCTCCAGATCGCAGCTTTGAACTGCAGACCTGACTGTAGGAATACAGAGCTGTCAGGAAGGGTTCTTAAATCACGCCTTAGCACACATAATGTCCAGGAAGGTCAGAGAGCCCGGGATGCAGCCGCTTAATCAGGAGTCGTGTTGGAAGTGAGCACAGGCCTGATCCTGGAATCCACTTAAGCTCTCCTTCTGAATGAATATGCACTGAAAGCAAGCTACGTCCTGGATGCTTTTAGAATCATTTTTGCAGTCCTTACTCATTGGCACCCCATAACTGATGATCTCAGAGAAGTTACCCTGCACCAACACTGTAAGCAATGCCTTGGTTTTAGACTAAACAATTGTATACACCTTTAAGAAAATAAACGTTTTTTTAAAATGTTGATAAATGCCACCAAGAGGAATTTAAAGTCACCAAGTACATTTCAATTAATCCAGAACGCTCTGCAGAGATAATGAAAAGCCGGAGTGTTTCCTCAAGGATCTGGTTGGGTTTTTTGTTTTTGTTTTTGTTTTTTTTCAGATTAGCAAAAGAATCCCTGAAACCCTTGCAGGAGGTGAGGCAGTGGCTGCTGGGCCTCCTACATCTCTCTTTTGCAGGCAGAATGTTTCGCCTCGTGTGACGCTAATGGAGAAAAAATAGTTTTGTTATTTGAGTGTAAAGACTAAATAATGATAAATTGGTTGCCTGAAGTGCAGCAGAGAAGAAACAAATGGATGTGTGGCATTAACAGAGTTAATTGTAGATGCAGATTAAAAGGCAAGATTAAGTAGTGGAAGAAAAGCAGAGTCACCTTCGGCCCAGACCCGCCAAGCAGCGGCCGCCAGTCACCTAGCAACAAGTTTCCTATCCCCGCTGCGCTCTTTAATTCAGCAAATCTGCTCAGGATGGCGGGCTGTTCTCCTGACAAAACGCATTATGTAGGAGACGGAGGGATACAAAAATCCACTGAACACAGCACTCTGCTCCCTATTGACCACTGATCCTTTCTCTCAATCCACAAAAGAGGCTCACATAATGCCCTGAAAGGAGGAGAGTCTCCACAGAGAAAACATTTGCTTGTAATTGAGATTGACTACATAATGAAAATGATGTTCTTTTTTAAAATTCTGCTTGTTGAGGCCACACTTTTTGTCTCCTGGCACTCAAAACACATCCCCGCTGGGAAAAGGGGCAAACATTGTAAAAACTCAGAACTGGGATTTTTTTTTAACCCCTTTACATTGAAAACACCCATTCTGTAACAAAATAGCCAGGTCTCTCTCCTTAGAACTTAAACAAGTGCTAAGAAGGTAAACAGGAAAACTTCTATTCAGAGTTGCTGTCACGAAGGGCCGGCTTTGCTGACAGGCTATGCATGCGCATTGATTTGCACAACTGGACGGAACTGGCATGGAATTCCGATTCTTGATTGTGTCCTCTGTGGGGAGATCGTACACTGCTGGACAAAACTCAGCCAGCATTTAAAATACGCGGCTTTAAACACCCATTCAAATTTCTCCCCTGGCCTAGAAGCAGGAGCGACAAGGAGAAGGTAAAATGGTCGTCTCAGTCTGGAAGACAGGAAGCCACCGGGTTGAGTTCCCATCCAAAGGAGGAGGCCTGGCAGGCTCTCGGTGGAGGCTGACACAACCCCGCAGCGGTTCGTGTACAACCATGTCACTAGATTTATTAATTTTAAAATAACGTTGAGATTATGCTTAGATTAGGAGACATTAATCTATTTCCGGGTTCCTAGATTTCAAGGATTTTTTTCAGACAAAGTGACTTTCAAACACAAACGAACACTCTGAAGGGAGCCTGCACCCAACACTCCGCTGTGGCCAGGTCCTGTTCTAGAGGCCAAGGATGCAGGGACGGAATGTAGTTACTCCTCCAAAGAGAAGCCGAAGAGCAGAAGTGGGAACGAAGGTGTTGGCACAGAGTTTGGCACGGGGCACTTAGAGAACGCCTACAGCACTCGTTCTCAACACACGGGGCACAACCCCTTCAGGGCTTGGGTCAAACGACCCTCGGACAGGGGTCGCCTAAGGCCATCGGGAAACACAGATCTTTACCTTACGATTCGTAACAGTAGCAAAAGTACAGTTATGAGGTAGCAATGAAATAATTTCGTGGTTGGGGGTCCCCGCACCACGAGGAGCTGTATTGAAGGATCACAGCGTTAGGAAGGTGGAGAACCTCTGGGCTAGAGTAAGGTGCGGCCTGGTGGGAGAAACGGTTGGTCCACATTTCTGCAGAAAGAAGGCAGCAGCCCAGGCCCTACCCAAAGAGAATGTGGTTAGTGATTGTCCTGGAGAAAGAGAAGTTCTTGGCTGAGGGGAAGTCGTGGTGTTTCAGGTGACAGGCAGTGGTCCCAGAGGGTGGGACTACTTGTTGGAGTTTGGAGGAGTTAAGCCTTACAGGGAGTGGGGAAACAGACAGCTTACTCTGGGACAACTCAGTTTGCAAAGGCGTTAGCAGGTAACTACTGAGGACTTTTTAATCTTCTCTTCCTAAGCAAACGCTCTGGGAAATGAAGAGATGCCAGTTGCCTATTGTGAACTGCCATTTTAAATTAGATGACTGAGTTCACATTTTGAAAAAACAAAACAAAAAACCAAAAACAACAACAACAACAAAAAAACAAACCCACAAAACAAAACAAAACAAAACAAAACAAAAACACCTGATGGGGAAAGACTAAGTCTGCCCAGTGGTCCACAGGATATTATGAATGAGAGTTGCATACAACACCGTGGAAACGCAAGGTGTCCAGGGTCTCACGTGAAGAGTCTCTTTCAGAGAACGTACAATAATTTTGCAAATATTATCTTCTCACAATTGTGTTTAATCACTTAAACCACATTATCTACCCTCTTAGCTTTCTCGACAAGAGTCTCTGTCGCGAAGCATTCACCAGATTTTTCTAAAAAGGTTAATAGTTCACCAGGCAAAGTTAGAACTAAGCAGAACTGATCATTCCTAAAACTCTTGGTTGAAACATGAGGACTTTGTGTTGACAACCCAGGGGTGGTAATGAGTCTCTAGTACATTCTTAAGGCTTGTTTCTTTTTACTCTGTGAATGGCAAGAGTGAAATTACAGTCTCTAGGTGTTTTCCATGGCTCTTTCACAGGCCGGCTTTCCGATACCAATTAAAGAGATTATGTCAGCAAGTGAAAGGAAAACCATAACCTGCATGTTAGTGCTGTGATTGCTTCAGACAGGGTCACAGGACCCGGTGGCACAGCAGCTGACCTTCAAAAAATTAACTTTGAGCTCAATTCCTAATTAACCTTTTTCAATACAAGAAAGTATAATTTCAGGCCACTAGTCCCCCAAACCTCCACTTTTTCTTCTACAATGAGTGTGTTAACAAAACCAATTAGCAATTCTCAAAAAAAAAAAAAAAGAAAGAAAGAAAGAAAGAAAAGAAAAGAAAGGAAGAAAAATGCTTTCCCTTAATGGTGGTATTTTTGGAGATGATTTATCTTTTCATAGTCTCCCTCCCTGTGTTTATAAAAACGCAACACAGACTTAACCCTTAGTAAGTTTTAGCATTAAAATAAGTTCATGCTGGCCGGGCGTTGGTGGCGCACGCCTTTAATCCCAGCACTCCGGAGGCAGAGGCAGGCGGATCTCTGTGAGTTCGAGGCCAGCCTGGGCTACCAAGTGAGCTCCAGGAGAGGCGCAAAGCTACACAGAGAAACCCTGTCTCGAAAAACCAAAAAAAAAAAAAAAAAAAAAAAAAAAAAGTTCATGCTAAAGCCCAAAAACGTCAAGTAAGAACTGGGCATGGTGGTGCATGTGTGTGATCCAGGTGGAACAGCCTGAACTACACTGTGAGTACAAGGCTAGCCTGGACTACAGAATGAGAACCAATCTTAAAAATAGAGGAAGTCACATGGGTACATTTGTTACTCAATTTCCACATGAGAGGTTGGTCCTTGTAGGTCTCTCCCTCATGGATACAACAACCTTGGATGCTCAAGTACTTTGTAAATGGCATGGTATTTGCATATTACTCATACATCCTAATGTATGCTTTGAAATCTCTCTAGCTTCCTTATCATCCCTAATACAATTTAATTCGATGTGAGTAGTTGTTATAACATAGAGGAAATAATGAGAAGAGGGTTGGATGTGGGACACACGCTTTTAATTCTAGCACTCGGGAGGCAGAGGCAGGCAGATCTCTGTGAGTTCGAGGCCAGCCTGGGCTACCAAGTGAGTTCCAGGAAAGGCACAAAGCTACACAGAAAAACCCTGTCTCAAAAAACCAAAAAAAAAAAAAAAAAAAAAAAAAAAGAAATATGTTCATTTGATAGTAATTTATGATTATTCAGTAGTGGTCTTTAATATTATTTTTAAAGGAATTAATTTACAAGTATTTTGTTCAATATTTTTCTTTATGATTGTACTTTTTCACATTATTCTAGTATCTCATTGTATGGATAAACTTTTTATAAGATTTTCTTTTTCTTTTTTTTTTTTACTTTTTATAAGATTTTCATTTAAATAAATAAAATAAAAAGAAATTTTAAAAAATGACAAGAAAAAAAAAAAGACCAATGTAGACTTTTCAGATGTGCTCCATCCCATGCCTGCTTAGCAGGGACAGAAGAAGCCTTGGCTGTGGAGGGCCACTGTGTCACACTGTTGTACCCTCAACAATGTGGCAGCACCAATCATGTGGACTTAGGTGTAAACACAAGCAAACCTTCACCGATTATGTTGAAGTTCAATTTCTTCACAGCTTAGAATTCATGCCATTCATAAAGCCCCCTCTGCTGTGTACGGTGCGTGTTTTGTTCCAGAAATTGCTCTCCTATAGGAGTGCCCCAATTATACTAGCTTTATTTAGCTGGCCTGAAGTTAGACAGCTGGTGGACTTCACATTTCTCACCCTTTCTGGTCTCCCACTGAACAAAAGAACAAGTCACTTCCAAGGCAGTGGTGAGGAACGGGAAAGGCGTGCAAGGGCCTCTGGGTAAGTGGCTTTCGTCACAGTAATCACTCCCTTTTGGCTCCTCTATTAAAGTGGCATTCATCACATTTTAAATCAGAATTAGCAATTCACATGTAAATGTAGAAAGTACTTTTTCTTGTCATTTTTAAATAGGATGGATGTACATCTTGCTGACTCTCTCCACATGGCTGCTTTGAGTCTAGGTTGCAGCTCGCACTGGCCAAAATGTTACTTTATTGACAATTATTCAGAAACTAACCTAGCAACATCTCTATTTTCCTATTTTAATTTTCCCCTCTAACAGCACCTTTAAGTCTGGCCAGTGTTGGACAGAAAAACAAAATACTGTCATCTCTAACGGAGACAGCTCTTCAGAACCACCCTTCTGGCTCTCACCCTGATAAGCAGGACTGAGGTGGTACTGCAGTGGGAAGGAGCAACAGGCTTTTTAAAGGGCCCCACGGGATGCCCTGAAATGCACCAGCAAAATAGCAGTTCATCTGCCCCAAGACTGACGTACGGACAAATCTCCCCGTTTTCTTACTGGTCAGTCATGTTTCTCTCCGCGCGCGCGCGCTCATACATCCCAGGATGGAAAAGAAGAGCCAGGGCTACCACCGAGACATAGTTAATGTGTTGTGCAGGTTTCACTCGAACCAGAAAATGATGCCAAGTTCATGATAGAGATCCCACCAGGAAACTGAAAGAACGCCTGGAAAGGTGCCCCGATTTGTCAGTGTGCAACGGGCTTTGTAGATGAAACGAGAGAAAACCTTCCATTTCTCATCTCAAACAACGAAGAATCACAGAATGTTGGGGAAAGTGCACGTTTAAAAAAATGAAAGTTTTATTTAGTTCTAGCCATTATCTATGTCAAGACACACACACACATACCCCTGGCCCCACCAACAACACGGGAGAGAACTATTCAAAGATTGTGTAAGGGGTGTGCGTGTGTGTGTGTGTGTGTGTGTGTGTGTGTGTGTGTGTGTGTGTTTGTTCATGGGTAAATTGAGCACACACAAAAAAAAACACTTACATGGTTATAGAATGGAGTTGACAAATTCAAGGGAAGGTAAATAACTTCTATTTTAAAGACTTACTTATTTTTATGGTATAAGTGTTTTGCCTGCATGTATGAAAATGCACTACGTGGGTACCTGGTGCTCATGGAGACTGGAAGAAGGCACTGGACCTCTGGAATTGCAGTCATGGATGATAACGAACCACTGTGTGAGTATTGGGAACTGAACCCCAGTCCTCTGCAAGAGCAATAAATGCTCTTAATTACTGAGCCATCTCTCCAGCCCTGTAAATGACTTCTGAAACTGCCATACTTGTTCGGTTCCTGTTAGATGTGCACGCACTGTTGGGTTCCCCCAAATTCACTCAGGAAGGAAAGTGTTCTGACAGGGTCTGAACTGTGCTGAACATGCCCGTTCTTTATCTGAAGGCTCGGGTGAACCAGAGAAAAGAAAGGCGCAGGCAAACAGTTGGCTTTACTTTACTAACCTTTGCCAGATGTAGTTGGCCAGTTTACCAAAGATACTATGTAATTCTAGAAGCATCAATTATTAATACATTTTAGTAAGTCTTGGGAGATAAATGTGTTTAAAATACTTGTAACTCTGTAAAATGTTTGTAACTTGTAGCCTGCAAGTCTTTTTTCTGGAAAAAAGCAAATCATTTATAAGTACATTTTAACTCAAGCTTTCAGTTAATGAATGGATTCATGAATACCTAAGGATATATATATATGTATATATATACATACATATCTCAAGTATATATATCAAGTATATATCTTTTAAAAAATCCTTCATTTCTAAGTTATAAGTGATAGGAAATAGATGGTACATTTAGGTCTTACCTCTTATAACCCAGTTTCTTTCATTTAGTTACAATATATTTGAGACAGCCAAATTCTAAAAGAATAGAGTTGAGTGATACAGTGAAATTCATTGTGATAAGATTTGATCTTCATACAGACGTTTATGCAAAGACTATGCATGTATCTATGGAAGTGAGAACATATGTATGGGGATAGCACTCATATGTAAAATTAAACATTTCTGCAATTGCTTGCCTAAGGAACCCTTTTCATAACTTGTGGTGCCGGCCATGATACAGGAAAGTGTGAGAGCAGAGGAAGAAGATGCCAGACAAAAGGAGTTGGAAACACTGAGTTTTAAGAGCTGTCACACCAGAACCCCATAACAAAAGCCAGCATGGAGGAGGGCTCTGATGAAGGAGTAGTCTACCTTCCCAGCTCCTTGGTGGCCAGACCTGAAGCAGATCCTACAAGTTAGCTCCCCAGAGCAGCAGGCTGGGAGGAGCCAGGAAAATCCCACCTCACAATCAGCATCAGTATGCTTTTTCTTCCTTTCTTTCTTTCTTTCTTTCTTTCTTTCTTTCTTTCTTTCTTTCTTTCTTTCTTTCTTTCTTTCTTTCTTCTTTCTTTCTTTCTTTCTTTCTTTCTTTCTTTCTTTCTTTCTTTCTTTCTTTCTTTCTTTCTTTCTCTTTCTTTCTTTCCTTCCTTCCTTCCTTCTTTCTTCCTTTCATTCTTCTCTCTCTCTCTCTCTCTGGTTTTTTGAGGCAGTGTTTCTCTGTGTAGCCCTGGTTGTCCTATCTACTGCTGTAGCCCAGGCTGCCCTCGAACTCACAGAGATCCGCCTGCCTCTGCCTCTCAAGTGCTGGGATTAAAAGGCGTGTGCTGCCAACGCCAACGCCGCCCGGCTCAGTATCATTCCAATAGATGTTCCTGCACTTAGTCATCCACAGCCAGCTCTGGAGACAGACCTGCTTAGTGCAAAATGAATCACAGTGGATAAAAGGCCAGCATTTCTTTCCAACTAACTAGCATGGTGAGAAGAAAATGGAATTTGAAAACAAAAACAAGATCCCAAAACTTTACAGCTGTATTGGATTACTAAGGGAGGGAAAAAAATACAATTCAGTAACGTAATAGTCAGAATTGAGTTGACTTCATATTAAGTACTATGATTAGTGATATTTTAACGGAACATTGGCTGCTAAATATATTTGGCCTGATTGAAATTTTCAGCAGTTACTTTTGAAGTGAACTTGAAAACCTGCGGGTGGATTTGGGAACAAGGTTTGCTCTGCCACCTGCTGGCCAGTTAGAAATAATGCCGCTCTCAGATGTTCTCGGTATTCAGAGGAAGCTCGCAGATCTCAGCCCTGGTTTGTGACAAGACAATGCTGAAACCCTGTGGTCCAGGGTCACCGGAATAGCACTGGACCTGGCATCAGCAAACCTAAGGTGGAGATTGTGTGTGTGTGTGTGTGTGTGTGTGTGTGTGTGTGTGTGTGTGTGTGTGTGTGTGACACATACATATGAGGAGCCCCAGCTTACCCATTTCTTTGTATGCCTATGCCCTCAGAGCTGTTCTCTATCCTCAGGATGCTCTCAGTTCCTCAGTGCAGCCACCTCTATGCATAATTTAGTGGCCTTGTCTCTTGGAAGGTATTATGAAATCTACCTAACCTCAAATGGAAGGATGCCCTTTAACCCCGTCAGGCACCGTAAGGAAGTCACTGGTCAGATTTACTGGTAGAGCTGATACTGTGCTGATACTATACAGACCTCCTGCGGTCTGTATTCAGGACATCTTGACAGAGCTTTTATTCAAGTTCAGAGTCTGACTGGACTGGTGACTTCAAATTACCTTTATAAAAGAAAATAGAGACATTTGGGCAGTGGGCACGGTTCAGTGGGTAAAGCTGCCCAAGCATGAAGACTTGAGTTCCGATCCCCAGCACCCATGAAAGAGCTGGGGCAGATGGCATGTCTGTTACCCCAACACTGGGCGGGGGCGGTGTGGACAAGTAAATGCAGGGGCTCGCTGGACAAGCAGGGTAGTCCAATGGTGAGCTCCGGCCTCAGGGAGACTGTCTCAACATGAGGTAGAGATCAGTAGAGGAAGATACCTGAAGCAGAGCCTCTGTCCTACACAGACACTCACATACAACACACACACACACACACACACACACACACACAGAGAGAGAGAGAGAGAGAGAGAGAGAGAGAGAGAGAGAGAGAGAGAGAGAGAGAGAATTCCACGAGTTGGGTGCTCTTCACTTACTTGCTTAAATAGGAACCAGTTTCCTAACTTCGGCAGTCTCCGGCCTCTGCCAACTTAGGTCTTTCAAAACAAATGTCCCAATTAAACTGCTTGAAGATTTCTACATTTGTGCTCTCAGTGGAAAGAGCCGGTGCCAGTAATCACGAAGACAACGTCTCCTCCCTGCCCTTCTGCCAACAGCAGCGTTTACGGGACCTAGAGAGACCCATGTGCCATGGAAAGGCTAAAATCCATCAAACTGACACATGACATGTTTCTAAAAACCATTTCTTCGACTTCCAGCTCTGAACTAGACCATTCTCCTTTAAAAGTTTCCCCACCATACCCTTCTGAGGGATTCTGCTATGGAGATTTGAAGTAGCTTTTCAAGCATTCACAATAGACAGGTCCAACAAAGTAGTATCCTTCCCACGTGCTTTATGAACATAAATATCTTTAAAATAGGGGTTTCCACACCCCCGAGCCAGCGCTCTTACAAAGCAAACAGAATTCTGAACTAAGCTAGCTACTGCATTCCCTGGCAATGGACAATGTCCCCCCACACCCCCCCCCACACTCCTTTTTTTGTTTAAAGAAAACTTTTCCCCCCTGACCTGTTTGCAGACCACCCAGGAACCTTTTTCTTTTTCGCACTTAATCAGAGAAAGAAGAGAAAAGGGGACTTGTTGCCCTTAGCAGTTCTGGGCTTTTCTCCTAATAGGGTAAGTTAATTATTTTCACCAACTGATGAGGGGTGGCCAGGCCAGGCCGG
This sequence comes from Peromyscus maniculatus bairdii, assembly GCF_049852395.1. Taxonomy (NCBI): domain Eukaryota; kingdom Metazoa; phylum Chordata; class Mammalia; order Rodentia; family Cricetidae; genus Peromyscus; species Peromyscus maniculatus. The sequence goes on along the minus strand of NC_134865.1, from coordinate 44,957,674 downwards.
CAGGGGCAGGAGGGGAGCAGGTGTTTCACACACCTGCACTGCCAGGCTTAATTGCTCTGAAATCTTGAGGCTTCTGTGGTATTTTCCTTTCTTGGCTGAGTCTCAGGGGGAGGGCCTCATTGGTGGAGTTCTTAACTAATTGCAGTATAAATATGCAGCCACTTTTGACCGAACAAATCGTTTTCTTTAAAATGAACTCCAGGTAAATTTAATTAGGGAGAAAAGGTGATTGGCAGGGGCTAAGCTGAATGCCTGGATTATAAGTCCTACTTCTGTTCAAAGATGAAAAAAGAAAGAAAAGAAAAGGCATATTCTGTTTTCTTCCGAGGTCAGTGAGTTCAGGTAGAGAAAAACTGTTGTACTGACGTTTCCACAATTACACCCAGAAAGATAACTTCGTTTGTTTTCAGTACACTAGAAGAAAAATCGGCTTTAGAGTGAGGTAATCCGCCTAGCAAAATGATATTTATTGTGGAATTTGACGCTGCTTATATTTTTTGTGTATGTGTGTCCGCATGCGTGCACGTGTGTGGATGCCGGCTATGTGCCGTGGTACCTGTGTGGTGGTCAGAGGCCAGCCTCAGATGTCGGTCCCTGCTTCCCACCGTCTTCCTGGAACTCTCCCATGTCAGCCTCCCTGGTCTCCAAGGAGCACTGAAATCACAGATGCATGTTTCTACCTTTGGTTTTTATGTGGGTTCTGGGGATTTGAACTCATGTCTCCACACTTTCAAGGCAAGTGCTTTACCCACTGAGCCGTCTCCTCACCCCCTATATTCAATCGAAATGTATCTGTGAACATGGTTTATACTGAGTGCTTACCATGGCCTAACGCTTCCCTGTGCACTGCCTCCTTTGACCCTCTTATCAACCTTGAGAAGCAGTTCCTGTGGTTAGAGGCAGGAGGAAGTCGAGCAGGAAGAGGCTAAGACAAGTCCCAACATCGGTAGCATGCTCCCGAGTCTGTGTCTGCCTTTGGGGTTGCGCAGTCACCAGAAGTCAGTCAAGCCCCCCCACTATTTTCCAGGCGTGTTTCCTCTTGATTGATAAGAGCAGTCCAGGCAAGACAGAAATTAAAGTTTGAATGCTTCGGAAAGAAGCTGGAGGAACGCCTCGCTCCTGCCTGGACTCCAGGGCACAGCCCTCTGTTCTTTAATCCATGGCGTAGGAAACACAGAACTCCAGGTGTGTGTGGGGCCTCAAGTAAGGAGATCTTGACTGTGATTACGGCTTAGAAAGTTGATCATCTTAGAAGTAATCCTCCTGCTCAAGGGATCAGCCATCTCAGGCCCAGAAAAAGTAGAGGATATTTGGCCCAACTTTCCCAACAGAGTCAGCCAGGTGCAAGATTATAACACAGAAGAAACACGGCTCCACAGACAGTGCCTGATTGTTCCCGGCGGGCAGGCGACCAGCACTTCTTCCTCGGGATAGCCACAATTTCACGACGTTTGTCACGTGACTGCTTCTGTTCTGATGAAAGCACCTGAACCAGAAGCACGAGGTTGTGACCGACAAGGGGGCTTCTCATTGGGCAGCAGCGAGCACGTGCTCACTGGACCCAGGAAATGTGCCAAGCAGGTAAGTCTAGCCTCAGACAAAGGAGCCTCAGTTCCAGCTTCCACTTCCCTTCCTGGCTGGGCGCTTTCAGGGTCTGGAGGTGAGGACTGGAAAGCGGGGGGGGGGGGGGGGGGGGGGGGGGGGGAGGATTCCTCTCTGGGGACTGCCTGGGACCCTCTGCTTCCTGGAGGAGGGTCCCAGGCACAGCCTGCCTCCAGCCTGGGTTTCCTGCTACTGCCTATTGCCAGCTCGTTTATGACCATCGAGTCACCTTGCTAAGATACATTGGAATTGTGAAGGGCAGGGATGGGAGTCGAGCTCAGCGATGGCGCACTGCTTGGCAGGTATGAGAGACCCCTAGATCCAACCCCCTACTCTCTCTAAAATGAACAGAGAATGGAGTGAGCCACGGCAGCCCCAGGATGGTGTCCAGAATTCCCCTAGGATCCACCAGGTCTTAATGCAGGGATTTACAACCCATGGGGGGGGGGGGACTTTGCAGAGAAATTAAAGGGAAGGAAGCATGTGTCTCGGGTGGTCTTTCATCTGAAACCCTACCTGGACTGTGGATGAGATCTGAGCTCGGAACTCACTTCAGCAGCTCCTGCTCTGGTCTTTGAAGGCCTGACCGGGTTGTTTTGAGTTTGACCAACAGTCCGAGTTATCACCGTGATGCTTTTTGAACACTTACAATTATAGCTTCCAGTATGGGATGGCAGTGTCTCACCAGCTTCAGGTGTGAGGACGCGCTATCTGGGAACTTGCTAAAACTAACAGTTCTTACATAGAAGGCTTCCCACCGGCCGGGGAGGTAACTTTTTTTCCTCCGTTCATTTTGATGCTACTGGTCTGTGGAACCTATTGTGGCAGAGTCTCCTCACTTGGCTTGAAAAGACAACTGCGCTTTCGTTTTTCACGTAAACAAATATACAGCTTTAATAGTGGTGTTTTTAAACTAGTAAATCACAGGGCTGGAGAGGTTGGTCGCCAGTGGAGAGCACTTGCTGCTCTGGCGGAAGACTGGAGTTTGGCTCCCAACACCCACACTGGACAGCTCACATCCACCTGTCACTCCAGCTCCGGGGGAATCTAACGCCCTCTTCTGGCCTGCTCGGGTATTGCGTACGCACAGACTGACAAGCCTATATGCGTAAATAAAACTCAAAATAAATCTTTAAAAATAATAATTACGCCTTTGTAGACTGAGTTCTACTGTTTTAGGTGTTGGAAACTCTAGAGAATCAGATGTAGTTTAGGGTGTGTAAGGGAAGTAAAACAGTTATCTAGATGGTATTAAAATGTGAGGAAATGTAATCATCTAGGTCAGTTTAAATGTATTAATGTATTAATTCAATTTTGTTAATTGAAAATTAATAAAAGCAAGACAAAAAAGAAAACACTTAAATATAGAAAACAAAAAATTATAATGAAAATGGAAAAAATATTAAGAATGTGATGGCAACAAAATTCTATATATCAGAACTTATGGGAAGGCTGTTGAGGTGACCCAGCAGGTAAAGGCATTTGCTCCACAAACATACAACCCAAGTTTATGGAACTTACATAAAGGAGGAAGGAGAAAACTCATGCGCACTCACACACACACACACACACACACACACACACACACACACACGCACACTATGCTTAAAGAAGTTGTGGGATGAACTTAAACTGACAATTTTAATAAAAGTTTCTTATTAGTATGTATTAGTTATATATGATACCGGATTTCATTATGACGTTTTCATACAGGGATTTGATTAATTTGATCATATTCACTGTCTATCACCCTCTCTTGTCCCTTCTCTCTGATCCTTTTCCTCTTTGTAGCTAATCCCACCTCCCCCTTCATGTTCCTCTCCCCTTTGGTGACCCAAAGAATTTCATTTACAGAAGCATGGGGTGAGGGTATGGGCACCTATGGTGGTTTGAAGGAGAAATGTACCCCCTCCCTCGTCTTGAGCATTGGACATTTGGTCCTCAGTTGGTGGTGCTTTTGGGGAAGCGTGGCCTTGCTAGAGGAAGTACGTCATGTCACCAGGGTGGCCTTTGATGGCTCAAAGACTCAAGGCATTCTCAGCTTACTCTCTCTGCCTCCTGCTTGCATCTTGAGATGTGAGCTCAGCTTTCTCTCAGCTCTCAGCTCCAGCCACCATGCCTGCCTGCTACCTTGTCTTCTGTCAAGATGATGACAGACTCTTATCTCTCTGGAACCATAAACCCAAATATTCTCTTCCTTCTACAGGTTGCCTTGGTAACTAGTGCCGCCCCTTAGCAGGGGCTGTACCACTGAAGAAAATGTCCATCTCTCTCCTATCAACTATTAACGGCCAATAGATCCTCGGGGAGGCGTGGGGCTTCCTAAGCCTCCCCCTACTCCATGACAGGATGCTGATGGGCCCGGCATTGTGCGGGTAGTGAGCTCAAGAGTGCAGTATCCATAGGGCTCCGCCCCTCCCTCCAGCTCTCACAGTCTTCCCACCCCTTTTCTGTGATGTCCCTATGCCCTGAAAGAGGTGATGGACAATCATCTTGAAGTCCAGCATTCAACAATAACCTGTTCTCAGCACTTTGACCTGCAAAAAGAAGTTTTTTGTTTTGTTTTGTTTTGTTTTTGTTTGTTTTGTTTTTTGTTTTTCTGACCAAAACTGATACAGCACTGATCTGTGATATTCAGAAGTCATTTTGACAGGCACATCATGTCCATTTAGCAAAACAGCAGCAGGAATTTCCCCCACTGGGGTTTATGATCTCCATAGTCATGGCTCTTAATCAGATTTGCAGAACTAGGAGGGAATTCTTTCCTGTGGAGAGCCTCAAATCTGATCAGAAAGCAGTTAGGTACCACCACCAAGACTTCCTACTCCTGCACCAGGGAGCCGAGCACCTTGCCTAGCAGGCTGGGCTCGCAGTTGAACACAACTGTCGATGACGGTTCTTCCCAGCAACCCGGCACAGCACCGTGAAAGGGAGACAGCAGGAAGGAGGCTTCCATCCGGGTTCCCACTGGATTTGTCTACATCCTGCAACCAGAGCACACGGTGTCTTCAGCAACATGGTTTTTCCATCTAGTTCTGGAGTGCGGCCAGCGGCGATGGTGATTGCGGACTTTGTTTTAGGGGCACCCCAGGTCTCCCTCACCCACAACTCACAGGGAGGTAGCTCACCCCGGCACTGGGGTTTTCACTGAAGAATCATTAAATTTCATTTAAATTTATGGCTTCTTGGAGTAGCTTTATACATCCATATGGTACCTCTGTTAAAACTTATTTTAAAATTTTATTAACTTACCAAATATAAAGGTTATGGTCTTTTCATAATTTTTTAGTTTTATAGTTCATACTTTCTAATACTTTGAACAGAAACTGTACCTTTCTTGTTCTTTTCTTTATTTTATTTTTTTAAGACAGGGTTTCACTGTGTAACTCTAGCTGTCCTGGAACTCACTCTGTAGCCCAAGCTGTCCTCAAACTCACAGAGATCTGCCTGACTCTGCCTCCTAGTGCTGGGATTAAAGGTGTGTGCCACCATGCCTGTAAATATTTAAAAAGCTGAAATTAGAAGTTAGGAAAGGGACACAGAGGTGGCTCAACAGTTAAGACCTGGGTTTGGTGCTCAGCACCCACATTGGGTGGTTCACACACCTGTAACTCCAATTCCAGGGGATTCAATGTCCTCTTCTGGCCCCTGTGAGCACTGCAAATGTGGTGTGCACTCAGACAAGCAGGCACACACAATACACATACATAAGTTTAAAAGAAGGTCTATGGGCCGGAGAGGTGGCTCAGTGATTAAGAGCACTTGTTTTTGCAGAAGACCCTGGCTCAATTCACAGCGCCCGCATAGCAGCTCACAGCCCTCTGAACTCCACATAAAATAAATAACTCTAAGGCATTATAAAGACAACAAGAGAAGGAAAATGATGCAGATAAAAGCATAAATTAGTGGAAAACAAGAATGAAAAAGCTAAAGATTGGCTACTTGAAAAGATAAGTATGTGGAGTACTCACTGTTTTTCTTTCCCAACTCAAATGATTCCTGTTTCCCACCCAGCAGTTCTTAAGATAACAGTTTTCTTCATTTAATTCACAAGTCACTAAACACAGAAAGAGGATTGAATTATTCACTACGGTGCCACCCACTTGATAATCGTGACATATTCTGTACCTCTCTGGACAACCCAAAACAAAACAAGACAAAAGCTGCTTAATTTATCTAACCGTACTTTTTTTTTTTTCAATCTGAAGAACTAACTTTTCCTGAGCATGTCCCTTGTTTGTTTCCATTTCCTTAGTGGTACCCAGAGACTGTGTGGAAGAGTGTTCGTGGTCCATCAGGAAATGCTAGTATCCGTGGCAGGAAGCCTGCAAGGGGACCGGGGTACACAACTTCACGGACAAAGATCAATGAATTTGAAAAGGTTGTAGTTTATGTAAGAAATTGTGATCCTCAAATGGGTACTAATTAAAAGCAGCGGTCGTGGTTTTCTTTCTTTAAAATAAGTCGTTCACAAATATTCCCACCTTAGGATAAATGCCACTGCTCATGAGATCGTTCAAACCACTGTGCAGTTTCCTGACTTGCATAAATTCTCTCTTGAAACGGAAATCATGGGAACTGTTAGCAAATCCTCCTGAGATGGGACTCTCAACATCGATGGTGTCTGTCCTGCCTGTTTAAGAAGAGCAGCGTGACAGAGCCACGGCATGCAGCTGTGTGCACCCGGAGAAAAGTAGGAATGTTCCCAACACAAAATCCTAAACTTACAGAAAGCAGTATGAGATTTTTTTTTAAAACTGTATGGCAAGTTCTTGAGCAAGACTGTGGATGCTGTATTATAGACGGCAACATTGTATCACAATGTCAAAAGGCTGGAGACACCTGCTAGACAGTTGAGAACAGAAACCCGCTGCACTGTGAGAACAGCTTTGCTGCTCCAATTTGAAAGGCAAGCACAGGTTCTGCGAAAATAGGTTGCGATTTGTGAGCAGCCGTTCGACACCAACAGCAAACGTTTACTGAGAGCATACCACGCGTCTGGCATATTCTGGGTGTTTTATGTGTAAAACTTTAACCCGTTCAATGATGGCAACCTCACCTCAATCTTACAGATAAAGAAAAAAACGAGGCTTATGTAAGGTAATTGTCCAAGGTCCCATGTGAGTGAGAAGTTCGGTCAGGACATCAAATCTCCACTCAGAGCCGCTCCACGTGGAAGTGACCCGTGCTGTCACATGCTGTCACATGCTGTCTGGCTGTGCACCCTCACCCTCTGTGGTCACCGTGGATTTGTGTGCAGACAGAGCAGCAGCTTGGCGCATGCCATCTTCCTATAGACGGTGGGGGATGTCTGCTCCGCTCTCTCCTACTCTCTGCTCGACACCACCACATCCCTGTACCTTTCACAAAGCTGCCGACCTCTTTCCCAGGGCCTCGAATCACTTTATGCTTGGGAGACTGGAGTCCTCCCTCTCTTAAACCAAGTTGCAATCCAAGGCCTTCCTAAGAGCAATGCCCCCTAGGTTAGCATTGGATTCAGAGGCTGCACTATCACACCGTGACCAAGCAGTTGACATTGCTTCTGTGTGGGAGAAAGACCTAATTATCGATCAGTTTCTCTGTCGGTGACATAGGTGGATGCAAGGCGGCTCAGTGCTGTGTCACAGCATGATCATCCCATTCATCAGAAGGGACTTACATCAACAGGAAATATCCTGCCCGTGTGGCTGTTTCTGCCTCCTTTCTATGACGCAGAGTGTCTGGGAAGGGCAACTAAGCACACTCACTCTTCCTTGCATCCACTCAGCAAAAGGCAATGGACTCCACTGGACACCAGCAAATGCTGCTTGGTTTTGTTTTCATGTAGCTCCCACCCTTATGGGATTAAATCTTCCCAAAAGGACAGCCCACTAATCAAAGAAGTACCATAAAGTATAACAGGGAGAGTCAGGAAGTTTATGAGAGAAGGAGCTCTCACATGAGTTCCAGGAAGTTTCCTCAGAGGAAAGGCATGAGTCCCGAAGGAAGACTAGAGCATACTCAGAGTGGGGATGAGCCCAGGGCTCAGTGGTATGGCACTGGCCTCGCACATTCAAGGATCCAGTTCCTGGCACCACACACAAACAAAACGAAAAGGACTCAATCGGGGCGAACGGCCTGAAGAAGAGGAGTGGGGATTACATGGTAACAGCTGAGGGGTGAAATTGTGGTACATCCGGGGACTTGGAAGAGGTGCCCAGAGCTGCCTATGTTCGCTGATCTATATAAGAGCAGAGGAACTTCCTGTCTAAAAGATCTTATCCCTGTCCAACTGGAGTTTGGAAATAGCTAGCCAGGAAGCAGCCAGCCACAAACAAGACCGGATTGTAGGTAGAGAGTACTGTGGAAGCTCCCAGGTTACCACTCACCCACCCCCTGGGGAAGCAGTGTGTGAGCCGCTCAGATGCCGCTGGGGTAGGAAGTAGGGTGGAAGCCTCTGTTGTACTTACATGTCCCACCACACGCTAAAGATAATTTTGTAAATATTTGGCAGTCGGTGAGTAGCTGCATGCTTTTTTTTATTCATTTTTTAAATCAGCATGCAAACAAATAATGGGTTTCCTTACAGCCTTTTCATACACATTTGATTATGTTGTCTCTCTCTCCCCCAAGTCTGCCCCCTGCCCCCCTCTTCTGCCTTCATATCACATATATTTTATAGAACCCCCCTTCTTCCTCCCTTCCCCCACCCTTCCTTAAGTCTTTTTCCTTCCTTCCTTCCTTTCTTTCTTTCTTTCTTTCTTTCTTTCTTTCTTTCTTTCTTTCTTTCTTTCTTTCTTTCTTTCTTTCTTTTTTTCTCATGGTCCCCTTTCTAGTTCATGATACATCCACATGCACACACACAAAAAGTAGAATCTGGGACCCACATACGAGAGAGAGCAGCTGGTCCACGCTTTTCTACTCAGTCTTTCTGGAGGGAAACTGCAACCAGGAGGCATGGAATTGGAGCAACATACGACGGGGTCCCTTCTCCTCCGGGTATGTGCTGGGAGAGAAACGAGGAGAGTCTTGTTGGTATAGAAAGTTCTCTTAAATGTTTTTGGGCCCAAACCAAACATTTGAATTGTTATATAATTTAAAATACTTACTTTGGAACTAATAAGACTTTGTTACAGTGTTTCAGAGTTAAAAGCTATCTAATCTATTCAATGTATAGGTAGCGTGTGAAACTGAATATAATGTAATTCATTTCATGGACATTTCCAGGTCATACCAGGATGCTGAGAGCTGCCTTCCCTTCTCCCTGCCCTCCTGGGTCTATGTTCCCATGGCCTTCAGCTGGGAGTGGAGAAGTCTGAAGCAGGCAAGTGTAGGTATTGAGGGAAAGTTCTAACTTCTTACTTTAATGGTAACAAAACAACCATTTCCTACTTATTACTAATAATAGCAATAAAAGCAACAGGCAGTATTCATCAAATGCTTACAAAAGGTTAAATTATTTAAAAAAGCTGTTCCCTATGCCGGGTGGTGATGGCACATGCCTTTAATCCCAGCACTCAGGAGGCAGAGAAAGGCGGATCTCTGTGAGTTCAAGGCTGGCCTGGTGTACAGAGTGAGTTCCAGGACAACCAGGACTGTTACACAAAGAAACCCTCTCTTGGGGGGGGGGGTTTGTTCCTTTATTAATAGGGGAAGATGTAACACTAATTGTAAAAGTCTTATTAATAAAAACAAACCCAGAGGCAGATATTGGAGTGAACGCTGGAAGACCAGAGAAGCAGAATAAGCCACACCTTCGCTTCTCCAATTCCTCAGCTGATCTGTTTCCTCAGACTGGAAGCCTCTGAGTCCTCATCCAAATGGATCTCAGCTGAACTGATGCTAAAAGCCTAAAAGCTTAAAGGGCCTCTAGTTCCTGGTCCTTGTGCCTTATACACCTTTCTGCTTCCTGCCATCACTTCCTGGGATTAAAGGCGTGAGTCACCATGTCTGGCTGTTTCCAGTGTGGCTTTGAATTCACAGAGATTCGTGTGGATCTCTGCCTCCAGAATGCTAGGATTAAAGGCGTGTGTGCCACCATTTTCTGGCCTCTATGTCTATCTAGTGGCTGTTCTGTTCTCTGACCCCAGATAAGTTTATTAGGGTGCACAATATATTGGGGGACACAATATCACCACAGGAAGACACTTGTAACACAGCACATATATGAAGGTCAGAGTACAACTTTCAGGAATCAGTTCTCTCCTTTCTCCATGTGGTCCAAGAATCGAACTCAGATCATCAGGCTTGGCAGCAAGAACCTCACTCCACTTTCGGGGCTCAGTGCTAAGTGCTGTAAAATGCCTTCTCATTTGACGCCGTGTCTTCCCGATGCACACACACCGCTGTAAGTCTGTATTGCTAATATGGGATTTTCAAATCAGAGACTGAAGCAAACAGCTGAAGTCACACAAAGGCCTGTATGTGGAGCTGGCTCTCCAATCAGATCCTCTGACTTCCAGGCCCACACGGAGGCAGTGGACTCTCAAGATGCCAGTGAGCTATGCTGCCCCCTACTGGGGAGAGAAGCCATTGGCCCTCATCCAACGCATCCTTTGACTGCCCCAGCCATCTACCGGGGAGCCTGGCATAAAGACCCTGCTCCAGAAGGGATACACTGATCAGCAATATTTGACCTTCCTGCCTGGACTGTAGGAGTGTGACTATAAGACAATCAGAGGCTGCAAGAACAGGGCTGGTATGGGAAGGCACTGAGGAAACAAAGGAGACTGTAATGTAGCCAGAAGATAGCCAGGCTCCCAGGGACAGGGAGCCCCTGGACTGTTTGACGTAGGAACCAACTCCCAGACCAGTCCTGAGACTACATCTGTGAGACCTGCAGAGTGAGGATGTGTTCTGCTCCCCCAGGGGCCTGTGGGGTGCTACATCCCACGTGGCTTGTTCCTGGAAACCTAACTGGGGTCACACGGGAATGAAGAAATGGCAGACAGCTACAGAAGAGCTGGGTTGTGATCAGTCTGGTGGAGGGCACCTACCAGGCAGCCCACCATGTTGATTATGTACAGCGCAAGAGGAAGTATGGGAGGTCTCTGCAGAGGAGCCGTCTCAGGCTAAGATCCAGGAAGAGGAAGCTGTGGTCTACATGCTCTGTACACAGGTCTTAGCTAAAGGTCAATTGTTCGTTTCAACACTCATGCTTGGGCCAAGGGAAGGCTTTGCCATTCTTCTGAGCCAACCTAGAGAAGGAAGGCTTTGCTATTCCCGTGGGTCCGTGATATGGCCATGCTCCCATCAGTAATACACGTTCACTCAGGACTTCCTCTGCTCCCCACAACTGGGCAGCCCCTGAGACGGCCTCCTGGTTCTCCCCGTCTCTGGAACTTTCAGTAAGCCCCAAGCATCTGGAGTGACCTGAAGTTCTAACACTGACAACAGTGCCTGTCTGGTGTGCGTCTCCTTTGTAAGGGAGGCAGTCGTGGGTCCTTACATGAGGGTGTGTGCTACAGAGGCCAGATGGAATGCCAGGGAAGAGGGATATGGCAAAGACTGGGAGAGGGGGAGCCTGGTACTGCTCAGCCAGGAGCCAACAAACTGCTCATCCTGCCGAAGTCTGTGGAAGCCCTGATGAGAAACTCTAGATAATCACTTTGTGTCCTCTTTCAAAAGTATATTGTAATTGGAGTGTGCGTGTGTGTGTGTGTGTGTGTGTGTGTGTGTGTGTGTGTGTGTGTTGTTCTTTGTTTTTTGCTCTTTGGGGACCCGCCACCCTGCTCCCAAATAATCACACAGAGACTTATTCTTCCTTATGAATGCCTGACCTTAGCTTGCCTTATTTCTAGCCAGCTTTTCTTAAATTATCCCATCTACTTTGTGCCTCTAGGATTTTACCTTTCTCTACTTCTTACTCTGTGGCTTTCTGTGTAGCTGGGTGGCTGCCCCCTGGGGTCCTCCTCTCCTTCTCTTCTCTTCCCAGATTTCTCCCTCTATATATTCTCTCTGCCTGCCAGCCTGCCTATCCTTTCTCCTGCCTTGCCATTGGCCATTCAGCTCTTTATTAGACCAATCAGGTGTTTTAGACAGGCAAAGTAACACAGCTTCACAGAGTTAAACAAATGCAACATAAAGGAATGCAACACATCTTTGCATCATTAAACAAATGTTCCACAGCATCAACAAATGTAACACATCTGGGTCAGGAGGCATGAAACAGCGTGTGATCGGTCCCCAGCTTTCCAAGGACTCTGCAACTGGATTTACTATATCCTGTATTTGTGAGTGTATTTCCCCATTTCTTACCTTAATAAATCCCTGATACCCCTTAATCAGACTGTCATGGATTTTGATAACACAGTAGTATGGCTCAGCTTGCTGCACCAATCCCGGTGGTCTGAAGTGGATCCCTGGGACCCACATAAAAGTTGAAGGAGAGCACTGTCTCCACAAAGTTGTTCTCTGATCTCCACATGAACTCCAGGGTAAGAATAAAACACACACACACACACACACACACACACACACACACACACACACACACCAATAATTTAAAATATATATATTTTTTGACATTCTGTTCAGTGAGCTTCTGGGAGGAGAATGTTACAGTTGTCACAGGGGAGAGACAAGCTGCCTAATGATTCGTATGGAATGTTTCACACTGAGCTTTCCATTCCGGGTAATTTTCTAGAGAAGTTATAACTGGAGGGTATCTGACATGCCTTTGAAGCCCGTGCACTGAGAAGGTCAAGCCGTGACTGCATTAAAGAGATGTCTTGTGGATCCCAAGGCGTTCTGTTGCTAAAATAGCACTGTCGAGTTCCCTAAGCCCTAGAAAGGTGTATAGACATATTTTTTTCCTTGTGCCCATGTGCTTGGTTTCATTTGTCTGCTAGTGAATGCTAGTGAAATGTTTGGCAAGGACTCTGTGAAGGCCTTTTCTGTAGGAATCCCAGCAGTTACCTTTTCTCGTCTTCCTACATCCTCTAGGAATCTCCTACTGAAACGCTGTTCTCTGCCATCTATATTATTTTTGCTGTATCCAAATGCTGCTATGTTAACCTGACATTTTTTCAATAATTTACCTTTTCAAAACTTGAGTCTGGTGTGGTAGCACACACATATAATTCCAACACTTGGGAGATGGAGACAAGAGGATCAGGAGTTCAAAGCCATCCTCAACTACACAGTGAGTTCAAGGCCAGCCTGAGCTACATGAGACCCTGTCTCAAAAAAATTAAATGCATAAATAAAAATTTAAGACTTGTTTGTATCCCAAGTTACTTCTATCATCCTTAGTTTGATAAAGTATATTTTGCATACACTTAAAGTAAGTTTTAATTATGAAATATTTGACGTTTGCCTGTATTATCCTGAGTAAGTATAACCATAACTTAAACAAAGATATGAAAGAGTTAAAAGTCAGTATTCTTTACAGATAACAAGGAATTGCTTCTAAAGTGGATGTATACAGATTCATGTCAGAGCTGACTGAAGTATGGTTTGTGTCACACGCCTTTAATCCCAGCACTCAAGAGGCAGAGGCAGGCAGATCTCTGAGTTTTAGATTAGCTTGGTCTACATAAAGAGTTCCAGGACTTTCATGGCTACATAGTGAGACCTGGTCTCAAAAACAAACAAACAAACAAACAAACCAATGAGAGCATGACTGGGAAGAACAACTTCATCTGTTCATCCTGTGGCTCTTTCTCCCAAACACTCCGTGGTTTAACAAGTCCCTGGTAAAATACTGAGCCAGGGCACCTCAATGAGCTGCGGTCAAGCCCCACACCAGAAATCTGATGGACAGACTTCTATACTATGAGAATCATTGGGCGGAGACAAGGAAATAACTTCAGTACTTCCTTGGGAGTCGAAGATGGCAGGCAGTAAGAACTTAACGCAGGGGAGGGGATGTTACAGGATGGCAGGATGTTACAGACTGCAGTCACAGTCATTCTTCATCTGCTCTCATGGTTCCTGGGAACAGAGACAGGAAGTTCTCAGTCCTCAATGTCTCACAGTGGAACTCCTACCCCACCCCAAGACTCACAGTCCTGGGAAAAGGTTCGCATGTAGTTGAAGCCTTCTCCTGGATAAGCCTGTACAAATGGGTTAGAAGGTTTTATTTTCTACCAACATGCATTTCTCCCCGTGCCCTGCCCTTTTCCTTACACCAACCGAGTCATCACAACCATTGCTTGACATATACAGAGAGTGAGGTGTCGGCATTTCCGGTAACTCAGACGGGAGGATTTCATCTGCTGGAAAACAGCACCAGCCCACTGTCAGGTCTACACCGTCCATAGATTTCATCCATTCAGTTTGGCTTTTGGAAGCTTTGTGTGGGTATGGATTCTTACCTGTTTTGCTTGCTCTTGATGTTGGTTGAATGATGAATGAATGAATGAATGAATGAATGAATGAATGAATGAATGAACCGACCCTGGTCCTTTCCCACCATTCATGAAAAGCACTATAAGGTGAGTAAGGACAAAATAAGAAACCCTCAGTGTCTGACCGCCAAGGATCAGGAGACGATGAGGAACGGAGGGGAGACTTTCCATGGACTCGGTCATGCCGTCAGCAGGGAGCGCTCGGTGAAGAGTGTGTTCCAGCACCTAGAACCTCTGAGGGCTCACGGATGTTAACAGTGTCTGTTCCCTCTCCTTGGACAGCTCCCATCCTTTGGAGATAACAGTGTGGCGCCGTGATGCCTGTCCTTAAGTCTCTGATGCTCTTTGCAACCTGACAAAGACAGCAACCTATTGTTAGGTCCGGCTCAAAGCTTTCAAAATGCCTCATCCGCCAAGCCAAACTTGACTGCCTAATATCAGCCCTGACTTCCAAGAGCTGCCCAATATTATTTACTTGTAGGATTTTCAATAGGAATGTTTAAAAATATATGCCCCCGAAAGTGACACCCATTGTAAGATTTCCCCATCTGCAAGAATCTCAGAATCATAGAAAAACAAGCCCTTGGACAGATACTGAGTCTTGATCTGGGGCTTGGAAAAATCCCAGACACGGTGGGAAATCCGCTTCAGACAGAACTAGCATGCAGGCCAGATTAGGTTTCCTCCGGAGTGGGTGCTTCACCAGCCACCACCTCCCACAGTAGATGCCCGCTTGCCTAGGGACATCACCTATCCCCAGGAGCCCATAGTCGGGTCGGGGCGCAGGTGTGGTGGGGCAGTGACCTTGGAGAGGCCGCGCCCTTCCCGGTTTGGCCTTGGCAGTCTCCCGAGCCACCTCTGCCCTGCGCCCGCCCCGCAGGCGGCACCCACGCCCGCCCGGCAGCCCCGCGCCGCGCCGCCGTCCTGGAGGATTTGTCAGTGCGCCCTATATAGGTGCAGACAGCTGCCATCTGTTATGTTTAGTAACACCACCCCGCGCCCCCTCCTCTGTGAACAAGCCGGCCTCGGTCGTAAGTTACGCCAGGAAGACAGTTTTAAAGGACGCTCTCTTGCAAGCCGGCTTCCCGCAGCGTCCTTTCTCTCTCGGCCTCCTGGGTGCTCCCAGTGCGGGGCTGCACCGGGGTCTACAGGCAGCTGCTTACAGGGAACAGGCACAAAGCTCCTCTCTTCCCTCCGTGAGTTCACTGGAGAGAAAAATCTGTGATGTGTGCACCATTTTAATGCATCGCATTTCAGTTCTGCAAATGGGAAGTGTAAATTGGGCTCCAAGACGATGGTGAATCAGACCCGGCCGTCATGATTAATTTATCACCGCGCTCCAGATACATCAGCTAAGATAATGTGCATTTAAAGCATCGCTTCCCCCTGCCTTTGTGCTTGCTGGAAAACGTGAAGGGCAGATCACTAGAGAAAAAAAAAAAAGAAAGAAAGAAAATCTCACCCTCTTCTTGTATTTAGTTTGGCAGGGCATGGCCACAACTAAATACTTGAAACCCAGGTCCTTCCACCATTTAAAACTGAATTTGCCAACTCGAGGCTTGTTTTGTTTTTAATTAGTATAGGGGCCGTTTCTCTCTCTTCTTTAGCACTCATCCACACACCCTGAACTTCTCATTAACATTAATGTGGAAAGATAAGCATTTGCCCCCTACCTCAGGCAACTTCTGCTTTTCAAACTGCTTAGTCACTGATATTATCCAGGACCTTGCCATTCAGTGTGACCCATGAAGAGAGTGTATCAGTATCACTTCTCAGACCTTAGGAAACGTAGGCTCTCAGATCCATACAGGCCTGACTTAGTAAACACAATAAAAGTGCAAGACCTCCACTTTTATTATTATTATTATTATTATTATTATTATTATTATTATTTGGGTTTAGAGAAAAGGTCTCATTCTATAACCCAGGCTGGTCTCCTGGAACTCAGTAGGTAGCTCAGACTAGCCTTGAATCCAAGGTGTTCCCCTACCTCAGCCTTCCAAACACGGAGATTGCAGGTATGAGCCACCACACCTGGCTGAGACATTCAACTTCAAAGTTTGAGAGAAATCCATCTATGTTTCAAAGCCGCAGATACCTCTGCCTAGACCTCTATGAATGTTTAATAAGTAGTCCAGGTAATTCTTCTAAGTGGGGTGGAGATCACTCGTGTCTGAAGTGTGTCTAGGGACTCAGATGATTTTTATGCTCATGACATCACCCGAATCTATTGAACCAACTGAACAGTCTCAAAGTACAGGACAGGTTTATCTGTTTAGTCATCCACGAGTTACAGATGCAAGAAAGCTTATTAATCACAGTGTCTGGTTACATAACGCCACATCTAGTCCTCCAATTAGGAGCGCTCAGCACAGAGGAGGGTTTCCCCTTTATGTAATTGGCACATTCACCCTCCGATTACGGGCATGAGAAAACCTCTTGCTGGCCATCAAAGCCATTCAAATGGCCCGACTTTATTGAAACAGTACCTTTCATTCAGAAGGATACAAAAGGCCTTTATGCAGATGTTCAGCACTGTGGAGGGTTATACTGGAGGACAGTGTCTGGTTCTGGGCTTGTCAAGAAGAGGGTGGTAGAAACCTTGACAGGGTTCTGAAGAAACTCATAACAGTTATTTGGAAAATTCAAAACCACATCTTCGAATTGGGGAGTATCATCTGGGAAACTGGTCACCTGTCACTATACAAACAAACAATGAGCCCTCAACTGCAGCTTGAGAAATTTCTTTTATAAAGAGCAAAGGAGGTAAGGGTGCTGTCCAGTTAGGCGAGTACTTCTCTAGCTTCCCTGAGGGCCCAGGTTCAATCCTCGACATAGCCTAAACCAGTAGTAGTGGGTGAAGGCCTGGGATCTTGAAGAGTGGAAGCCAAAGCACCAGGTCATCCTCAGCTACATATAGAGTTCGAGGTCAGCCTGGGATACAGGATAAGGAGGGGAGGGGTGGGGAAACTGTAGCCGGAAGTAGAGGAAGTGGGAAGAATCACTCTGCCGCAGAAGCTTTCACCCTGCCTGCCGGCCATTTCAGCCACCTGGGGAGACGTTAAACATCTTGGCCCCTTATCCACTCATGCACATTGCCCGGCTACCCAGGTGACGCCAATGTGCATCCCCCAGTGAGTCAACTCCAACTTTAATGTCATGGGCACCACCTGGAGGTGGGGCGATACGATACAGAGTCTGAATCAGCAGTCTGGGGCCAGGTCAAAGTTCCTGCGGTTCTGAGAAAGTCCCATGTGATATGGAAGCTGTGGGGCTTGGAGTCAAGCAGAATTGTTTCAGAAAGAGTTCGTGATCTGTTTGCTTGGTGCCATCTGCCAGCGTACAAAAGAGGTAAGTCCAACCACGTCCAAAACCAGTGGCCAGAAGAGCAGGCTTGGGCGTGGCTCAGTAGCCTTAGCATTTGCCTAGCTTGTGGAGAGTGCCCAAGTTCCATGCCCACACTGCAAAGAAGAAAAGAAAGGAAAGAAAACCAAACTCATTGAGGAATAGTCCCTCCAAAGAAAGAATTTAACCACGAGAAGTAGCTCCTGGAGTTGAAAAGCCTTTGGAGGAGAATCTAAAGGTAGAAACTTGTCTGGGCATCCTGTCCCCGCTGTTCTCAGGACCCCGCTTCTTAAGACGGTTTTAGCAGAAGCAGAGTTCCCGTGATGTATACCTGGAGCAGGTGGCCCTGAGGGCTGGGATGCAGGTACTGCTGAGTCCATGCTAGTAACACCTGGTCCAAAGCTGCACCGTCTCAGAACCTAGAGGTCTTGTTGGCCATGGAAGAGAGGCCGGTGCCGGAAGGGGAAATCAGTAGTAACACCTTCAAAGTTGTTTCCTGTGTCAGCTAGGAAGCTCACTGAAGAAACTTTCAGAGAACTGGCAAAGGTTACCCAGACACTGGCACGCCTTTAATCCCAGCACTCGGGAGGCAGAGGCAGGTGGATCTCTGTGAGTTTGAGGCCAGCCTGGTCTACAGAGTGAGTTCCAGGACAGCCGGGGCTTTACAGAGAAACCCTATCTGGAAAAAAACAAAAAAAGAATTGGCCCATCAGCATTTCATCACGAATGGGGGAGGGGGCCCATGCGGCTAATAAGGTGCCTCTGCTCCAGTAAATATCCTCCCGCCCACTCCTGGAGGAAACTCTGATTAAATTCAAAGGGGCACACACAAGAAGATACAATGTAAGCATGGGGGAGGGGAAAAGGGTGCAAAACAACTAAACTTCATTACAGAAATGTGAAGCAAATTTTCAAAAGCATCCACTGTAGGAGCTGGAGGTGTACCTCAGCTGGCGATGGGCTTGCCTGCCCTGCATGCACGAAGCCACGGGTTTGGTCTCCAGCATTGCCTAAGTCACGTGTGGTGGTGCATGCCTGCAATCTCAGCACTGGGGAGGTGGAGGCAGGAGGATCAGAAGTTCAAAGACACCTTCTGCTACCTATTGAGTAGAAAGCTAACCTAGGATACCTGGAACCCTGTCAAAGAGAGAAAGAAAACGATCCACGGTAGGGAACAGCTGTACTCAGTGGTAAAATGTTTGTCTAGTCTGTATGAAGGCCTGTGTTTCATCCCCAGGACTGAAGGAAGGGACACACACACACACACACACACACACACACACACACACACTTACGGCGAGCCTAAGTGACAGGGCTTAACAAGTACTATTTCGTGTGGTCTTTTTGACCATCTTACAAAACGATTATTTTACAAAGAAGAGTCCAGAGTCCAGAGAAGGAAGAAACTTGACCAAGGCCTGGCCGGTAGAAAGTGGGAGAGCCAGGCATCGGCTCTGCTTCATTTAATCCCAGGATCCCCACTCCACGCACAGACGTGTGCTAACAGATCTGGCTGGCAGCTTGGAATGTCTATAGCTATTTCTGCTGCCATAGCAGAGGGTTCGTGCCTTCCCCAGGCTTTGGTCTAAATAGTTTTAAAATGCAACCGTTTAATTTTAAAATTAGCTCAGTTCCCCAGAGATAAACTCTTTAAAGGTCAGATGTTAACTTAATCCTTTTTGGGTTATCACTGAAAAAGATCAACAGAGTTGACCTTGACTGAGCTGCCTGGCAGGCTTGGGGACCCACCGTCTCTTCTGAACCACTGAACACAGACCCTGCTGTTACGGGAAGGGGCGCTTTCCACGCCTTTGATAGCAGGCACATTTGTTTTTCGTGACAAGACCTGGAGAAAAAAGACTTAATACCCATCTTCAATGTGAATGGAATCATGCCCCAGGGAACCCCAGGCTGGCCACATTAGACACGGATGACGGGCACGGCTTAGGGGCCAGAAAGGGTGGGCTCCAGACACCCTCTCAGGCCTGTCTGCACTCGGAGGAGCTTCCCTAGGATAAACCTCGCAGAGATCCGAATCCACCACACACTCTGGCCAGGACTGAATTCCAGGATTAACCCAACGCACAGTTTGCCTGGGAAGGAGCAAAACTGTCGGCGAGAGTCAATTCAGAAACCCACGATACAAGACAGGCATACAAAGTCGCTGCTGCCTCCTCGGATAAGGCTGGGCTGGGCTGGGCTGGGCCACCCTGAGAAGATGCCCCGTTCAGGACGGTCAGGATGAAGTCTGAGCCCACTGCCCCGACCCCAGCCAGCTGGCTGCTGTGGGGGCATCTGTGACCCACCTCCATCCTTCTTTCCACTGGCTGGGACGCTAATGCACCCAAGTAGGGCCAACCAGGACCCTTTCCTGGAGTTTTTGAAACTGGAAGACAAGCAAAAGGAATGTGTGTCACTGGAGGGAGGCCCTGTGAAGGGCTGAAGCTAGGCGATGATATCACCAGCCTCTTTTCATCCCCTGCTGAGGGATGTTGTGAGGGCCAAAGTTATGTTTCAAGTTTTCTTTTCCTTTTTTTTTTTATTATTTTTTATTTTCATTAAGAATTTTTTTTTTCGGGCCGGGCGTGGTGGCGCACGCCTTTAATCCCAGCACTCGGGAGGCAGAGCCAGGCGGATCTCTGTGAGTTCGAGGCCAGCCTGGGCTACCAAGTGAGTTCCAGGAAAGGCGCAAAGCTACACAGAGAAACCCTGTCTCGAAAAACCAAAAAAAAAAAAAAAAAAAAAAAAAAAGAATTTTTTTTTTCATTTTACACACCAAAGATCCCCCTCTTCCATCCTCCCCCTCCCAACCTACCCCCCAATCCCCTCCACAAGAAGGCAAGGGCCTCCCATGAGGAGGCACATCCAGTAGAGGCAAGTCCAAGCCCCTCCCCCTGCCTCAAGGCTGCACGAGGTGTCCAGCATAGGTTACTGTGCGGAAGAGATCCATAAAGCAAAACCGCCTCTAACCTGTAAGCCGCCCCCTTGCCCAAGGAGAGATACTTCGAGACTGCTGGAGGTTAATGTTTGTGAGAGATAACAAGCCACACGTTTCCACTCCTCTAAACAAATTTGTTTGGCCCAGCTGCATCTGATGGACTTGATTGGTCACATATAGGCAGGAGGTATGCAGGCAGGAAATACGTCAGGATGTATGCTTGGCCCTGATTGGACCTGGTGGGAAATACATAGCCTTCTAGGTTTGTCTTTATAAGCCTCTGCAAAATGTGACTCCTCACCATATTCTGGGAACCCCAGAATGACCCTGGCCAGAGTCTCTCACCCTGGCCAGTATTAGATTAAAGCTTGCTTCCAAGGGGCTCACAATTGCGGGAGTGGTCTTATTCTCACCCGCTGGGATGAACAATGTAGGGAGCTAACCTGGCCAACAGAGGACGTCCAGAACTGAAGAGGAAAGCGGTGCGGGTGCCTTCCAGGGCCTGGCTCGGTGGCCTCTGAGACCTGGCTGTGTTCCTTCCTAACCAGCACAAGCCGATGCCGAACTCTGTGTAGTTAAGCTGCTGTCCCTGGTATCCAGGAAAGCCCTCCTCACGCACAGGCAATGGGTAAATCTGAGCTAGTCCCTCTCACTTCGTCTTAATTTTCATATCCTTGCCTCTCAGTGCATAGGCACACCTTTTCTACTAGGGACAGTTTTCTCCTGTTTTAAACCCTTCAGGGATGCTTGGTGGGACGCACCTGCAATTGTAGTACTCGGGAGGTGGAGACAGGAAGATGGAGGGCCAGACTGGGCTGCCCAGCGAAAGGCATTGCTAGACCACCTTTCCGACATTATGACATCATGTTGTCCTCTGTGAAGTTCCTGTTAGCGAACCCTGCAATCGGGTGACATGAGTGAATCAATCAATCAATCAATCAATCACAAAATGGTTTCAGTTTATGATTCCGTTTGGGGACACAGTCATAGCTGTCCTGAGCCACAAGTTGAACACACCTGGACATGGTTTTAACAAGACAGAGAAAAGATGGTTCAGTGGTTAAGATCATATACTGCTCTTGAGAGGTCCAGAGTTCGGTTCCCGGCACCCACATCAGCAGCTTACAACTGTTGGAATTCTGCCCTTACTCCAGCTGTGTGACCACACCTGTGCAGTTCAGGAGTTAAGCAAAAGGTCTTGCATCTTAACGTCATCAGCGTGCACTGGTAACTATGTGTGGGCGGCGTGGTCACACAGTCAGCACATGTGTGGTGTAGCTCCATACCGGGAGCCCTTAAAAAGCCAGATGCAGGCTCCACCCTCTCTCTCTGTTCGCTCTGCTCTGTTCTTTCTCCCTCCCCCTCCCCTACCATCTTTCTCTCTCTCCTCCCCAAGCCTGTGTGTCCCCATCCCCCCCTTTCCTCAAACAAAGCTCTTTGTAACTAAGTAGTCGTGGCCATGGCTCATGACTCCCCCCCCCCCCCCCCCCCCCCCCGCACCAACCAGTGCCAACACCAGTTTATCATCCTCTCAACAACCACCCTTCCTTCCTTCCTTCCTTCCTTCCTTCCTTCCTTCCTTCCTTCCTTCCTTCCTTCCTTCCTTCCTTCCTTCCTTTCTTTCTTTCTCTTTTTTCAACCTAGTATTTTTGTTAATTCTCTGGGAATTTGATGCACTCCAATCAGACTCACTTCCCAGTCCTTCCATGTCCATCCCCCAACTCTTGTGACCCCACTCCCTATAAAAGTAAAAATAAGGGCTGGAGAGATGGCTCAGAGGTTAAGAGCACTGCTTGCTCTTCCAAAGGTCCTGAGTTCAATTCCCAGCAACCACATGGTGGCTTACAACCATCTGTAATGAGATATGGTGCCCTCTTCTGGCCTGCAGGGACACATGCAGACAGAACACTGTATACATAATAAATAAATAAATCTTAAAAAAAAAAAAGTAAAAATAAAAATAAGAATAAAAAGCCAGGAAGACACTCAGGAGACAGAGGCAGGTGGATCTATGAGTCTGAGGTCATCCTGGTCTACAGAGTGAGTTCCAGGACAGCCAGGGCTACACAGAGAAACCTTGTCTTGAAAAGCGAGAGAGAGAGAGAGAGAGAGAGAGAGAGAGAGAGAGAGAGAGAGAGAGAGAGAGAGAGAGAGAGAGAGAGAGAGAGAGAGAGAGAGAGAGAGAGAGAGAGAGAGAGAGAGAGAGAGAGAGAGAGAGAAATTTACAAATGTGAGTGTGGTGGTCTGAAAGAAAATAGCCCCCAAAGGGATGGATTGGCACTACTAGGAGGTGTGGCCTTGTTGGAGTAGGTGTGGTCTTGTTAGAGGAAGTATATCACTGTGGAGGCGGGCTTTGAGGTCTCATTTACATTCAAGCCACGCCCAGTGAGGCCAGCCACTTCCTGTTGTCTTCTGATCAAGATGTAGCCAGCAGCTTGTCTGCCTGAATGCCGCTGTGCCCACTGCCATTCTCCCAGCCATGATGATAATGGACTAAGCGTCTGAACTGTAAACGAGCCCCCACAATTCAATGTTTTTCCTTTGTAGAAGTTGCTGAGGTCATGGTGTCTCTTCACAGCAATAGACACCCTACCTAAGACAATGGTTTTGTTCAGAGTGAGTTAACTTCCTGCTATTTCTCTAACGACGTCCCGCGTTGATCCTAGAGGGGAGGGCTGGGAGAGGGTGGGCGTGCCTTGGCCATGAATCACAAGATCGGCAATCGCCCAAGTGCATTTTACTAACGGTCTCGATCATGAATCCCGTTGGTCGCTGTTCGGGAAGATCACTGGTCCATTTTGTCAATGCAGTTCAGATAAGTGGTCTTCATGATTTTCTAACCTCTTTGCCCCATCCTTTCTTTCTCTTACTGTTCAGCATCTGGAGAAATTTCTACATGATCTCTCTATAGTGTGCCTAGAAGAAAGAAAAAAATTCTTGGTGTTTAAATTCAAAACAACACCCTCTCTCATGCTAAGGATCAAATCCAGGGCCTTGTGGTGGGCTGTGCCCTCTGCTCTTGAGCTCCAGCCCAGCCCAAGTTCAATGACTTAAATCTTTAGCATATTCAGTTCACTTTCATGGGCAAGATAGTTCAACCATTTTTTTTTCTGTTATTGTAAACGTTTGTTCTAAAATTAAAAGCGTGGGTCTGAAGAGATGGCTCAGCAGTTAAGAGCACTGGCTGCTCTTGCTAAGGACCTCAGTTCAGTCCCCGGCACCCACAGGAGTCTGTGACTCCATTTCCAGGGGATCCTTCTACCTTCCAGGAGCAGGAAGCATGAAAGTGGTGTGTGTGTGTGTGTGTGTGTGTGTGTGTGTGTGTGTGTGTATATATATATATATATATATATATATATATATATATATATATATGCAAGACACACAGAAAACAAACAAACAAAAATACATCTTTTCCTTTTCTTTTTTCTTTTCTTTCCTTTTCTTTTCTTTTCTTTTTTCTTTTTTTCTTTTTTCTTTTTTTTTGAGACAGGATTGATTTCTCTGTGTAACAGCCCTGGCTGTCCTAGAACTTGCTCTGTAAATCAGAATGGCCTCAAACTCACAGAGATCTGACTGCCTCCCCAGTGCTGGGATTAAAGGCACATGCTATACATGCTATCACTGCCTGACATATAAATAAATCTTTAAAAAACAAAATTAAGAGCAAAAGAAAAAGAGAACCTTAGAGGCCAAGTCAGGGGCCAACAAACTACAACTAGGAGGGTTAAAGTTTTGTAAAATAAAGTTTTATTGAAACACAGCTATGTCCATGTGGTTCTGTGCGTCTGTGACTGCTTTGCACTTAGAACAAGCAGAGTTGAATTGCAAGAAACTGATCTGCACAGACTAAAATATTTGCTGTTGGCCTCTTTCAGTACTTTTTCTGACTCTTGCTAGTTAAGTTCTAGAGAGGAAGAAGGGGGGGAGAGAGGCTCTCTCCCCACAAAAGGAGGTAAGCTTGGTCTGCAGAGAAAAAGGTTGGTGTTGAATTTAAGAGCCTATGACTAGAGCTTAGAGCATCCTGGGCCCTGGAGAACAGGCAGAGCGCGGAGTTGGAACAGAAATCAGGGATCTCAAGGTAGACCTTCTGGTAGACCATTATCTTTAATTCTGGTTCTTCTAGGTGTTGTGAAGAAGTCATTACTATTTTGTGAGCTTGTGTGCACCTATGTGTGTTGACATCATAATGCTGCTGGTCCTAGAAAGGGGGGGTGGGAAGAAAGGAAGGGATGGGTGTACACTGGACATTCATCATGTGTGGGTATGCAGGAGGTGTCCACGTGAGTGTGGCCACCAGAGCTTGACATCTGCTGTTTTCTTTGATCTCAGTGGCTCTCAACCTCTTCTTTTTAAAGTTGGTGCCCGCTAGTGGCTGACAGACTGGCTGACCAGCTAGCCCTCCCAAGAGTCTTCTCCCTGTTTCCCTGACTTCTGTTCTAGGGCTAAGGGTGCATGGGCGACCACTACGCTCAGCCTTTTTACATGGGTGTTGGGGGTCTGAACTCAGGTCCTTGTGCTTACACACCAGGTACTTTACCAACGGATCCATCTCCCCAGCCCAGAGTCCTTGTGGATGGAAGAGACAGCCTGTTTTCCATCAGATAATTGCTGCTGCTTGGGAACGAAGTTCCGCTGTTCTGAGATACAAGGTGACAGCGGTTTAGGACAATGACTGGAGGTCTTCCGCTGCCTTTTCGGAGTCTGCACCAGGACACTGTAGAAGATGACAGCAAATGCCTGATCACTCTGTGCCTTCAGTCTTGAAGGGGAGCGAGGCAGGTTCCATGTTGCCGGTTGCTCCTCAAGTGACTGGCATGTCTGTGTGGAGTTAAGCGGGAGCGTGACCCAAAGTAAAAGAGACAGATGTCAAATAAAGACAAGGATGGCATCTTCCCTGCGTTTAGGTACCTGAGGACATAAGTGAGGAGTCAGCGCTTTTCAGTGAAGGCAGTTCCTAAGTGCCTGTTATGCAATCGGTGGGAAGAGAAACAGTCTCTGAACTCCGGCAAAGACAAAGGATGTCACGTGGCTCAGATGCCCCATCCTCGATGCCAGGATAATTTTTTGGAGCCCTATTTCAGAACTTAAGCAGAAAGAGAAGACAGATCTTTGGCTAAGTGGTTCCCAAAAAGTGTTAAGGGGACTGCTGAGAGGGTGACAGCTATCTGATGGCAAACCGGGTCTCTGGGCTGCTGCTTCGGGAATTCTGCCTAGGACAGGATCCCAGTGCTGGGGGGCTCCTGCTGCGTGATGAACATTCTGCCTCTGTGCTGTCCAGCCACCAGCTACACACAGACCATAACTATGTAGCCCTTGAAGGATCGTTCACACAGCCTGAATTCTCACTTTCCTTTTTAATGTACAGGAAGCTTTTTTCAGAGACCTTGCAGAATGCTCGCCTTTGGCTTGCTAGAGCATTGTGAGTCTGGAGAGGCAAAATGTTACAGATTGTGAGTCAAAATCCCCTTGGGCTATTTAAACCCATAAAGAGCCATCTACCTTAACTTTTATATTTGACCCAATGAGCATGCTTGTGCTGGGTAAAATTTATGGAAACACAGAAACTTAGGAGACCACCTCTGGGCTCCAGCGACACTAGAGCAAAAAATGCCACATCCGAAACCTAAGGCTTTAGCTTTTCTGCGACCCTGAAGCTCCCGCCAATATAACTGGTGAATATCTTGATCTGACTTTTTGATGTTGTTCTGCGGCTACAAAAGGTCATGCAGTCTTTTCTATTGTGGGATGTGTTATTGCAAGGTAACCTGGATCTCTCATCAGGCCATGATCTCTTACATTAAGCTAGGAATAAACTTTCCCTTTTTCTCCCCTTTAAAGTAGAATTTGTAATTTCACATGGATACATCTGATACCTTTTAATTTATAAGTTAAATAGCCCCAGGGTTGGGATACAGCTCAGTGGTAGGTAGACAGCTTGCATGAGCCCTAGGTTCTGACCCAGAGCAGGAGGGAAAGCAGAGAAGGGGGAGAAGAGGAAGGGAGAGGAGGGGAGGAGAGGGGAGAGGAGGGAAGGGGAGGGGAGGGGGGAAGTGAGGAAGCCCGCCAGCTACAGTTCCGGTGCAAGACACTAGATTGCTTTCCAGGTACCAAGTGTTCTCATACCACTTCAAAATTAAAAGGGATGACTAAAGGCCTGGCTTCGGGAACAGTGGACAGCGTCATCGTGGCCTGTTTTTGTTAAGTTCCCTCAGCATTGTCTCTGGAGAGAATTCTTGAGCGTTCTGGCAAGTTCTCAGACATAAATAACATCAGAGAGGGCGCCTCTGAAGCAAAACACAGGTTGCTTGACACGAAGATGTGGATGCCTCATGAGCTTTGATTTCATCGTTATGACTCGCCTGACGCTGCTGTGGGAAGCGGGACAAAAAAAAAAAAAAGAGTCCTGAGATGAGGAAAAGCAGAAAGAAAAGGAAACAGACAAGCCCCAAGTAAGGAGAGGAGGGTGCCGAGTTGGGGCGGGGCGGGGCAGCATCCTCGCTGCTGGCTCTTCCTGCCCAGCCCTGCGATCCCTCCCCTTCGCCGCGCTCAGCTGTATTTGGCCGCTCCATCCCTTCTTTCCTCCGGTGAAAGCCTGTAATTACAAACACCAGGTGCGGCGGCTCGCTCTCCTCTCCGGTGACTCCATCAGTCCGAGCGGTGAACGGTAATTTGCCAACCACCATCGAAGTTTCCTTTCAAAAGCAGGATGCGCTGGGTGTCATGTTACATCACTCAGAAGCCTGAGACAATAGAAGGGGAAATAGAATTTACCCCGGGAACAAAGGAGTCTGCAGCTCACTTTTCTCTAGCCCTGGCGAGGGGAGGATTGACTGCTGCCTCTGCGCCGGACAGCGCCTGCCCAGAACCTGGAAGGGAAGGGGCCGAAGCCTGGGCACCGGGTGCTGCGGCGCCCCAAGTGCCTAAGGGCGTTATTTGTTCCAAGGCCAAATTAGAGTGAAGCAACCACACAACAGGCTGTAAGTGGGCACCCCAGGACGATTGAGATGCTCTTAAAGGCAGACTTCTTAGGTTCACATCCTACTGGTCACACGCCTTCCCAAACCCTCTTCATTTACATAATGATGACGATCCCCGGGCCCCTCCCCTTCTCTCTCTCTCTCCCTCCTCTCCTATATCTGTTGTCTTTCCCCCTCCCAACCCTCCTGGCTCTTCCTCCTTTTTATTTGCCATGCTGGAGATCAGACCTACGGCCTCCTGTATACTAGATAAGCACTCTGAGCTTAGCCATATACCCAGCCCAGTCAGGTGTCCCAGTGTTATTTGGAAGATTGTAACGACAGGACTCAGTAAGTACCTGACTATGCTAGGATAGACAGACAGGTGGACTATAAATGCCAGCCTTGTGCTGGTATCTGTTTGATTGCTTTGCCTGGCTCCATGCTACCAGGCTGAGGCCAGGGAGCAAGCAGCCAGTGTGTGGCATCCGGTATCATCTTGAGTCTTTTCTGTGTCCCCCGCTTCTGGAGGTTTCAGCCCGTCTTTCCCCCTCTTCTCTGTCACCGTCTGGAGGCCTGAGGACCATCTGAACGGTCAGGATGGAAAGTCTGTGCCCTATGAATGGACATAGACAAGGAAGTAATTAGTAACTGGCTTTCACCCCAGGTGACAAAGGGATGGGCAGATGACAACTGTGACTCAAACACTGGGGACTCTAGGCTGTAAGTGTTCCGTGTGTCTCCTCTGAGTTTTCTCAGGAGTGGGCTAATGAGTGCCAGATCCCACCAGGGCTGCCACAGATCCCAAGGTGTCACGGCAAGGGAGGGTCTTGGGTCCCCTCCAGACCAATGCATTTTTTTGGTGGGGGGGGGGGTTCGAGACAGGGTTTCTCAGTGTAGTTTTGGTGCCTTTCCTGGATCTCGCTCTGTAGTCCAGGCTGGCCTCGAACTCACAGAGATCCGCCTGGCTCTGCCTCCCAAGGGCTGGGATTAAAGGTGTGCACCACCACCACCCAGCCGACCAATGCATTTTCTGAGGAGCCACTTCCGTAGGACTTGGCAGTCCTTTTCTAGAGGCTGGGCTTCCCTAGGGCCCTGTCTCACCGCCCTTCTGTGGTCCTGCTGCCTCTGAGGAGTTGGTGGGATGCCTGGCTGTTTTTCTCTTGCTCAGAAGTCAAGGACTGGAAATAGTGATGTGTGGCACCTGGGAGGGAGGGGGCCCCATGAGGGACAGTGATAAGGATTATTGGGGCCTCTTTGGGAATTTGCCTTCCCCGGGGAGTTAGGGTCCGCAGGTTCTTACCTTGAAAAGTCCAAGCATGTAATTCATGGACACAGAGGTTGAGTTTTAGAGAGTGGTTTATAGATGTATAGGTGGGAGCTTGAATGTGTGTGTGTGCGTGTGTGCGTGTGTGCGTGTGTGCGTGTGTGCGTGTGTGCGTGTGTGTGTGTGTGTGTGTGTGTGTGTGTGTGCGCGCGCGCGTGTGCGCGCGCACACGGGAACTTCCTGTGTAGCAGGAAGGGGCCCAGGAATTAGGGGACAATTGAGCTGCTAGCCTGGAGCGTACTTTGAAAGGACTTATGACAGAAACCTGGGTGAGGGGTAAGGAGGGGTGAGCTGCAGGTCCAGTTGGCCCAGCCAGGTGTCTAGGTGGCCCCTCTCAGTTTCAAGCATGAAGCTGCATACAGGCCAGGCAGAGGGTATCTTTAGGAGACAAGAAAGACACGGGAAACACAGCTCTCTTCTGCACCTCTGGCCTCTGCCAAGGGCATTCTCCAACTGCTGCTTTGGAGTCCCTGCCCTACCTTATAGCCAGAAGGTGTCTCCAGTCCTGCCCGGCCCAGCGGTCCCTCAGCCGCTTACAAAAGAATCATTCAGAGGCTTGATATTAATTATCAACTGGATGGCCTATGGCTCAAGCCTCTTGCTAGCTAGCTCTTTTAACCCATTCCTATGTATCTATAAGTTGCCACATGGCCGTGGCTTACTGGTATTTTCACATCTTGCTTCTCCTGGCGGTGGCTGGCATCTCTCTCCCCTCAACCTTTCTTCTTCCTGTCTCTCTTTAATTTCCCACCTAGCTATAACCTGACTTGCCACAGGCCAACGGCTTAATTTATCAACGAGTCAGAGCAACACATATTCACAGCGTACAGAAAGACATCCCCCAGCACTACCTGGCCAGTTTCTATGTCCTGTTCTCGTCAGGAAGACCAGACACCTTAGCTTGGATGGAGAGTGTGACACTGAGCCCACAAGACCTCCTGACCTCTGTGACAGCTGTGCACGCTGTCCATCCACTGTTTAAAGACTAATCACAATTGACTGGTTACAATTTCAGCCCAAATTCAGTCTAAGTGACACAGTTCATAGCCACATGCTGGCAAAGTCAGTAGTCCTGGCCTGTAGAGAGAGTGGCCCTGGCCCTCACTCCTCAGGGGTGGCCTGAGCATCACAGCGCTGCTTCTGTACCTCCAAAGGTGGAGAGTCCCCCCTCCCCAAAAGTTAGTTCACAGGTAATTTTTCCAGCCGTGCTCCCATGGTGTAGTCTTTTTGAGTGGAAAAGATAAAATGATGGATTCGAGCTGAAGAATCAGATGAACCTGGGGAACGGCTTCTGCTGTGGCCTGAAGTATCCCTGGCTGGTCGCTCTGACTCTCCATGATCCACAAGCAATCACGTCTGAGAATCAGGTCACCCCGTCTACACAACAGTGTGGCTCCCCATGTGAGCCTTCCACAGGCATGGAATGATGACCACGCAGGCTCTGTAGCGGTGAGGGACAGAGAACTCAGCTAGATTTCCATAGATTTCAGGGGGTCAGGAAGGATGCGGTACTGGAACTCCGAGACCACACAAATCTTCCCGCTCCCATGGGAGTCTCTGGTGTGCACCTCACATCTGCCTAAATGAAAAGTCCTTAGGGATAGCATTAGTGACTCTTTGGGATGACTAGGCCGACCCTGTGGACATCACCCCTGCCTGGTTCTCTTGTGTTTTACAAAGACAGTTGCACATCACAGCCTGACTTCCCTGAGCCCTTCTTGGCCCAGCATAACTGCATGGAGCATGAGAGCACGCCTCAGATGGGGCTGTGTCTGCCGTCTCCATAGCAACACCATTACTCAAGGAAATCTCCCTATACAGCAGGTCCTAAGTTAAGAACTGACCCATGTTTTCCCTGGGGTGGAGCTAACATTTCAATCAGCTGCCACTCCCCTACCCATTCCACATTCACTGGCCCATCTTCTCCGTACGGCATCCATGACATTTCCTGAAGAGCAGCAAACTTTATTCCCTACAGTTAGCTCTGGGGCCTGCAGAAATGGTTAAATGTTGAATAATATCTCCTACTTAAATACTGGGTATGAGATACCACACTCAAAGCCTCTATTGGTGACCCAGCTTTATTTTACATGTCCTTTTTCTCTACATCAGAAGTTGGCACCTACCCAAGTCAAAGGCACCTACCCAAAGTCAAAGGCACCTACCCAAGTCAAAGGCACCTACCCAAGTCAAAGGTACCTACCCAAGTCAAAGCAGCTACCCAAGTCAAAGCAGCTATCTCATAGTCTAACAAGGGAGCTCAGCCCAGCAAGGATTCATGATAATGGACATTGAGTAGCCAGCCAATCAGATCTCCTCTCTTGGGGAACTGGGACTAACGTAAGTTATCCATTTGTTGGTGGCAGATACTTATATTTTGTTTTGATATGTGACTTCCCCCTCTCACTGGCTTACAGTAACATAAGCTTATTTTTTCCAAACACACTATGTGTAAATTATAAACCACCAGTTGTGGCTCTGTCCATGTGCAGTTCACTCCGGGACCTAGGAAAATGGAGTGTCTCCTTCACGGAGCTGGGCCAAGTCTGTGGCCAGGGAGGGGAGAGCAGAAGCACTTGGTTAAGTTATCTTCTTGGAAGACTCAAACTCACATGGCCAGAGCAAACCTCATGGCCAGCCTGATATCCATGCATAACCCTTCCAAAGGAATGTCCCATCAAGAAGGCCATGGTATAGCTTGAATAAAATACAATAGCTAGGGTACCTGTCAGGGGAGTGTACATGTTTTAGGGTTTCTACTGCTGTGAAGAGACACCATGACTGTGGCAACTCTTATAAAGGAGAACATTTAATTGGGGCTGGCTTACAGTTCAGAGGTTCAGTCCATTATCATCATGGTGGGACATGGCGGCATGCAGGCAGACACGATGTTGGAGAGTTAGCTGAGAGTTCTACATATTTCAGGGAACAGGAAGTGGTCTGTCTCACTGGGTGTGACCTGAGCATATATGAAACCACAAAGCCCGCCTCCACAGTGACATGCTTCCTCCAACAAGGCCACGCCCACTCCAGCAAAGCCACACCTCCTAATAGTGCCACTCCCCTTGGGGGCCATTTTCTTTCAAACCACCAACAGTACACATCTGAATTTTCAAATATTACCCTTTCCATCTATTTACCCACAATCTACAGTTAGTTGTGGACTAAATTTGCCATTTAATATAGAAATTACTGAATGGCAAGATGGGACTATGGTGGGAGACATCACAGAAGCCGGGTGGAGTAGCTTCTGTTGGTTTTAATGCAGCAGCACTGTTTACCGGGAGAGAAAAGCCAGGAGGCACAACAAAACCCACTACGAGAGTTTGTTAGGAGGAGGGAGGGACAGGAAAGGATGTGATCAGGCCTGTTTGAAAGACATGTGCAGGGGCTGGAGGGATGGATCAGAGGTTAAGAGCACTGGCTTTTCTTCAGGAGGTCCTGAGTTCAATTCCCATCAACTACATGATGGCTCACAACCATCTGTAATAAGATCTAGTGCCCTCTTCTGGCCTGAAGGCATACATGCTGGCATGCGCATAGATTGCATGATCACGCTGCATGCAAATTACGCGATCATGTAATGGACTATATATTGTATATAGTTATTGTACTTTTGTATATAGTTTTTCTTTTGTTAGTTATAACCTTTTGCTTTTTTTTCTTTTTATTAAAATAGAAAAGGGGAAATGTGGTGGTATTCTAATTGTACTGAAATGTGATTTTGATTGTATGTTAATAAATAAAGTTGCCCGGTGGTCAGAGCTATTAGAGCCATAGCAAGAGTGTGGCGGTGGTGGCACACGCCTTTAATCCCAGCACTTGGTAGAAGAGCTAGGTAGATCTCTGTGTGTTCAGGGATACAGCCAGCATTGGAGACATACGCCTTTAAGACCTGGGGGGCTGTACATACAGACAGTGATGAGGCAGTGACGTGTTTGGGTTTACAACCAATGAGAAGGCAGAATGACTGGAAAATCGACTTACACACAGGAAGTAACTCTCTTTCGGGAAGCTAGGAGCTCGCAGGAGGAAGGGTAAAATTTTAGCTCTGAGCTCTGACCTCTTGGCTTTCTCTTTTACATTGGTTCTGTGTTTTTTATTTAATAAGACGGTTGGTTACATCTACATCTGTTCCTTACTTAATAAGACGGTTGGTTACATCTACATCCCAGGGCTTACATGTAGGATGTAAGGCCCTGGGATGACTAATTGTTTTGCCAGCACATACAGAGTCATGTAGCTGGGGGAGTGGCTAGTGGCCACAAATTCCAACACCTTTTACCTGTGATCCCAGTACTTGGGAGAAGGATGCTGAGTTTGAGTCAAGCCATGGCTACATAGTGAAACCTATTTCAAAAACAAAGCATCTTGGGCTGGAGAGATGGCTTAGAGAGGTGACGAGCACTGGCTGTTCTTCTAGAGGTCCTGAGTTCAATTCCCAGCAACCACAGGGTGGCTCACAACCATCTGTAATGAGATCTGGTGCCCTCTTCTGGCATGCAGGCAGACATGTAGCCAAACAATAAGAAATAATCAACAGCCATAATGGAGATGGCCTGGACTTTGAAACATAACCAGCAATAGTGGACAGGCTCTGCTAGGAAGATGCTCACCCATTTTTGAGAAATACACCACGTGAGGCAGGGCACACTGGGACACACATGTAACATCTGGATGTGTATTCTGGGAAAGCGGTGAGGTCCATGACAGCAGGCAGCTGACACAGACTGTTGCTTGGCCTATACATATTAGCTAGTTTTCTGTTGCTACGATCAGATACTGTAACTGTGGCAGCTACTGGAGTTGGTCTTGGCATATAGTTCCAGAGGGGTAAGAGGCCATCATGACAGGAAAGCATAGCAGGAAGCTGAGAGTTCACATCCTCAAGTGCAAACGGAAGTAGAGAGAGCAAGCTGGAATCAGGGCAAGGTTACAGAGTCTCCCCCAGTGATGGACTTCTGCCAGGAAGACTCTACCACCTCACCCCACCCCCAAACAGCACCATGGACTGCTACAGGAGGCCTGTCAGTGATGACCACTCAGACCCAGTTTATAGCCAATTGAAAGTCTTTATTCCAACCAGCTGGGACTACACTCAGGCATTCTGGGACCCAAGTGTAGCCCCCTAAGCATTTAGAGCAAGGGGCTTTTAAGGAAAAATGGCTTGGTATTTAGCTCAGCAGCTGCCAGGGGGGAGATTTGCACAAGCAAGCCGCTTAACAGAAGTTAAATTAGCTGGGGCAACCTGGCCCCAGATCCTGGAATAGAGTTGGGTAGTTTTCCATAGGTTTCTCCATCAAGATCAAACCTGATATGGCCTCAACGAGAATACAAGACGGGGGGATCTCTGCACTGTCTTGCCCTTCACACAACTGGGGACTAAGTGTTCAAATCCTGAACCCTGGAGGGTATTTCTCATTCAAACCCACCATACCCCACCATGGATGCTAAGGACAGATCCTTCCTCTCGTTACCTGCATCTACCCATTTCCAACCTGTTTTGTAGCCTACACACACACACACACACACACACACACACACACACACACACACACACACCACACACACACACAAATTCTTAATGGATTGAAAAAATACATGTATGTGTGGTGTCCATGAAAGTTCATGCATTTGTATGCATGTGGGCTCATACTCTCCTCTTTTTTTATTGAGGGAACGGTCTCTTGCTGAATGCAGAACCCACTGATTCTGATTGGTCTAAGCTAGCCAGCTTGCTTTTGTTCTGGAATTACAGGTAGCCACGATGTCTGGCCAGCATTTACATGGATTCTAGGGATCAAAACTCTGGTCCTGAGTCTTGTGGATAAGCAGGTGTTTTATCAACTGAGCTATATCCCTAGCCCTCTAGTAGACTTTATATACACTTCATTGTTGGCTGAAAGAAACCAGTCAATAAAAAGGCCCACACTATTTTTTTGTTTTCTTTCTTTCTTTTTTTCTTTCCTGTGTGGCAGGCACTGTGCTAGGTGTCTTATAGATTTATTTTCTATCACTTTCTTGGAGAAGACAAGCATGGAAAAGCAAATTGCTGGTAAATAAGACCCACAGACGCTATTCCTTGGCTATTTAGAAAATTTAAATGGGAAGTCAGGAACTATTATCATCACAGGAATTGGTCATTGATTCTTACCAACTAACAGGAACAGGAAATAACCTTTTGGCTTTCCTGTCTCTGTCTTTGGCTAGGGCTGGTGAGACAGGAAGAGAAAAAGAGATACTCAATACATTGTAAATAAGGCTGGTACTCTTCAGTGTTGGGGAGATGGCTCAGTGGATAAGAGCACTTGCTATACATGGAAGAGAACTCAAGTTCAAATCCCCAGCAACTATGTAAAAGCTGGACTGGTAATGCTGTAACCCCTGGATTGAAAGGACAGGTAGACCAGTGTAGCCAAAATGGCAAGCTTCATGTCAGTCTCAAGAGTCTCTGACACAGAAGAGGAAGGCAGAGAGTGACCGAGAAGACAATGTATTCGAGCCTCTGAGTGTCGTGGGCCCATGCACGTCACCACTGCATACATACACCAAAACACATAAATCATAAAGCAGAAACAATGAAAAAAATAAGACTGGTAATCTTTTTAAAAAAAATGATGCTGGGAAAGTGGTGCATCCATGGGCAAAAGGATGAAGTTGGATGCTCATATCAAGCACATAGACTTAAACAGGTTCCACGACCCAAATGAGTGGATTTGTGCAATAGCTGTAGAAGCAGCTTGAAAATATCCACCTAACATTTATGTCATACCAAAAATAATTATTAATAAACTAGATTGAGGTGATTACAAAGTACCTGCTATTCATTGTAAGAAACATGAAAAAAATAGCAGGACCATCAATTGAGATGGTTTCAACTTTGACTCCATCTTCTGCTGCTTCATTTGGAAGCTGGGGTCGAGGCTGCCTGCAACAGTGCTCAAATGTAAACAGGAAACTCCAACAGCATTTGTGGTTTGGGCCCTCTGCACTCATGTGCTTGACCCAGTATGCACAGTTCAAGTTAGATCCTGACTATTGACATCTGCTGGCCCACAGCTAGCCAGGCCAGCAAGGTGGTACTCGACATGAAAAATACTTTCCCACTATGCCCAGTTCTGCCAGAATCATGGCCATGTCTGTAAATCTCTACTTCTGGCTTCCAGAACATTCTACTCAGGTTATATAGCAGGTGCATGTTCTTGACCAAGCAGCCAAACAACATCACTTATCACAGCTAGATTTAGGGTGGACTGTTGAGGTCAGGATGGTGATTCTTGTGTATTATTACTATGTATTATTACCATATTCTTGTGTAAAATGCTTTGGAGTAATCCTTCTGTACACTGTGTATTACTCTCATTGGTTAATAAAAAGCTGACAGGCCAGTAGCCAGACAGGAAGTATAGGCAGGATAGTCAGACACAGAGAACTCTGGGAGGAAGAAGGAAAGAATCAGGAGAGATTCCAGTCAGCCACCAAGCAGGAAGACCATATAGAAAATGAGATAAAAAGCCATGAGCCATGTGAGGCATAGATAGAAATATGGGTTAATTTAAGTGCAAGAGCTAGCTAGTAACAAGCCTGAGCTTTTGGCCAAGCATTTATAAATAACATTAAGCCTCCAAGTCAATTATTTGGGAAGCGGCTGCCAGGTACTTGGGAACAGGCAAGCAGGAGAGAAACATTTGACTATATATGGCACCCAATGTAGATCCATTTAAGACCTGAGAAAGCTTTAAAAAGGTTCCAAATGCACAGAAACAGAGCCACACTGGGCTTCCTAGTTTCTCATGCCAGCGGTGGTGCAGAGATGCATATCCTGCCAATTACCCACGAGATGGAGCCAGCTGATAATCGCCATGAGCTAAGCAGTGTGGTGGGTTTCTGCAGTCTCTCACATGGGTCACACTATAGAGAGGTGGTTCTCAGCTGTTGCCTTTAGATTTGAGCTTTGAGCGCCAGCTCGCTGCATGACAAACTTGGGGTTTTGCTCATGCAGGCAGAAAAGGTTACAGATACACAGTCAGGACAGATTCAGATGGAAAAAAAAACCCTCTAAACAGGTTACAGTGTATTTAAAAATATATATAGGCTTTGGAGAGAAAAGAAAAAGAGTATATAAAAATAGTTTAAGAAAAAATAGTAAAGTCCTTTAAAAATAGAGTAATAAAAAATATTATTAAAGCCACATTAAGATGGGAAATACCGTGTCTGGATTCTGTATGTTATTGTGTTGTCTTCAAATTTTTTGGCTGCTAAGAGACACTAGGTTATAGAAACTGCTATATTAAGCCAACCTATATATTTAAAAAATATCTTGACTTCAAAATTTAAGTCAAAAGGTATCTTACTTTGGGGAAGAGGTTATGCTTTTGTTTTCACAGAAAATGAGAGGCTATGGATTCATTCTGGGCTAAGAAAAATCAGGTTTGATTGAAGAAGATCCCCTAAAAAATCTGCAATGGGAATGGATGGCCCAGGTGATCCAACATCTCAGAGCACCTCTGTTGCAGTTTCTTCTGAGTTCTGAATCCAGAACAGCTTCAAGGAGGCTGGCTAAGATGGTCCAATCCACAACTGCTCCAGCCAAGACTTAACCATTGTCCTAGATTTTCTCAGTGTCCCTCAAAAATAACAGCACTCCCCAAACAACAGGAAGTAATCTGGAGAATGATGCCCACATTCCCCCCCACACACACCAAATAAATTATGGATATTTGTCGCTCTTTGGGGGTTTGATTACAAATTGTTATTGGTCATAGTCAGGAAAAAAGCTAAACAAAAGAGGTAAATTCAAAGATATCTTTCTAAAGGAAAAATGGGGGTAGGATATAGAAATGCTAGGATAAAAGGGTAGATTATTGAATCTACTTTAATCCAAAAATATAACTGTTACTCTCAAAATATTTTACATTGGTATAGATTTTAGTTTATTGATACAAATTTAAAGTTATTTCTGTAATGCTGTGTGTTTCTATTCTTGTTTGGGATATTGTGCTTAAGCAATTCATTTAAAAATATATAGTTAAGGAATACAGGTTAGTAGTTAGTCATTCTGTAACAGTCAACTTACAGTTATGTTAGGTGTGTTTTCAAGGCCATACACAGATATATTTAAGTAGATAGATGGTCTTCAAACATTTTAAAGACCTACAGAATATGACATTTAATATATTTAATAACCTAAGGCTTTTCATGACAGTGAAGCACTCCTGCTCCTGGCAGCCCCGATCTACTTCTGAGAAGATAATGGGCATCAAAACAAAACAAAACAAAACAAAACAAAAACAAAAACAAAAACAAAAAAACAAAACCAAAAAAAAAAAAAACTCCATATGGAGTTTACTTTCTTTATGGCATAAGCTAGCTATTAGGGCAAGAAACTGCTGCCCTTGCCTCAACTGCTGACATTATACTCTCCAAACTGGACCAGTAAGACACAAGAAAGGTGACTGGCAAACTTTGCCAAGACAAGGTAGGACAGTCCTTCAGAATTCCCTGCTTCACAGCTGTCAGATATGCTAGGCCTGTAGACCAGAGTTAGATGCCCCAACATTACAGAGGAACTTTGGGTGACTGTCCAGGCAGTGAGATGTCCCCATCATTGGTAACATTTCACCCTTCTGGGGTCTTTGATGGAGTTGAAAGATAAAAGGTAAATTAGACACAAAGCTTTAGACTCACAAAGAAGATAAATGATAGAGTATTTTCTCTAATTTTGTCAAATATAAATGGACTGGATATTGTAACTGTAATTCTTTTTTTTTTTTTTCTTTTTTTTTTTTTAATACTTGGAAACATTTCCATATAATATTTGACACAGAAATCATCAAATAGAAGTATACAATGTTGACAGGAGGCAGTACATTTATAATTTATAACCCCAAATGTATTTATAAATTAGAAATGGAAAGATCTACAAATGAAATTATGAAGGTTCACCAAAGTCATTTAATCTGTCAGTTTCTCATTCATTTTTATGTCTTAATAATATTCTATTGTATGCATAAGCCACATTTTATTTCTCTCCAGTATTTGATAGCTATTTGAGTTGTTTTAATTTTTTTACTATTAGCAACACACTGCTGTAAACCTTCATGTACATGTTTCATAGGTGCATATTTTCAGTAGTTTGAGGTTATATTCCTAAGGGTAGAATTGTTGAGTAACAGAGTAACAATGTTTTGCATTTTGACCAACCACCAGACTGTTTTGCCAAAGTGGCACACCATTTTACAATCTCACCAAATCCTTGTTTTTAAGGCTCTGATTTTTGTACAAAAGCATTCAATCATTCTGTCAGACCAAACCAGGAAAAGTAAGCTATAGTTCAGAGCTGTTCTATTCCATTTACTATGCAAAGCCAATCTTGGCGTTTGCAACTGTCAGCCCTTTTGAGTATTCTTGCAGTGTTCACCTTTTCCTCCACCACTTTTTTTTTCTTCTTTTTTTCTGGTTTATTTCTATCTATTACAAATGTTTAAAAAATCCTCCATCAACACTGCTGATAGCAGCAGAACCTTGAGAAATATACCTTTAGTTTGCCTCAGAAAAGGAACACATATTGTACTGTAAAGTTTATAAAATTGGCGCAAAACATTGTAATAATGTTACAATACCAGTTTTAAGAGTTCAGTAACTAATGGGGAGCCGATGGGATACATGCAGAACTGTGAAAGCGATCTCACTTAGCCAGCTGTACACGTAGACTGTAAATCTACATTCAAATCATTTCTGAACTAAGACTATCATCTCAGTTTATCTGTTGAGGTCAACCAGGAAACCCTAGAATATACCTTGATTTTTGCAAAAAAACAAAATAGGGGGAGGGGTTTCTTCAGCATTTCAGTCCACAAGTGGTAACTGTAATTCTTAACTGTTCTGTTTTATGTGTGTGTGTGTGTGTGTGTGTGTGTGTGTGTGTGTATAGTTTTACTATGGTTTTTTTTTTTTTAAAAAAAAACCTTCCTTTTTAATTAGACGAAAGGGGGGAAATACTGTGGAATAATCCTTCTGCACACAGTAATATGTATTACTCTCATTGGTTAATAAAAAGCTGACAGGCCAGTAGCCAGGCAGGAAGTATAGGTGGGACAGCCAGACGCAGAGGGCTCTGAGAAGAGGAAGGGCAGAGTCAGGAGAGACGTCAACCAGCCTCTCAGCAGGCAGGATATATAGAAAATGAGGTAACAAGCCATGAGCCACATGGCAAAGTATAGACAAATATCAGTTAAGTGTAAAAGCTAGTAACAAGACTGAGCTATTGGCCAAGCATTTATAAGTAATATTATGCTTCTGAGTCAATTATTTGGGAAGTGGCTGCCAGGTTTTTGGGAAAAGGCAGGCGGGAGAGGAATGTCTGGCTACAGTAAAATTCCACCAAGTCTGAGGGGGAAGCAAGCTGATAAACAGGAGTCAAAACT
Source organism: Peromyscus maniculatus bairdii (assembly GCF_049852395.1). Taxonomy (NCBI): domain Eukaryota; kingdom Metazoa; phylum Chordata; class Mammalia; order Rodentia; family Cricetidae; genus Peromyscus; species Peromyscus maniculatus. The sequence goes on along the minus strand of NC_134865.1, from coordinate 44,917,748 downwards.
CTTTTCAAGAAGCAAAAGACATAAAAGGCCTTTTTCACAGGGCCTGTGCTTCAGTGTAAACTTCTCATCCAAGGGTTTGCGGGTAGGAAGTTCCTGTTGAGACTAACATCTTCATTGCCCTCTGCTGCCATATTCTCCTTTGCTCAGCTATTGCTTTTGCATAGAACCCTGGTCAACTGGGCTTATGCAATCCCACTGCACTTAACTTTTTTCTCCCAGATGCAGAACCCTGCCCCCTTGCTGTGAGTGTCTTAGTTGGGATTTTATTGCTGTGAAGAGACACCATGAGTCTTATAAAGGAAACTCTTATACAGGAAAACATTTAATTGGAGCTGGCTTACAATTTCAGAAGTTTGGTCCATTATCACCATGGTGGAACATGGCAGTGTGCAGGCAGATATGGTGCTGGAGAAGGAGCTAAGAGTCCTACATCGTGATCCACAAGCAAAATAAGAAAAAAATGGGCATAGCTTGAGCATATGAGACCTGAAAGCCTGTCCTTACAGTGACATACATATTCTAACAAGGCCACGTCTCCTAACAGTGCCAATCCCTATGGGCCAAACATTCAAACACACGAGTCTATGGGGTCCAAAACCTATTCAAACCATCACTGTGAGCATTTATAGCATGACACCATTTCATATGGCTTATCATCCCTGCTATGGTGGGGTACACCTTTAATTCCAGCACTTAGGAGATGGAGGTCAGTGGATCTCAGTGAGTTCAAGGCCAGCCTGATTTACACAGTTCTGAGCCAGCCAGGGCTACATAGTGAAAAACCTTGTCTAAAAACAACAAAAACCCCTCAGATTAACTGGCACAGTAGGAGACAAGACTACCCTTGGCACACACAAGACCAACCTCTTGTTCTGCACAGACTCACATGTAACTGTTCAATCAAATGCAAAAGGGATCCCTCAGGAAAGACTGAGTTTGTTCTTTCAGGTTTCCTTGAACTCTCATGTGACTTGTTTTGGCCAATGAAACAGTCCAGGAAGGGGTAATATCAAGAGCAAATATCTAAGAGTCTAGGGTTTGAATGAGACAGGTACATTCTGGGGATAGCCAGATGTGTGGCCAAGGCAGGAGAGAAAGGGAGGCGAGTCTAGGCAACCAGAGGAACCAGACATTAGAAGCTTTGTAGAGCATCACAGGGATGTCTTTGAGACAGGGTCACGGGTGACCTAGGTGGCCTCAGACTTGGTATATATCAGAAGACCTTAACTTTCTGATCCTCTGCCTCCCCGTCCCAAGTGCTAAGGTTATGGGTGTGCCCTCAGCCCAGGTTGTCATGTTGTGCTGGGCAAGCACTCTACAGAGCTGCAGGCCAAGTCGCAGCACAGGGATTTGAAGGGAGGGTTAACTGTGTGCCCAGGGGAGGCAAGAGAGGGTGCAGGCTTCCCTAGGAGGAGCTGAACTTTCAATGGGAACTTCTCAACATAACAGTCACGGCCAAGTGTTTTTGTTTTCAAAGCTTCCAGGGGGTTAGTAATAGAGGGAGGGCAGTAAAACTCTTCCTCAAGTTCAGTTGCTTCCAACACACAGTGATAGAGGACAACGGAGGTTGTTTATCCCTTCCTTCCCCTAACTCAACCCCCCACACCCCCACACCCCCAAGGAGCTAGTAAAAGTACAGTGGAGGCTGAGGAGACCAATGTACCAAGTGACGACAGTAGCCATCACTCTACTATAAAGCATATAGATGATTTACGGTGCCTAATTTCATTTTCATGTCAGAAAAGTGGCATTTTCTCAACTTCAAAGAATTGTAACCTTGTTTGGAGCTTTAAAACAACCATCTTCCAGTCTGAGGCTTTGTATCCTCTTCTCCATGGTCCCTTTGTTTCTTCCTGTCAGCCACAGGAAAATGTCAAGTTCACTATTGAACTTCATTAAGTAACTTCAAGTCGCAGGGTACAATCATTTTCCCATGAGAGCCCCCAATTTTTATACTTGAACAAAAGATCTTTAAACAAAAATATTTGACATTCAGCCCAGGAAATCAGAATACAAGCAGTTCCAGCAGAGCCGACCCTGTAATCTTCAAAACCTAACACTCCATTCTTAGCACACTGTGGAGACTTGATCTCCCTTGGTGAAGCCTTGTTCCTCCTGGACTGAAACTTCTCAGATAGCTCTGGTCTCCAAGCCTGCATGCCTCTCTGAAGGTCAAGGTGACTATGGAATTGACTCTGAATAAGGACATGAGCCTACGCAATACACTTCAAACCACACAGCGGCAGTACCTAGGGTGCTGCAAGTCAGGAGAGCTTATACAGCAGAGAGACCCCAGGGACATGGAAGGGTGCAGACTGGATTTCAGAATTCTCCGAAGCATTCACGGAAGTCCTAAATCAGACTGTAGTCTGCGATTGTGTGTATTTAAAACATAAACAAAGGATAGTGTGGGGGTGGGGGTGGGGGATTTTGACTCTAGATCTGCAAGTAAACATTTAAAAAGAAAGCCAAGTCCATTTCCTTTCTGTGACACACACAAAGGCAGTTTTAGGGCATTCAGGAAGTCTTAAGGCCTCTTTCATTCATTTCATGCAGCAGGTGCCTAAGGAAGGCAGAGGTGGTCACTTCCATGGATAACTACTCACTTTGCCTAATGATGAGCTTTTTAAAACTATCACCTCCTATAAACCTGAACCGTACTATATCTACTATAATCACCAAAACTGTGTAGTCTTTTTAAAAATGTTCTTAAAATGTTAGTGTAAAAAGGTTCCCACAGTTCTAAGTAGTTAAAAGTTAAATAATTGATAATAACTATGTTCTCCGCATAATAAACAGTGGCTCTTAAAAATCTTTTGTTAAACAGAATCAGAACACAGTCAAGACTGTTTTATATACTGAAGACAAGGATACCATGGAATGGTCTAATATCAGGCATGTGCAGCCACAAACTGGCAAGCCCTGGGATTTTTTTAATCCTATACCATTTTGCCAGTCATTACCAAGACAAACATAATAGTAAAATATAAGTTAAAAGAGACTTTTAGGGGTTGGGGATTTAGCTCAGTGGTAGAGCACTTGCCTAGCAAGCATAATGCCCTGGGTTCGGTCCTCAGCTCGGGGGGGGGGGGGGGGGGGGGATATTTTTAGCCGGGTGGTGGTGTTGCACACCTTTAATCCCAGCACTCAGAAGGCAGAGCCAGGCGGATCTCTGTGAGTTCGAGGCCAGCCTGGGCTACCACGTGAGTTCCAGGAAAGATGCAAAGCTTTTCTTTTTTCAAGAAACCCTGTCTCGAAAAACCAAAAAAAAAAAAAAATTTTTTTTAGAAAATCAATCAAATGGCCAATTAGTTTGACATCCAGAAGGAAAGCTGAATTTAATGAACAGTTATCGTCACAGAAATTTTCAAAGACTGAGTTGGACCCCCAACACCAAAACTCTAATAAAATATTACAAAGAACTTTCTACTCATCTCAATTGTGCATTTCAAAATGAATCCTTTGTGTGTGTGTGTGTGTGTGTGTGTGTGTGTGTGTGTGTGTGTGTTGCACATGTTGCAGATGTGTGTAGAGATCAGAGGCTAGCTCTGTGGAGTTCGCTCTCTCCATGGCTCCCAAGGATTGAACTCATGTTGCCAGCATACCTGATGAGCGATCTTGGGGATCACAACATAAGATTCTCTTACAATCATCAGTCTACTGTCCATGATAGAACACTGCTCTGAACATTTCAGCACGGCGCCATCTCCTTCCCTCACTGCTACTGGAAAAACACATCTCACGGATCAACATACTAGGAATTGCCTGTTATTAAACTCCATACTTGCAAATTTGCTCAGGTATGTACCTCTATATGGATATATACATGTAGTTTTCTCTTTAAAACCTCTCACCCATCCCAAGGACACACAAATAAAGTACAGTGAGAAATACCAGCTGCTGACACTCTGGTTGGTTAAAAACAACTCATTTCAAAGGGTGTCAAATCGAAGAGTTTATTCTTTCCTAGATTGATAGTGGTCAAATACTGGAAATCCGCTGGTTCAAATTAACTTCTGGAAAACACTTTGTATGTGGTTGTAAAGACAGCTGTAGATGGAGCTCTTTGGTCAGGAAGATGCAAGCCTGTGCCTAAAATCTACAGCCATGACGCTCCTGGAGTAGCTAATCAAGTCAGGCAACAATGCAACTATTATCATAAAACAGAATTTTATAAAAAGCCTTCGAACATAAACACACAGTGTAAACCTCATGCTGACCCCAGGCAATCAGTGAAGCAAACTCTTCTATCCGGCCATGTGGTGGGTATTTGTGGCAAACTTTCTGTTCTCTAACACAGTTCAAGAATATTATCTTCAATTAGAATCCCATTGGATTTGACAGCAAGTCCAATCTGAGTTATTAAGAGCTAACAAGGAAAGGAACATTTTAAAATACTAGATGTCAGCAAGCATCGAGTCAAAGTAGCTTGCAACTTACAGAACTTCCATTAATTACCTGCTCAGTTTTCAAACTTCTAATTGTGGAAGTGAAGACCAGACTTGGAAATCTGAGGTCATTTTGAGACATGGGTGAACATATGAGATAACCACTATAGCCAATCATTAGGAGGAGCCGAGCAAGCACCTCCCTTCTGCATCCTCCTCCCAGACACATACACACCAGGGCTACTCCTAGCTGCCAGTCCTTCTCCAGACCACTTCCGATTCCCAGTCTCCACTCTCCTTGTCCAAGAGGAACAACAGCTAACTGGCTTCCTTATTTCTGGAGTCTCTATAACAGTAATCACCAACCCAGTCTTTGTGATTATCAATCATCTCCCTAAAATTAGGGGCAATTCTAGTTCAAATAATGATTTTATTGATCTGATCAATTTACCACGTTCCACTAGGAAGATTCTCTTAAGATCACTCAATAATAAATCCCCAGATCTCTGGATTCCTCAATACCGCACACACGCCCTTGCAGCAAACAATCATAAACACACACGTTATGCAATTGCCTGTTTTATTTAGTGGCACTGATTTTGCAAACTAGAATCTCTACGTTCCATCTCACATACAATCTGTGACCATTCACAGGCTGAATGCAGTTTTTCAAAGAACTAGAAAACAAAAGTACATTCTTAAAATTAGAACTAAATTCACATATTTCTTTGGACCAGGAAATGGTACATAATACAAAATATACATTTATGGAATTTCTTTAAAACTGTGGGTCACATAAACTGCAAAGTGGAGAATTCTGTTACATATTATGTTTAAGAAAAATATTTCTGCAGTTCTTACATTGATTAAGTTTAAAAAACTGAATTTATGTATAATGCAACATGCTTTTAACATGTACATGTCTCCCCACTCAAAACACTCATATAAATGAAGTGAAATAATTACAATTATAAAACTAATCAATGCTGGGCATCACTGCTACACGGTACCTTCCTGCAGATATGCTATGGCGTTATTTCAGGGCTAGCCAGGTAAGATAATGAATTCTGTTTCTACTTCCACAAACACAAATCAAGCTAGAACTGAACATGAAATTTTGGCAACAAATTTAACAACCATTTTTCAATGTAATTATGCTATCTTTTGTAGCAATATCAATAATCTTCTACATTGCTATGTAAGACCTTATTTTAAACATTCTTTTTAAAGTACGTAATTCCTTAGCATCTGAAATTAAGTTAGTATTTAATGAAAATCTTAAAACCTGAGTGAGACCTGACAGCTAACGTGTTGGTAACATATTAAGCTACACTCTGGAGGGTCAGGAGCACACCAGACACATTCAATTTCCATTTCGCTTTTTGTTGTTGAGATTCAGGAGTAGCAAACCTTAAAAGACATCAACCTCCCTAACTGGCCTAATCACCGTTCTTCCCCCTTTACAAATAGGTTCCCACAACACAGGACCTCAGGAAAGAAACAAAAAACAAAAACAAAAACAAAATAGCCAATCAACCCAAACCAAAAGCCCCTCATACGAGATTCCCGCCAGGTGCCCACTCACCTCCTTACTGTTTTCAAAGTCAAACAATTCCTTCGGATGGATTTTTATGCTCTTGGAATATCTGGGGCTCTGCTGGAGGATGGTGACCTATTACAATGGAGGGTCTTGACCAGGCCAAGCAGACATTCTTGGGGAGTTATATACACCATCTGCACTTTCCCAGGTGCAGTCAGCCCTCAAAGGGTTGTGACCCCCAAAAGTTTAAGGAGCCCCTCAAGAACAAACCTGCACTATTCAATGTATGCAAACAAGATCTAATTTTGTCCTATAGCTCTCCAATTTCTACACACACTAGCTCACTTCAGACAGGACCACACAGACACACAGAGTGCTCAGCAGTCTTTCATTAGTCAGGACTAGATAAAATGAACAATTATCCTAAACATTCAATGAGAAGGCAGCCAGGAGAGAGTGGGATTTGGAGCAATGTCGAGCAGAGGGGTGGGTTTGGGTGAATAAACACTCTGTTTCTCAAGTTGCTTGTGTTGAATCAGTGACAAACAGCAGATCAGAAAAGCAAACTCACTTGCCTCTGGCTGACTTCTGTGACACTCAGTTCTGGAACAATGACAGCCAGGTCCAAAGCAATCATAGTGCCTCTCCCCCACTATCCCACATCCTGAGTTTTCTTGCTTTCAACCAAGTATAATAAAGTATTAATTGGCCTTGATGAGGTAATAAATGGCTTTTCTGGTTCAAGAGAATAGAACTGGCCTTTCTATTTAAGTGTGGGGGGGGGCACCCAAGAGAGGGGAGGAAATGGAAGCTGGGGCCGACAGTTCATGAATAATACGAAGAAAACCGGTCATTTACTGTTATTTCAACTTAAACAACTTTCCCGTCTTGTAAAAGCAACTGCAATTTGAATACCATTTGATTTTTTCAGGGGGGAGGGGGAGGACAAGGTTTCTCTGTGTAGCCTTGTCTGCCCTGGAACTTGCTCTGTAGCCCAGGCTGGCCTTGAACTCAAGAAGATCTGCCTGCCTCTGCCTCCCAAGTGCTGGGATTAAAGCTGTGTACCACCATGCCTGGCTCTATCTGAGTTTTCTGACACTCCACCATGCCGTTTCAATGGATAGGAAGAAAGCAGAAGCCAGTAGCTGAATACAGGGCACATAAAAAGGAAAGACTTTATGCTGAGTTGACTCTAGATGGAAAATGCCCATTTGACAATACAGCAGAACCAACGCCGGTCACACTGCATTCTACCAGTAATAATGTTTAGCTGAGTTACTAACATAGTATTACACATTTAGGAAAACATGTTCTTAAATATTTCAAGCATATTCTGAAATAATATATAATTTAAGACAACTGCAAACCAAAACACATAGCACATTATTGGAGGATATAAAGTGAAATCAGGCTTCTAAAATTAAAGACTTTCAAATGTCTGAAAGACAATCTAATTAGAAGACTAACAAGTTTAAAATGGTCATCTCATTATCTCATCACCAGAATATGTGAGAATATATAACATCCTTGAAGGTCCCTCCAAACAAAAAAACCTCAAATGAGAAACATTTACATGCTATAAAATATTTACAACTTTTAGGATACCAAATTCTATACTGTAAAACCAGCCAAGTTTGAACTAGAAGTGTAACATGAAATTAGAAATTAAAACAAAACCAATTAATCAGTCTTTTGTTCAGCAAGGACAGGCAGTAAGTATGGCTACTCTAAATACTAATCCACATGAGCTAGCACAACCATTTCCTATGAACACTGGTGCTGTACCACGAAGACCACAGTTTTACTTAAGGTAGAAGCTGCAGGAGGCTCTAAGCTGAGATCCCACCTGTATCCTGGGGGTTGGAGAACTCTAGGACATCCATCCATTCCTTGCTTGTGACTTGCTGCTGTCGGTAGGGAAAGTCAAGGCCATTTCTTACAGATAACCAAGTACTCTGTCCAAATGCTAAGACACACCTCAGCAGTCCAATGTACTCTTACGCTGAGCATAATCTATTGGATAATTTCAACTTTGGGGGAGAAGAAACAATTTGGGGGAATAAAGGAAAAGCAACTATTCCTGCAGGTAGTGACCTACTTTGTTGAAGAAAGTCCTAGGTAAGGAGGGGGTGGGCAATGCATTTTTCTTTATATGAATGATCCACTTATAATACATACACTGGATTCTAAATTCTGCCCTGAGAACAAGGACCTACTTCATCTCTCTACGGTCCTCCAGGGACTTAACCTAGAACAGTATTTTGGTAACATTTAACACTTTGTGGAAAAGCTGAGCTTAGCTGGTTTAACATGTTCAGTCACTGTAAGCAGTTCTGTAATTCAAACTATTTGTATCATGTAACTCATTATTCTTTCATTTTTTAAAAAAATTTTTTTTTTCAGATGGGGCGTCAGTCACTTAGTAGGCCAGTGTAGTCTCAAACCTATGATCCTCCTGCTTCAGCTTCCCGAGTGCTAAGACTGCAGACAGAGCCCCCACAAGTGGCTTTTCCACCCCAAGTTGCTGATACTCTGTGGTATAAGAAGCACAGCTGCTCGGTTATCTAGTCAAATAAATGCACAGTAACTGAAGATGCTTGAGAAGTATTCTGAAGCCAAGAGTGACCACTTGGGTTTTTATGAAGTTTATGTTATCAGAACACTTTTGTTATAAGCGGAAGGACATCCCACAAGAAAGTGAAAATCAGATGAGACAGGGTCTCACTGTGTAGCCCTGGCTGTCCGGGAACTATGCAGACCAACCCACACCTGCCTCGAACTCAGAGGTGCCCCTGCCACAGCCTCCAGAGTGCTGGAATTAGAGGCGTGCACCACCATGCCTCACTTATTTTATTTTTATGATCACTTGTTAAAACAGTAAGAGATATGAAAAATAGGAGTGGGGGAGGGATTGAGATAGGGTTTCTCTGTGTACCCTGTCTATCCTGGAACTCGATCTATAGACCATGCTGGCCTTGAACTCAGAAATTTACCTGCCTTTGCCTCCCAAGTGCTGGGATGAAAGGTGTGCGCTGGCTTCCTCAAAAATTTTAATGTAAATTAGCAAAAGCCTGCTCTGCAGAACTGAATTTTTCACTAACGTGAAAGTACACTCTGCATTTTATGTTACCATCACAGAAGAACTTTCCCCCTCTACATAAAACAGAACAAAACAAAAAGTCACACATCCAGATTTTTTTTTTGTGGCATTTGTCCTGAGATGTTAATTAGCAGGAAACGGGACAGGGATCAAGACTGAAGTGTACCATGCAGGCATGAACATTCCCTCCAAAAGTGTTGCTGGCTTCTACCACAGCCATTTTTCCAGGAAGTAGTCCAAATCTGCTTTTACAATGCATACCTCCTTCCTGTAGTTCTATAATGCAAAATGATTGCCAATACAGTGCTGCCTCATGTGGGAAGACTGAGTATTCTCAGATCACAGTGCTTCTTACTCCAGCCTTCAAAATTAACCACCTCAATAGCAGAGCATTCCAATTTCCTTTTTTGTTGAGACAATCTCAAACAAGGTTTACTTAACTAAGTGCTGTCGTTTGAAATACAGCTTTCCATCATGTAAGTTTCAATTTCAAAAGCTACCACAAGCAAACTGGCTTGAGGTTTTGATATTTCTAAAACTAAAGGTTTTCAGGTTACTTCTTAAAAACGAAGGACCCAGGTAGTCCGTCAGGATCTCAGCTTCAGCTGTCAGCCTAGAGCCCTGCCTGTGTTAGAAGCATCATTGGCTTTCATGAAATGCACATGTACATCTTTGCAAGCCATAGCTTAGAACATTACCATACTTCCAACTCTCCCACAGATTTAGACATTAAGCATTTATTAAGTTTGGAATTGGCTCTGTAATTCCGACTGTTATGAATTTCTAAATATAAATAATATTTCAGCTTTTCTTCATTCATGCTGGACTAAGATATAAATTAAATACAATGAAGTTACATGAATCACCTCCCGAGAGGGATAATGAAGAGTCCGCTGGTACTGTAGCTACTCAAGTCTGCGGCACTTCACAGTGCTTTCCTACGAGACCCTTAACGGTACAGTGGTTTTAAGGCTGTATATACAAACACGTCTACTTCCAAGTTTGGGAAAAACAAATAGAACAAAATGTATTACACTAACTTTTGTACACAAAGTTGTGACTTTGTACTAAACATATTTTAATTGTTTCCTAATGGGGCATCTGACTACTAACCGAGTCAATCGCATGTTGATAAATACAGCACTCAACCTAAAGAGACGGAAATACAGACGGGTACAGAACAGTAGTCTTTATAATGTGACAGACTGTAAAACTTACTCTTACATGCTTAATCAGAGGGGTTTAAGCCTAAATTAAATTAGGTATTTTATATCTACAATTCCTTAAGCTTTGAAATTTATTTTTAAAGGCCAACAGCTAAATATTATCAACATGCTATATTTCAAATCACAAATACATCTTAACCTCTTAGATTCTAAAGACGTGGGTCAATGAAAAGTTACAGGCAAACACACATTCGACACACACACATCTATCATAGTGTTAAGATTGTCAAACGTTGACAATTCTTTTAATTAACAGTAGGTAAATTCAAGCTGACACACATCTTACTAAGAAGTAAGCAGCCTGAAAGAAACTCATTTTAAAAACAGGTTAGGACAACACAGACTTCGATCTTTCGATCCATCTGCACCTGGGGTAACACCATCATCCAATTTAAGGAGACTGACACCTTTCCCTAGAAGGAAATGTCCCATTTACAATAGCATGGGGTCTTGAAAGCCGGGGTGAGAGGAACTACACGTACATGATTAAATTTCTTGTTTGTTAAACCAAGCTTTATTGATAAAATGGAATTCAGAATATCTTACTAGGAACAGCAGCAGGCCCAGCCAATCATGATAGGAAAAATGTGGCAGTCTCCTACTGTGTAGGAAGCTGCTGCTCACCAATTAGTAACTGAATGTAAGGACTCATAAAGAGGTGCAAAGAATCAAGGCATTTTAGCCCCAACTTGATACTCTTATGAATATATGGTATCACCTGCAATACTCTCGGCTGCAAGGAGAGGACATCCTAGAGACAGGTAAGAAGGAATGGCCGCATTAACAAGCCAATCCCTCGCCAGAACACAGTCTTCCATGCTCCCTGGATGCTGAGCTTTGTAAGATTTTAAAAGTCTTCACTGCCATGTGCACATGAGCATCTAGCTCTGTGGCTGCTGCTTTCCCTGTCCCAACCCCAAGTCCAAACACAGCACGACTGACTGACTACACCCGCTGTGTCACACAGCAGGCCAAACATCTCCTTACCATTGACAGTGAGGTTAAAGCAGTTCATAATTAAATATGAGCACTTTGTACAAGGACAATTACACTTTACAAAACCCAAAATCATACAACAAAAATTGCTGGAGTCTGATTTACAACATGAATTACGGTTTGAAATCACGTTTACATAAGTCTCAAATTTACAATTAAAAAAAAAAATCCATTCTGGGCTAGCTGTTCCACCGCTGACGCTCTCTGGTGTAGTCCCTCACCCACGTCGTACCCTTCCTGAAGTTGATGACGGATGTTAAAAGGTCCAGCAAAGTTGAGCTGTACTCCTTTGGAGGCGAAGGTGAATCCATGGCTAGATGAGCAGCTTTACCACATATCATCAGTTGATGTAGAATCCTTTACAGAGGAAAACAAACAAAACAAGGCATTTTAATCAAAGATGCAAGATACTAAAATGTACTACTTTCTGGATAATGCAGAAAGACAAGGTTTTGTAATAAACTAACTTCTAGGACTTAGCCGGTTTTAAAAGTATGTATGTCTATATATGAAATACTAACATTTAATCTGCTTTGTTAAAACAAACAAACAAATCCTTTGGTTTGGAAAAATATTTGGATGATTTTACTACGAGGATGAACAAAGTTATCATTAAATCAACAAAATTACTAAAAGCTTGACCTAACTGATATTACAACTCCATTTTCATGACGTTTATCGCACTGTGGGAGAAAGAGGTTTGCGAGAGCTTCCTGACGCAGCAGCCCACAGTACGTGAGAGCTGCACTCAGTGACCACGAGGAAACGGCTGCAAGGGTCTAGGTCACTGCAGAAAGGGACTTCTCTAGTGCCACCTAGTGCGGCTTGGCCTCAGGACTGTGGCAAAGATATCTGAAAGCATAAAGACACTTCACGATGAACATTTGGAATTCTGCCGCTGCTCCTCATAAAACTCAGAATAATCCAAGATTCTGAGGAAAGAGATCCCTAACTTAATAAAAAAAAAAAAAATGGTGAAGGCAGGTCTTCTGAAGTTGACTGCAGAGGCTTAAAAAGAGACCTTCTTTTGACAGAGAGAAGCAGCCACTCACCATGATTATGTCCCCAGTCACTGGGACTCTGGTATATGCTGAGACCAGAGCAAGTCGGGTTCAAAGTGCTCCCCCGGGCTGTGTGAGGGGAGGACAAGGAGAGGAGGGGCAGGGAGAGAGAGGGAGGGAAACCACTACTCACAGTGTCATCGTTTTTGTAAGGGTTCAGTCTATTGTAAACGGCTTCAATTACATTCCGCCTAGATGTTAAAAAATGCAGAAAGTTAATCCTTCACAAAGTAAACTGCGGCTAATAACCCCAGTCCAGTGCTCATCAAAGCTTCAAAAATAATCTTATACTTCAAATACATTCAGTTCCAGCTCCTGCTGTTAACACCAAGCCTGTCTTTGAGATATCTGTGTCCTCATGTTAAAGCAGAGTTACAGTTTCTCTAAAGTGGAGTAAATGTTAACATTCCATTGGTTCAGATAACACTAGAACAAAAGTCAGTTGATTTTATTTATTTAATAAACCGACCAGTGGTTTTTTGTTTTTTTTTTTTTTAAACTTATTTACTGTGAGCACATACATATGGAGGTCAGAGGTCAGTTTGCAGGAGTCTGATCTCTATTTCTACTATATGGGTTCTGGGGATCAAAAGCAGGCCACCAGGCTCAGGGCAGGTGCCTTTACAAAATTAAAACAGCACAACACAAATGCCCAAACCAACCTCCCGAGAAGTCTAGCCTGGGGATTGGGCGGCAGGGCTGGGAAGCATCTCCTGCACAGCACAGACCTTGGTCGGGACCCCACACAGTGCTGAGTCTGTGACTCAGTGACTCAGCACCCAAAGACGGGCAAAAACAAGTGGATCCCTGAAGCTTAATGGCCAGCTAGCTAGTGAGCTCTGGGTGTAGTGAGACCCAACCTCAAAGATAAGATGGACAGCAACAGAGGGAGATGTTGTCTGTCATCAGCCCTACGTTAGTAACCTCTGGCCTCCAAGCACATGTATGGGCATGTACACAAATACATGTACACACACGCACACACTAAGAGTCTATATGGCCTTACTTCTTTCTACCTGAGCTGACTTAAATGGCTACACTTGAGCAACAGCAATACCAATTTTAAGACATAGTAATTAAGGATGGTACCATAGCTTCCAAAGAGAAGCAACTTTAACATGCTACAGTAGACTGATCCAGCATATTACTGTCTCTGCTTTTCTTAACACCCCCTTCAAAAAAACTTCCACAAAAACTAAAATGCTGAATACTTCAGTGACAAATAGGAATTTGTTTTTGAATACTATTTTATTTTCAAGTCTGGCCATGTGTGGTGGTACAGGCCTCACCCAGCACGCAACAGCTAAGAAAGATTACTTGAGTCAGCAAAGCCTGGGCTATACAAGGAGATCATGTCTCTAAAAGAAGGGGAATACCTCTTTAATCCTTAATAGCAGAGCACTTGACTAGCAAGTGTGAGACTTTGAATTTACTCTTCAGTATCACAAACCACACACACACACACACACACACACACACACACACACACACACACACACACACGCATACTCTCCTCCCTCCCTCCCCTCTCTCTCCCCTCTTCCTCACGCCCCCTCAATGTAATGGTGCTTTTAAAGTATAGCCTTCACACTTCTAAAATTGATTGGAAGCAATTTAATGGACAGTCATATAAAAAGTTTTCAAAAAATACAAGTTTCAACAGGAGCTTCTAGAATCCCTGGTGAAATGATCAAAGAGTAAAGATTAGATGTGCAAACTACAGAAATTTAAATGGTCACAATATCCCTCCACATGCCAAGCACTGAATTAAAACAAAACAAAACAAAACAAAACAACCAAAACACTTGAAGCCTGGCAGCGGTGGCGCACACCTTTAATCCCAGCACTCGGGAGGCAGGGCCAGGCGGATCTCTGTGAGTTCAAGGTCAGCCTGGGTTACAGAGCAAGATCCAGGGGCAGGACAGGCACCAAAACTACACAGAGAAACCCTGTCTCGAAAAGCAAAAGAAAGAAAGAAACAAAAACCCAAACAACAATGACGAACCACTTGAATTGTGCAATGCACACTGTTAACTACAGATTAGCTTAGTATCTAACACAAATTAGTATGTTCTATGAAGCGACAGGAAAGGAAAAAAAGGCAAAGAAGTGTCTACCCTTTCTGACACCAAACATCAATCAATAATAAACAACCAAACACTGGGAAATACAGACATGTAGAAACACTGCCCAGACTGAAGATAATCTTGAGTGTTAAAGTTATATAAAGATTGACAACACAAAAATACCCCACCACTATTACCACAGCCACTTACACTTTTGTAGTATCATGTCATTTAAAATAATCTTTCACTGTATTATTTCATTTATTCTTTGAGGAAATCAGTGTCACCCAAGCTTCCACTAAGGACAACCCTCAGTACAATTATCAACAGTGACAATTAAGTACTGATTCCAAACAAGTACTACATTTCCTAACAGTGAAGACAGGACAGGACATTAGAGTAACCATAGTTATCTACAGACAAAGGCCAGGAGCTGCAGAACATACTCACTTGCTTGCCAATTCACCCCCTGGTGGGAGGCTGGGGATGTTCTCACTTGCTAACGTTCGCATCACATGGACTAAGTCAGGGACGCCTTCCCCCTGCTTCTTTATGATTTCTGGGAATCAGAAGTACTTTTTTTGTAAATGTTATCAAAACTCAATTTTTAAAACACTGAAACAAAGGTATCTTAGGTTATCACAGACAGTATTTACTTTACTACACCTGAGATTTTCTAAACTAGTATAAAAATAGTCAATGTTCTTCAAAAATTTAAGGCCCGGGGATACAGAAGAAGACACAAAATATCAACTTCAATGAATGAAAACAAGATAAAAATGTGAAAAGAAAAAAAAAACTTTGTGTTAACTTGATGTGTTAAACGATCAAGGTGTGTACAAATGACTTCCTTTAGGATGCCGATTAGTTACTGTTGAGGAGATCAACTCCTGTCCTTACACTGGATACAAGTTTTCTGCACTTTACCCTGTAAAATACATTGCACATATAAAAATAAATAAATAAATAAATAACTCAAGACTTGAAAAAGTACCTTTAAGTATAAGGCAATTTATTGAAGATATACTAGATCCTATCATTCTAACCTACATTTTTATAGTGGCAACATGACTTAAGTAGATAAATTAATTATATTCTTGAACATCACTCTGTATATCAATTTCCCCTCTAAGACACCTTTAAATGATATACAGATACACACAGCCCCCTTCATTTGTTACTTAAGCAAGGCTCCACATGAAAAGGTCTAAATTTCATGACAAAAAGAAGAAGAACAGAAAGACTTAGGAACTGTACGGCAGCATTAAAAAGTTAGTTTCACAGCATCAGGTTGGCCCAAGGGTACAGGGAGGGATCTGCAGTGTTATCAGGCACTTGCTGTTATTCTTATCAGAGACATCCTGAGCTGTGAACAGAGACCCTTACCCCAACTCTAAACTAAGTACAAGATGTCGTCATTTGGAGACTCCGCATATTTACTCTCGGGGCAAATTCCAGTCCAAGGCACTTGAACATTTTTGTTTCTCAATATTTATAGTAAGAAATGGTATTTTCTTTGCTACCAGAGCAAGAAATTATCATTCTAGTTCTCCATCTGTAAATCCCTCTGAAAATAACACATATAAAATCTTCATTCTCTATCAAGTCTCAAAATGTTACTTCACCATTAAAGGCACACGTTAAGACAGACATCACTACCCATAAAAATCTCTTTAAATGGCTCAGAATTATCCTTCTAAAATAAAGGCCAAACTTTACATCTATTATATCATGCCTTCTTTTTCTTCAAACAATTAAAAAAATAAAAGAGTCTTAAATCTGAACAGAAAGCAAGGATCTCAGATTCGGTTTGCCAAGTTCCTTTATTGTATGATCTTTAACATTTTGGCATATTAATTTTCTACATGGTTCTAATGCTGAAATCTACTATACAAAAATAAAGGGATTTGATGCTTGCCTATGCTACACAAGTTCACAATCTAAAAGCGTAACACACAGCACAGTGTCTACTAGGCCAATACAATCATTCGGTGAGAGCTCTGGATACAAGAGAAATGAACACTGATGATAAATGCAACCAAGGATGGCTTCGGTTCTAAATTAAAAAACCCACTGTATTTGATGTAGCTTACATCTTCATCAAAATATAAGTTATGATTTTTAATTGTGAAGAATACAGGAAAGTAAATTCTTTTAAGAATAATAAAAGCTTTAGAAACCATTAGAATCTCTTATTTGATGTGGGACAATCATTTAAATTGAACAATTACACTATCCCTGCTTCCTTCAGCTTCTAGAAAAGTCCTGAATGTTAAGAAACTTCTTTTAATTGTTCTTGGACTACATGTTTTAATTAGATTGCACAAAGACTTGGTGCTTTCCTAAAGAACATAAATGTCAAGAATTCTCTGTTTCATAAACACAGACACAAACACACTCTGATCCTCCCCACTTTCCTCAGTGAACTTAAGGAATTCTCAGTTCCCTGCATCTTAGCAACTGTTCAGGGAGTCAGGCCAGTAGCAGCGATGGACAGTCACACTCAGGCGAGGATAATCTTAACTCGCCTAAGGACCACAAGTGCAATAGCATCTGGGTATGTAAGGCAACGGGCTTTTCCTCCCCTCCCCTCAGTAAAGGAGAAGGGAGGAAGGCTCTGAGGAGCTTTGTCCTTCCAATGCTGTAGACACAGATGCCAACGTGGAAAGCAAATCACATGAGGCTCAGTAGGTCACAGCAGTTTGAGTCAAAGAAAGAAAAAGGTATCTGGTGCCCGTTTTAGAAGCTGTGTACCTCTTCGGTTAAGACATACATCTTTTACAGTGCAAAGATACATTCCTTCCATGCCTTTAAATAGCAGCAGCTTGAACTAACATGATTTTCTCTCTAGTTGCATCTCATCATATCTAAAAATACCATACTTAATTTATGACATATTACCTCCAATTGCATGGTACAACACTTGAACATAGCAAAAATACTGGCTATTAATGTAAACTCTGCCCAGGTGGCAACTGTCACTTGATAGTATGAAATATAAAACTTACTATAATAAAATTATATGTAGTGAATATCTGATAACTCCACCAAAAACTTACTTTAAAATAAAGCACACTGAAGAGAAAAATAGCAATTCATTCTAAAACTGGATTCCACTCCATAGTAAAAATACTAAAATACTTATTATTTCTTTATACCAATAAAATGTATGCCCAGGTTAAAGTGCCAATATCAACATCAACTTACCCCATACATTTTTTTTTTTTGGTTCCATATTTTTCTACTAATCAGCAATTTAGACCAATCACTCTGTAACATTCTAAGTATTTTTAACTTTACTGTTTTATCTACAAATAACATACTGAAATAGCTTAAGATGTGAAAAATTACAAGACCCTTGAAAATAGTGAGGAAAAATGCATTGACTAGTACATTCCATGAATGAATATTAAACAGTACAAACATACGTTACCATAGGGAGGGAGAGTAATAAAACCTCAAGCCTCTAAACACACCGACAACCCAAGCCAAGCATGATTCTAATAGACAGGTTACAAATGATATCAAGCAATAAAAAGGGAGAAAATAAAATTAAGATGCACACTAATTTTAATAATGAAGACACAATGGGATGCAATGTGTGGTAGGTCAATGCTTGCATGCCAATTACGGTATCAGGAGACCAAAATGCACTTTTTACAGTGCAGTGTTTCTGTTTCTAGGGCCTGCATACTCTACATGCTTACTGTATATATCCACACAGTGAACCCAGTGCTTGAGTTTATACTTAGAGAGCAGCTTCATCCAAGATGGTGTAAGCGCTGGGGCGTGGCTTAGAGGAAAACACCTGCCTACTGTGCAAGAGACCTTAGATTTGGTCCCCAGTTCCACAACCAACCTACCCACCCCACCAACGAAAGAATAATTTCTTCCAATATTTAAAACTGTCACTTTTTTTTTTTTTTGAGGTATAAACACTTTCCATTTGTTCTAACATAATTTGCCGAAATTTTAAAACCACACTCCTACAGTTCCAAACCACTTTCTTGACCTCATTTGAGAGTTGACTCCTGCCAGGTCTGTGTTGTAAGGTGAAAGAGCTTATGGCTTAGGAGGGAAGCTGTCAGAGCTGAAACTAAGTTTTAAAAGCTGTAGGATGTGACAGTTGTTATTAACCAGTTGACCTTCAAGTTATCAAAAAAAAAAAAAAATGAAACAAACAAACAAAAAAACACACCAAACAAAACCACCCCAAAACCAACCAACCAAACACAGGTAAATAAATGAAATATTCCAGAGATTGAAGTTAATGCACACAACTTTTCACAGGAAGATGACATACTCCAAAACAGGACAAATTGGGTTTTCCTGGCATAAAATTACTCATGCCAGTGAGTTCAGCCATCATTCAATCATTCAGAACAGAAGTTCTCTAATCATAATGCACAAGGCCATGCTAGTTATTTCTAATCGGACATGATTCCTGGGGCACACATCTAAATGTTTACTACACAATGTCCTGTCCACTTTTACATGGTAAGTACTAGATGTTAAAGGCATGTAAAAAACTAAAAACTCTAAAATGTTAGACTTTGTGTTGAAGGTTTTGTTTGTGAAATAAAGCTACTTATTTTTGTGAAATGATCCACCTTCTACTCTGCATTCCAGGTACTTGTCCAGCTCCGCCTCCTTCTTCACGGCTTCTGCTGAGACTTTAGGTGCATTGGGAAAACAGATCAAAATCACACTCATGTTGTCTCGACTTCCCTGGGAAGGAAAAGGGCAAAAAAATATTTGGTTTCCCTCTACTTTTTATAACCTTGAGAATCTTTATAATTATGCCAATTATATCATTTCTAGTTTTAAAAATGTTATTTTTAAGGAGAAAAAAGTAGGTATGTATGTGGGGAGAAAGTTGCCTCCACATAATATATTAAATATTATAAGCAGCATTCCAGGAGAAACAATCATTCCAGGCTCCATCCTCTGTGAGAATTACTGGTCAAGAGCCTATAAAACACAACTTTTCCTACACATTCTCTGGGGGCACTTTGCGGGAGTCCCCTGCCATGTCAACAGCACACAGGCACACATGCCATCTCACAGGGCAGAGCTGGCCAACGCTAGTCTTACACTCTTGTCACAGCACACTCTGGGGTTAATGCACTTGTTTCTGAAGTAGAAATATGCAATCAGAAGGAAAACGAGATGAAGTTCATACTTTTATAATACATATTATATATGACTTATATGATGAAGTACTGACTTAACTTAGGAAGTACATTCAAATTATTCAGACTGCTCTAAGTAGAACATTTGAATTGACAGCTTTCCTACACTTTCCTTACTTTTAGTATTTAATTCAGCTATATGGAAAAATTGATCTTATACACATTAAACAACAAATAATTCAAACAGCTTAATAGCAAAGAGACTCTTATGAGGAAAATCATAAAATATGGCAAATGCTAAGGTATTGGATCATTTTAAAACAGAACACAGAAAGATAAAGTCTAACTTGACTGTCATTTACTAAAATTCGAATCTAACAATTCAAGTTTTTATTTAGCTAACAGCACTTAATTCTCCAGTACTACATAGCGAACCTAGCAAAAGGCTGCTGAGCTCATGCGCACTGAGCGGGGCAAAGACCATGTGCACCTTACTGCTGTTCTCCCTGTTCAGAAACGGACAGCACACTGCCACCCCGTGCCCTTTAAAAACACACATGCAGGCGTTACAGAAACTGTCCTTCTAGTAGAACTAAGATTTTATACCGAGCTGACTGTGTGGACACATAAATGTTTGTTTTCAAAGACAGTCAACAAACGTTACTGATAAAACATTACAGTGTGGTATAGGTGTTCTGGTCTGGATGCTGCGACTGGAGTTGTGTGACATTGCAGAAATGAGTTCTGAATTCTCAGGAAAGCTAGCAGCACGTATCGGCTATGTATTACCTATCAGACTAGAGTGTGTACACGCACGCGCACGCACACACTCACTAATGTAAATCTTGAATGGTCCCATAAGTTAGACATTATTTCTATTTTGTAGCTGAGAGAGGCTGAACAGTTTCTTTAGGTGTGAAGAGTACAAAAGTAATAGAGGTAAGCCCTGATCCCAGGTCTGTTCACTCTTAAGTCCGCAGAATCTTCTCTGGCTTCAGCTTCCTCATCTATAAAATAAAGGGCTCAGCTAGCTGATCTATGTACACGATCCCATTTGATCCTCCCAAAAGCCCCACTAGACAGGGTAATCTCTGTCCTTTGATGTAACAATTCAATAACAGCTTACCTCAAGTCGCAGGGTCTCACACCAAGTCCTTCCACATCCGAGGCTATCTGTATTGCACCATACCCAATACTCACTCAACTCCGCTGTTCAGCTAGTGTTCCAAAGCATGTCCAGAACGTACAGATAGAACTCAAAACCTTCCCACCCTCTTTCTCAGGCACCCACATAGAATCTTTTATCTCTGTTATTCTTCTATAGTACCAAAAGCTTAAATACTCATGGTTAAAGACCAAACATTCAGACACAACTCTTGCCCAGATGGTAACTGGCTAATTCCTAAAGTATCCCAATATTTTCACAGTTGGTAAAAAATATACTGTAATTGTGCCCCAAGTGTATTTTTGGTATCTACAGGCTCCACAGTGATTAAAGGGAACAGTAATTAACGACATAAAGCTGAGAGAGAAAAAGAAGTCTACCTTGTACAAACAGGTGTCAACTACTTCATTGCAAACTTTCTCAAGGTCATCAGTGACTTCAAGTCTGGATCTCACGAAGTCACAGAGCTCTTCGTTTCCCATGACGTCCCAGATGCCATCACATGCAAGAATAATGAACTGGTCATCCTCTTCAGATCTTTCAATATCATGGACTTCCGGCTCCGGTGAGACGAGCTGCTCTGTGGGACCTTTTCCATGGACACATTTGTAATCGAAATCCCCAAGGGCCCTTGACACAGCCAGAGAGCCGTTCACACGCTGGATCATCACAGAGCCCCCTGCATTCTGAATTCGTTCTTTCTCCAGCGGATTGCTTGGTTTGTGGTCTTGTGTGAAGAAGTGAACTTTCCTGTTCCTACAGAGTAACCCTCGCGAGTCTCCACAGTTAATGAAGTAAGTGTGCTGGGGGGAAATTAGGACCCCCACAGCTGTCGACCCACTTCTGTCTGCACCGTGTTTCTTCTCTGACATAACCCTCATGTGTTCATCAATCTCCAGAAACCCTGTTCTGATCCCATTCTTTACATTTTCCACAGAAGGTGCTCCTGCAGAGCCTTTAAAATCCTGGTTATTGGTGATGTGATCTAACAAATGCTCACAGCAGTATTTGGCAACCTGAGAACCAGCATGCCCATCATATACAGCAAAGAATGACCACGTCTCAAGTCCGCTTGGCAAACCGATCACAGCCGTATGCGCATCCTCCATTTCAACTCGCCAACCTTGCATGCTGCTTAGGCCATAGCGTAACCCATTCCCCTGCCCCTGGGCATTATGCTTTTCCATCTTTGGCTTGTCTAAAAATGCTCCCATTATGACTTGATCCTCTAGGTCTGTAAAGGAAGAGAGAGAAGAAAGTCAGTAACTGTCTGAAACAAAACACATCCAACAGTCTTTTGAAAGTGCCTCCGAGACACAAGGAAGCTGTGACAAGGCACAGGCTCCAGCCATAATAAGTGCTGGGCTGCTGACTTGGAATGTGGAGATGAACAAGAAAGGGAAAGGCGGATCGAGTACAGCTCAACCAGACAAGCAGCAGAGGGAACTAAGTCCCCAGGCAAAGGGGAGCTTGTCTGCCTCTCTGTGATACCAAGGAGACCCAGCAGTGACCATTAACTTACGGGAACTAGGCAAGATTTCAGGGTGTACTCATCACACCCAATCTTGCAATTATGGTGTGTGTCAATAAAAAACACACTGGTCCAAATTTTCAATGCCTTTCTTTTTTTTTTTTTTGGTTTTTCGAGACAGGGTTTCTCTGTGTAGCTTTGCGCCTCTCCTGGGACTCACTTGGTAGTCCAGGCTGGCCTTGAACTCACAGCGATCCGCCTGGCTCTGCCTCCCAAGTGCTGGGATTAAAGGCGTGCGCCACCACCGCCCAGCTTCAATGCCTTTCTTTAAGCTCTTGTGCAGGTCATTCTCCTTAGCTGGAATCCCTACCTAACTCACCTCTTTACCAACAGAAAAAAACTACCTGTATCTACCCTTTCAAGTCCAGTTCAGATCCTACCCTTCATCAGACTATGCAGTCTTTGATGAAACCAGTCAGTTTCTAAAGGGGTCAGCTTCAATTTTCAAGTTGCAACACATTTAATGACAAATTTTATTATGCAAAAAAGGTAACAGAATTAATCTGATAATAAAGCTAAGAGTAATAATATGTATCATTACATGCTTTATGATCACTGGGTATAAATCATAAAAGAGATTCAAAAGGTCTAGTTCGGCTCATCTAACCCTTTACCAATACTTAACAGCCAGCTCCTTGATCTGGAATGGACCCACAAAGACAGACACATTTCAACATTTTAATAACACATTTAATAACACAGTCCAAGTAATCAAATGAGTCACAAACTAAAGAAAATCTTCAAGTAGGATAGAATACTGGATGGAGACAGGAGGTAGAGGAGATGTGTATAATGAGGGTGATAGACGGTGTCCAGGTGAAGTTTTGAAACTAGAGGACTAAAGAACCAGTAATGATAAAACACTTTAGGAAAGAATTTTGCTTCGCAGCAATCCCACACACACCACTTTTTTTTCCTTCTGCTGAACAACTGATGCAGAGGGAGAGAAAACTGAACCAACTCCTCCAAGTTCTCTGACTTCCACTGCGCGCGCACACACACACACACACACACACTAAAAACTCTGAAGATTACATTTTAAAAATTCCTATGCCAATTATAAGGCCTACCAAAGTTGCAAACCATAGGGGGGAAATCAGATGAAATACACAAAAGGCGTAAAAGATGAGGTCAAGCCTGGTGTGGCGGTTTGAGCAGAGGCAGGTGAGTCTCGGTGAGAAAAGTTCCAGGACAACCATGACTACATAATACAGAGACTCTGCCTCACTCTCCATCAGGACCTCCAAAAAAAAGGGGGGGGGGATGTCAAGAGATGAGAACCAAAGAGAAAAATCAGCTCAAAATGTGATCACACTAGAAATAACCACCTGAACGTTGGTAGTAAAACTCAAACTGAAGTTCACTTCACAGCCAAACCAACAAGAAAGATGAGGAACCCATAGTCTTCTAAGACCTTCCCAACGACAGCATGCACTAAAGAACCCAAGTTAGGAAGTCAGACCTGCTGGGTTTCAACTCTGGTTCTACTCTTTTCAACAGTGTGGGTGCAGCAAGTGTGAGACTACTATCTTTTCTGAATGGCTTTCTTCATCTGTGTAATAAGGTGCTGATCTTTTTATCCCCCCCCCCCCCAGGGTAGGGTTTCTCTGCCTCCTGAGTGCTGGGATTAAAGGTATGCACCACCACTGCCCGGATAATTTTTTTTTTTTTTTTTTTTAAAGACAGAGTCTCCAGCATTTTTAATCCCAGGCAGAGGCAGGGGTCTCTGAGTTCAAGGCCAGCCTGGTCTACACAGAGAGTTCCAGGACAGCCAGGGTTGCACAGAAAAACCCTGTCTCAAACAAAACAAAAACCAACATCAAAGACAGGGTCTCACTGTATAGCTCTGGCTAGCCTGAGACTCACAGAAATCCCCCTGCCTCGCTAGGCTTCTGGAGTGCTGAGAATAATGGTGTGCACCATCATGCCTTGCATAAGGTGCTAATCTTATGGGATTTTTTTTTGGGGGGGGGCAGGGGGTTGAGACAGGGTTTCTCTGTGTAGTTTTGGTTTTGGTGCCTGTCCTGGATTTCACTCTGTAGACCAGGCTGGCCTCAAACTCACAGAGATCTGCCTGGCTCTGCCTCCCGAGTGCTAGGATTAAAGGAGTGTGCCACCACTGCCCAGCTCTTGTGGGATTCTTACAAGAATAAATGTACAATGCACTTAGCATGATGTCTAGCACAGTATACATACAATACAGTAAAGCCGTTTATTATTATGCAATGCTTACAGTATTACTTTCTACCAGAGCAATGGAGTCAGGCATGATGATGTTTCTCCTGGACGCCAGCCTTGTCTGCCCTTCAGTAAAAACCTGTATGTATTATACATTTGGGAAGTGGCCAAGATGGAACTCAGAACCTCACTCATGCTAGGTTAAGTAGTCTACTAATGAGCTACACATTTATCCCTTGTATAATACACTTTAAAGACATTAGTAAATGGGGGAGGCAATTAAAAAATGTCACTTCTTGCCTACCTGACAATATCAGAAGTTGGGAAGAGTGTGAGTCAAACAGAAACTCCAGTGATCTCACTAATAGCAAAAGCTGGAAGATGCACTGCATGTCAACATAGTGATCCTAATGACCACTCCAGAGCAGTATGTTATTAATGGCAGGCAATGCCCAGGCGATGGAGCCTCACCTCTGTGCTTGTGTCTGATCTGCATCTTATAAAGCAGGAGCAAGGCAACAAAGGTAAGGTAATTAACACTAGTCCTCCAAGTTGCTGCTCCATGTACACTTGTGTTAACAAGCTCAAGTGCACCATGTTTCTAACTGTCGTCAGTTAAAGAACTTGAACTACGCCACCTTAAAGAAACTGTCCCATCTGCCAAAGAAAGTGTGTGTGACTATTACTAAGAGCTATAAATGGCAACCACTGGAAATAACCTGCTTATTAGAAGGTACGACAGATAGCATTTAACAACAGACATTTAATTCTATCACACATCGTGCGCAACAAAAGGCAGTGTCTTGAGTAATGCAGCAAAGCCACTCTATACACACGCACACGCGCACACGCACACACGCACACACGGTACAGCACATACGGGGAGGGCAGCAGCCAGCTCAAGGCCAATGGCTGCAAACTCCATGAGCACTGCGTGCCCTCAGCACTCAGAGCCTAAGGGCGGAAGTGACCAGCATATCACACAGCTGGCTTCTCTATGGAAGAAGAAACCAGACAGGCTGGCCTCAGGAAGAAGTCCAACATTGGAGTCTGGCTGTACTGAAGGAACAAAGAGGACTTGAGAACACTGCTTCCTCCACAGTGTCCTCAACTCTTACCTCAACAGTTACCTCTACCCAAAAGTCCAAAGAAAACCAAACCAAGACTTGTTTTGAAAGCACAGGATATTCTCTTAAAAACTAACCTATAGCCCACACCCACCCCTCTCAACAACTAGAGAAGACATTAGTGAATGATTACAGGCTTAGAAGTAACATCTCACATTGTTTGGGTGCACGTGGGGGAGGAGTACCAGGCAAGCACTATTGACAAGTTTGATGAATGTATTAACATCTTGAAATTGTTATGCCAATATTGGCATTATTACAGCCCTACCTTACCAATGAAGAAACTGAGCCATTAAGTTACCCACTACTTCAACAGCAAGTTGCCTCATTTGGGTGTGAATTGCCTTACTAGGCTGACTAGCCAGCTGGGTGTATGTATGAGCTGTGATTAAGACACCTGATGCCGACCTAGACTATCATTCTGCAATTTCCCCACTGAAAGTGGACATATTAACACTGACTTTCGGAATGATACTGCAAATCAGTCACAGACAGCTTGGTAAGAAAGGAGGCACTGAGCACAAGAACACTATTTAATCACTACTCTATTCCCACAAACAGCAAATCTAGATTTTCACTCTGCGTAACAAGAGACCTTGCTCTCCCCTTTAGAAACAAGTCCAGGACTTATTTACCATATATGCATATGGAATTACCAAATAAATTAATTCCTCCAAACTAAAGTAGGCGATTCACAAATCTTACCTACTTAGACTCTGAATAATTTATAGAAACCTAGTGAAGTACCCAACTATAAACTACATAAAAAAGGATGCTGATTATGTAACTGTAGTGTCAGAAGGTCTTTACTAATATAAATATTGTTTACATAGACCTCTTGCATACCTGGATGACTAAACAGTATTTTACTTAGTCCAATTATTAAATGAACAGATGTGTGTGTGTGTGTGTGTGTGTGTGTGTGTGTGTGACCATGAAAGTTTCACTCAGTCTTCTGAGTCTTAAATCTACTTGAGTACATACCGGGTCTCATCACAAGTATTAGCAGCTGATCTGAATTTCAAAGCAAAGTGCTATGATAAACATTTTGAATCCTTTAAAATGAAACCAATCTCTAAACTGAAAAATCCACTCATTAAAGGTCAACCATTGTCTGCTTTTTCCGGTAATGCTAGGAACCAAGCCCAGGACCCAGTGTAT
This sequence comes from Peromyscus maniculatus bairdii, assembly GCF_049852395.1. Lineage (NCBI taxonomy): Eukaryota > Metazoa > Chordata > Mammalia > Rodentia > Cricetidae > Peromyscus > Peromyscus maniculatus. Next base: position 44,891,077 of record NC_134865.1, on the reverse strand, counting down.
GATACAGTCTATAGCAAAACTACATCCCTAACCCCTCAGCAGCTTGTGCCTCTCACTAAGCAAAGCTAATGTAATAATCCATGAGGTTTATTCCACTAAGAATCACACTGAATAGCAGTTTATCAAGCTTTACATAGTTTACCATTGACCCTCTCTGAGAACTATAATAGCAAACATGAAAACAACTTGACTACTCTTTAGAAGGCAGAATAGATAAATAAGGAGATACTATTTATACTATACTACACATCCCCATGCAACCCCCTATTAGCCTTAAATAACAGATCATTATCTATTTTGGGCAGTCTTTAAAAAAATTGAAACAAACTACAAATATCTGTTTGCCTGTGGACAGAGTCTAATAAAACAGTCCCCCAAGTTTCTATGTCAAACAGACACATGTCAACAATGTGGGGAAAATGATACTCTCTTAGCAACTGATACTGCATTATCTCGTATCGAGCTCTCCACGCTGAGAAGCAATACTGAATGTGGATATTTACGATGGGGCTGGTAAGAGTCAAGGGGAGACTCAAATAACAAAGCAGGGCTAAGCTGGCATTCCAACAGGAAGGATGCTGGGAACTAGAGGGCCTTTGAAGGGCATTAAAATAGATTTAGTTATAAAAATGGGACATTCTGGAATAGATCTGCCTAAGAGATGGGAATCTAAAGATGGAAAGGAAAGCCACAGAGAAAGAGGAGTGCAAACAGGATGAGACAAGAAGCTTCCCAGGGAAAGAGGAATGGTAGGAAGGCACTGGCTAAGAGCTCAGGAACCACACGGCAGGTGTATGTGCGGTATATGCAGGGGATGCAGAACAGGAACGCACGAGTGCCATCAACTCTACATTCTACAGTTCTCCCGGACTTACGGACGGACGGACAAACCTGGTCCTCAAGGAGTGGCTGCCTTCTCAAGTGTACACTGAACAGTAGTACTAGGCAACATATCAACAGCTGCAGTTCAGTAGAGCAACACATGCTGCTTACAGTCACATCTCTGCAAAGGATAATTCAGACCACACAAAGCACTTTTAATTTCCCAAGCCACTACTAATTAAGGCAGCTACCTCAAGGTTATCTACAGCAATGAGAAAGAAGCGCATCAAAAACTGACAAATTGGGAGGGAAGAGCTAATAAGAAGGGGAAAACAAAAATGGTAACACATTTGCACTCCAATTCTACACATGCAAATAACAAAGTCTGAGGACAAAGATGAAAAATGGAGAGTTGCAATGGAGATGGAGATGGTAATGGTCAGCAAATGTGACCAAATTCCTGTCAGAACTCATCCTGCCTCATCTGTTTTTATTCTAATAGAAAACTGGGGGACTGTTTTATTAGACTGTGTCCACAGGCAAACAAATACTTGTAGAGTTTGATTCATTTTTTTTAAAGACTGCCCAAAATAGATAATGGTTTATTTAAGGCTAATATGGGGTTGCATAGGGATGTGTAGTATAGTATAGTAAAAATAACATCCCTGTATTTTATCTAGTCTTCCTGTTTCTTGTCCATGATAAACCCGTCTGTGAGAGCTCTAGCATCCAGGCTTGAATGAATTTCAGACTACTTTTCTGGGCTCCCACACTATTATCTTCCTTGGCTCCTTCACATCAACATCTCTCAAATGGTGTGACTGACTGATGATTTTTATTTTTTTATTTTTTGAGACAGGGTTTCCGCAAAGTAGCCCTGCCTGGCCTGGAACTTGCTATATGAAGAAGAGTCTCAAACTCACAAAAATCCCTGAACTCACACTGTTTCAGGAGCGCTGGGGTTCTAAGCGTGCCACTACACTAGGCCTTGAAACATGACGTTTAGACACTCAGGTGCTACTCATGCCACTCACCAAAATCTTGGTGTCCACTCTTTTAGCCACACACTCACCTCCTTTTCAGTTAATCTTTCTGAAGAGCATTGATACTCCGAAGTGGAACTTGGCCAGGGTCCTTCAAGACACTTTATTCAATCAACTTTGAGTCGTGTGAGGGTTTTGTGTTGTTGTTTTGGGAGGGAGGTTATTCATGTTTTTATTGTGTGTATGGGTGTTTTGCCTGATGTATGTCTGTGCATCACAAGCCTGCTGGGTACTCACAGAAGCTAGAAGAGGGCATAGGATTCCCTAGAACTGGAGTTACAGACAGTTGTGAGCTGCCATGTAGGTACTGGAAACTGAACCTGGGTCCTCTGGAAGAGCAGCCAGTGCTCTTAGCATCTCACGGCCTATCTAACCAACTGCTCACACTGCCTTTCAACACTACGATCCTTCCTGAAACATTCTTCCCCTGACTAAGATGTGCTCCCTGCCCCCAATTTCCACACTACTCCAGGTTCCCCATCCTTGTCTCTTTGGGAGGCTCACCCTCATCTCCTCGGCCATTAAGCACTGGCATTCTTCAGGTTTCTTCCTAGGCCTTCTTCCACACGCTGCAAGAGCTCCCTAAGCTCTTCCATCCAGTCTCATGGATTATGATTCTTAAATATTTGAAAATTTAACCTACTTTTTCCCCTAGCAAGTCGTAATCTCCAAGTTAGCACTATTATCAGTGCACAACACCAACTTTTTATTTTGTCCCTTTGCATGCATGCTGGTATGTATTACATTTATTTTTATTTTGTGTTGAGTGTTCTACCTGCATGTCTGTCTCTGCACCATGTGAAGACTGCCATGTGGGTACTGTAATCAAACCAGGGTCCTCTGGAAGAGCAGCCAGTGCTCTTAACTATTTCTTTCTTTCTTTCTTTTTTTAAGATTTATTAATTATGTAGACAGTGTTCTGCCTGCATGTGTCCCTTTAGGCCAAAAGAGGGCACCAGATCTCATTACAGATGGTTGTGAGCCACCATGTGGTTGCTGGGAATTGAACTCAGGACCTCTGCAAGAACAGCCAGTGCTCTTAACCTCTGAGCCATCTCTCCAGCCCAGCTCTTAACTATTGAGCCATCTCTCCAATCCCTGAACTGTTAATACATCCAGAAAACCAAAATCATAATTAACTAAGAAAATTGCCCAATCGTTTTAAAATACCAGGGAAATAGCTCTTTCTTTAGGATTTGGCAAGCACTATCAGAACATTGATTATCCAGGTTTGGTGGCACATGTCTTTGATCCTAGCACTCAGGAGGCAGAGGCAAGAAGATCTCTCAAGTGAGATTGAACCCTGCCTGGTCTACAGAGCAAGCCCCAGGACAGCAAGGAATACAAAGAGAGACCCTTCTCAAAACACAAAAACAAGCCAGTCGGTGGTGCATGGCTTCAATCCCAGCACTCAGAATGCAGAGACAGGTGAATCTCTGAGTTCGAGGCCAGCCTGGTCTACAGACTGAGTTCTAGGACAGCCAAAACTACATAGAGAAACTCTGTCTCAAAAAAATAAACAAAAACCTGTTATTCTTAAAATTGTGATATTATTTTACTACAGAAAGATCAGTTTGTTAAAAAAAAAAAAGGGGGGGGGTAACTAAAAATGCAGACTGCCAATACTACCATACCAACACTAATAGAATTTGACCATCCTCGGGCAGTGGTGGCGCATGCCTTTAATCCCAGCACTTGGGAGGCAGAGGCAGGCGGATCTTTGTGAGTTCAAGGCCAGCCTGGGCTACCAAGTGAGTTCCAAGAAAGGCACAAAGCTACACAGAGAAACCCTGTCTCAAAAAACCAAAAAAAAAAAAAAAGTGTGGGCTAGAGAGATGGCTCAGAGGTTAAGAGCACTGACTGCTCTTCCAGAGGTCCTGAGTTCAATTCCCAGCAACCACATGGAGGCTCACAACCATCTGTAATGAGACCTGGTGCCCTCTTCTGGCCTGCAGTCATACCTGCTGTATACATAATAAATAAATCTAAAAAAAAAAAAAAAATTTGACCATCCTGATTTGTTAGCCCCTCCCAAGCACCCATCCTCTGAAGTCTCTGCAGCTCCCAGGAGCTAAGCTGAGCTCATCTCACTTCTCACCACAGTGTCTGAGTACCATTGTTTTAGAAGGAGAACAATACCACTAGATTCTAATTAGCAGCATAAATCTGAGGCTGTCGTTTAATTGAGTCCACATGGCTGTGTCATTCCAAAGCAGCAAAACAAAATGATACCTGTTTGTGGGCTGAATAATGGCTCCTGAAATTACCAGGCCTTAATCCTATGCTACCTAATTTTAGATGTCAGGGAAAGATGGTGTTTGCAGATACGATTAAACTGTGAATTTGAGATGGGAAAGTAATCCTGGATGATCCAGGTCTACAAATGCAGTCACATGTCCGTATAAGAGTCAGAACACAACTGGCATACAGAAGTCTGTTGTGAACATCGTTCTGTATAAATAAAACACTGACTGGCCAGTGGCCAGGCAGGAAGTATAGGCGGGACAAGGAGAGGAGAATTCTGGGAAGTGGAAAGCTGAGTGAGGGCGATACTGCCAGCCGCCACTGTGACAAGCAGCATGTGAAGACGCTGGTAAGCCATGAGCCATGTGGCAAGGTATAGATTTATAGAAATGGATTAATTTAAGGTGTAAAAACTAGATAGCTAGAAGCCTGAGCCATTAGGCCATATAGTTTGTAAATAATATAAGCGTCTGTGTGTTTATTTTATAAATGGGCTGTTAGAATGCTGGGACTGCTGGGACTTGGCGGGAGCTGGAGAGAAATTCTCCAGCTACAGAAGTCATCTGACAAAACAGAGAAATCTGGAGATGGTCACCTTGATATTTGGGGTGATGTGCAAGGTGAGGGACAGAATGCTAATAACCATAGAAGGTGGGAAAAGCAACCCAAAGTCACTGGAGTGAGCACATTCCTGTGACACCTTGACTATGACCTAGAACTCTAAAAGGACACAATCAGTCTAAACTCCTTTAAACCACCAAGTTTATAATACTTTATGAAGTCAGCTGTGAAAACTGACATCATGCCAATAGTCAAGTCCTACTGGAAGAGATGGTACTCTGCTGTAGCTAGAGTCTTCCTGCCTGGCCCACAGTCAGGACAAATCTCTGTCACCCGCCAGTCCCACAGACGCTCAGACCCAACTGAGTAAACACAGAGACTTATATTGTTTAAACTGTTTGGCCTAATGGCTCAGGCTTCTAGCTATCTAGTTCTTACATCTTAAATTAATCCATTTCTATAAATCTACACCTTGCCACGTGGTTCGTGGCTTACTGGCATCTTCACATGCTACTTGTCATGGTGGCGGCTGGCAGTGTCTCCCTGACTCAGCCTTCCACTTCCCAGAATTCTCCTCTCTCCTTGTCCTGCCTATACTTTTCTGCCTGGCCACTGGCCAATCAGTGTTTTTATTTATTGACCAATCAGAGCAATTTGACATACAGATCATCCCACAGCACTCTGCAGTTACTGCAACAGGAGAAAACCAATGGGGACCAAGTTCCTTACCTGTCCCAAACTAAGGACTAGCTAGAAGAGGACTATCAACCCCTTCAAAGACTGATAATAATAATATATATAATTCAGTCTGCCAGCTTGAATTCCAAGGGAAAGATATGAATGATGTCCAGATACTCTGACAAGCAAGTTAGCTAATCATACTATTCTGGGGTAAACAACAGAGAAAACTAGTAATCTTTAAATAGAGAAGAGGAACCAATTTGTGGACCCATCAAGCTAGAACCAATGTGGAAATGTCCTACCTTTCGTAGTGTTGGAAGGGGCCATGCATGCCATTAGTAGAGACAAGTCATCAATAGACTTCCACTGTGGTGGACCCTGCATGCTCAAAAACCAACCTCTCAGACAAGATGTGCCCACTGGTGCGATAATGCAGGACTGGGCTGGGGGCAATCAGCTATTTTCTGACCGCATATGAGGCTTGCTCCACTGGAGGGAGCCTGGTAAAGAGCCCAGGGCTGAAGTCATAGGCACGATGGCTGCAGCGGTTCTCAACCTCGAGAACCTGCGAGTGGTGACCCACTGGAGGTCGAACAACCCGTACACAGAGGTCGCCTAAGACCACTGGAAAACACAAATATTTAATTATGATTTATAACAGTAACAAAATTACAGTTGTGAAAAGTAGCAATGAGGTAATTCTATAGTTGGGGGCCACCACATGACGAACTGTATTAAATTAAGGGTCGCAGCATTAGGAAGGTTGAGAACACTGCGCTGGTGGGAAACTTACTACTGTAATTTTGCTGAATTCTCTTGTCGAACTACCTTTATTTATATCCACAGGCTAGTGCTGCTTGCTCTTAGGCTGGGGCTGGGTCAGAAGCTTCTGTTTGTAGTGGGCAGCAGTCAAGGCAGACATAACCAAGTGCTGAGGACAGTAGAATGCTCAGCCCTTACTGGAATATTTTATCATGCCCCGCTCCCTTCCCCCAGCCACTGCCAAGGCTCAGGGAACACAGAGGAAGCTGGGGGTGGGGGTGTGGGGGTGGGGAAGAAAGGATGTAAGAGTCAGAGGGTGGAAAGGAGTGCTGTGAGATGCTATAAACTCAACAGCAGCTATGGTTACCTGCACAAGACCAAGCCAGTCAACTTTCTAGCTTAGTTGGAGTGGCGTATGAGCACCCAGTTCCCAGCTGAGGAGCTACTGGCAACTCATGGCTGCTGGTTGGCTGCCCATGGCTAGTAGATGGCCTCACATAAATGTGCATGCAGGTAACACTAACTGGACTCCATGGGTTGTTAAAAAATTAAAAAGATGACAGGGTATTAAGGTAGGAGAGGTGTCTGGGGGGAGAGGGATTTGGATTAGATAGGATCACATTGTATGCATGTATGAAATTGTCAAAAGAATAAAAAATATTCCAAAAAAGCATGGAACCTAAATATATAAATTCTAAAGATACTCAAGAATATGCTGACTTTGATTTACTCTAGAACACTAAATCACTTACACATAAAAAAATTTAAAAACCTGGTTTGTGAAACATGAAAAATAAAAACAAAAATCATTAAAAAAGTAAGAATATAAATTTAGGATATTAAAAAAAACTGCACCATTTTAGCCGGCATGAGAAGACTTAGGAGACGCCAAGGCCACAGCGGCAATCTGCCATGGGAAAGACAGAAAAGAGCCAAGTGTCCAGGCAGTGAGCAGAGACCAATGAGCAGCCGGAGAAAGGGTGCAGGCCATGCGAGGCAGCTCTCCCCAGAACACTGTAAGGAAACCACACAGCCCGGGACAGAAGGAACAAGCCAGAGAGAAGGCAAACAAGGTGCTTCTGAGTGCAGTCCAACTGTCATCTACGAAATCACACTCCGGAGCAGCCCAATCCAGGGCTGGGCGGAAATCTCAGCATGTTTTCGGTTTACAATTTTATGTTGGGCTGTACTCATTGCTATTTGGGGACATATGCCTGAAAGGTTTCATTAATTATGAAATAATTTAAATTTAGTAGAAACTGGCCAGCATCAAAGCATATTTCAAGAATATAACAGTTTGCCGGGCGGTGGTGGCACACGCCTTTAATCCCAGCACTTGGGAGGCAGAGCCAGGCGGATCTCTGTGAGTTCGAGGCCAGCCTGGTCTACCAAGTGAGTTCCAGGAAAGGCACAAAGCTACAGAAAGAAACCCTGTCTCGAAAAAACCAAAAAAAAAACCAAACCAAAACAAAAAAAAAAAAAAAAAAAAAAGAATATAACAGTTCAGACAAACTTAACATGTCCCCTTCTTCTCAAAAAGAGACAAGTCAGCCTGGCTTCAGACTTCTTTAGAATATCAAATAGGCAATGATGAAATGATGTCTATATATTCTGTGGCTAAGGAAGTATATTCCAACAATTATATATAATATATATATATATTGTGTAAACATGCTCATTAACAGATATAAATTAAATGTGATTTTAAATCACCAGTGTTTGTTTTAGAAACACAGCTATGGACCTGTATTAAAGATTATATTACTTCTTTAAAAGTTCAAAGGAGCCTCGTGTTGTGGCGCACGCCTTTAATCCCAGCACTCAGGAAGCAGAGGCAGGTGGATCTCTTTGAATTTGAGGCTAGCCTGGTCTACACAGTAAGTTCTAGGCCAGGTCTAAAATAGTTAGACAACCTCAAAAACAAAATAAAACAACCTAAAAAGTCCTAAGAAAAAAAGCACAACTATATTATAGCCTAAAAGACATTTAAAGTCAAAGATGAAACACTGTGATTGGAACAATCCCTAGGAAAAACCAAGACCAAGTATTATTCCTATTATTTAGCAATGTCTCCCAAGATTAGTCAATACAGTGGAGTAAGATAAAGAGATGCAAAATGGTAGGAGATCAAAGTGTTTGTTACCAGCAACTATTCAAAACTTAACCTCTACATGAAAAAACTGTGAGCTCATAGGGATATAGAAAAATCACAAGAAAACTATTAACAATTGTCACTTAGAAAAACAAGAGAAATGGCCATACAAACAAGAAACTTTCCCACTGGATCTGGCAGCATGTGTCCATTACCCCAGCATCTGAGAGTCTGAGGAGAATATCAAGTTCAAGGCTAGCCGAGCCACACAGCAAGCCCTGCCCGCGGCCAAAGTTCAGAGAGGACTGGGACTTCAAGGCAGCTTTGGAGTAAAGAGACTTTACCAGACAGCCTCATTATAAAGATGACTATCATCTCATTTTAGTGGGCTACAAATTCAATATAATCACAAGTAGCCCTTTTGTTTCCCAGACCTTGGTCAAACTTCAAAATACACTGGGGGAAAAAAAAAAACAACAACCAAACAACTGAATGGCCGACACATTCTCAAACATGATGAGAATGTGCACAACCAAGGTATATAAGAAGCAGTGTTGAGACAGAAAGACTTGATAAGGGCAACACAACTGTGATTTCGGGGAAATATGGGAACAGGTTCGGCAATGGTGAGAACAGCGGGCCTATTCACCTCTGCAGTGGGGGGGGGGGGCTGCCTCCCACCTTATACATAACTCTGGAGTGAATAGACTTCTATCTTGAATTGACTAACAAAGCCATACTAGTACACCTGGGAAGGGCTCTCTAAGAACGGCAGCCCTGGTACAGAGCGAAATACTAACTCCACAAGAGCAAAAAGCTGCAGCTGATAAACTCTTCTACTCAGAACAAAGTCCATAACCCTGTAGGGGGAGTGTTTAGTGAGGCACACTTCTGGACAGGAGGGTCACATATTTGAGGACAGCAAGACCACATCCATCTCAAAAACAAAATAACACAACAGCAACATCAACAAAAAATTCAGAAAGGCAAGCAATTTCAAGTATCTGCAATATGTGAAACAAAAATTATTATTCCTAAATATGTAGAAGGTTAAGGCAAGAACTACTGATTTATCATTTTGAGATGTGAGTCTCCTGTAGCCAGGGGCCTGGAGCTGGCTGAGGCCTAAGAGAGCTTTAAGTCCTAATCCTCCAGCTTCCACTGCTGGGAAGAACAAACACCTCAAGAGAAATAAAATGGAAAAAGAATGTGAACAGGCGATTAAATGAATAAATAATAAAACAAATGGCCAATAAATACACGGAACAACAACCACCCTCACTAGTCACAGTACCTTATTTTAAAAGTTTTTTGCATTGATTTATGCACATAGGTGGTTTGCCTAAGGGCACATATATATGTACACCATTTATGCGTGTGGTGCTCTCAGAGGTCTGACGGTGTCAGGGACCCTGATGAGCGTTTGGTGGAGCCCGCCCCAAGCATAGTACCTGAGCCATTTCCTCAGCCTTCTTGAAGGGTATTCCTAATTCCCACTACTAGCAAAGCAGTTTTTTAAAAAAGTATTTCCTACAGATAGATTGGCATCATTCTGAAGGATATGCCAGACCTATTAGAATAATGAGTAACAAACACAGACATAGGCTCTATCTAAGGAATGTAGGATTCGAGCCCTGTGGAACCTGCTGACGGTAGACGCAGGTTCTCTAATGTCACCTATTACAGACACTCAAAGCCAGCACACTGGCGGCACCTCATCCATAGTGAGCCAATTCTTGTTTACCAAACGTCTGCCAGCTCATGTTTTCTAAACCCTTTCTGTCAAGGGAAAATTGTGCCACCAGACCCCCTGAGCTGGAGTTAACAGATGATTGCCACCATGTGGATGTGGGGCACACTTAGTGGCGCAGATTTTCTTACAGGTCTATTAGCTGGTAGTTTACAAAGCCAACATCTTTAGAATGTCACACTCATTTCCCTCTCAGGATTATAAATTTTATAATCTTAAAAGATATATCTTTCCAGATTTCTCTTGATTCAAGTATTATTTAACAAAAAAAAAAAAGAAAAAAGAAAAAAGAAAAGAAAGAAAGAAAAAATCAATGTAATCTGTAGGTTAACTAGATAAAAACTGTGGTGATATTTTCTTTGTGCACCCCCAATGAAGTTTATCTGAGAATCAGAAGAAAGCCAGCCACTATAGTAAACACAGAGGTCAGGCAATGGCAGCACATGCCTTTAATCCTATCACTTGGGAGGCAGGGATCTGTCTGGATCTCTGTGAGTTCAAGGCAACACTGGGAACAGAGCCAGGCATGGTGGCACATGCCTTAAATTCCAACACTAGTTAACCATAAAGGTCAGGAGGTCTGTACAGACCGACAGGAAGTGATGTAGCTGGGCGGAGAGAGGAAGTGAGATGGAGAACAGAAAAGCATATAAGTGTGGGTGCATAGGAAGTAGGTCTCTTTGGATACTGAGGAGTTGGTGAGGTGAGGTTGGCTGTGGCTTTTCCTATTCTCTGATCTCTCAGGTTTTCTCCCCAGTATCTGGCTCTGCGTTTTTAATTAATAAGACCATTTAGCAATTCGTCTTAGGAAAAAAAACAATAATACTCTTAAGTTTCTCCTATAATTTATAAAAGTTTTTATAAGAGTAATTTATAAAAGTTAATACAGTTTTTATGCATTATAAGTCTTTTACAAAGTATCTTTATTAAAACAAATAATACATTCTAAACCTGTTTCCATTACAAGCTCAATATAAAACAGGTAACTTTGTTAAAATAAAGAACCTCACTAGGTGATGAGGGAAGCAGAGAACACAACTTTATCCTAGCACCGGGGAGGCAGAGGCAGAGGGATCTCATGAGTTCCAAGCCAGCCTGACCTACAGTGAAACCCTGCCTTGAAAAACCAAAAACCAAAAAGAAGAAAAAGAATCCTACACAACACATTTCTATCACTTCGTCCTTAAAGAACTACATACCAAACATTCTAGGCATGCCAGATGTTGGCACACACCTTTAATCCCAGTACTCAGGAAGCAGAGGCAGGTGATTATCTGTGAGTTCCAGGACAGCCAAAGCTACACAGAGAAACACTGTCTCAAAAAATAAAAACCAAACCAAACAAACAAAAAAATTCTAGGCAATATTTGACACAAAGAATTAAGTATTTGCAGGAAAATGGAAGACATATTAAGTGAAATAATTTTAAAAGAGCAACACTGCATGCTTTACACACACACACACACACACACACACACACACACACACACACACACACACACACACCACAGCCAATAGGAACTATTTCAGGGAAGGAGGGGGCCAGTGAAAGTGGAGGGGGAATGGGAGAGAAGGCAGCAAGGAGACATGACTCCAGGAGCAAAGCACAGTGATAACGTGCATGTACAGATATCAATAAAACCCATTATTCTGATGACAATCAATGGGGAGGGGTAAAAGCCCGCTTTCACCGTCTCCTTGAAAACTGTACATAATGGGCTGGAAGAAGAAGGCTCGGCATTTACCAACCCTTGTCTTTCTTCTAGTGGACCTGGCTTTGCTTCCCAGCACCTACACGGTCAATCACAATCCTATGTTAACCGAGTTCCAGAGGATTCAGTGCCTCTTTCTGACCGCTAAGGACACACACGGTACACAGACATACATTCAGGTTCAACATTCACACCCAGAAAATAAACTAGATATACAATATTCTTGGCAGGATTTCTAATCTAAAGAACTGAATATAATGTTTACTCTATAGTATCCAATCAGTCAAACATATACTACACCTCATAGTTCATACCTACTGCCCTCAAATTTCCAATTTGTTTACTATAGCACTTTACTGACTTTAAAATTCTATGTAGGTTTCTGATTTCTGGAGGGCACTTTCACTGACTGATCCTAAAATCTCACTAATAATTCTGACTAAACCAGACAATCCTCATCTTCCACACTGAGTCATTTTCTAATTAGCTCTATTTTGCTGGCTAATGAGGAACTTCCAAAGCAACCCTGTTGTATGATATTTTGATCGAATTCTAACAATAAAGTTTGCTATCAGAGGGTAGAGTTAGCTACTAGCTGACCAAAATTAACCATAGAGGTTTTGGAGGACTGAGGACAGATAGATGTAGTAGGGTGGGCTGAGAGAGGATCTTGGCCCTTTTGGATAGAGGAATGACAGAGATAGGAGGTCACTGGTCACTTGTCTGATCATTCAGGTTCTTACCCCAATATCTGACTTCCGAGTTTTAATTGATAAGGAACAATTAGATAAATGCAGCACAACCCATTATGGGCAGCATCCAGACCAGGTTTCCTCAAACATGGAACCCTAGGTGGATGCTACCGAGTCCTCTCGGAAACTCCTCCAAAAACTTATTTCAAGGTTATTCTATGGTTTTACTATGCTACACTGGTTCCAAACTGAATGCCTTGTATAAGAAGACTTATTTCTCACCTAAAAATTCCTAAACAAGGTTCTGGAAAAACAGTCTTAAGGATATTAAGTATCAGAAAGGTAGTTAATTTTGCTTACCACTGAAGTATGACTGGGATTCATACAGCACTCAAAGTTATGTTTTAAACTCGCCTATGTGTTACTTTTTTTTTTTTTTTTTTTTTTTGGTTTTTCGAGACAGGGTTTCTCTGTGTAGCTTTGCGCCTTTCCTGGAGCTCACTTGGTAGCCCAGGCTGGCCTCGAACTCACAGAGATCCACCTGGCTCTGCCTCCCAAGTGCTGGGATTAAAGGCGTGCGCCGCCACCACCGCCCGGCCTGTGTTACTTTTTTTTAAAATCACATTACACTTTTGCTTGAAATCTTCCTCTTCCCTCCCCAGCTCTCTCAGACCCTCATTCTGTAGCCCTGGCTAGCCTGGAACTTGCTGTGTAGACCAGGCTTGGCCTTGAATTCGAGACTGATTTGCCTCTGCCTTCCAAGTGCTAGGACTATAGGTGTACCTCATAGTGCCCAGCTTTATTCTTCTCTTCAACAACCTCAAGTTATATTATACTGTCCACAAATTCAGTATGATGAAGATCTGAACAGCCATTCTAATTTGGTTCTTCCCAGTATACTCCTCCACACCTTGAGCAATGATACTCTCTATATACCCATCTTGCTTTTAAGGCTTCCTCATAAAACTTAGGAGGAAAGAACAGTCGAATCCAAGGCTGATGTTGCAAAGAAAACCATTTCTGTGAAATTCAGGAAAGTCTTGAGTTTTAGAAAGGGGGGGGGGGGCAAAAGACCATAATAGTAGCACTTTTGAAAGTGGAGGCGACACTGAGCAACCACCAAAAGCACAGCACACATTCAGTTATGCTAGAGACATGTTCAATTCTTAATTTAAAATTGGACACAATCTCTGAATTACTAGTCAGACAAGAAAGCAGCAATCATTATTTGGATGATTTATTTATAACTAGCTCTCTTTGCAAGCATTCATGTTTTCAGGGGTTAAAAAATAAAACCACCGATCAAAGTTACCTGCATTGCATTTATATCAAATATTCACATAGGCAAATCTATAGAGAGAAAAGCGATCGATTTTTGAGGACAGGAGAGAAGGGACAGGGCCTGACTGCTGGAGAGTTTCTCTCAGAGACAGGAACACACAGGGAAACTAGGAAAGAGAGCGAGCACAGTGCCTCACAACTTCGCTCTTAGCTCCTCAGGAGGCTGAGGTAGGGGACTGAGCAAACCCAAGAATTGAAGACCAGTTGGGGTGACAGTGGGAAGATTCTGCCCCCAAAAAAGTTTTAAAACAAGCACACACAGCAACTGTAGCAATGGTTGCATAATTCTGTGAACATACAAAACCTTCAACTATAAATTTTAAATGGGCAGATTTATGACATAAGTTATAAAGCTATTTAAGACTATCACTATAGCTTTTTCTGTATTTTATTTTACATAAAATGGCTAAAAGAAGTGGCCATAGACTAGACATACTAATATGGAAAAGATCTGTATTTGTTTTTCTAAAAGTGAAAGAAATTACTGGAAAGTTTCTCAGCTGCCCAATATTTCATGGTATAGCCTCAACTAAATATTTATTTTTTCAATTAAATATTTACCTTCCTTCAACAACAAAAGCTTTAATTCTAAGGTAAACGAACTCCTGTATTAAATATGCCCCCAAACAAAAGCTTTTAAAAATGCAAAATGCAACTAGAATCAACTAATTGAACCAAGCACAAGACAAAGGTCTACTATGCTAAAGGTCATTTTTCTAAGCCCCAAATTATTAAGAAAAAATCAGTTCTTGCCAGACTAGGTAAAAATTTACAGGTATTCCAGTTAGTCAGTTTGACAGATGTTGGCAACAGTTTCAGAGTGCATATTATAGGGCTCTGTTACTTGTGTTTCATAATTTAAAAAAAGACCAGTATCTTCTGGACTGGTGAGATTTGAACTGCATACTGCAGAAAGTAGCTGTCTCATAGTTTACCTAGGTGTGTCTCACACAATTTTTTAAAGTAATTTTTACAAGTATACTGAATAACTGCCTGAAAAAAAAATACTAGTGAGCATAAAAATTAGAGCTTGACTCATTTTCTCCAACAATTAGAGATTTAAATGGCACAGAGCTATTTCATCTGTAGTTTTCTAAGAATGTTTGATAGGTACAATCTCAATTGGCCTCATTTGTTAACTGATTCAAATTTACCAGCTCTGAATAACAACTACAGATTTTAAAATGTAGTTAATTCCTAGTTTGCTAATTGTTAATGCTTGCATAACGATTCAGATTCGGCTGACCCAGAAAACAACAGTTGACTTGAGCCAATTCACCCCCCCCCCTTTTTTTTTTTTTTTTTGCTGAAAACAAGCCCCTGAACTGAACATCTTCCGCATTTGCTAAAAACCTTGTATATTTAAGTTGAAAGAAGAAAGAAATGTAACTTATGTAACATTTAAGGCAAGAAAGTGTCTTCAACAAATGAAATACATGGGGCTTCTAAATCTTTTCATATGAAATGTCTCCTCTAGGAAAGAGAGCCAATAGCAGCTGCTCTGAAAAGACTTCTGAGTAGATATGTCTTCCAAAACAAATACCACAGTCACTGAATCTATATACTGCCACACATATTTTCTATGTAGGATAGGGGGTACCAGGAAAGGAAGGAAGAATAAAAACTTAAGATGAAAAATTATATCCACCTACCGCCTATATCTTAAGTCTCACTTCTAACGTCATGGCCCAAGAGGAACGTCAAGTCCCTATCATTTTCCTTGCCTCAGGAAAACAGATCCACCAGTCTCATGCCCACAGAAGCCTATATTTCCCTTGGTAGCACTCACTGCCAGAGCAATCTCTCCCTTTGTATTTCAGATTCATCAAGGATGGGAGCATGGCTTTGGTCAGGACTTAGCGCAGGCTAACACCTATAGGATGCATGTGTAGAGAAAATGAATGGCAGAGACCATCTTGACCTGCCCAGTGATTCAGTGATTCTTCTCCTCTACACAAGATATTCTCATGGAAGCTGCCCTGCCAACAGTGTCTTAACCAATTCACCCTGCTTAGTCTACAGCATGCACAGTTCATTCTGTTTCACCACCACAGAAACAACAATACATCATAAATATAAACTACTGAGCAGGGCATGGTACTGCACCTGTGAAACGGGGGAAGGAGAAAATGGGTAATATCTCTTGTGTTGAGTTGTTTAGAGACCAGCCTGGGCAACCTGGTGAGATCCCTCTCTCAGGAAAACAGCAAACTAGAGAGTTATAGATGGGTTAATTACAAATTACAAGGCAATTCAGACACGACAAGGACTAACTTAGGAGAGCAGGCGCCACTCTCTCTGTCGTGGCCTTGGAGTTATACTAAAGGAGCGCTATTTTCCCACTGCCCACAGCCAGCACAGGGCCAGCACAGGGCCAGCAGCTCTCCAGCGGTCCCGTGACTGACTAGAAGCTGAAGGACCCACAGTAACAGGAAGCATCTTTACAGACAGATGAAAGGTCTGAACTCACATGGGGTAAACTGTGGGCTGACCACATAACAGAAGTAGCCCCTTCCAAGACCTGCCCCATGACATCTCAAGTCTTCCCGATCTCAGTGGGAACTGTCTACTACAGTCCAAGCTGGGACAACCACTCCCCACCACACCCTTCTGAAGCATGACGAACTACAAAGATGTGTTTCTAAAGCCTGACAAATTTTGAGATTTTGCAGAGAAAATACAAAGCTATGCTTTTCTTATCTTTCACTATGGAATTCCATTAACAAAGGAAGGCAAATCATATCCTATAGATGTAAAAACAAATTTGGTTCAATCTTCTACCAAGCATACTGAAGGAAGCAGCACTAAGAATTTAGGCATTCGAAGTTGGTAATCAATTCTGTTATTCTTTGAAAGAGAACAGATAGTTCTTGAATAACATATTCACTAAAATAATTAAGATACATATAGCATGAATGATTTTCTCCATCTCTACTTCAGTCATATCATAGATGAATGCAAAATACCAGCCTAAATTTAAACTGAATTACACATGACCTATGCTTTCTCTTGGTCTGACATATTTCTGGCTCACATCCAATTTTTTTGCTGTGTAATCAGAAACCAGAAGAGACTGAAAAGATTTAACAGGCACACACTAAGGATCTATTTCCAATGAGTGAAGACAGGCCCCAGTTTTCAAGGACTTTCTTTTGTACTGTACCCCTACCTTAGGGGTGCGTGTGTGTGTGTGTGTGTGTGTGTGTGTGTGTGTGTGTGTGTGTGTGTGTGTAGAGCTCTGCTTGGTTAAAAGTTCTAAAGGAAGCTAATATGACACAATGATGTGCTTTTCAAGTGTGTTATACACAGCCATCTTAGATTCGAACTCAAGAGTAATACTCTTTAGGTACAACAGAACTGAAGTCATATCCTTCATATACAAAGACTTTGATACATCACTGCTGCCAACAGACTTTCAACAGCAGCAATAAAAATGCAATGACCCACATTTAGAGTTACTTTCAAAAGCCCCAGAACACGCATCTGGCTTTAAAGCTTTATCTCAATTTCCTCGTTTGTTAGGACATAACTAATAATGCTAACTATCTGATAGGAACATTGAGAAGCTTTGAAGAGATAATTGAAAATATCTCTTAACAGTACCTGTCATATAAATGCTTGCTGTTACTAGTTATTGTTAAGGTCAGAAAAATAAGATGCAAATAAAGATTAAATTCATGACTGATCTCATTAGCATCATAGTCAATAAATGAACTGAAGTCACTAATTACAAGAAATTACCCACTTAAAAATCTAATAATGGAATTTTTCTAAATCCTAGAAGTAGTTGAATATTTTGATTAACTGTAAAGTTTAGCTTAGGTCTATATGAATAGACTATATGTTAGCAATCTGGTTCAAATTAAACCTTTTGGTAACTCTTCTCTAACGAATGCACTGTCAAATTCCTGTGACTAGATAATTCCTCTGTGATTACTAGGATAACTATGACATGATAATATTTGCAATGTCAGCTACTCTGAAAAGAAATGTGTGATCACAAATGTCCTATTAACGACCAAAGCCCAACGGTAAGAAGTTGGAGAGAAGCTGTTAAGTCTACCATCAGGAAACCTAACCTCCACACCAACATAAGAATCTTATCCTGCTTCAGATGTATGCAACCTTTACACTTAACATCTCTGTTCACAGAGAGTCAGAATGTCTGCTACCAGAAAGCTCATAAGCACTCTACCTCCTCCTCCTCCTCCGGCAGGAACACATATGTCAGGCAGACCTTGATTATTCCGTACCCAATATCTCAATGTCCACTAGCCACACAGCATTGCAGTAGGCCCTGGGAATAAATGATTGCATTTCCCCTTTCAGAATCAAGCATAACTAAGATACACATACCTAGAAGAAAATACATAATTTAAAAGCCATAGAAATAATGCAGGTGTGCTATTAAAAATGAGCTTTGATTTTAAAAAGAGAGAGTGGCTGGAGCAAATTAGTATGAGGAAGACCCTAGAGAGAGAAGTAACAGATGCACTCCAGAGACAAGGGTCCAGTTTGATGGAAACATTATGCCTGGGATCTAATCACAGAAGGAGCAAGAGGGAATTCCTAAAGAATGTGGAGAGAGAAACAAGAAACAAGAAGAATTCTGTATTTGTAGAATGGGTTGGTGTTGGTCCAGGATTAATGGGAGAGAGACCAGGAACAGTGCTGGTACTGGGCTGGGCTGAGGCAGTAGGACAACCCAGACCAGACACACAGCCGTGATGTCCATCACAAAGATGAGTTTTAAAACAGGTAGAACTGAATGAGCAGAATAACACAGTTTATCTCCTCCCCTTGTTTCTAACCATGAAACTGAACTCCTCTTCAAAACACCAACTCAACTTTCCCCTACTTATTGATTATCCTCACCTTTGCCTTATTACTCCTGTTCTTTATCACCAATTCCATCACCTACTATTGCCTAATCACCAACTCCAAACCCAGGCACGACCTTTTCCAACTCCAGAAAGCCAAGTACAATTTTCACACTTACCTTTCTTCTACTTGACTTTTATCCTGTGCATATGAAAACTCTATATACCAACAGTCTTTACAACACATTCTCAATTTTCTACTCACACTCAACCAATATTCCCCTAATTATTTTAATATTCCATAACTTAGCCTGGTGTGATGGTGCACACCTTTAATCCCAGCATTTGGGAGGCAGAGGCAGCTGTATCTCTTTTGAGTTTGAGGCCAAACTGGCCTACATATTGAGTTCCAGGACAGATAGGGCTGTTACAGAGAAATCTTGTCTTGAAAAAACAAAAAAAAGAAAAGAAAAAACAAGATTCCATAATAGCTACCATTTATTTGGTACTTTCTTTATGACAGAAAATGTCAAGCACCCCACCACCCCCTTTTTGAGACAAGGTCTTGCTATGTAGTCTTAGCAGGCATTGAGCTTCCTATATATGAAACTCACAGAAATCACACCAAGTGTTGGTGTGAGCTACCATGCCCAATGCAAGAATTATTTCACCAACTCTTTAAGACAACCTTCTAAAAGACAGTTCCATTTGACAGATAAAGAAAACTGAGACTTACAATCAAGTAAATTAGCCTAGAACAGCCACTGTATGTGGGAAGGAGCAAGCTGCAGCTGTTGAGGCTGATTTGCCCTACTTCTTCTACCTCGTGGATCCTTTTGAGAGGCTCTGCTGGGTCTACTCAGAAACAGTCCTCCAGGTTCTTCACTCAGGCCCTCAACCACTCAAGATACTAACTCTACTCAGTCTCAACAGTAGTGGGGAGGACATTTTTGGTTTTAACTTCTAAAGCCTGGAAATGAAAAAATAAGCATCACCACATATCCTTTTTGAAGGGATTCCTGCAGAGGAAGACAACTATGTACACTTACTCATTTTAACACCAGAAAACCACGATTCAGAAATGCTAACCTTCAGCTTTTAAAGTTCTGATTCCAGGAATTCCCTTTTAAAAGAGAGAATCCATCCACTCAGGGCCATTTTCAGACTATTTTTAAATCTATAGATACAATTCTGCAATGTCACTTAGGTTCACCAAGTCCATATACAGCTATCCAATGGTACTTAACAAGGGAGTGGTTGCAGGATTCCACATGTCCCTCATTTAAAAAGGTGTAGTATTGCAAAGGGAACACTCCTCCACTGTTGGTGGGAATGTAAACTTGTACAACCACTGTGGAAATCAGTATGGCGTTTTCTCAGAAAATTGGGACTCGATCTACCTCAAGACCCAGCCACACCACTCTTGAGCATATACCCAAGGAATATTCAATCATACCACAAAGATACATGCTCAACTATGTTCATGGCAGCATTATTCATAACAGCCAGAACCTGGAAACAACCTAGATATTCATCAACTGAAGGATGGATTAAGAAAATGTGGTACATACACACAAAGGAGTATTTCACAGCAGAGAAAAACAATGACAGCATAAAATTTGCAGACAAATGGATGGAACTAGAAAATATCATCCTGAGTGAGGTAAACCAAACCCAGAAGGACAAACATAGTATGTACTCACTCATAAGTGGATACTAGATATAAAGCAAAGAACAATCAGACTGCAACCCACAGATCCAGGGAGGCTACCTAGCAGGGGGGACCCTAGGATGACTGTGGCTTATAATAAGTTTTGGTTTTACTCAATCACTGGGCAAGCATCAGTGAAACATTTCACTATTAGGATAAGAATTTGTACTTTATCAAGCTGATAATAGAAAAATAAATTAAAAAAAATTCTGAAGCCATGGCTGCTTATGGAATTATATAACAACCTTCCAGGAAAATATATATATTCCAAATAATGAGTTTTTTCTTCATCTTCTTAAAAAAAAAAGGTGTAGTATCTGCATGTAACCTATACCCACCCTCGTGTATACATCAAGTCACCCTTAGATCACATAATACCAAACACAATGAAAATGCTATGTAAATTAAATATATATTGTTTAGAGAATAATTACAAGAAAGTTTATGAATGTTTAGAAACATATCCAATTTAAAAATACTTATTCAAGGTTGCTGAAACCAAGAGGTAAAGAGCTATCTGTCAAGAGCTGATAACATCATGTATTTTAGATAGCTTGACACAAACAAATGGTCAATAAAGTACAGGGTTGTTGTTGTTGCTGTTGGAGACAGGGCTTCTCTGTGTAGCCTCGGCTGTCCTGGAATCTGTTCTGTAAATGTGCCTGCCTCTGCCTCCCTAGTGCTGGGACTAAAGTTGTGCAGCACCCCCCACCACTGCCAGGGAAGTATAGCTGTCATTATTTACTTTCTTCTATTTAGCCAGAAGAACTTTAGTTTCATGATTTTCAAATCACTATCTGCCACAAATTCAGATCCTAAATATTAATACTATATACACTTGAATCAATGGGTTGCAAATAAAAACATTAAGAATTATAAACTCAGCCGGGCGTGGTGGCCCATGTCTTTAATACCAGCCAGCACTCGGGAGGCAGAGGCAGCGGATCTCTTGAGCTCGAGGCCAACCTGGTATCCAAAGCCAGTTCCAGGACAGCCAGAGTTGTTACACAGAGAAACCCTGTCTCAAAAAAACCAAAACCAAAACAAAGCCAAAAATTATGAAAACTCAAGTTCCCTCTTCATCACTCACTCACAGAATGCTTAAAACATCTCCATTAAAAGTATAGTATTGATCTCTGTGAGTTCAAGGCCAGCCTGGTTTATAGAACAAGTTCCAGGACAGCCAAGGCTACAAACCCCGGGGAGGGGGGGGGGAGCAGATGAAAGGACCAGTATCTAAAGTCCAATTTATTCATTTTTATTTTATATATGTGAATGCTTTGCCTGTATGTGTGTCTGCATACCACAGCTAATGGAGGCCAGAAGGCATCAGATTCCCTGGAAATGGAGTATAGTATGGTTATGGTTATGAGCTGCCATGTTGGTGCTAAGAATCAAATCTCAGTTCTTTGCTCTAAGAACAGTAAATGTTCTTAACCAGATACATCTGTCTAGGCCCAGAGTCCAATTTATCAATGTATATAAATTTGCACTTCTCAGTTTCTTACAAAGAGCTCATCACACTCCATACTTTATCCAGCTCTTCCTACCTGCCTTGGAGGGACAAAAGCTCAATAGTGTATGTAGTATTATTGACAGGTAATATAAAGGTTAAAAATCACTAAAATAGATATATTCTGGAAATTCATAATGAAGTATAAAATTGTTACTGTGTGCCAGGTGTGGTGGCGCGTGCCTGTATTCCCAGCACTGGAAGACAAGAGTCGGGTGGATCTCTGTGAGTTCCAGGCCAGCCTGGTCTACATAGTGAGTTCTAGGCCAGCCAAGGCTATGTAGTGAGACACTGTCCCCCACCCCCATCTCAAAAACCAAACAATACATTTTAAAAAATGTAACTTATATTGGAGTACATTAAATTTAGAAATCTTGAAGGAAGAAAGACTGTAATTACCCTTTCTTTTGCTATATATTAATCCAAGCTTCTTCTACAAGAATGGCTAAATAACATGCCAGAAAATAAATACATCCTGCTAAAAACAGCAACATAATACATGAGGCAACTGAATTTTTAAATATTTTGTTATCTAAAGACAGGACAAATGTGACAACTCATACGGAAGAAATATTTTCCTAATTACCTCATATTGCCTGTTTTCCCTTCCCCAAGGTCCATCCCTATATGTATGTCACAAGGCCGAGATTTTTTTATCTTTTTGTGTTAACTCATAACAAAATTCTGCTTGAGCTGTTTTTTGTTTAAGACTGTCTTCTGATTTGATTAAGGATGGAAAGTATTCAAAGTTATTACTCAGACAACAGGTGATCATCTGAAGGGAACATCAAATATAGTATCAGAATTACTTTTGCATCAGTATAGACTAAGCTTAGGACAATCCAATCTTTAAAATTTAGAAGTAAATTTTTAAAATTTTTAAGTTTAAAATTATAAAGTAAGTAAGTAATTTTGGTTAGACCACAATCAGCAATACATTCTATTGATCATACAGTAAACAATCCGGTATGGTCTGAAAAAAATTAAAAAGATGAAGGCATTTAGTAACCACTTAACAATATTTACTAGGTGACAAACACGGCTGTTATACATTTGGGGGGGGGGGGTGGTAATCAGGTAAATTTCCAAACAAAAGTTTAATAAGGCACAATCAACAACACTCAGCTTGAACCAACAACAACAAAAGACACAGACACACACACACACACCCCTATAATATATTCTTATAATGCCCATCATATCCAACACTGCTGTCTCCGGCACATGCTGTCTCCATAGGACATAGGATGTTCCTCCTCCTCTCTCTCCCAAGAGTTTTTCTAGGCTTCTCAATGGCAAAAGACCAGTGAGGGCCACCACAGGAAGCTTCCCTAAAGTATAACCACAAACTTCACGTTCTCTTAAATAGAATAGAGCCCAGAAAGAAAAATAAACTTCAGAATGCTGAAATATCTAAGTGGCTGGCACATATCAGGCAGGTATTCATTAAAGGTATGTGTAACAGCCACATGATATCAAGAGAACAAAAAAATTCAATAAATGGACATGTGACGATATAATCTACCCCTCAGCTTCCCTGATTCAGAACCTGAGACTCCAAAGGTTAGAGGACTCGTCCATGGACACAGATATTTTGGAACACAGCCATTCCTACATGATTCTGGCAGAGCAGCGTTCCTTTCAACAGGTTATACTATAATTATGGTTCATCACTTCAGTCCTTCTTACTGAAATATAGTTATCCAATCCATGTGAAAATATAGAGATACAAGCCCTGCAAGAAGCAACTTGATCCTTCCTGTAGCCAATTATACTACTTCTCACACACACATTAAAGTAACTAATGTGGAATGTTATCTGTCTTAATAACTTTATACCACCATCATAATTACTTCCCAGATGTGTTTAGTATTAAATAAAAACATTTGAAGCAACCTGCACATGTAGTTCGTTATAACTGCAATGCCTTACTGCTGTAAGCTTCCGGGTCAAAGGCAGTCATTCCAACATAGCTGAATGTTGATCAGATATATAATATACAAGGTAGACAACTGAGAAGAACCTGGGCAGACGGTCTAACTCTTGCACCATGAGAGAGGCCCTGAGCTAGATCTATGCCCAACAATGCAAAACAAAACAAACACAAAAACCCCAGAAAAGAACTGGGACACTGGGAAGATGATGGGATTTTTGTGCTTCAAACTATTAACTAGTAAAGCAGACATTAAACCAATAAAGGCAGTATCTAAGACTTGGAAATAGAGGGTGAAGCCTCTCACTATCTTCCTTGTCTCAAGTTTCCTCATCTGTAACGACAGAAATGATCTTTGGAAAAGGCCCAGAATATAGAAAAGAACAAAAGTGTGAAAACGAAGTATTCTGTCTGGTTAAAGGGAGGTGAGGACCAACCACTACTTGACTATGGAGTGAACGCTCTGGAACCCTAAGGCCCAGAAGAGAACCGTTTAAATTTTGAGGGCTTCTCACCCATCAAGGAAGTGGTCCTGTTTATAATCTGAAAGCTGGGGTCTGAAAAGATTATGGTTTTTTTCTTCTCATAAATGTTGAAAATTACTAATTTCCATAACGTCAAAATCATTTATTCTTCTCAAACAATGCCCTTCTCCTATACTCTAACCACGTTTAAAAATACATCAGGCCCATTATTCCAACTAGCAGGAAACTTGGGGTGGGGGTGGCACTGTAGGTCGCTCAGACTCTGACCTTCGTGGGTTCCTAAGTACCATGTGGTGCTTGAGAAAAGAGAAAAACAACTTCGGACGGTGAAATCTGCAAAACATCTAAAACTCCAGTTGGCAGGAGGCTCTCTCCTCAGCCAGCTGTCTTTCAAGAAAAAGGATCCGAGTGTATTTACAACCTACAAGCAGAAGGGAGCCGCGCCTCAACTAAACTCGAACATATAAAAGAACTTTCCTCCGATATACACGGCCAAAAATGATGCAAAAACCTGTAGTTGACTTCAACGGCTTTGCTCAAAGCCGGAATAATGAATGAACTGGAGGCACCACTACCGAGTTAGGGGGCCTCACTTTCAGCCCCGCGGCAGAGTTTCCAAATCGTGGGGACTCCCGAGCTGGTCAGCTCCAAGGGGCGGCCTCGCTTCGGGCTCCCCGAAAGTTCCGGGGCCGCTAGGGGCCCGCCCCGCCCGGCCGCCCGGCCGCCCGAGGGTCGCGCCCCCTCCCCGCCGCCGCGCACAGCCTGCCCCCGCCCCCGCCGCGCGTTAACCCCCTCGCCGCCCGCCGCGGGCTCCGGGAGGAGGCCGCCCAGGGGGAGGAGTTGTCGCGTCTCCTCCCGGGAGCGCCCGGGCAAACGCCCGGCTTGTTTACAGGCCCCAGGCCTGGCCGCCGCCGCCGCCGCCGCCGCGCAGGCCCGCCCGCCCTCGCCCTCGCCCGAGCGACGCGCTTACCCGGAGCAGCCGCGGGCGGGCGGGTCCCTTGGTCGACCTGGGCGGCGACAGCGGCGGCGGCGGCGACGACGGCAGCCGGGCACGGGGTCCCTCAGCGGCGGCAGCGGCAGCGGCAGCGGCGGCGGCCGGGCCCCGGGCAGAAGGAGGGGAGGAGCCGGGTTGGGTCCGGGCCCCCGGCTCTCGGAGCCCTCGCGGCTCAGATCATCCGGGCGTCGGAGCGGGAGGCAGAGAGCGGGGCCCGCGGGAGGCGGAGGAGGCGCCGAGGACTCATCGCTTGCCGCCCCACCTGCCTGGGCCCCCCTCCCCCCGCCCCAGCCACCCGATCCCGAGCTGCGGACCCGGCCGGCGCGGAGGAGACCACGGCGTTCTGGCTCCCGCGCGCGCTCCCGCCCCTCGCGCCACCGCCGCCGCCGCCTCTGGCGCGGCCCCGCGCGCGCACGCGCGCTCCCGGCGGCGCCGCCCCTCCCCCGGCCCGGCCCCGCCCCGCGCCGCGCCGCCCGCTCCCTCCACCCCCACCCCCAACCCTCACCCCCCCTCCCTCCCTTCGCCCGGCAGCTGCGGCGCGGGCCCAAGCGGCTGGAGAGACCCGGATGTGGGAGGGCCGGAACTGCGGCGCGGGCGCGGGGGGGGAGGGGCCGCGGTGACGTCACTGCCCTGCGCTGCTCCTGGGCGGCTGGCGGTAGGGCGTCCGGCGCCTGGGGCCGGTCTCTCGGGGGAGCCTTGGCGTCCTGGGGTGGGAGCCAAGCGCCCGGCCGGCCGGCCTTCCGTGGGGCGCTCAGGTCCCCCTCCAGACCCGGCCACACCGCCTTTTACACCTGCCTACAGACCCCGATTTCCTGGCGCAGTCGCGGTTAGGGCCCGGCGTGGGGGTTGGGGGAGGAGTCAGCCTTCCTCGGCGACCCCAGGAGCCCCACTCGGGTGCCGCGGCCACACCACGTGTGTGTGCGCGTGTGTGTGAGTGTGTGTGTGTAACCAGTTCACGCCTTGGGACATGTGCCCAGAGCTGCTGGCAGGCTGTCCCTGCGTCGCTCCAGGGATTCCGAATTGTATTTATGTGCATCACGTTAACGGGGGTCACGTGGTTGCGTCTCAACGGGCACTTCCCAAGACCTCCAATGAGGTTCAAGGAACCGAGGGTTTTTCAAAATCCGGAGGGCAATCCGAAACGGGACAGCCGCTTCCGTCAAGAGCTAAGAGATGAGCTAAAGGTGGTTGAAACTGCACGTGCAGGCGGCCAAGATCCAGTTTAGCTAGCTAGACCACAGAGAAGCCGACCCACGCTGCTTGCAGACGCCGGGGGATAGAATGACAAACCCTAGGCAGCCAATGAATCAGAGCTGGAAAGCAGTACATCACCAGTATGAGTTCCTATTGGCTGGGGTGCCTTCCCAGCTTCTCAGTCACCGTTTTAACCCTTACACCGAATTCGCAGGGACAGAAGTTTAAGAGAGATTCTCTTAATAATACAAAGAAAAACAAAAGGTTTCGTTGAAATAAGCTAGTACTTTAAAAATAACACAAACTATTAACCAAATTCAGCTCTGGCCAGTAAGAAGATGAATTTCATTAAGGCCTTCCCTTTTTCTCCTGGGTGCTTACTGTAGCAATTTGTACTCTGTTACTTTGTGTCTCCTAAAATTACTACATTACCTTGACTGTTAAATAAAATACAAACTGCTTCTTGCTGTCTGTCATTCAAAGAAGCTATTCCTTTACTTTGGAAGTTGTGAAAGCCATTTCCAATATTTTCAGCATGACTTTTGGGAAAAGATTCTGTTTCCTTCACTTTTACACCTGACACCTAATGGCAACGACTGCCAGTTCCTGACAGACCACATCTTCATTGAACCTCCAAATTGCTCGATATCTTGGGAGTAAGGTGAAAATGTAACATTTCCAGGTATTTAAAGTAAAAATAAAATTCGCTATGCATTTCTTAATTCTCTATACAAGTGCTGAAGATAAACGAAATTAGATGAGAAGTCTTTTAATGAAATGCTGCCTTGTTGGAATGATTATATATTATCACATACAATATATATTTAAATTAATATATTTGTTTAGGTTTTCTTGTTAAGTGGTGATGCTGGGCATTGAAAACAGAGTCCTTTGCTCGTTAGTCAAGTACTCAACCACTGAACTCTGTCCTCAGCCCTGGTTAGGGTTTTTTTTGGTGGGGGTGGGTTTTTATTGTATGTGTGCCTGTGTTTGTTTTGTTTTTGAGACAGGGTCTCTATGTAGCTCTAGCTGGTCTAGAATTCTTTATGTAGATCAGGCTAGCCGCAAACACACAGTGACCCTCCCGATTCTGCCTCTGGATATTCTGAGAGTGTTCCACCACACCTGGCTAAATTCTTAGTACTTTTAATACTTCAACAAGTTAGGGCATGACAAGCCTGCTAGTGGGTTCGTTAACATTCTGAGATACAAAAGTCATGTGAGAGCCACCATCTAGTGCCGTGTGTGTGTGTGTGTGTGTGTGTGTGTGTGTGTGTGTGTGTTTTCAGGACAGTCTTAGATATTTCAGGCTGACCTTGAACCCTATGAAACTGAGGATGACTTTTAATGCATCCTCTGGCTTCCACCTCGCTACTCCTGGGTGCACCACCACACCTGTCTAGAGTGCTCTTAAGCAATAAATTTTCATGTTGAAAGAAAAGCTGAGTCATCTGTGTACTCTATAGAAAACTGGGAGAGTTTTGTCAGGCTTCGTTAAGGTTTACGTTCCTGAAGCCTCACTGTTCTGTCTTTGTAAGAAAGCCTGGGTAACAGAAGAGGTAGAAAAGTTCAAAATGTAATCATAAGGAGATTTCTCAGGAGTCTTACCAATGTGTCACAGACAGCCAGTCAGCTGTGCCTACCAAGTCTCATTTTGGACACAGTTTGTAGGGATATTTTCAAATGAATGAGGAAACTTGTGAGCTATAAAGCTAACATTTAAAAACTTCAAATAAGACATTAATATCATCTAAAATGTTGATTATGATATTCCCTTATCTTATTAAATGTCTTTGTTGTTTGAAGCAAGGTCTCTCTAGTCTTGGCTGCCTGAAACTCACTGTATAGAAGTGGCTGGCCTTGAACTCACAGAGATCCACCTGCCTCAGCCTCCTCAGTGCTGGGATTAAAGATGTGTGCCACCACACCCGGCTCAATTATTAAATCTTCTACGAAGGAAGGGGAAATATATATAGAAGGGAAGAAACTTTGGAAATAAGAGGGTTAAATGTTTTTCAGTTTTGAATTCTATGGCTTTACTTCATCTTCCAACATGTTCAAAGTCTTCACAATAAGTTTTGGTGAAATATCAGTTTGATTGTTTTTACATATATAAAACTATCATATTGCACACAAGAGAATCTGATTTTTATATTTTAGTTAACAAAGGGAAAGGAAGTTGAAAGGTCAGTTTCAGAGTGCTCCAGTAGCTTAGGAATTGAGAGACTTGGGGCAAGCACTGGGGCTACAATAGGAAAGCTAACGCCTAATACAGAAATGAACTACTAATATACAATTAAAGCCTAGCGCACTCAATATTCACCCATTAAAGATAAACTATTAACATACAAACAAACCCTAGTTAACACTCAGTACTCTCTCCCTTTCCTCTGCAATCCTGACTTTAAAAGAAGAAAAAGTATGGGGGGCGGGTGGACTACAGTCCTTCTTCCAAAACTATTGTGGATGCACCCAGAGACTCAGCCCTGAGAGGGCCTCACCTGGACCTCTCACAGTGCTTCTCCGGCATGTAAGTGACCCCCCCACCACCACCACCACCACCGAAGGACGCCTGAGGAGCCCCCAGCCAGCCATTCATCCACCACAAGCTGAGGACTCCCCAAGAGTTAGGAAACCAAGTGAGCCAGAGGTCCAGCTCTCCCTTCCTCTGCCGCTCGCCCGCTCACTCGCTGGCCCGCTTCACTACCTGGTGCGTGCCTGTCTCTCTCCCAAAGCCTCTTCTTGTGTCCTCTGGCGAGTCTTCTTCTGGTCTCTCTTCTCCCTTTCTTCTGCACTCTTCTTATCTCATTCCCCTTTCTGGCTCTCATTTTTCTCTTCCTTGATTTGACTAGCTTAATCCAAAATGCAGTTTCTGTTAGCCATTTTCTACCGAACTTGGACAAATGAGCAGATAGCACTAAACTAATTTCATTCAGGGGTGGGGTGCCCCACCCCATGCCCTCCCTCCCTCTCCCCCCCTCACCATATCATGTTAATGAAAAACAGCTGTTTACAGGACTGTGCAGGAATGAGAAGGGTTAGAGAATCCTGCCCTATGTGACATCACCACTGAGGTGGGGGAGGGGCAGGGTAGGCCTCCCAGGGTAGGGCAGAAGGGAGCCAGCCGCCTTTTGCTGTTTCTGTGTCTCCTCTTGGTCCCTGAGAAAAATGTGGACAACTCGACGCACTGCTGGCCGAGCGCTAGTGAAGGGCCCTTCCCTCAAGCCCCAGCATGTGGCTATGGCCTGACACTGGTTCTTAGCAGATAAGCACCTCTGTCTGACAGATAGATACCCAATTGTATGCCAGGCACTGGGCTGGATGTGGTGGTAGATGACATGGATGGAAAGGATCCCTGACCCCACAGAACCGGCCTTAGAATGAGGGACGTTCACAAAGAAGTGAATAAATAAAATTAGGTGGCCTGGCGGCGGTGGCACACGCCTTTAATCCCAGCACTGGGGGGCAGAGCCAAGTGGGTCTCTGTGAGTTCAAGGCCAGCCTAGTCTATAGAGCGAGATCCAGGACAGGCACCAAAACTACAACTGTGTCTCAAATACTCTGTCTCAAATAAAATAAAAAATAAAATTAGGCGCTATGAAGGTGGTAAATGGGGCAGTGGAGGAGGTGATGAGCCCAGATGTTTAGAATAAGAGGTTAGCTTGACAAAGAATTGGGGGGACATTTTTCAAGCAGAGGTAACTCTATACACATGGTGTATGAGGGTGTGCATCCACATGCCTGTGTGGAAGCCAGAGGTTGACATCCAGTGTCTTCCTCTGTCCACTTTATTTACTATTTGCTTTGAGACAAGGTCCCTCCCTGAACCTGGAGTTTGCCATTTCCCTTAGACTGAACTGCCATCAAGACTCCATCTCCCCTACACTAGGGTTACAGAGATAGACACCCCCACACCTGGCTTTTTACATGCATGCCTGGGGTCTGACATCAGCTCCTCACACTTTCATAGCAAGCACTTTACAGACTGACCCTGGGGGAACTAATTTTAATTAATAAATACTAATAAATTTTAAGGGGGCTCCTCAAAAACAATTCACCTTGGCATTTCTATTCCTGACCTTGTGGGAGTGCCTGAACTAAACCACATCCTTGAAAGTAAAATGGCAACAGTTTTGCATTTTAACAATGACAGCCTGGTTGGAAACTAGTAATGAAATAAATGGCCGTCACAATAAAGCCTTTTATCCGTACAATCACAGAGACCTGTCAACAAACCCTGTGTGGGGACAGGCCAAGGACTATGGTAGCCTCCTTTACAGAGGAGAAAGCCAAGCTCCAGAGAGGCAGCAATTACTCAGAATTGTCACAGAAAGCAAGGACTGGTCCCTGGACTTTTTCCGGATAATGGTCACCACTAGCCTTTACATGACAGTAATACAGGCTGCAGAGAGGGCTGATATCACTGTCGGACAGCTAAACTGCACGCACAGTTAACGTCTACAAGTTGTGAGAGCTGATGCTAAATATAGCCGTGATTAAAAATAACTGATGTCCGGCACGGTGGCACACACCTTTGATGCCAGCACGAGGGAGGCAGAGGCAGGTGGATCTCTGTGAGGCCAGACTGGCCTACAGAGTGAGTTTCAGGACAGCCAGAGCTGTGGCACAGAGAAACTCTGTCTCAAAAAACCAAAATAAAATAAGTATATAAATAAGCAAATAAATAAATAAATAATAGGGCTCAGAAAGATGGCTCAGCGGTTAAGAGCTCTGGCTGCTCTTCCAGAGGACCCGGGGTTCAATTCTCAGCACCCACATGGCAGCTCACAACTGTCTGTAACTCCAGACCCAGGGGATCTGACACCTTCACACCAAATGCACATAAAGTTAAATAAATTATTTTTTAAAGAAATCATTTATAAATAAATAAATAAAAATAGAAATTATCTATTAGTGTAGTCAGGTCCATTTAAATAAAGACTGCACATGATTAAAATGAATCACCTCCACTTTGCTTCTAGTATTTTTCGTGTGACCTGTGTTTCTGAGGTAATTTCTGCATATTGTGTCCGAGCAGGGGAAGTTCAGAGCTGTAATTTTGGTGACTTGAGATTGGCTGTAAAGGGAGAACTAGCGCCTTGGAAAGGAGCAAACACGACAGATAAAGGCTTGCCGGTGCCTTTTCGCCTCATCTTCAGAAAGGGACCGAGAAAATGTTTCCTGCAGATTAAGCTAGGCATGTCATATCTGTGGCTTTTACATGATGCTTTACAAAAACATCCAGTTCAACCACAAAGTCCCTCATATCAGTAACAGATTAGCCAACAGGCCTGTCAGGACCACATTTGGAGGGCCACTTGGTAAGCATAGGCCAGCACATCCCTGGATCTGCAGCCGCTGTACCATGTGGGACCCATTACTGACTCTTCAAACTCAAATAAATCGTTTAAATTAACTTCAGTTTCTTCCTCCACAAAATGCTTCCTCCCAGGTTAGAAAGGGATCAGGTGCTTTGGAAAACGTGTTTGACATTGTTGGCTGCACCCTCCACGAACATCTTCCTCCCCGGTGGCAGCTCTTTCTCTCCCCAGAGCTTGTATGTGGACATGTGCTCTTGTCCTCCCTTTATCTTAGACCAGCGTCTTGTACCTCTTAGTGATGGGAGATGCTTTGGGAACTGTTAGGCATCCGTCACTGTGTGAGTACTTCTGCAAACCTAAGCGCTGAAGTTCAGTCGCTCCATGCCTTGATGCAATCTAGAGATGTGGGAAACAGGACACATTTGAGGTTACCACCAGAATATCCCAGTTTCATAGGAAACATTTTTTTTTTATGTAGGTGAACACTAAAAAATAATTAATAAACTGGGTGGTGTTAGCCCAGCACATGGGAGGTAGAGGCAGGTGGATCTCTGAGTTCAAGGTCAGACTGGTTTACAGAGTGAGTTCCAGGACAGCCAGAGCTACACAGAGAAACTCTGTCTTGAAAAAAATCACCCCCAAAAATTAATAAATAAAAAAATAAAAGTATATAAACCAGTAACATAATTGTTTGTCATCATTTTCAAGTACTATATACCGCTTATGATTGTATTGCTATGCTTTTTTTATACTGCTGACAGAACAGTGACTTTGTACCAGCCTCACCTCAAACAGGAGTCATGTGTGATGTAAGGGTTTCATCACAGCTGTAGCTTTGCTAGATTTGAATGTTTTAGCCCCCTTGTGTATGGGACTTCCAGACAACACCAGACCTGTGGTCTGTCACTGAAGTATCGCTTTGTGACAAATACTATATACCAATCTACGTACCCGCAATGCTCGAGTATGTCTTGAGTGGACCAAATGTGTGACCAGGTATTGACTCCATAAGCCCTTGGAACATTAGAGGGAAGCTAAGCGGTTGATGTCCTGAGACATTCCCAATTTACCTACCAGCTACCTCGTCCAGATACGCTCCAGATCTGGTTGTGTTATGACATGAAACACGTAGAAAGCACCGACTTGGGGTGTCAGTATGTGCTCAACTTCTGGCCATTAGGCTCTGAGAAATCTTGAGGAGATGAATCTGGAAAGCTCTGTAAAAAAAAGAGTCACATGAAGAAAACACGCCATCTGCGGCCATGTTTTGTCTGTGCGTGAACCACAATAACACAGGGAAGGAGAATGTTAGCCCGTCTGTGTGACTCACAGGGCCAAACCATTCAGCCTCCCCTGCAACTGTCTACTTCTGGAATTTTTATTCAAGTAGGGATGAATTAATTAGTTATTAATTTTGAGATAGGCTTGCCAGGCACACCGTGTAGATCAGGTAGGCTAGCTCTGAACTCAGAGAGATCTGCCTGTCTCCGCCTCTTGAGTGCTGGGATTAAAGGTGTGTGTATGCCACTATGCCTGGCTGGGGAGAGAGGATGTTAAATGTTCCTTATTGATAAAACCCCACTTATTTTTTGTATTTGGTTATTGGCAACTATGAGAACCCAAGGACTCAGCAGGAACACCGGCTCGGTTGCGGCTAGTGGCAAGAGTTCATGGAACTAGTTCGCACAACCAGCTCCTTTGCCTTTGGGAAAATGGACATAGTCCGGTGGCCGCCGATCTTATCTCCTAAATATCTGAAGAATTTTTGCTCACTTTAGCTCCACTTTTAATCTTTATCTCATTTCTCTCCTAAAAGTGGTTTGGTTTGGTTTTTTAATTGGCTGGTGAAATGGTAATTGCAAAGTCATTTAAAATTTAGGACAACTAAATGCAGAGATACTAGCATGCGCTTTCTCTTGAAGGACCCGGACCAAGGCTACTTTTCAATGGATGAGGTCTCAGAATCACTACATTTTGCAGAATAGATCCAGAACTAATTCATGAGCATTACAAAGATAATTTCCTGTAGCTAGAGTTTTCCTGTCTTGCCCACAGTCAGGACAAATCTTTGTCACCCGCCAGTCCCACAGCCGCTCAGACCCAACCAAGTAAACACAGAGAGACTTATATTGCTTACAAACTGTATGGCCGTGGCAGGCTTCTTGCTAACTCTTCTTATAGCTTAAATTAATCCATTTCCATAAGTCTATACCTTGCCACGTGGCTGGTGGCTTGCTGGCATCTTCACATGCTGCTGGTCATGGCGGCGGCTGCAGTGTCTCTCTGCGTCAGCCTTCCACTTCCCAGAATTCTCCTCTCTCCTTGTCCCACCTACTTCCTGCCTGGCCACTGGCCAACCAGTGTTTTATTTATTGACCAATCAGAGCAATTTGACATACAGACCGTCCCACAGCAATTTCCTTTCAATATAGGAAAAGGAAAGAACTTGGCCTAGGATACAACATACTTCATACTAAGCTCTTTATGAGTGTGATCAAATTCATTTCTCATAACTTTGCCAAGAAAAAACTTTGTGTGTGTATATATATTAGATATATGTAGTACATGGTATATATGTGTTTATACATACATACACATACACATAGATGGATGGATGGATAGATAGATAGATAGATAGATAGATAGATAGATAGATAGATAGATAGATAGATAGATAGATAGATATTATAAAGGAGGCAGTCAGGAGAAAGGACTCCTTTGCAAACACAGGGCAACATGATTTTCTAGTCCCAGGATTTACTATTGCAAAGTTGGTTGGGCCTTCCTGGGATGGCTTGCTTTCTTCCTGTGACCCTTTTCAGATCATTATTTTGTAAACAACAACAAAACCACAGAGCCCCCGCCCCCCAATAAAAATTTACTCCTCAAACATGCTGTGGATATCACTATATGTAAATAAATCTGATTGGCCGATAGCCAGACAGGAAGTATAGGCGGGACTAACAGAGAGGAAAATTGAGGTAGGAGGAAGGAGAGGGGAGACACTGGAGCCACCGCCAGGAGAAGCAACATGTAAAGACACCGGTAAGCCACCAGCCACGTGGCTAGGTATAGATTTATAGAAATGGGTTAATTTAAGATAAAAGAACAGTTAGCAAGAAGCCTGCCACGGCCATGCAGTTTATAAGTGATATAAGCATCTGAGTGATTATTTTGTACGTGGATTGTGGGACTGCGGGGCTTGGTGGAACCTGGAGAGAAGCCCTCTAGCAACAAATGGCACCCAACGGCTCGAGTTTCCACCTTAAACCTGAGAATATTTAATAACCAATTCTAAACAGAGCC
The DNA here is from genome assembly GCF_049852395.1 of Peromyscus maniculatus bairdii. Lineage (NCBI taxonomy): Eukaryota > Metazoa > Chordata > Mammalia > Rodentia > Cricetidae > Peromyscus > Peromyscus maniculatus. The sequence continues at coordinate 44,856,100 of NC_134865.1, read as the reverse complement.
AAAAACAGGTTCCTGCTTCATGTCTCATACAGGCAGCTAGATGCCTCAAAATTCGGGTTTGAACTACTGGTGGGTTCCTGGCATTTGCATTTGACTGGCAGTATGGCGGTAATGAGGTGTCTGCCAGCGGCACATTACACTGTGTGATAGATTTAGTCTTTCCTAGTATTAAAAAAAAAAGGTTTCTGGGCTACATGCTGCTTTGATAAAAGCTTAGACCCACTATTTCTGAGACTTGATGACTCACAAAACTGGCAGAAAATGCCTTGTTGGTAAGCTGAAATGGGCGGAGCCAGCAGCCACAGCGCCGTTTCAGTCTTAGAATGCTGCAGTTTAAAGCAATAGATTCACAATAAGACTGATTCAGATAAAATCGTTTACAATGTGTGTAAAATATACGTAGGCTTGTAAGAGACAAAAAAAGATGAATTAATATAAAAAAGCCACGTAAAGATGAATATTACACAGACAATCTGGATTGTGTTGTCTTTGGGATTTTTTAACTGCAAAAAAACATTTGATCGAAAAAGATGTTGAATTAAACCAATATGTATATTTTAAAGGTAACTTGACTTCAAAATTTGGATTTAAGGATATGTTGCTTTGGAAAAGAGGTTCTACTTTTGTTTCCACAGAAATCCAGAGGCTATGGATTTGTTCCAGATTAAGATACATCAGGTTTCACCAGCCAAGACCCCCTGAAAGGTCTCCGATGACACCATGGCCCAGATAATCTAACATCCAGAGCAGTTTCAAGGCAACTGGTTCACACAATACCCCACAGGCCTAAAATTTTCTTTGCGTCCCCATAAGATACAGTGCCCCCCACTCCAGCAGGAAGTAGTAAGAGATGCTACGCCCAAATTCCCAAATATACCAAGCTGGCTTTAGAGGTGGAATTGGCTCACTCCCCCTCTAAACCCAGACATACTGCTTTAAAAAAAAAATGGTTAAGAGATTCTTGTGTCCCAAATCAGAAGAGCCCTCTGGTATGGGACAGAGAAAAAACAATATTTTTATTTAAAACAGGTTGATTATAAATATAATCTCTTTCTAAGAAAAAAAAGGGGATAGTTTAGATATGATAGGATGAAAGGATAGATTAATGAACCTACTTTTAAAGAGTAACAACTTGTTTAATGTTTTACATTGCTATAGATTTTAGTTTATTGATACAAATTTAAACTTAATTTTGTTATACTATATATATATATTTCTATTCTTGTGTGAGGTATTATGTTTTTGTAACTCATTTAAAATTGTAATGGATAATTAAAAAATAGATTAATAATTAGTCATCTATGATAATCATATTTATAGCTTTGTTAGTTAAGTCTTCTAGGTATACATAGATATATTTCAGATAGATAGGTAATCTTCAAACACTTCATAGACCTAGAGAATATGGCATTTAAATAACTTAGAATTCTGTTGACATGAGACACAATTGCTCCTGGCTGCACCAATTTGATCCCGAGAGAATGTTGGGCTTCTAAGACATTTCCATTTGGAAGTTTGTCTTCTTGGCACAAAATGGCCTACTGGGCAAAGAACTGCCCTTGCCTTGACAGCTGACAGTACAAATACAATGCTGTCCTTTCTGGACAAGTGGGACACAAGGAAAGCAACCACTGTACTCTGCCAAGACAGGGTAAGATGGTCTTTCAGAATTCCTGCTTCTAAAAATGGTCTGTCAGAGACTCTAGGCCTGTAGCCAATTTGAATGCACCAACAATGCTGAAAAACATTAGGTGACTGTCCAGGCTGCCAGCTGTCTTGGTCTACTCTTGCAAGATTCCCGAAAGTTGCTTGCATCCATCTACCATTTCTCAGGTGCCATTATGTTCCTTCTCAGGTCTTTGATGTGGTTAAAGACTAGATAGTTGTAATTTCCTCAGTTATAATAAAAGATAAGTTAGATATAAAACCTTAAACTCACAAATATATGATAGATAGAACATCTTCTTTAATATTGTAACTGTAATTCTTGCTCGATAACTGTTTTGTTATATGTAATTTTACCATGTTAAAGTTAAAACCTTCCTTTAAAAAAAAAAAGAAGAAAAGGGGAAGTGCTGTGGATATCACTCTATATAGATAAAACACTGATGGCCAGTGACCAGACAGGAAGTATAGGCGGGACAAAGAGAGAGGAGAATTGGGGAAACAGGAAGAAGGAGGGGGAGACACTGCAGCCACCGCCAGGACAAGCAACATGTAAAGATGCCAGTAAGCCACCAGCCACGTGGCAAGGTATAGATTTATAGAAATGGGTTAATTTAAGATAAAAGAACAGTTAGCAAGAAGCCTGCCACGGCCATACAGTTTATAAGTAATATAAGGGTCTGAGTGATTATTTTATATGTGGACTGTGGGACTGCGGGGCTTGGTGGAACCTGGAGAGAAACCCTCCAGCAACAGTAATGAAACACGGAATGGTGGGGATTTAAAACTATCATTCCAAGACCCTTTAAACATACTGGAGTCAAAAAGGCCATCTCTTGTCTCTCACTGTGGATTCAAGTTCAGAGGCCGTCTCTGCTCTGTCTAGGGTGTGGACAAGTTGTTTAATCTCTCTCGGGCTTGATGTCCTCATCTGGAACAAAGATTAACCCCTGGCCACAGATAAGATCCTGCATGTAATGCACCTACCACGTTGTGCCAGATACAACAGCAAGGAAATAGAATTATTTTAAGCACATGTGTCAATGTGATGTTTTTTAATAACAGCAATAGCATTCTAAAGAAGTGAAGACCCTCTATTGTAAGTTTCACTGGAGTTGCTGGGTATAGGATTAAATCATTCTTTCCAAGACTTTAAAAATATCTGGTCCTTCAGTTTTAAATAGCTGGTCCATGGAAGGTTCTATAGACTTCTACTCCCCCACCCACCCACATTTGTGTCCATTTCTTCTTTGTACCATCTGTATCAAAGGTCACCACTTAGTTTTGAATCTCAACTCGAGACGGTATTTTTTAGAAAGATTCACAAGAAAGACCCAGTTCCCATTTCTGTTTTCAAGGTTGCAGCATTCTTAATTGTATGTCCAAGAACTTGAGTCACCATATGCTCTCCTCAGCTAACAGGTCCTTCCTAGGTCATGGCAGACACAGTTCTAGATGTTGCAGGTCATCCAGCAAAGCCAGGTGGTTTTCAAGTTTACCTAGGTCAAGAGAAGTAAGCAAGGTCAATGCAAAAGGAGATCACACTGTAAATAAACAAGCCATGTAGGCCATGAGTGGGTGGGGTCAGTGAGGGAGCGAAGGACAGGTTACTTGCCCTGGGTAGTCAGAGTGAGTCTGTCAGAAGAGGAGGCTGGCAGCTGAGCTGGCCTGAGTGACAGAAGAAAGCTGTCAAGTGATGTCTGGATGGACGGTCTGACGAGGTCAAAGGCCGTAGAGTAAGAATGAATTTGGCATGTCCAGGAATGGGTGCCACTCTGGGGTGCCTGGAGCACACTGAGGGAGGGAGCATGTGGTGTATAGATAGAGCATAGAGACAATAAGAACTTTCCCACGGAAAACCGCTTGAGGGTTTTTGTTTGTTTGTTTGTTTGTTTGAGGATTGGTATCATCTGATTTCTGTTTCCACAGGAAATAGATTTTTAGGAAAACAAAAGTAAAAGCAGAAAAAAAAAATCCTTTCATGTCACTTCTGTTTCCCATGAAAGAGAAAGTGAAATTAGTTTCCCACCGGAAGTGCTTGCACTTTGGTGGTGAGTGTGTAGCCTTTTGAAAGCTCATGATTTCTATTTTCTGGAAACTATATTTGGATCCTTCTGCCAATGACTCATCAAGTAACCTTTCTTAGGAAATTTAGCAAGGCTGAGTATCTCCTAGAAAAGGCCAGGTTTAGTTTAGGGAAGGCAGAGGCACACTTGAGGAGCTCAATTTCATTTTCTCCAACAATCCCATTACTCAGACCTTTTCGTTCTCTCTCAACATAAGTCTGAGGACTAGAGAAAATAGTTTGCCCATTAATTTCCAACTCATGCTCTCCAGTGTGAGCATGTTAACTAAAATGTCCTCACACAGGGCAGGTGATTATATTAGGATATAGTCACAAGACCCTTTGGACAGTCAAGCTTTCACCCATAGGAAGCAAGTTGCCTTGGTGTGTGTTGGTGAAATAAATGGGTTAAAGCCCCAAACAGAACAAACCTTAAGTGAAGACCTCAGTAATGCCAGTGACGGGTGGTGTTTCAGCTGCCACTTGGGATAGCTCCTTCTCAGGAACTGACGGGAGGAACAACTTTGCTTCCTGTACCCTGTCTTCTTTCAGCTGCCGGGGTTTCCTCCTCTAATTTAACGACTGATGTTGCAAACCTACAAAGTAAGCCTAAAGCTGTTGTGGGATAATCTTTTCATACACTGTGAAGATGTGTCTTTTCCAAGGCACTTTCTGATTGGTTTAATAAAGAGCTGAATGAGCAATAGCTAGTCAGGGAGAGGTTGGGTGGGACTTCCAGGCAGAGAGAAAACAGGAGATGAATCTAGAGGAAATAGGAGGTAAAGATGGAAGAGAGGAAAAAAGCCATGAGGTAAAACATAGATTTTAAAAAATAGATTAACTTAAGTTATAAGAGCTAGTGGTACAAGCCTAAGCTATAGGCTAAGCTTTCATAATTAATAAAAAGTCTCTGTCATTTTTTTTTTTGTGTGAGCTGGCAACCCAGAGAAAAAATCCATTTACATAAAGCCAGGCACAGTGGCTTGTGCCTGTAATTCCAGTACTCAGGAGGCTGAGACAAGAGGGTTGGGTGAAAGTTCAAGGTCAGCCTGGGCTACACAGTGAGTTTGAGGTTAGCCAGAAGTTTGATAGAGAGCATCTGTTTCAAGAAGCAAAACAAAAGACCCTTCCCCCACCCACATTTTAAAAAGTAAATCAAGACTAGGTTTTTGGAAAAGGCCCATGATTAATTTTATGTTTAATTTATATAGCTAGTCATTAAAATCCACCAAGAAATATTTAACAATAGAATCAGTGCAGTATATCTGTTACATAGAATCCTGGATTTAAGCTCAGCCAACACATCAGGTAATGTCACTAACAAGAACTTGCCACTAGAAAGACCCCCCAGTAAAACACCTACTATGTGTTAAACACCATTAAATAGGAGAAGAGATGTAAATAATATATTGCAGTGTTTTTCCTTATCAGACTCATGTCTCTTCGTTGCTATTGCTGATTTTTTTTTTGTTCAAATCCTGTCTTATGACAATTCCAAATTCTTGAATATTTAATGAAGTACATGCATCTGAACTTTAAAGAAACCACTTGTATAACAAACGCCTGGGAGGGCAGCACACGAACTGACCTTTGTCCAAGTAGGCAAGACACACAGAACTCTTTTGTGTTGTCAATCACAACAAAGCTTGGAGAGGCTGGAGGGAACAATGTGGGTACTTGAAACATGCCATGCCAAAAGAGAGGGCTTGGCTTGATATAGAACACCAGTGATTTATACAGTCTGGTGAGTCACGGATGTCATATCTGGATTATGTACCCGTGAACACTGGTTGAGGGCAGCCAGACTATCCAGAGTGTCGTCACTAAAATCACCATCACATGACAGTGCCTCCTGAACTGGACAGCGAGAACCGAGACCCAAGCAACACACAGACAAGCAGTCAGGCTGGAATCTGACTGCTGCCTTCCACTTAGAGTCTCAAGGGCGACGTTACAAAAGAAGGTGTTTAAAAGCCATGAGAGGTGTGGTGGCTCCATGGGCAAAGGGCAAAGGTGCTTGCTGACAAGTCTGGAGAACTGACTTTGATGCCTGGGATCCACATGATGGAAGGAGAAACCAATTCCCCTAAGCTGTTCTTTGATATCCAGACACATGTGCATGCTCTCTCTGTGTCTCTGTCTCTGTCTCTCTCTCGTCATGATGTATTCCTTGCAATATTAGATCCTTTTGTCTATTTAATATAGATTTGAAGACTATAAAGTGGGCCCTCAATGAAATGTTCTAGATGACATAAGTCACGAACCCTCACTTCTGGAATTAGGTTAAACACCATGGACATAATGAAAATGTAGTATTAAGCTCTATTAAAATGGCGGTAGATGTAAACAATACCTACTCATTTATTAGAACTTAGAATCTTTAGTTATACACCATTCACTTAATTGTTCCAATATCCATTCAAAGCAGGTGCTGTTACCCATGCTTTATAGATGAGAAACAGAAGTCTGCTGGGAGCCGCAGAGATATGAAGTAGGAATTCAGACTATGACAAAGTTACACCTGGAAGAAGCCAAGGGACTTTCCAGAGGGTAAAGCCAGGGCTTAAGGAGTCTTGGTGATACGGGCTTTTGAATATTAGCCGTTTCCTGCGATGAATTTCTCATGTGCTATTGCAGCTTTTCCATTCCTAAGAACAGTGTGTTTGATCATTCATTGGGCACAATTTCCCCATCACTGTTGGAATATTTGGACAACCTTCTCCCAGCTGTGCTACAACAGACACAGTCAGGACCCCTAATTTCAGGTCTTTCTGTAATTGTCATCATTCGCAACATCTGGCCAGGACCTTTTCCGGTTGAAAGTATCTTATCTGAGATTCTTCCCAGACTTTCTAAGAACAGACTTAAGCATCCAAACTATCTGAGAAGGCCTGGAGGATGTGCTAATTAAGCTTAACCTTCTTTCTTCCAAATGCTATCTCTGCTCTAGTTTAATTAATTCAGCACTAAAGAGTTTTTACTTACCAGGTACATCAGTCTGTGACTCAGTTTCCCCAGCCACCCAGTACACTCCCCTGCCCTGCCATAAAACTGCAGCAGTCAAGACAGCTTGGATAGATAAGAGGCCAAAGGAAAATAAGGCAGTTTTATTTTCACTGGTCGCTAATAGACTCCTCACACTTTACCTAGCCACTTTTAAGAATGTAGCTTGAGCACATAAATTCCCTTTTTCAAATCTATTAACCCAATTTAGCCTCAGTTGATCCATTACCCATTAGTCACTTCCCTTTTGGGTTGCAGATGATGGCTGACAATTACTGATCTTTTGTGTGGATCTTACCACCTCTCCTTTTGACCCTGAGGGAATTCAAGCCTGGAGAACTTGCCTTAGCCAGAGCATTGCTATTGTGAAGGTATATAACTGTAAACCTCAGGTTTTGGCTCTGTTTAGAATTGGTTATTAAATATTGTCAGGTTTAAGGTGGAAACTCGAGCCGTTGGGCGCCATTTGTTGCTGGAGGGCTTCTCTCCAGGTTCCCCAAGCCCCGCAGTCCCACAATCCACATATAAAATAATCACTCAGACGCTTATATCACTTATAAACTGTATGGCCGTGGCAGGCTTCTTGCTAACTGTTCTTTTATCTTAAATTAACCCATTTTTATAAATCTATACCTTGCCACGTGGCTGGTGGCTCACTGGCGTCTTCACATGCTGCTTGTCCTGGCGGTAGCTGCAGTGTCTCTCCCCTCAGCCTTCCGCTTCCCAGAATTCTCCTCTCTCCTTGTCCCACCTACTTCCTGCCTGGCAACCTATTTCTTGCCTGGTCACTGGCCATCAGTGTTTTATTTATATAGAATGATATCCACAGCACTCAGAGACTGGAGGGGAACTAGATTGGAGGACTAGAAGAGAGAACTGGAAGAATGAGAAAGAAGATGAGGAAGAGCCAGGTGGGGTAAGAACAAGATGAGGAAGAACCAGATGAGAAAGGAGATGGAAAGAACTAGATGGATGAGAACTAGATGGGGCAGAACCAGATGAAGGCATTAAGATAGGACTTAGACGGAACAGCAGAAAAAAAATGTAGAGAGAAATCAGGCAAGAAAGAAGCTAAATCAGAGAGCAGAACAGAAGCTGTGTAGAGAGAGAACTGATTCAGAAGAATAAAGTGAATGGACTAAAGAGTTTCATGTATGGGGTTTATTCGCTTATCCCTCAGATTAGTTAATCCACCACTGGTAGCATCTCTTCTGGAACTCTGGGAAAAGGCTGTCAAGGCCTTATCAAGGACCAATAATCTTTGTTAGAAGCCACTTGGCCACTCTGGAAAGCAAGTGGGTAAATAAAAATGTAAAGTTTCTACAAATGTGAATTAAAAATGTTTGGTCAGTTCACCTTCACAGCCCCTTCAGGCTTGACCAGTCAGCTCTAACAAGGAGGAACAACCCTGCTTTCATAACCATCTATTTCCCTGGTGCACTGGTTACCTTATTCCACAAGGCCTTCAGGAGACTCTGCCTTCCTTCTATCAGTAAATTCCTTGCTGTGAGTCCAAAATCTAAGGTAGGGCTAGGCTTCTAACCCAAGCGGACCAGTTAGTAAGCCACAGCAATGTTTCAGTGATTACCAAAGAAAGCATTCGGAAGCTAACAGTGAGAAGAGAGGAGGCTGTGACGTGACGGGACGGGACGTGACGGGACGCTTCTGAGGTATTCCTAAAGCCACAGAGTATTCAGGTACTTGAGGCAAGAAAGTCCTGGTTTTGTCAGCCCTACTGTGTTGGTGCTTTCTCTCTGTTGATTTGTAAGAGTCACAGCTGTGCACTGTTGGAGGATGGGCAATTTGTACAAAGAAGAGAATTTGTAGTGGAGGGAGCTGTCTGGATGTCTGGAATCCTGGCTGGGAACCACCGGTTTACTGGTTTGGAAGGAAAGGCAGTTAGGCATCAGAAAGGACAAGCACTGAGATGCAGTTGTCAAAGGTTTTGAAAGTCCCTAGGACATCAGAGTTGATGGTGTGAACTCAGGTTCCCTGGGTGTATGTGGGGTGGGGCATGGCGGGCGGACGATGCCCATGTTGAAGATTCTGCAAGGCTGATTGAACGATGAGAACTTCTTGATGCAGAGAATTGGAATGTTACATATCTAGAGGCAAACTCTCCTGGGCTGTGTCCGCCCCTAGTAGCCATTGTTGCCTACTTCTGTGTCCGACCTAACACATGGTCAACTATGAAGCAGAACGTTCGGAATAAATCACCTTTGCAGCGTAGTCGCTTCTCCTAACCCGAAGCTAAGGATATTACCAGCAAACGTCTGAAATCCACAGCAGAATTTTCTCTACTTTCCTGTAAGCCACCTTGCTTTAATATATATATAATAAATTATATATTACTTTATGTGTATGAATATTTTGCCTGTGTGTATGCCTGTGAACCAGGCCTGGGGAGGTCTGAGGAGGGTATCGGATTCCTGGAACTAGAGTTAAAGACAATTGTGAGCTGCCATGTAGGTGCTGGGAATTGAACTCAGGACCTCTGGAAGAACAGCAAGGGCTTTTAACCTCTGAGCCATCTCTCCAGCCCTGTAACCCACCTTTCTAATGTCCTCACTGATGTATTTGGTAAACGCTTTTCTCTCTCTTTTTATTCCTCCCTCTCTCCTCCCCTCCCTCCCTCCCTCCTTCCCTCCCTCCCTCCCCCCTCCCTCCCTCCTTCCCTCTTTGTCTTTCCTTATTTGTGTTGGTATATATCTCTGGGGGTACATGTGTATGCAGAGGTCAGAGGTCAACATTGGGTGTCTTCTTCGGTTGCCTTCCTCCTTTTTTAGAGATAAGAGCTTTCATTGAATCGTAGATTCAACTAGGCTGGCTGGCAATGAACCCTAGGGATCCTCCTGAGTGTCTCTCCAGTTTTGGAGAGTTACAGAAACATGCTGCCCTATCTTTTTTTTTTTTTCCCTTTATAAACAAATAGGGTCTCACTATGTATCCCTGCCTGGCTTGGAACTCAATGTGTAGATCAAGTTGGCCTGGAGTTCAATATGGAGAGCAGGTTGGTCTGGAACTCAGAGATCTGCTTGTTTTCCCTCTGCCTCTTGAGTGCTGGGACTAAAATCGTGGCCACCATCCCTGGCTCCCACCCCACCTTTTTATGTAGGCACAGGGGATTTGAACTCAGGTCCTCATGCTTGTACTGCAAGCTCGCTGCTGACCTAACCACCTCCCCTTGACTTAGGGCTTTCTTTTGTTCTGTGACTGTGAAAGTTTAGGTAACTGCTTCTGCAATGGAGTGCACTATTCCGGATACATTTCCTGGGCCATTTGGCTCAGAATAAGCTACCTCTAAATCACTGTGAGTCAACTGGGGTGCCAGTGTGGGCCCTGATGATGACCCGCTCCGTTGGAGGAGTTTCCAAGACTAGTGACTGGTGCGAAGCCATTCACACTGCCTTTCCAGGTGAACGTTGGTGAGTTCTTTATAGGACCCAGACCTCCCTTTGGTTTCAACTGAAGGTTCATTGGTTTACTCATGTTTTTATGAGTGAGAGTTGAGGCTTAGTACCGATATTTTAATGTAGGCTTAAGCATAAGGGTTAAGAGGTGCTCTGAAGAAAGTGAGACATGGGGGTGGATTCCTTTAAAAAAAAAAAAGTCACCCATTTGTTTATTCCTAGCTGGTTGTTTAAAATCCTTGTGTTTGTTTTCAGAGAATTTGATCAATAGCATTTGACTTTCCCCCCACCACCCCTTTGATATCTAGGCCTTGATATCTTGATTGAAGATCAAAGTTAGAGAGTCTGAGCACCTGTCATAAAGACACCCAAGAGAAGAGACACTTTTCCCCTCCACCCTAACAGGTTAGAGATATCAGGCGGTCTACCCAAGATGGGCCGTGGCCTCATGACAATGTATTTCACCCTTGGATTGGGTGAGTCAGGAAGATACACATAAGGGACAATCCCTCAGCTAGCCACAGATGTACAGGATAGACCTAGACGCAGTTGGGGAGAACCGATCTCGGGGTAAGACCCAAGAGAACTGTTCCCCAAACAGCACATGATCTGATCCAAAACACAAATCCTTGAAGCTGGCATAGAATGTTGAAATTTTCAGGAAAAAGAAAAAAGGAAACAAACAACCAACAAAACCCTCCTAAAATGGGAAGCTGAAACTGAGAGAAAGCAAGCTTTGGAGAAATCCCTCCTTGGGTACTCAGGCGATTTTACATAGTAAAGTTACAATAACTCAACCTCTAAGTCTTAAAAATGAGGAAAACCCAATATTCTCAAGCAAGCCTCCCCCCCCCCCCCCCCCCCCGCCACCGCCGCCGCCGCCGCCACCCCCCTCCAACACATTAGAAGTTCTAGGCAACAGAACCAAAGATCCAAATTGGGCAGACTACTTTAACTGGAAGTTTTAAACTCCCCAAAATAGAAATTGAATGAAAAAGTGAAATAAAAGGAGGAGGACATGATTACCCCTAAGCATGGAGAAGATTTTTATCATAGACATAAAGGAGAAAGCAGGCAGAGGGAAGAGGCCAGGATGAACATGGCTGCCAGACTAACTGGACCATGGAAAGAAGATGGTGATCAGAGAGGAACCAACCGCCAACCAAGAGAGGTGGCCCAGGCCAAAAGCCCAAGAGATTGGCGACGCCAAAATGGCTGGATTATACAGGAATCAGGCTGGGGGAAGGGAAGCGGAAGTTTCCTGGGGGTGAGAGGTTTAGGGTAGGGACTGGATGAGAAGTGCTGGGAAGAGCCACAGGTACCAAGAGATGCTGGGAGAGCTGGCAGCATCCGTTTAGATATGTTAATAGGAACCTGAGTCAGCTGCTTGTCCCGGGTTTCTGTGACCCAACAGAAATGATGCAATTACAAAGTACAAAGATTAGTAAGAGTTTGGAACCTATCAAAAAAAAATCAACATAGGCTATTAATTAAAACCTTTAGAGGCTATATCACAATTAAAGGTGAGCATTGGGGAGTCTGAATTTTCTCAGATCCGATCCTCATCTGTCATCTGACTTTACCACTTCCTCCCTTCCTGTCCACTCTTTCTACTCTCTTCTCTAGTAATCCACACGTGGAGACAAATTCTGCATCAGAGGAAAACATTTATGCAGCCCGTGAAAATAAAGCCTAGAGGAAAAAGTGATTCCGATACCATCTGTATTCCCTGACAAAAAACTAGGCTAAAAAAATGTGATTATGAGATTTCCTGAGTCATCAGGACCTGCTAGGATCTGCTAAAGAATTTCCCCGGCACACTGTTGACTTACAAAACAGGGTTTTCTCACCTCTATAAGACATTTCCATTTGTAATGACTTCTCTAAGCTCTTAAAACAGGAACTCCTATTTGACCTTTCACTGAGTCCTTCTTAGACCTCAAAGATATAGAAACACAAATGTCCTACTGTGAGCGACATTGTTTTTTTTTATCAAAGGTAGCCAGACTGCCAAGCATGTGTGTTTCCCTTCCTCTTGCAACATTAGCCAATCACATCAGATCGTGAAGTTTAGCTTCCTTCAGGGGAATGAGGTGCAGCCACCATCTACTTTAAGGACAAAAGAAGGAAGCCATAGTGCCCTGTAATACGAATGTTAAATTGGTCTTTTCATAAAAATTCCAGAGCCAGATACTGGGGTAAATGCTGAAAGATCAGAGAGACAAAGGAACAAGCCGCTGCCACGTCTCACCTCACCTACTCCACAATCCTCTGACTGAATGTCTCTGAGACGTTAGCCAAAGGCTCTCCAGCTGAAAAAGCCTTCAGCTGAAAAGCCTCTAGTTCCTGTCTCCTCACGCCTTATATGCCTTTCTCTGCCCAGCCATACTACTTCGTAGTGCTGGGGTTAAAGGAGTGTGTGCCACCACTGCCTGGCTCTGTTTCTCCCCTAGACTGAGTCAATCTCATGTAGTCCAGGGCCAGGCTCTCATTAGCTTTGAAATCACAGGGATCCAGATGGATCTCTGCCTCCCAAGTGCTAGGATTAAAGGTGTGTGTGCTACCACTGCCTGGCCTCTGGGTTTAGTCTCGTGGCTTGTTCTGTCCTCTGATCTGCAGTTAAATTGTGTTATTAGGGTACACAATCTATCACCACATTGCTCCCCACCCCCGGTCTTCTTGCTAATCTGATTCGGGTTCTGGTACACACTTTTTATAATAAGAATTGCCACGCCAAGCTGCTTTCCCTTTGTTTGGGTGTTATTTTATTTTCTGCAACATCGAGGTTACTCTTGACTCTAACACTACCTTGCTTTGTACTCTGGTTTGGCACAGCTGTGTTGTGTGTTCACCCTCCCTCTCTTTTTCTCTCCCTCCCTCTCTCTCTCTCTCCCCCTCTTTCTCTCTCTGTTAGTAAATGTAATAAATTGCATCTCGAGCCTTACACTTATGTGTCTTTACCCTTGGTCCCCCACTGCCCTCCCCCATGCCCCAGGTGTTGATCTCCCAATCCCAATCAGTGCCCCCTCTGCTTCCTCGTGACAAGACTTTATTACTTTATGCTCCTCCTTCCTTAAGATCTCTTTTTCTCTTCTCATGATCCCTTTTCTAGTTTCACAGTCTACAAAGTCATATAAATACAGACATGTATGTATATATATAAATGTATATATATAATACGTACATTCGTATATAGAAACTCCACATTTGAGAGAAAGCATGTTGCATTTGTCTTTTTCAGTCTGGCTTATTTAGTTTTTAACATAACGAATTCCACTTTGCTGCAAATGTCATATTTCATCTTTCTTTGTGACCTCAAACTCACTATGTAGCTGAGGCTGACCCTTGATCTTCTGATCTTCCCACTTCCCCTTCCAAGTGCTAGCATTATAAATACGTGCCGCCATGCCTAGTTCATGTGGTGATAGGAATAAAGTCCAGCTCAGTGCATGTTAGGCAAGTGCTCTGCCAACAGAGCCACATCTTCAACTCTTACCAGTTTTAATATCAACAGCAGAATAGGAATCCTTGTTTACAGAGCATTATTTCTACCTGGGGCATTCTGACTAAATTACAAAGTAATTATGGAACTATTTTAATAGACAAATGTCTAAATTTGCTCGTAAAATTTGGCCTATTGTATAGAATTTTCATTGTGCCTACAACCTTCAGTCCTTCTGATCAATGGTAAAATAGACAGATGGCAACAAAAAAAATCAGTAATTAAAATTGATGAAGGCCTTTGACTTCCTTAGCCAGGCTCTCATTAGCTCTTCCAGATCTAAGATCTGTCTCAGTTAGAAAACATCAATTTTTCCCTTATAAAAACAATCCCCGAGCAGACAAGCTGCCTATGCTAAAGGGAAACATTACCTGCTATTATTACAGGGGATCTTTAAGTGGTAAGTGAGAGTTCAGAGTTAATTTGAGTTTCTCTCTCTTTTTTTTCCATTTTATTTATCTGTTTGTGTATGCATATTTCTCAGTGAAATGAGCCTTCAAAGTATTCCATAGCACAGTTAGAATCAACCCAGGGAATGCTGGTGCATTTGTAATCACAGCATTGGGGAGGCTGAAGCAGGAAGATGCCAAGGGCTCTATCATCAGCCTGCCTAGCCAGCTATTTGTCAAGTACCAGGTTCCAGTGAGAGACCTGTGCTGATTTTCAAATGGTTGCAAATTCAGGTCTGTGTTCTGGTGCAGCATACATCTACCCACTGAACTCTGTCTCCTGCCCTAAGGCTGACTATTTTTTATCCAGTGTATACAAAAGCAATCTCAAATAAGAACTGCGTTCAGTGTGTGTGTGTGTGTGTGTGTGTGTGTGTGTGTGTGCTGTCAAAGCTGACCAAATACCAGGACCAAAGGATACATCTCTAACAGTATAGATTTGGGACTAAGAATTTTAGGACACAATCAACTAAAAGTCACCATCATCATTATCATCATCATCATCATCAAAAGACATACATTAAAAACAAATATTCACACATAGGGCATATAATTTGAGTTTTATTTAAAAAAAAAAAAAAAGAAGGAATTCTTAACATGAGACTCTATTTTAAGGGGCTGTGTTTCTCAATTAAATGAGTCTTCCTGGTGTCCCATAGGACAGTTAGGATTAAAAACTACTGAACTGCTACAGTCAGTGTTGTGGCTATTACATGTTTGATGCCTCCTTTACACTACTATAATTTAGTCATTACACTATTCCACAGCCAAAAAAATCTACAGGTTTTTCCACACTGCTGGAAGAGGAGTCCATGGGGTATGGTTCTTGCTTCTGGTCATAATGAAAAGAAGCTCACAGTGTCCAGAATTTCTACATCCTGCAAACCAAACAGGGGGATGTCCTTTCAGCAGGAACTCACTTTATCCGGACTAACTTTGATTTCTAGAAGGAACCGTCTACAAAAGACAGTGATGGCATCTACATCATAAATCCGAAGAAGACCTGGGAGAAGCTGCTGCTGATAGCTCTAGCCATTGTTGCCATGGAGAATCCTGCTGATGTCATTGATGTCTCCTCCAAGAACAGTGAACAGCGATGACCTTTGCTGCTGCCACCGGAGACACTCTGATTGCTGGCTGCTGCATTAACTCGCTCCGAGCATCCTACAGGGAGCTGAGTCTTCTGGTGGTGATTGAGCCTGGGGCTGAACACCAGTCCCTCACAAAGGCTTCTTATTTCAACCTGTGTACCATCACTCAGTGTAACATAGATTCTCCTGTGGCATTGTGCACATCACTGTCCCATGCAACAACCTGGCAGCTCACTGGCTGGCTAGGTCTGATGTGGATGCTGGCCTGGGGAGTTCTGAACACATGTGACGCCATCTCCTGTGAGCATCCATGGGATGTCCTGACTGATCTCTACTTCTACAGAGATCCTGAAGCAATCCAGAAGGAAGAGCAAGCCCGGATGAACAGGCTGTGACCACGAAATGGACAGCACTAGCTGCTGAGTTCACTGATGCTCACTCAGCCTGAGGTGACAGATGGGTCTGAAAGTGTGCAGGTGCCTCTGTGCCCAGCCACCAGTCACCTACCAAAGACCAGAGTGCCCAACTAGCCACCGAGGGTGGTCATCAGCTCCTCTTGCTCAAGGTACTGAATGAATTGGAACAACCACAGAGTGGTCACAAGCAAAATGGAAAACCAAAGGCGGAGGTCAGGAAGGGAGGCGGCGAGAGGAAAAAGAAACAGCTTCTAAAAGGGAAAAAGAAGTTGTCTGAGCATGGTAGTGCACACTTTTCAACCCAGCACTCGGGAGACAGAAGCAGGAGAATGGACCTCTGTGAGTTCCAGGCCACCCTGAGAAAACTTAACTAACACTACTTTTGTAAGAATTCTGTCCTTGATTACATCATCAGCTTGCGACGGGGTCCCAGCCACAAGCAGCACGCCATTTAACCAACACTACTCATGTTTTGCGAGGGAGAAGTAGATAGGTAATATTGTAAAAAGATTCACAGTCCATACCCATTTTTTTTTTTTTTTCCTGATTATAAAGAAAAACAAGATTTGACTCTGGCTACAAAACCTTTGAAATCTTGATCTCTCATGTCTGGCTTCTTGTCTTTACCCCAGCCATCAAAAAAATATAGTACAGGGGCAGGGATGATGTGATGCTTTGAAAAAATGGCCCTCAAAGGGAGTGGTATTATTAGGAGGTGTGGCCTTGTTGGAGTAGGTTTGGCCTTGTTGGAGGAAGTGAGTCACTGTGGAGGCGGGCTCTGAGATTTCCTATGCTCAGGATACTGCCCAGTATCTTAGTCGACTTTCTGTTGCCTGCAAGATGTAGGACGCTCAGCTACCTCTCCAGCACCATGTCTGCCTGCTTGCCACCACGCTCCCGGCTGTTGTATCGGGTGTGGGTTCACTCATTCTAAGGATGAGCTTTCAGCCTTTCCAGCTGCAGGGGCATCAGTCTCTGGTAGACCGACTCACTGCTACTTTACAAAGGGCCTTTTTATTGTTACACAGTTCACACCTTTAGCAGGCCTCTTTCCCCGTGTATACCAAAATCTCTTTCCTAAGCCCCCCAAAGAAACAACGGCCAATGCAAAATTTCAGTGAAGAGACATCTTACCTGCCAGTCCTCCCCAAACCAAGTTTTGCATGGGCTTTGACCTTGAGGAAAGGCTCAGATAAGATTTACATACTTCAAATGGAGGGTCCCAGAAACAAAAGGTCGCAGTCACAAAAGGCAGGTCAAAGCTAGGAGCTAACACTCTGGGAATCAAACCAGCTGCAGAACTCCCCTAATACCCTTCCCCTGTGATGATAATGGACTGAACCTCTGAAAGTGTAAGCAAGCCACCTCCATTCAATGTTTGCTCTATAAGAGTTGCTGTGGTCATGGAACAACCATAGGAACTCTAAGAAAGATAATTTTATTGAAAAGACATTTTGAAAACATATTGTTATCCATTTTATTTTCTTATGTAAATACCCATTTACTTCCCAAAATCTGGAGTAATGACAAGATAACAAGACAAAATTACTTGTGACAAATAATGGAATAATTTGGACATTAAAGACTGATGTTTTCTAAAATTAAAACTAGCCACATATGGTTATGCCTATAAAATCAAAGGGACCTGGAAAAAGCTAAAATTTAAAAAAATTCAAATATGAAAAACATAAGATAAAATATTTCATAGAATATAAATGACTGCAGACACAGGGAAAAAACCCATATAGCCTTCTCCTTCTTCTTTTTTCTTTTCTTTTTTTTTTTTTTTGTTTTTGTTTTTGTTTTTTCGAGACAGGGTTTCTCTGTGTAGCTTTGCGCCTTTCCTGAAGCTCACTTGGTAGCCCAGGCTGGCCTTGAACTCACAGAGATCCGCCTGCCTCTGCCTCCTGAGTGCTGGGATTAGAGGCGTGCACCACCACCGCCCGACTAGTGATTTATTTAAAGCATTGCTTGTATTGCCTATTTGCCAAGCATGGGTCATTGCCCTTAACAATCTGCTTAAGCCGGCGTTGGTGGCGCACGCCTTTAATCCCAGCACTCGGGAGGCAGAGCCAGGCGGATCTCTGTGAGTTCGAGGCCAGCCTGGGCTACCAAGTGAGCTCCAGGAAAGGCGCAAAGCTACACAGAGAAACCCTGTCTCGAAAAACCAAAAAAAAAAAAAAAAAAAACAATCTGCTTAAGGCCACGTATGTTTCTGTAAAATCTCATTTGCTTGCCCACTTGTGGGTTTAGAGTATAAAATGAGAATACAACTGGACTCTTAGGAGTTATCTTGACTTTGGTCCACCAGTGACATCTGCTCTCTTCTACTCTTGCTGTTGGTGTCCAGAAAGATTCCCATAACAGCTGTTGAGGGCCAGAGTTCCGTTCACACCTCCCACATGGTGGCTCTCAACCACCTACCTATAACTCCAGTTCCAGGAACTCTGATGTCCTCTTTTGACCTCTGCAGGCACCCAACATACAGTGCACAAATATACATGCAGGGCAAAACACTCGGACACATAAAATAAAGTTTTAAAATCTTTTTTTTTTTTTTTTTAAAAAAGGAGAAGGATATAGGAACAGGCAAGGTCTTTTTGAAAAGACTCCAATAGCACAGTGACAAATGTGGTTGTATGGCGTTAAAAAGCTTTCCTAGCAATGTGGTCGTGGCAAACACCTTTAATCTCAGCACTCGGGAGGCACAGGCATCTCTGAATCCGAGGCCAGTCTAGAGTTAGTTCCAGGAGAGCCAGAGATACACAGAGAAACCTTGTCTCAACATCCCCGCCCCCCTCCCCCCAAAAAAAGAGATTTGAGAGAGAGGAGGCGTGTGTGCATCTGTCCAATTCTCCTGGGTCCGCCTCCCACCTTGCAGCTGGAGGGCTGGAATTACAGATGCAGACAAGCATGTCTGGCTTTTTACATGGTATTGGGGGAAAGCAAAGTCCGCTCAGGCTGCCAGGCTTGGGAAGCAAGTGCTCTTGAACCCACTGAGCCTGGCTCCAGAAGACCCTCAGCAGCTTGAAGAGACAGTCCGTGAAATAGGAGAAAATCTTCACCAATTCCACATCCCACAGGGGACAAATACCTAAAATGTAAGAGAATTACAGAAACTAAACTCTCCGTGACTCATGTAATCACTTAATGAACCGACGAATTGAACCATCAGTTCTCCAAGCAGGAAAAGCAACTGTCCAAGAAGTATATGAAGTGTCCAATATCCATCTCAGAGAAGTACAAGTTGAGTCTAGTTTGAAGGGCCTTGAGAGGTGGCTCAGAGGGTAAGAGCACTTGTAACTTTTACACAGGATCCAGGTTCAGTTCCTAGCACCCATATCTGTTGGTTCACAACCATCCCTAACTCCAGTTCCAAGGAATCTGGTGCTCCTTTGGACCACCATAGAGCGTGTACCTGACACACAAATACATATGCAGAAAAAACACACATACAATAAAATAAACAAATCTAATTTAAAATTTTTTTAAATAAAGATTTAAAAGGGTTGGTGCTATATAAAGGATGCTCTTTCGCCACAAAGGGATAACATTAAATGCCAACAATGAAAGGAATATAGAAAACTCTCAGATCTGTGAAAATTAAACATGTGCTTAGAGTGAAAAGTTTGAGTAATAAATCAAAAGAGAAATTAGAAAGTGCCTTTGGGTTTTTTGGAAAGAAACAAACAAAAAATACCATAGTATATCATAGCCATACATTATCATGCTTGTTTTAGGCAGGGTCTCATGTGGATCAGGCTTGGCTGCCTTCAGACTTCCTGTGTAGCTGAGAATGAACTTTTGATTCTCCTTTCTCCACCCCATGAGTGCTGGAATTATAAATGCTGTTGTTTGTTGGGACAAGATCTCAGTATGAAACGCCGGGAGGTGGTGGCGCACGCCTTTAATCCCAGCACTCGGGAGGCAGAGGCAGGCGGATCTCTGTGAGTTCGAGGCCAGCCTGGTCTCCAAAGCGAGTTCCAGGAAAGGCGCAAAGCTACACATAGAAACCCTGTCTCGAAAAACAAAAAAAAAAAAGATCTCAGTATGTATTCTAGGCTGGCCTGAAACTCATGGACCTCTTCTTCAGTCTTCCAAGGTTTGGGATTACTGGCATGTGCCACCAGGCCTAGCTCTCAAATCTTATGTATAAGTAGAATTTGGAGAGAAAATTATAGATATCAAGTGATTATTTTAAAAAAGAAAAATCTTCAGCCAGTAGCCCTAGAAAGCTAAATAATGAGGTAATCAAGTCCAGAAGAGAGAATATAATAAAAAAAAAAAAGAGAGAGAAAGAGGAATAAATGAAATAAGAACATAAGAGAAAAAAATTAAAAACCAAAAGTTAGTTATTGAAAATATTAACATGCCAGACAGTGGTGGTACAGGATCTCTGAGTTTGAGGCCAGCCTGGTCTACAGAGTGAGCTTCAGAACAGCCAGGGCTACACAGAGAAACCCTGTCTCGAAAAACCCAGGAAAAAAAAAAGTAAATAAAAGATTATAGTCACAATCATTTAGAATTTCTTGTAGGGATGTTACAAATCATCTTGAAATTAGCTAATCTAGTATACCATTGTTAATGGGATAGAGGACCTAAATAAATCATGTTATTTTATTTTTAAGACAGAGTTGTATGTAACCCTGACTGTTCTGGAATTAGCTATGTAGACCAGGCTGGCTTGGAACTCACAGAGATTTATCTGCCCACCTCTGCCTCTTTAGTGCTGGGATTAAAGGCACAGGCCACCATGTCTGGCCATGTTATCATGATTGTAGGTACACACTAAAAGCATCTGGCAAAGTCCCCATGCTTTTTATGATACAAGCACTAACAAATTAGGGACAAAGGGGAATTTCTTACACCTGCCAAAGGGTATCTTCAAAACTCTCACAACTGCCACGATTATTTGAACTTCACCTACTGAATCCTACTGGGCAGGATGGCACCTGCAATCCTAGCACTTGGGAGGCTGAGGTAGGAAGCTCATGGTCAGGAGACACCCCCCTCCAACAACAATCTGAACATTTGTCCTTATACCCACAGAGAAGTGTAGTCCTCCCCCATGATCATCAAGGAAACATCTCTTTGCCACAGACAGAGACCATCGCAGAAAACCACAACCAATCAAGCCGCAGAGCTGTGGAGCTCACGTTTACAGATCACTGCTGCTCCCGAGGCTCAGCGAACATTGTGAAAGACGGGCCAGAAAGACTGTCAGAGGTCAGAGAGTCTGCTGTGAGACTGTGTCTACACCCACAAATTCTCACCAACATGCCTGCCTAAATACGCGCCGCACAAGGACAGCACCAATAGGCACGCCAAAGTGGACAAGGGAAAGCCCACCAGGCTTCAGCCCTCCACAAGGAACTACAGACAACCAAGAAATGCTGTGAGTGGGAGAAACAGTCTTCTCTAGGGAAGAGCACACCAGCTGGTTATCCATCACCAAGTAATCAGCTCTGAAAACACACACACAAGTAACATTATACACACTGAGTAAGGTATACTTAGGAATATATATATATATATATATATATATATATATATATATATATGTATCAATTTTTTTAAAAAAAGGTCATAAGTTTGAAAGAGAGCAAGGATGGGGGGTATATGACAAGGTTTGGAGGGAGGAAAGGGAAGGGGAAGCAATGTAACTATATTTTATAATCCTAAAAATAAGATAAGGAAAAAAATAAAACAAACCAAACAAACAAATATTGTAACACAGAACAACACACACACACACACACACACACACCAGAAGCCTGAATCCTTTCCCCCTAGGGTTCAGAATAAGATAAGACTATCAGGCCGGGCGGTGGTGGCACACGCCTTTAATCCCAGCACTCGGGAGGCAGAGGCAGGCGGATCTCTGTGAGTTCGAGGCCAGCCTGGGCTACCAAGTGAGCTCCAGGAAAGGCGCAAAGCTACACAGAGAAACCCTGTCTCGAAAAACCAAAAAAAAAAAAAAAAAAAAAAAAAAAAAGATAAGACTATCAATCATTGCCACTTCTAGACACCATACTAGAGCTTTTAGTCAAGGCAAATATGAAAGGAAAAGAAACAAAAGCATCCAGACTGATAGATGTGAGGTACCAGGAAGAGGGAAGGTCACAGGGGGCCAGGAGGTTGAAGATGACAAGGATTTGAGGTCAGATGAGATATACTTTATTTAATTCTTCAGTTTGAGCTATAGCCACGGGGACAGGCTGCTGCAGGCAAGCACTCACGCACAGTGCACACACAGGCCCACCTGGGCCGCACATAGGCAGGAACAGACACAGACACAGATTGGCACGCAGGCCACATGGATGCAGGCACACAGATACACGGGCAGAAATACACGGGTAAATTGGTCAAAACAGGAGAAAAGGACTTAGGCCTCTGAGCTCACAGCCACATTAATACTGAGCCCACACAGAAGTGGCATTCTGCCAGGAATAGTTACAGAACAGATTACATCACTATTGTCTTTCGGGATTCCCAGGCATCCAGTGTCAGCCATTTTGTGTTGACTCATAAGCCTGAGGACGTCTGGCGTCAGCCATGTTCTGCTCAACTCCTACTGGATAGTCATACCAATACCATAGTGTCTAAATACTCTAAATGGCTCTTATGGTCCTGTTTCCAACAGAAAGGAAGAAGTAAAACTTAATTCAAAGTAGACACACACACACACACACACACCAACCAGAACTAGTCAATGAGTTCATGACAGCCATAGAATAGAAGACCAACACACAAAAGTCAATTGTGTCTATCCACCAGCAATGGGTAATACAGAAAGTGAATGATAAAATGATAAAACACCTCACAGTACCGCTCTTTCCCAACATCACAATTATCACAGGTTTGTCTGGCCCCAAGGTTCAAGCTCCTCAAGCTCCAGAAATAGTCAAAAGAACAGCAGACCTGTTTCTACCTGGAAATAGGGTAGCTGTGAGCAGTAAACACAAGATGTTCCCCCAAATCGTTTTGGTCCTCTAGGCTTAATTTTCTCCTCAGGAAAGTGAGCCTAAGAAGGATACATGGGCAAGTCCAAGAGCTTCATCAGCTACGGCACTGTACTCTGACAGGAGGGCTCCTCAGCCCCATCAACTAAGGCAGAGATGTGCCCAGGTGAGAAGGATGGTGTGTTTGTGTCCCTCAGGTGCTGAAGAATTCGAGTCCCCATCTTCTCTGTGTGTCTCTCCTTCAGTTCATCACTGATCTTCCACAGTTCAAAACCTCCAGCTGTAGGTAGAAAAATGAACTCCAGGCTACTTAAACAGACCAACAGAAACTACATTTCCCAAGATAAAAAGATTATGGAGACAGCTTTACGTTTGGGTAGCCGTGAGCCAATTCATCACATGGGTTATCGGGGCGCTTCAGAAACCTACCAGTCTTCCTCTTGCCTCTGCTGGTTGAAGAGGATATGGATTCACAACACAATCCCACTGTTGGGCATGGTGGCGAATGCCCAGTGGACCGAGTCACCTCCGCCTAGCCATTTCCGGGTCAAAACATCTCGTGTGACCAGGACCCCGTGGCTTTGTGTGGTTGTGTAAAGCGTGCAGGGCAACCATGTGATCTACGCGCATGAGTGGAATAGCCACATGGGCCTGTGTGCGCAGGCGCGGCCCAGCCTTTATAAGCCGGCGCCATGTTTCCCAACTCCATCTTTACTCACGTGTCTTTCTGCAGGCCTGTGCACGTCTGTTTCTCTCCCTAATCTTTAATAAAACCCTTGTTAGTGGATTCTGTCATGTTTCGTGACGTTTTCTCGTTTTCTCGCAGGGTAAGAGCGCCGCTAAATAACCAACAGAAGATCTGTCACCAAACTGCACAAAGCAAGCATACAACTCAGCCAGAGGCCAACTGCTTCACTTGATGGTTTCAGGTCAATACGTTTTTCTAATATAGCTTTTTATTTGTAGATATAGGTAATAAAATATGTATTTGCAATAGGTGGAAGACATACACAAAGAAAGAACTTCCAGGATTTTGTGTTCCACACCCAAGAGAAAAGAACACTTTAATTATTTGTAACAACATTAACAGAATTTTCCCAGAGGCCTATGCTGAGAAGATTCCTCCCAGAGTCCTAGGGAAGACACTATGTCAGGCATGGGGCTATCTCAGGGAAAAGAATCTGTGTACACCATGATCTTTTGTCCATTTGCTTTATTTCCCTAAGATATACAGCTTCAGTTCCATCCTGACACTCCATCCTCACCCTCCATCTTTCCTTCCTTGCGCCTTACCCCTGGCTCTGAGGAAGTCTGCCTTCTCTTCTCTCCAGCCATGTGGCTCTGCTTACCACCTATCAAAACTGCCTTGTCCTTCCTCTCCTGGCCATGCAACTTTGCTCACCATCTACAGAAATTCTCCTTGATCTCTTCTCTCTGGCCATGCAGCTCTGCCTCCTCTGGAATTCCGCTCCAGTCCTTACTGCACCTGGTTATGCAGAAAGTCCTATTGTCCTGAGTCAATAGCTCTGAGATGCTACTAGGCCTGAAGGTAAGGGATGGTCTGAGCTTCATTTGCACAAGAAACAAAGCTATGCATCTACAGCCTGCCTGTCTCCTAGGCCCTGCAGGGGTGTTAGTTACCTAGTGGATCAGCAGTAGGTCTGAGAAGCTTAGCTGTTTGCCAATATGGCCTAGTAGTATATGGGCACTCAAGAATTTCATATCAAAACCAAAACCAAAACCAAACAAAAAATCTGGCCGGGTAGTGGTGGCGCACGCCTTTAATCCCAGCACTCTGGAGGCAGAGACAGGTGGATCTTTGTGAGTTTGAGACCAGCCTGGGCTACAGAGTGAGTTCTAGGAAAGGCGCAAAGCTACACAGAGAAACCCTGCCTCAAAAAAACAAAAACAAAACAAAACAAGAATTTCATATCAGAATACAGCTGATATATATTAATAAGCTAAATAACACTAACTATTCCTTGATAAATGGCTTCCTTTTGAAGGCTACCTTGGTCAGTCAAGATATAGCTTATTATATACAGCTGAATCTCTATAATATATTGTTGCAGCTCGCTGTACAACATGAATCCTCGTTTTTTTCCTTCCTCTTTAGAAAAAAGAGTTTTTATTTTTAATTATGTACGTGTGTGTAACTGTGTGCGCACGCACGAATGCAGGTGCCAGGGAGGCCAGAAGAGGGCACTGGACCCCTTGGAGCTGGAGTTACAGGCTGTACGAGTTACTTTCCTGTGACTGTGATAACACATTGTGACCAAAAGCAATCTATAGGAAGAAAGAGTTTATTTTGTTTTACAGTTCCAGAAGGATAAGAGGCATGGCAGGGAGACATGATAGCAAGTGACAGGCATGGCGGCAGGAACAGGAAGCCTGAGAGATCACATCTTTAACCAGAAACACAGAAAGAAGGGATTGAAAGCGAGACAAGGCTACGAATCCTCAAAGCCAGCCCACGTGGATGTGCTTGCTCTATCTAGTAAGGCCACATGTCCTGAAGGTTCCAGAACTCTTAAAAATAGTTTCACCAACTGGGGACCAACTGTTGAAATACCTGAGCCTCTTGGAGACATTCCTCATTCAAACCACCACATAGTCTGTGGTGAGCTGCTCACTGTGAGAGCTGGGATCCTCTGCTAGAACAGTATGTGCTCTTAGCCATTAAGCCATCTCTCTACTACCTCTCCCACATTTTTTGAGAGAGGGTCGTACTACGTAGCCTCACTGGACCGGAACTAACTGTGTAGGCAGGCCTCTGACTGGCCGTTCTCCTGTATCTGCCCCCAAGAACTGGGATAACATAAGCAAGTGATGCCGTGCTCTCTAGAAAATTGAATGTTCAGTGAACATTTTAAAATTTAGTGTACTATGAACATCTTCAATGTCTCCATGTCTTTAAAAATATTGTTTTATTTACTTATTTATTTTGCAGCAACGGAGGTGGATCCTGAGGCCCATCACATGTCCATTTCCCATTGAACAACACCCCCAGCCCAAAACATAGTTTTTGTTTGTTTTTTGTAGAACATGATTTTTAATTGCTATTTAATATTCCTTGTTAGAATTCATTTAATCAGCTCTCTGTGATAGAAGATTTACATAACTTCCATGATCTTGTCGCTCTCAAGAGGGCTTAGAACATCCTTTAACTCAAGTATGTACATTTCCAGTTTTTTTTTTTTATGTCGATGGGAGTCACGAGCTGAAATTGCTAGGCTCTCAGTCAAGCAAGACAAACCACCACAGGAATTTATTGCAAGGTGTTGGGCAGCCCACAGACTTTTCAGGAAAACTGGGGCCTCAGGCTTTGAAAGTGGTTAGGAAGGTGGGGAGGTTTGTGCAGCTGGAGCCCCGGCCAAAGCCTCCCTGAGGATCCAATCCAGCCAGGACTCCTTTGTTACTGCCACCGGAGAGGCAGCCAGGGCTGGCACCGAGCCTGGACATCGGATATGACACCAGACACCAGGCTGGCAGCTCGGTCCTGGAGGCTCCTGGAAACTGAATGCTGCTAGTCCGGAAGGAGTCCTGCTCCCTCCCGGCTTCTCAGCATGACTGCTACAGATGCCTTAGGTTAGGATATCTGAGTGTCCAGGGGGTAGGAATGAGATACTTTCTTACAAGACCAGCCTTGCAAGACCGACAGTCTACCCAGTACCGGCAGGATAGATGAAAACAGTGCCCTAATCTCACTTCAACTTGTATTTATTTGATGGCTAAAGAGAAACATCACGTATAGCTGTTAAGCCATTTTGCCATTTTTTTTTTTTTTTTTTTTGGTTTTTCCAGACAGGGCTTCTTTGTGTAGCTTTGCACCTTTCCTGGAACTCACTCTGTAGTCCAGGCTGGCCTCGAACTCACAGAGATCTGCCTGGCTCTGCCTCCCAAGTGCTGGGATTAAAGGCGTGCGCCACCACGGCCCCCTGCCATTCTTCATTTGTGATTTGTCTAACGGTATGGTATCTTTTGATGACTTTGCCTTTGGAGCAGAGAGCTTTCTATAGAGCGTCTCCTCCTCCAGCTCTCACTCCTTTATCAGTGACATTTGAATCCTCTGACAGTTATTTATATTTTCTCTTCCCCTTAATCTATTTAGCCTTTAACCTCTAACATGATTTAGGAATATTTTTCCTAATTAAAAAAAAATCCCTTTTTTTAAGATTTATTTTATTTTGCCAAGTGGTGGTGACACACGCCTTTAGTTTTAGCACTCAGGAGGCAAAGGCAGGTAGATCTCTGTGAGTTTGAGGCCAGCCTGGTCTACAGTGCAAGTTCCAGGATAGTCAGTGCTGTTACACCGAGAAACCCTGTCTCGAAAAACAAAACAAAACAAAGATTTACTTTATGTTATTCATATGAGTATTTTGCCTGTGTGATTGTATGTGCTCCACATGTGTGCTTACTGCCTGCTGGGGTCAGAAGAAGTCATCAGATCCCTTGGGACTGGAGTTAAGGATGGTTGTGAGCCACCCTGTGGGTGCTGAAAACTGAACCTGGATCTTCCGAAAGAGCGACAAGTGCCCCTAACTGCTGAGACAGCCCTTTGACGTGGAATTTCCAATAACAGCCTGCAGAAGTTTATCTGCATTGGGCAAGTTTAACATCTCTCCCCACGTGCCTTTATCTTCTGCTTTTAGACTTGAGCTTTCCCTGATCTGAAGTTAGTGCCTACATTTTCTAAGCTAAGTAAACATAATTTCCTAATCTTCAGATGCATTGGTTACTTGGTCATGAAGTTACAGATGCAATATCTATAGTCTCAGATGTCGGAGCAATCCTCTTCAGTTCCAAGGGGCAGCACTGTCCTTTCTCTCATGAAGTCCAACAGAGCCCACTGTAAAAACTGAAGGTTAGATGTGGACTGACATGTTAACAATATATGAGCGTACTTAAGTTTTCTGGCGTCTTGTGAGAGGACAGAGAAATCGAGTGGCTGCTCATTTAGAGAAGCAGATTTTATTTATTTAATTTTTTTGGTTGTTTGTTTTTGTTTGAAACAGGGTTTCTCTATGTAGCTCTGGCCATCCTGGAACTCCCTCTGTAGACCAGGCTGGCCTCAAACTTGGAGATCTGCCTGCCTCTGCCTCCTGAGTGTTGTAATTAAAGGCATGCACCGCCACCACATGGCTAGAAGCAGATTTTTAAGAGGGTTATAATTACGTGGCATCTTTATGACAGACCGTTGAGTTTCTATAGCAAATACTCCTTTACTTCAGAATCCCTGTGGATGGCTCTCATGGTGGTAGGGAGGATTTGGATAACATCGATGCTGCTGGAGAAATCACGGTACTCAGTTGTTGCTTACTGATCTCAGAGAAGTTGCTTCTGTATGTGTGGTTGGTATCGCCAGAGCTGGTGACGTGCTGAGTGTGAAGAAATGGGGTGGGAAGGTATGGAGACAGTGCTCCATGACCACCCAGAAGGGCAGCAGAGAAGCAAAGAGACTTTGATGGAGTAGAGCAGCTTGGGAGTACTAAGAACTGGACCCAGAACTAATACCCCAAGATATGCTCCAGATAAGGGCATGGCAGTTTCCATCACCTCCTCTTTACTCTGTTGGGAAGGGAGGGTTTCTTATGGTAGGATTGTAGGCATAGCTAACACCTGACCCTAGATGCCGGGTGGATGAGTACAAGAGCAGTTTACTAGTAGCCTATGACCATAGGAAGGAGAACTCAGCATACCATCTGGGGCATTGCAAGCAGGGAGAGAGTGAGTGAGGACTGGCTGTGGAAAGCTGATTTTGGAGGATCACAAGGCCTCCTCACGATGCCTACAGGAGGATGTGATTGGCTTGAGTGATTCTCCCCTGCTGGCTGGAACCCTGACACCACTAGTCGGGGATGAGTGGAAACTGGGTCTGGCCCCATTGATAAGGGGAGCTTATCCACAAGAGCAGAAGAGGGGAAGGATCTTGAGGTTAGGCTGTTCAGGACCTCTGGACACATGGACTGTCAGGGCTGCATGTAATACTGAGCCCTAACCTAAGGCCTTATACCGCAATAGCACTTGAGGGCATGGCCGATGCCGGGCTCCAATGGCTATACTCATTATAAAGAGAGGAAGTTCCAGAAGAGAAAAACTCAGGTCCTGAACAGATGTTACTTGGTATTTGCAGAAATGTGAGAGTCACAACAGAATGGTAGAAGTAACAGAAACTCTCGAGACAGTTTGGGATTTAAAGGACTGTGTTGTGGGATGTCTTTCTGGATGCTGTGAATATGTGTTGCTCTGATTGGTTGATAAACAAAGCTGCATTGGCCTATGGCAAAGCAGGATGGAGCCAGGTGGGAAAACCCAAGAAAGAGGAGAAAGGAGAGGAAGAGGAGACACCAAACGGCCCTCTGAGGAGCAGCGTGTAATGGATGCAGGTAAAGCCATGTGGTGATACATAGATTAATAGTTATGAGTTCAGTTAAATTGTAAGAGCTGGCTAGTAAGAAGCCTGAGCCATAGACTGTAGCAGGAATCTTAAAAGTTCTTATTAATAAAATCAAACCCGAGGCCAGTTATTGGGGTCAATGCTGGTAGATCAGAGAGACAGAATAAGCCACAGCTATCTCACCTCGCCAGTTCCTCAGCTGGTCCTGTTTCCTCAGACTGGAAGCTTCTGTGTCCTCATCCAGAATGAATCTCAGCTGTACTGTGTTGCTCCATAGCCTGAAAGCTTAACCAGGCCAAATGCTTCTCCAGCCAAATGCTTAACCAGCCAAATGCCTAACCAGCCAAATGCCCCTAGTTTCTGGTCCTCACGCCTTATATATCTTTCTACTTTCTACCACCACTCCCTGGGATTAAAGGCTGGCTTTCTGGGATTAAAGGCGTGTCACCGTGCTTGGCTGTTTCCAATGTGGCCTTGAACTCACAGAGATCCAGAGGGATTTCTGTCTCTGGAATACTAGGATTAAAGGCGTGTGCTATCACTGACTAACTAGTGGCTTGTCTGTTCTCTGACCCCAGGTAAGTTTATTAAGGTACACAATATTTTGGTGAACACAATACCACTACAATAGACCATAGAATTTGCAATTAATATTAAGCCCCTGTGTAATTAATTATTCTATAAGCTCTGTGGGACCGCTGGACCGGGAGGAACTGGAGAAACTTTGGTTACAGGACTGAACTAAGAAAGGATCCACCTGTGGTGGCTGTAGGGGGTCTCTTCAAAGCCTGTGCCCAGAGAATTGTGAAGTAGAGACAAAAAGTTTATGCCTACCTGCCAAAGCTGATGCTGTACTAACAGGAAATAGGGGGGGAGAGAGCTGGTCCTCTGGATTTGGTCTCTTGAGGCTCACATATCCAGTCACAGTGCCGATAGTGATGGGAATTAGAGCTCCCCATTTCCTTGGAGAAAAATGCAAGTTGATGTAACATGGCAACGTAGGAAGGTGTATAAATATGTCCCAAGATGAGGAATGTGGGAAAAGAATGCTACTGTGGAAGCCAATATGCATTCTTTAAAATGTTTATTGCTTTCATTTCACATTTTAAAGAAATTGTAAGATACATTCCACAGCAAAACATATTTTTGACCTCTGAACTGAATCTTTTATACACTCAGAAATGAAGAGGTGGCTTTATGTTTCTTCTTGTTTTAGTCATGTGCTGTTTAACTCCAAGTCTTTACAAGTACCAGTTAAGAGGGGAGGGGTGTGGAGGACTGGAGGTCACCTCTCACTTCGCTCTGAGCACACTGACCACCCCTGAGTTTGATGGTGTTTGTTCTCTCTCTCTCTCTCTCTCTCTCTCTCTCTCTCTCTCTCTCTCTCTCTCTCTCTCTCTCTCTCCTTTAGGAAACTCTCCTGTGACCCTCTGTGTGTCCTCTCTGTTCACTTTGGAGGTACTGGGGACAGGGGTAGCAATTTGAAAAGTAAATTGAAGTTGGATCATTTGGAGGCAGAGTCACATTAATCCACAGGGTCTACATTCACTGGTGACTTTCCCAGCATCACGCTTCCTGTCCCTAAGTACAGGGAGTGTCTGAGTCAGGCAGGCTATGTTTCTGTTCTTTTGAGCCACGGAACTTGAGTGCATCAGTGTTAGACCCAGCTCTGCTCAGCTTTGGTCAATAAGGCAGCCCTGGGTAGCCTGCTGTTCCTCCAATACCACTCAGGGGCTGTAAAAATATGTAAACAAACAAACAACCCTCCTGTCAGAAATCCTTATTTAGGGAGTCTGGGGTTTGTGCTATGAAGGCCACAGGGGTCAGAGTTGAAAGGAAAAGCAAACACCCATATAATGTAAAGAAAACTTTTTTTTTTTTTTTTTTTTTTTTTTTTTTTTTTTTTCAAGACAGGGTTTCTCTGTGTAGCTTTGCGCCTTTCCTGGATCTCTCTCTGTAGCCCAGGCTGGCCTCGAACTCAACAAAGATCCGCCTGCCTCTGCTTCCCAAGTGCTGGGATTAAAGGCGTGTGCCACCACTGCCCGGTGGAAAACTTTAAACAATTATTGCTGATCAATAATTCAGTGACCTTCCTGTTAGTTCATTGCTACAGGAAGTTTTCTAGATGAGGCTGGTTTTGACATAAAATATAACCACACCCTGAAGTTCGTTCCTACACTATCTTGTTACTCTGCACAAACGTCTCATGGGGTAGATGTCATTATTATTTGACATTTTACACAGGAGAAGAGCAAGAGGCGGGGACTGTAAATGATTTGCCTAAGATGAGACAGCCAAGAAAAGATGAAGAAAGGGTTGCTGTGAGGATAGTTCCCGGTATACTACCCCATGTGGCCTCCATCTTGGAGACATGCCCTGGCCTGAAGGAGATGGCTGGGTGCCTAGGCTATCAGTTCTTCCATGGTTCTTTAGATTTGATTTGAGACCAGAGTGGGGGTGGGGGGTGGGTCAGCAGAGGCAAAGATTACGGGGCTGTTGCCAGCTACTCTGTCCTGCTCATCTTCTTTGAGCCTCGGCTTTTGTCTGCCAGTTCCTGCCGCCATTTAATAAAGGTCTGCCAACAATTTCTACTGCCCAGCACTGTCTGAATTGATGAGATATATGAACTTAGTCATTTAGAAGCACCCCATGAGGAGGAGGGCATTAGGTCTTCATTTTCCAGTGTGCAACTGAGGCTGAATGTAATGCAGGGATCACACAGCAAAGCCATGAATCAAGGTCAAGGTAAATGGGATCCAAACCCATGCTCTACAGAAAGGAGATTTGGGAACAGTGGTACTCCGGAGGGAAAGGGCTATCTAGAGGAACTAGCTGCTGCTTTGGATTTCCCAGTGCCTACCTCCAACCCTGCTGCCCCGTCGACAATTTACATGGATACCCTAAGGCAGAAAGAACCTGGAGCTCTGTTTTTGACCTAAAGGGACACGTCAATGGTCATCTCTAACCTGAACTGTCTTCTAGTGTAAGAGAGTATAAAGGCTGTACCAGAAACGAGATGCAATGTTTTCAAGGTTGGGAGAAGATGGCTTAGTGGATAAAGTGGTTGTTGCTTAAGTATGAAGGCTGTAGTTCAGGTCCCTAATATCCATATAAAAAATCTAGATACCCAGGGCAGTTTGTCTGTAATCCTAGCACTTGAGAAATGGAGGTAGGGATTCCTGAGGGTAAGACTGGCGCTCCAGAGAAGCTGGATGGGTGAGTTCTGGGTTCAGCAACAGACTCTGTCTCAGTAAAGTGAAAAGAGGTTGAGGAAGGCATCCTGAGTCCACCTCTGGTCTCCACACATACACACCAGCCTGTTGTAGACTATTATTTTAAGATGTGTTATATTTGTTGATGCTGTGAAATATTTGTTTGATGATGCAAAGATATATTGCATTCTTTTATGTTTCATTTGTTTAGCTCTGTGAAGCTGTGTTACTTTGCCTCTCTAAAACACCTGATTAGTTTAGTAAAAAGCTGAATGGCTAATAGCAAGGCAGGAGAAAGGATAAGCAGACTGGCAGACAGAGATAAATGGGAGGGGAAATCTGCTAAGAAAACATCAAGGAGCAAGAAAAGGAGGAGGTCTCCAGGGACCAGCCACCCAGCTACACAGCCAGCCACAGAGTAAGAAGTAAAGGTACACAGAATAGAGAAAGATAAAAACCCAGAGGCAAAAGGTAGATGGGATAATCTAAACTAAGAAAAGCTGGCTGGCAACAAGGCAAGCTAAGGCCTGACATTCATAAGAAAGAATAAGACTCCGTGTATGTTATTTATTTGGGAGCTGGGTAGTGGGCCCTCCAAAAGAGCAAAGAGTCAAAAAACAACCAACTACGTTTTGGCCCTGGGGTGGATGCGTACACTTCCACTTTTGAGAAGAGTCAAGGACACTTCCATCTTTCAAAACTCAGAACTGCAGAGCAACCAGAACTTGGCAAGGCTACTCTGGCCTTCCATTCTAAGCTCGGGACAACAGGCTAGTTTAATGCACGCATGGAGACTTGTGCTCCTTTGTGGTGCTCAGACAGCTATGGCACATCTGAAGATGACATGGTGTCCTGCTGCCACATTCCCTAAGACTGGAGATGACATGTGCATTATTATCCCTCCTCTGCTATATCCCATGCCCTGGTCTTGGGATCCCACAGGAGCCTCCGGGAAGTAAGTATGCTGGAAAGACAGTGACAGTATGTGTCTTTTGAGTAGGTGGCATCGATAGGGGGGGGTCTGCATTGTGATACATGGCTTTGGATTTGGACAACAGAGAGTTAAACCTGAATCAGTCTTTGAGCAGCCATGCTCTCTTGGCAGGTGACATGCTTCCCTGACCTTTGTGTCCTACTCTGAAGCGGCCTGACTGCTTCCACCTAGGACCTGGCTGGCACCCAACTCTTAGAGGTAGTGTGATTTCAGCAGCACTGGGCAAGGCCCTTGGATCAAGATGAATCCTTTCCCAATCAATCTCCTAATGCAATATTACACCATCTGCTTCTCAGGCTCTAACAGGAAGAAGGAGCATACTCTGCTCCCATATCGACTGTTTTGCGGGGCGTTTACCCACCAACCCCACAGTTCCCCAGAGTTTTCTTGAGTGCAAGCAGCAGGAAATATTAGATAGAAGGATTTAGATTGCGGAGATAAACAGATAGAAAATACAGAACAGCCTCAAGAGGGCCTGGAACCTATTCCAACAAACCCTGACTGTCCCTGCTGCAGGGTATTTATAGAGACGCCAAGGGGTGGAGCAAAAGACCTCCTCCCCCAGCACAGCCAAGTGCAGACCATCTCAGACACCTGCACTCAGGCCCGTGGTCCAATCATCCTCTTTATGCGGACCTGCTGGGTAAAGCCACGAGGAACCTGAAAATGGGCTCCCACACTGTTTCTTCTTGCTTGCACCCTTTCCTCCCACACCTCCCTGCCTCACTCACCAATACCTGGTGCATATCAAGCCTCCATGACTATCTGTTGAAAAACAACCTATAAGAGCATGTGACTCATGAGAGTGAAGATTCCCCGAAAGCTTTAGTAGTTATTCAGTGTGGAAGTCCATTGTCAAATACGGTGGTCACTTGGAATAAAACAAAATCAGACAGGTTTCTTCTATGTGGGGCTTCTTAGTGTTTGGTCTGTTGACATGCATTATGACATTTGAGCAAGAGGAGGGGAAAAATAAACAAAGGAGTAACTTGGTCATTTTATACCTCATTGCGAATAGGTTTAACGGAAATCTCGCTTTAGAGAGTGATATGGAATCAGAGAAGTTGTGAGCTCTCGATGTGGGGGACTCTGTCTTCCTACTTCAAAATGCAGGAGTCCTGGGCTCTTGAGCACTAGGGCAGGTGACCTATTTACAGCTCACTTCCTACAACTGAATCTTGATTCACAATGACAGCTTGACCTTCAATTATCTTCATTACCCTCCCTTCAAAAGACCTCTTGTTTATATCAGCCATTGAGGGATTCTGTCTAACAAAACATCGTCATTTGGCTCCTTCAGTTAAAAGAAAAAGTGCCTCTCACAACACGGCAGAAGGTTCAGTTGGCCGAGAAACAGACCTGCTCTTCGCCTGAATTCGCCTTCTGTAATTGCTTTTTTAATTCAGTATTCCTCTTTCCATTGCTGGCTTGGGTTATACGGTTTGTTTTGCTTAAGTAGAATATCTCTTTGAGTTGATTGAAAAAAAAAAAAAAACCTGGATAAAAGAAGGTTCAGGCAGGCCCTAAAGATAATTATAATAGAATTGAGATGGTGATAGAAAAATCAGATGGGCTCCCGAACCTGGATGGTTTTTGTATTCTGAGCATCGGCTTCTGGGATGCTGTGTCTGAATGACAGGATAGAACAGCTCCTGGGATGCACCGTGGGTAAAGCGTGTGGATGACAGAACAGAGTGGGGCTGGAGTGTGGGTCATCCAAGACTCCATTGATGCCAAGTGGGGAGAATTTGTCTCCTGCTCTTTCTCTCTCCTCCCCCAGCAGGGATGCTCGGGTTGTTCCACTTTAGACAGACCTTTCTGAGGGTCTGGGTTGCTCCATTTTAGACGTACCTTTCTGAGGGTCTGGGTTGCTCCACTTTAGACGTACCTTTCTGAGGGTCTGGGGCCATGGTTCAGGCTAAAAGACTTGCTCCTCTTTCAGAGGGTTTGACTTTGGTTGCCAGGACCCATGTCAGGTGGCTTAGAACTGCCTATTAACTCCAGATCCACGGGGACTGATGTTCTCTTCTGTCTCCATGGACATCTACACAGATATGGTACATATCACACACACACACACACACACACACACACACACACACACACACACACACCTTTTCTTGCCTTTCATTTGTACTGACCTAAGATCTAAATTATTTCTATCCCACTCGTTCAAATTCAAGGACATGATCCTGCCTTTCAACTAACTAATGGATAATAGCTAAAAAATGTCACTTCTTCCAAAGTAAGTAATTTGAATTTTACAAGGGTCTTCTGGCTGATACCTAAGAAGTCTGGGATGGTGGGGAGTCAGTGATAGGGTAAATACTTCAGGGTAGATTGCCTTTCAATTCCCTTCAAGTTCTAGGCAGGGCCAGCTGTCTGCTCTGGCTTGCTAGGATTGGCTAAGTGACAGTTCTTTGCCGTGCAGTAAAGGTAGGTTAAAGGGCCAGAGTGGACGGAGTGGAGCCCAGAATAGAAAACAGCACATGTACATGGTATTCTGTCCAGGGATTGGGGATTACTACCCTAAGCAGCCAGGATTTTTCCAGTAGAGTTTTATACAATAAAATGAATGCGTTCTGCACTTTCCGTGTTTAAATAAACACAGAAGATTTATTTCTAGCCATAATGTAAATCGGTGATGTGGAAAGTTATGGAAAGAGAACCTATGCTCAAACTGGGGACCGCCTGGTTTCCGTCACTGTCTGTGTACCCAAACAACGGCTTTCTACATAGATAACTCACTCTTAGAAAATGTTTGTGAGATGTTTAACCCCGAGGATCTTCCCCCTTTGCAGAAAAGGTACTGTTTATGTGAGCAGGAGTTTATGGAAACTAACGCAATGTGGTCCAAGAGCAGAGTGTGGAACACATGCTCAGATGTTTTTCCACTGGAAATCTTGTACGAGTGTTCAAAAGTGTCACTGAATATCAGGCTCTAACCAATGCGTACTGTTCCTAAAATACGTACTGGAATTGTGACTTTCTAACCTCAAAACGTTACCCTGTTGTTCTACCATAGTTGTAAGTGTACGGATGTCTTGTTTCCATGCATGGCACCCAGGAAGGTCGGAAAAGGGCATCAGATCTCCTAGAACTGGAGTCACTGACAGTTATAAGCTGCTGTGTGGGTGCTGAGAATTGAACCTGGGTCCTCTGGAAAGGAAGCCAGTGATCTTAACCTCTAGAACATCTCTCCAGCCTACATTTTTTAATTTATAGAAATAGATTTATTTTACTTTGTAACCCAACACATGCATACCACATACGGACAGACAGACACACACCTAAAATAAATGTTTCGTAAAACAAAGCTTATGCTTGTTACACACAGTGCATATTTTATCTTCTTCTATGTTTTTGTTTATTTGTTTATTCATTTATTTTATTTTGAGACAGGGTCTTATGTAGCCCAGGTTGGCCTCAAACTCTCAGTGTAACAAAAGATGACCTTGAACTCCTGACACTCCTGTTTCCACTTTTCAAGTGCTGTGATTACAGGCATCTAGTTTATGCAGTGCTGGGGACTGAATCTACTCTGCCAACTAAGCTACGTTCTCAGCCCCTCTTTTTCTTTTCTTTAAACACACACACACACACACACACACACACACACACACACACACACACACACGGTGGGGGGGCAAACACACACTCCTGCACGCGTGCACACACACACATTTCACCATCATGTTATGGCCCACAGTTTAAAATATATTGATTTAGAGGAACTCTTGGATGCAAATATAAAAATATTATAGGAGCACTGTTTGAAATAACAAAGAAATGAGAAAATGGATATGGCCAGTGATAATAAGCACTGTGTATAACAACTGAACACAACTGAATTAGGTTGCTAGGAGAAAATAAGAACACATTCAAATTTAGCCTAGAAGGCACAGCCTGGCAAAGAATATTGTATACTGAACATGTTTTGAATGAGCAAAGAATATTGTATACTGAGAAAATCTTGAATAAGCAAAGAATCGCCTGCCTGTCCAACCCTGAAACTGAAGAGGGATAATGTGAGTGGGCCACAGTGAACCCAGGGGCCTTGTATGAGAGAAGATTAGTGATCTGTGGGGGATAAATCATTCAATGCCTTGGAGGTGATATTAAGGCTGGTTTACTTCTAGCTGAATACAGTGGACAGTCATTGGAGGATGTTAGGAAGACATGATCAAATTTATCTTTCCAACTGTTCCCTGGCTTCTGTGAGGATAATGGATTAGGTAAAGGATGAAGGAAATGAGACACACAGAGCCTGGAGTGACAGCATCCTGCTTTCTTCTCAGGGCTTCAGAGTCTGGGGACCTTGTGTTTCGGGCTGGCAGAGCAGGCCCCGCTTTCTCCCTCTTTTTAAGTTTTAGATGTATTATTGTGGGTGGGCAGCTGTGCCACAGCGCACCTGTGGAGGCCAGAGGACACCTTTGCACAGGCTGTTCCGTCCTTGGACCCTTGTCCAAGGGCTGAGGATGAAACTTGGGTCATCAGGTCGATTCCCGGGGGTGGTGGTGGCCCAGGACCTTGTTTTTAAAAAAAATAACAAAGACTAGAGAGATGGCTCAGAAGTTAAGATCACTGGCTGCTCTTCCAAAGGACCCAGGTTTGACTTCCAGCACCCACAAAATGGCTTACAACTGTCAGTAGCTCCAGTTCTAGGGGATCTGATGGCCTTGCCTGACCTTTGTGGGCACCAGGCACATACATACAGACACACATTCAGGCAAAGACCCCATACACATAGAATAACATTCAATTAACAAACAAACATACATGCATGTCAGGCCGGGTGGCATACTCCTTTAATTCCTGCACTTGGGAGGCAGAGGCCAGCCTAGTCTACAAAGTGAATTCCAGGCTAGCCAGGGTTATGCAGTGAGTCCCAGTTCCAAAAATAAAACAGCAGAGAAGTTCTTAGTTGTAGTGGGTAGCTATTCCAGCTTGGATCTGGAAGTTCCAACCCCCATTGAGACTCTGGCAACTGTCACGCCTACGAGGCGGGGCCAAGGGAGGTGTCTGGAGACCTGAGACCTGGATGGGCGAGTGCTCTCTCTGTTCCTGGGCCCTGGATGGTGGAGGTTGACTGAGCAGAGCTCCAGAGAACACCGCTGGATTGCGATACACCTTCCCCAGACCCCGCAACCTATCTATTGCTTCATTTGTAAGTCGCCCGCTAAATAGATCTTCCTTTTAACTACATGGAGTGGCCTTTATAATTTCCCCAATACTTAGTGGCTTAGATTGTTGTGAGAGGAGAAACAAGAAGTCAATCCACAGAGACTGTACAGAAGTATTACCCATGGGGCTTCGTGATGGCTGATTTCCGATTGAAATTAGGGCTGGAGGAGGCAGACTCGAAGGGAAGTATGGATGATGTTAAAGTCGATGTACCTAGAATCCTTTCAACAGCTTAAATGGAAATGGCTGAGATGGAAGAATGAATGGGGAACACATCTGAATGGATGAGGATTGAGACTTGGTTTCAGAAGTCTTCATTCTGAAATATTTGTGAGACATCCAAAGACAGAATTGGGTTGTCAATTAAAATTAAAATCCATTGAGGGCGGGCATGGTGGCCCATACTTTTAATCCCAGCACTTGGGGGACAAGACAAGGGGGGATATCTGTGAGTTCAAGGCCAGTCTGGTTTACATAGCAAGTTTCCAGATAGCCAGTCTCCGTAGAGAGTCTCTGTCTCAAAACAAAACAAAACAAAACACCCCCCCCCCCCCGCCCCGCCCAAATTAAAATGCACAATTCAAGCCACACAGTGGTGGCACACGCCTTTAATCCCAGCACTCAGGAGGCAGAGGCAGGCAGATCTCTGTGAGTTCCAGAACAGTCAGAGCTGCACAGGGAAACCCTGTCTGCATGTGGGGTGGGGCTGGGGGTGATGATGGGAGTGATGGGGGATCCACAATTCAAAGTCTGGTTTCCACTGAATGCATATTGCTTTTGCGCCATTGTAAAAAAACTTTTAAAATTCAATTTATTCTTGTAGAATTTCACACGATATATATATTTAGCATATTCTTTCTTGTTACCCAACTCCTCCCAGATCCTCCTGTGACTTCTGACCCACAGAATTGCCTATCCTTTCTTTCTCTTAAAAACAACCACAGTACAGAGTCTGGTTTGTACTGGCTAAGACACTCCCATGCTGTGGGATATTTGTTTACACTGTGTGAAAATGTGTCATTGTGATTGGTTTAATAAAAAGCTGGACAGCCAATAGCTAGGCAGGAAAGAAGAGGATTTCTGGGGGAAGAGAGAGGAACGCTGGGAAGAAGAAAGGAAGAGATGCCAGGGAGACACTGAAGATGTCGGACATACAGTACAGAGTAGAGGTAACTGAGCCACGTGGTAGAATTTAGATTAATATAAACGGGTTATTTTAAGTTATAAGAGCTAGTGGGACAATCCTAAGCTAATGGCTAAGCTTTCATGATTAATAAGAAGTCTTGGGCTGGAGAGATGGCTCAGAGGTTACGAGCATTGGCTGCTCTTCCAGAGGTCCTGAGTTCAATTCCCAACAACCACATGGTGGCTCACAACCATCCGTAATGAGATCTGGTGCCCTCTTCTGGCCTGCAGTCATATATGCTGTATACAAAATAAATAAATAAATCTTAAAAAAAAAAAAAAAAGAAGTCTCAATGTTGTTTTTGGGGGGCTGGCGATACAAGGATAGTCCGACAAGAAAGCTTGCTACACTCCCGAGCATGTCCTGGAGTGTGGTTGTTAAGCTTTCCCTCACCCTGTTGAAGAAAATTGACTGTCCCTCCCTCAGCAGCTGTTATTGACAAGTAGTGTTTTGGCTAGGGAAGGGACTTGGTGACAACCTCCTCTCCTCCATTCAGAAGTTTTGTCTGCCTTGAGCTTGCACAGGTCTGTGGGGGGGGGTCACAGTCTCTGTGAATGCATATGGGCCTCAGTCTTGTGTCTACAAAATGCTGTTTCCTTAAAATCGCCTACCACCTCAGGCTTTTATAGTCTTTCCACTTCCCACTTCCTCTTCTGCATAGATCCCTAAGTCTTGAGGAGACCATTTAGAAGAAGAAGAAAAAAAAAAAAAAAAAACCCTTATATAAAATCATTTAAAATCAGGCCTATTGGTATGAAGATGTTTGGATGTTACTTCCAAGGTTCATCTGAAGTCTCAGGGGCTAAAGATGCCATCAGCCCTCAGATGGGGACAGTTGACTGCAGTGATGGCCTTCAGAGGAGGAAAGGACAAGGGCAGAAAGGATGTGTAGATCCAGGAAGTTTCTTGGGGTCACGGGGAATTGTTAGGAATTCTCTGAGATTGAATGAACAGGCCAATCGGTCCACTCTGTGGCTGCAGGCTGCAGAGAGCCCAACCCCAAGCAGATTGTGCAAAGAGAAGCTTGTTTTTCTCCCTCAGTGGAAAACCCAGAGCTGAGCAGTTTGGGAGCTGGAGCGGCTGAGCAAGGTCAAGGACTTCAGCCTTTCTACCCTTCCATTCTAACACTCTCTCATTGAGAGAGATCTTATTTATGGAGGGGAAATTGCATTAAGCCTGTTAAATAGCCTATAAAACTGAAAATTATGCATTTTATACTTTTCACTTTGGTCATGAACAAAATATCTATAATTAGTTCAAGTACTAAATTTTCAGTCCTTTTCAAAGAGTATTAGGAAGGTGAGCTTTTTCTACTGTTTAACTGT
Source organism: Peromyscus maniculatus bairdii (assembly GCF_049852395.1). Lineage (NCBI taxonomy): Eukaryota > Metazoa > Chordata > Mammalia > Rodentia > Cricetidae > Peromyscus > Peromyscus maniculatus. The sequence continues at coordinate 44,815,239 of NC_134865.1, read as the reverse complement.
GAGATGATACTGTTGTTTTTCATCCCTCAAATATCTACTTCTTAGTAGTCCCATAAAGCCCAGGTTGGCCCAAAACTCACTATGTAGCCAAGGCTGCTCTCACATGTAATTCTCCTGATTCCACCTTCCAAATTGTGGAATTATATGGATGAGTCTCCATTCCTAGTTAAAACAGAAAGTACAGTTATGGATTTAGCATCATTTCTATAATCACAAATTTTCATCTGAGAACACAAAGCCATGTTGTAGAATATTATTTTAAGATGTGTTACATCTGTTTATGCTGTGGAACATTTGTTTAATAGTGCAAAGATGTGTTGCATTCCTTCATGTTGCATTTGTTTAACTCTGTGAAGCTGTGTTACTTTGCCTGTCTAAAACACCTGATTGACCTGAATGGCCAATAGCAAGGCAGGAGAAAGGATAGGCGGGGCTGGCAGGCAGAGAGAATAAATAGGAAGAGAAATCTGGGGAGGAAAGGAAGAAGAGCAACAGGGATCAAGGAGGAGGACATCAGGGGCCAGGCACCCAGCCAGCCAGCCAGCGAGTAAGAGTGAAAGTAAGATTTCAGAAGCAAGAAAAGGAAAAAGCCCAGAGGCAAATGGTAGATGGGATAATTTAAAGTTAAGGAAAGCTGGCTAGAAATAAGCCAAGCAAAGGCCAGGCATTTGTAATAAGAATAAGCCTCGCATGGTGGTTGGTGGTGGCGCACGCCTTTAATCCCAGCACTTGGGAGGCAGAGGCAGGCGGATCTCTGTGAGTTAGAGGCCAGCCTGGGCTACAGAGTGACTTCCAGGAAAGGTGCAAAGCTACATAGAGAAACCTTGTCTCAAAACAACAACAAAAAAAACAACAACAATAAAATCAAACAAACGAACAAAAAAAGGAATAAGCCTCTTTGTGTGATTTATTTGGTACCTGGGTGGCAAGCCCCTTAAAAGAGCAAAAACAAACAACAACAAAGCCAGCTCTACATTCTAGGCTACATTTAGGGAACTGATTGTTCTAATCTGTATATAAGACTTTTCATAGTGATATCACGTCTGCTTTGTGAAAACTTAGAGAATATTAAAAAGAAAAAGAATAATGGGCCTCTGTGAATTCAAACTTACCAGGGGATCATTAATGTTCCCCAAGGTTAAGGAAAAATGCATATGAACTTATAATACGTGTAATCTTTTGATAAATGTTGATAAAAACCTTTTCATGTCAGTCAGAACAAATGTTGAAAACATCAACCCAGAGCCATGCTCCTTTTGTTTTAAGCTCCGTCGTTTACTTGGTGGAAGTCAACATAAAGCTTTTCACCTTGTGCAGGTCAGTTTTGTCAACTCAAGAATCACCTAGGAGATGACCTCTGGGCACTCATTGTCATGTTAAGTGAAGTGGGATGTCCTGCCCACTGTGGGTGGCACCATTCCCTGGCTGGGGTCCTGGACTGTGTCTCTGTATAATGGAGAAAGGGGGTGAGCAGCAGCAAGCATTCTTTGCCATCTGCTTCCCGAGCATGAAGTCCATATGACCAGCTGCTTCAAGCTCCTGCGGATGTGGACAGAAACCCTTGAAAGGAAGCAATGTCTTCAGAGACAGATTGGTTGGCCAGAATTTTAGTACTGTGGAGAGATTGGAATGATGCAGGTCTAAAGTCTCGTTAGCTTATTTTGGGTTCGTTCTAGCCCTCCAGAACATCCGTTCATTTCCCACTTCTATGTCTGAACTGACAGCATGTGACTAATAGTTAGAAACCTTTTGAAATCTATTGATCTAACAGATCCACTGGCTTCTACCAACTCCAAAGTCGATAATGTCATCAGATAGTATCTTAGGCCTATAGAAAAGATTCTCCCATCGTGCTGTGTCTGACTCTCATGTACTCATCAAAGTATTTTAAATTTATCTTAGTTTCTGACTTTCTCTGTTCTGTAAAACTATAAATACATCATGAAACTGCTTCTGAGTTGGAGGATAGAATTAGGGGTAATGGACATCCATGCTCCCAGGCCAAGGTCATTCAAAATGGCTCCAGAATAGTATCTTTTATTCCCTTTAAGAGCTATGGTTTCACATTGACACCTGCCTTGATTTCCCTGTCATGACAGACCACGCTCTTGAACTTTGAGCCAGAATAAATTCTTCCTTCAGTTGCTATTGTCAGGGCATTTTATCACAGCAGCAGGAACAGAAATTAAGACACAACTACAGCTCCTTTTCTTTGAATTCAACAAAATATGTGACTGGCATACAGTGGTGGACACTAGCAAAGGGAGCGTTGGCATTTGGCAGTCTCACTCACAAAAACCTCATTGTGAATGGAGAAAATCCGGAACCTCACTTTGCTACAGATCCCCTCCTCGCCTCGCGCGCGCGCACACACACACACACACACACACACACACACACACACACACACACGCGCGCGCTCCAAGTCCTAAAGCTTTGCCATAGCTGGAGAAGGTATCCTTACCCCCCATCAACTTTCCTTGTGTTAATCCCACTGGGCCGGGTGAAAATAAGGCCACTACTACAATTTTGAGCCAAATTTGAAGGAAGCTTTAATTAAATACTGGCCAGGATGATGGACTCTGGCCAGGTCCATTCCAGGGTTCCCAGAAAATGGCCATTAAGCTACGTTGATCAGGTGCTTATGAAGCACCCACAAGGCTGCCTACTTCCCGCCTTCATCCAGTCGGGGGCAAGCTTGCATCCTGATGTACTCCCTGCCACCTACGTGTGACCAAGCACATCTGGTGTTGTTGGGTCAACTGAACTTAGGGGAGTGAAAACATGCGGCCTGTCACTGTGTATGAGCAACAGCCTCCTGCATCTCAGGAGTACCTGTCCTTGGGCCAGGGCCTTACAGGTTAGAGGTCTTTTTGTTGTATGGATCTCTTAGGCACAGTAATTAAAACTTAAAACGTAACGGTGGCTCTCACACTTGTGAGTCAGTAGAAGAATCACCAGCACGCTCTGTGCCGTACCTTACAATAGATGCAAACTCGAAACACCTTTATGTAGGCTAAATACTCCACTTACAAAACTGCTTTACTCTTAAGGGAGATGTGTTACAGACAGGAATCCCTGCTGTGGGCTTACAGTGCATTGATTAAAGAAAGCTTCTGTTAGAATTCCTAGCCACGCCCTCAGCTATATGACCATGCATGCACTGTCTAGTAGCCAGGCAAGTAGATGCTTAGTCATCCTAGGGCCTTAGGTCCTACATAATCCGTGCACTGCGTGATCACATAATCTATGCACATGTGTGGTGTAGCTACATAAGCCCATATGTGAAAGGGGGGGGGGGGCAGGGACCTATAAAAGCGGGTTTCACCTACTCCTTCTCTCTCTTCCTGCAGGATCATTCCAGAGGCCTATGTACACCCTTTCTATTCCCTTCCCTTAATAAACTCTTGCAGTGGGTTTTGTTGTGCCTCATGGCCTCCCTTGTACTGTAAACAGTGCCGCTTAATACATAACAGCTTCAGTGATATTAAGATCTAGACGTGACCCTGGAAGCTGGATGTGGTGACTCACCCCTTAGTTCCAGTGCTTGAGAGGCAGAAGCAGGAGGATCAACACAGTTCTAGGGGTTACATATGGATTATGGAGGAACAGTATGTCTCAATTAAAAAAAGAGAGAAAGAACAAAAATTACACACACACAAAGAATAAAGCAAGTCTTAAAATGTCTCTTGAATTATTTTTTTTCAGGACCTTACATCATTGGATAGCGTACCGCAGTAAGATATCAGAGGGATGGAATGTATGCACCCTCTCTTCAAAGGAAAAACAGCAATAAAATGGACTGGGTGCAGTGAAGCATGCCTTTAATCCCAGAACTCCGGGAAGCAGAAGCAGAGGCAGCTGGATGGATCTCTCTGAGTTGGAGGCCAGCCTGGTCTACACAGTGAGTTCCGGGCCAGTCAAGGCCACATAGTGAGACCCTAGCTCAAAAAATGAACAGTAACAGCAGTAAGAACAATAAAACAAAACTGAGAACGTGTGTGTGTGTGTGGGGGGGGGGTGTTTGAGAACGGACAATTTATGGGGACGTTTTCAGATGTATCAATTAAGAATTTATAAAGCTTTGCACAATGTAACTGAGTATGTGTGTCTGTACTCCCTTGAATGCCCCCCGTACTCCTCCGGGGGTTTGTTTAACTCAGGTTACAAACAGTTGAGCTCAGACTAAATGAGATTGTATGTCAGTTAAATATAGTTAGGATTCTACAAACAAGGTCAGTTCTGCAGCGTCTGCAGCAAATTGTCTTCCGAGGGTGAGTCAGAGAAAATAGCAATCGCAGACAAAGGCATCTCAGGCTTTCCAGAGAACTACAGTTAAGGTTTCCAGGCGGTGTATGTTAATATTCTGACCCGCCCTTTGGGACCGACCTGCGTCCTGACATAGAAGCCTCTTCTTAAGGAAAAACCCCGCCCCTTCCTCTCTCTCTCTCTCCCCCTCCCTCCTTCCTTCTCTCCACTCCCATTAGGTGTGCACCCCTCGACCTCTCTTTCTTTCTCTTTTTCTCCCTCTGTCAAATCTTCTCTTCATCTCTCTATCATAATAAACCATTTCCGCGTAGATGTAGCATCTGGGTTGTGACTGTCCACCCACCCCTCCACCACCCCCCACCCCCGTCGCCATGCCCACATGGAGTGGGTCACCCGCCAGCCCGCCACTGCATCTGCCCAGCATGCCAGCATGCTTTCCTCCACGCGTGGGATACCCTCGGGGTCCCCGCGTAATACATCAACAGTGTAGATCACCCGCGGAACTCGGTAATCAAGATGTATGGTGATACCCATCTGAACTGGTTTTGTGATTTCTCTGCCAACCCTCAGGTGGGCAGGCCCTTCCACAAGGGAGGTGAATGGTGGAGTTCATTCAGGACTGACTGAGGTTGGGTAGGTGGATGTTGTGGAAATGAAAGGCAGTTCAGCCCTAAGCATCTACTGTAGTAGGATGATTTTAATGATGGCCTTGGACATCGGAGCTGGTACGAGAAGGGAGGACACATGAGCATGATGAAAATCAAAGGCGTGAAAAAGATCACAGACTGGGCGGCGGCGGCGGCGGCGGCGGCGGAGGAGGAGGCGGCTCACGCCTTTAATCCCAGCACTCAAGGCAGAGCCAGGCGGATCTCTGTGAGTTTGAGACCAGCCTGGGCTACAGAGCGAGTTCCAGGACAGGCACCAAAGCTACACAGAGAAACCCTGTCGGGGGGGGGGGGGGGGGGGGAGATCACAGGTAAAAAAGCCCATCGGGACCAAGAGGAACAATGGAAGGAGGAAGCTTGGGCTGAGGGATATGATATTTAAATTTGTCCTTTGTGAGATGAGAAACTTATGGGGGTGAGAAGCTAGGCTTTCACCATGGCCTTGAGCCCCTGTGGAAGATAGGACAGTACTATCAGGCACCAGGAGGCTAGGGGATTGTAACCCAGGGTTACTATAAAGATCTTTGCGGGTAATGGCTGTGGACTAGAGGAAGTGAGAGGCCTGAACCACGCTCTTTCATCAGTGAGCAGGAAGTAAAAGGAGTGACCAGCGCACCGTTATTTCAGATGGCTGGGGTGGGTGTCTGGTACAGTGTGAACCTGAGGGAAGAGGTTTTTCAAAGAGGGTGGAGTGAAATGGCCTGAAAGTAGCTTGGGAGACTCAGAAACAGCACTCTCCCGTCTCGGCCTGGCGTGTGTGTGTGTGTGTGTGTGTGTGTGTGTGTGTGTGTGTGTGTGTGTGTGTGTATACAGTCTGTATACAGTCTGACCTTAGCTCTCAAGAGTGGGAGGTACTATCCCTGAAACTTTACATCGCTGACACTAAGAAATCAAATCACAATGGGAATATATATATATATATACATATATATATATACATATATATATATATATATATATATATATATATATATAATTAAAACTCGCATTTTGCAAGTATATGGAAATATCCAGACGTAACTGGATTTTTTTTTTGTTTTTTGTTTTTGTGGAGACAACATGACTTCCCTAACATTTCTCAACTTTTTGCTATCTCTTTGCCATTTTTCTTCCTCTGGGTTTAGTTAGGTAAGGCTGGGCCGGACAGGAGCAGTTATTCTAAAGGGACGTTCTGTGCCTCTCAGTCTGGCTATCTATTGAAACAAGGGACGGCAAGGAAATGGGCTTTTCTTCTGCAGGAATCTCATGCTGGGAGAAGAAAAAGGCACCCGCAGAGACGGGGAACTTGTGAAAGCGACTTCGCACAGGCTTACCAGCTTGTCCATCACCTCCCTGGCTGAGACTGAGCCCCGTACAACAATGGGTCAGAGGTGTGCAGGGTCACGTCAGATGAGACAGCCTGGGTGTGCACGTGCTGGCCCCCTATTTAAACTTTAATCTCCCTTCAGAGCACCTCACAAAGAAGACTTAGAGAGGGGGAACCATGGGATCATTTGCTCCTCTTCCCAGTGTGCCCAGATTGAGTAAGTCCCCCCCTTTTTTTTGCTTTACACTACTTGGCTCTTTGCTTTGGTTTATTAAGGACAGGTGGCCGATCTGGTCTGAGGATGGGTCGTGGCTCCCAAATTTGGTAAATTGCTCCTTCTACCGAAAGACACTGGGGCCTAGGGATACGGCTCTCTGGGAAACCCTTGCCATGCAAGGGTGATGACCCGAGTTGGGATCCTCAGAACTAGTAGAAATGATAGGTGGTCATGACAAACCAACTATTATCAGAGCATGCAGGAGATGGAGCAAAGGTGACAGCTAGACCAGCTCAACCCATGAGCTCTGCTTTCAAGGGAAAGACCCTGCCTCAATAAGTAAGGCAGACAGTGATTGAGGGAAACACCTGATGTCAACCTCGGAACTCTATGAACACACATGAGCAAGCCCACCCCCAAACACATTTAAACACGAGAGACTAGGAGTTAGACTCCCTGGTAGGCAGATGGGGAGGGGCATGGCTAAGCTAATAAAAGTGGCGAATTTCCATAATGGCCAGCTTCGTCCTCACCTTCTTGACTTGACAAAAGCCTGGCAGCTTAAAACAAAGGCCTTTTGGCTTTTGTCTCCCACCCACAGGCCCCCTGCTGATGGACTGGCTCAACAAGTTCAAGGCGGGATCTGGACATGTCACTCAAAAGCTCTGGGCCAATCAACTGTCCTATCATTCTTCAAACTGACCAATCCTAAATTAGGTGAGGAAAACTCTTCAGAGGATTTAAAGCGCAGCTTGCTGGAAGAGATTGGATCTTTTGGCTTCTGAGTTTCCCCTGTGCAGAGGCTCTTTGTCTGCTTGTCTGTTGTGTGTATGTGTTTCCTACCCCCAATAAACGCCTTTCTTCAACTGCTGATTCTGTCTGCGGCTGACTTTGGTGCTTGGAATTTTTCTCCTGCTCCCTGTTGTGCTGGAGAATTTTCTTGCCTATTAATTCTTTAACCGGCAAAGGAAATGAACTCAATCAGGACACCTAGGCTGTATCAAACATGCATGCACAACTGCACGGATGCCGCTGTAAATCCCAAAGATTCAAGGAGGAAGACCACCGGCCCAAACCATACGGTCAATTAATTAAAGCAAGCGATCAATTAAAGCAATCTTTTTTATTTGTGTACGTGGGCTGTCTCCCCCTAAGCTGGGGCTCAATAGGTCAGCATTGGATGTGAGGAGGACAAGGTTTTTACACCTCAGGGTTAGGGAGTTTCCAAATGGGGAACTGGTGGGTAAAACAGGCAGGGTTACAAGAACAGAACCTAAGCATGACAAGGTAGTGATAAAGACCTCCTGAAACAAAGACATGGTTTAGGTAGGTATAATAAGGTCGTCATAACAACTTTTTGAAACAAAGACATGGTTTCTTGGAACAGGCAGTGCAGAACCATTTGTAGTTAGTTAGGTTACAGGTAGGGCATAGCCCAAACCTTGAGAAACAGAGGTTTAATCAGAAACAGGAATGAACCTAGTTTGTCTTTATTATAAGATGGTTTTTTTAAGCCCCTTTCTTTTCCTTCCTTTCTTCCTCCCTCCCTTCTCTCTTTTCTTCCTTTCTTTCTTCCTCCCTTTCCTTTCCTTTCCTTTCCTTTCCTTTCCTTTCCTTTCCTTTCCTTTCCTTTCCTTTCCTTTCCTTTCCTTTCCTTTCCTTTCCTTTCCTTTCCTTTCCTTTCCTTTCCTTTCCTTTCCTTTCCCCTTTCCTTCCCTTTTCCCTTTCCTTTCCTCTCCTCTCCTCTCCTTTTCTTTCTTTTCCTTTTTCTTTTCCTCTTCTCTCCCCTTTCCTCCCCTCTCCCCTTTCCTCCTCTCTTTTCCTTCTTTCCTTTCTTTTTTAATGGTACAGATCTTTCTTTGTAACTCATGTTAGCCTGAACTTTCAGTGTTGGTTTTTAGCAGCGCTCTTACCCTACAAGGAAAAGTCATGAAACATGACAGAATCCATGAAGGAGTTTTATTAAGATGAGGAGAGAGGGATAGATGTGGAAAGACATGTGTGTGAAGGGGGCAGGGGAACACGGCACCGTCTTATAAAGGCTGAGCCGAGCCTGCGGCCCACATGGCTATTCCACACATGCGCATAGATCACATGGTTGCCCTGCGTGCTTTATGCAGGATGCACAGGACGTTTGACCCAGAAATGACTAAGTGTCCCGCCGGGCATGTGTGACCATGCCCAACCGTGGGGGTGTGTTGGGAATTTCTATCACCTTGCCCTTTTCTTTTCCTGTTATTGGAACTCAAGATCAGCATTGCTGTGAGTGATGGGGGCAGAGTTTGTGGAGACACAGTTCAGTAGATTTTGTTGACGTTTGCAAACCCGGTGATTTAAGGAAAAAATTAAAAAGTCGTCTACCTTCCCAGTGCTTCGTATGTGTGCTTGCATGCCATTATCTAGCCTCCCGATTGTCTTTTCCAGGAAATTTCAGAAAATGAGGGTGAATGTCAAAGGAAGGGAAGCTCTTCACAGACTGCCTGTGAGGCTCTCTGCAACTGCCAGGGCCATCGGAGTAGGAGTCGGGAAGGTAGTTCAGTTCAGTATGACTAAGTAGCCAATGTGGGGTCAAACTTCTAGAGGCTGGACCCAAGTAGTTTAGTTTATGCATATTTAAGGACAACACAATTTATAAAAAAAAATTTCCTGGTGATAAATAATTCAATCTTGTGTGCACGATAAAGCTTAAGACATGACTGTAGCTAGAGTTTTCCTGCCTGGCCCACAGTCAGGACAAATCTTTGTCACCTGCCAGTCCCACAGCCGCTCAGACCCAACCAAGTAAACACAGAGACTTATATTGCTTACAAACTGTATGGCTGTGGCAGGCTTCTTGCTAACTGTTCTTATAGCTTAAATTAATCCATTTCCATAAATCTATACCTTGCCACATGGCTGGTGGCTTACCGGCGTCTTCACATGCTGCTGGTCATGGCGGCAGCAGCTGGCAGTGTCTCTCTGCCTCTGCCTTCCGCTTCCCAGAATTCTCCTCTCTCCTTGTCCCACCTACTTCCTGCCTGGCCACTGGCCAATCAGTATTTTATTTGACATACAGACCATCCCACAGCACATGACTGCTTCGAAACTCTTTGTAAAGTACATGTGACATTTTCCATAAAGATGGGTTCTATATATTGTCCTATTTTCTATAGATTGACAAGCTAAGGGGGGAGGATTTGGTGTGGTCTCGGCCACACAGATAGCACAAAGTTTACCAGGCTATTGATTATATCCACTCTCAACCGTCTTGGCAGAAAACAGTTATACATCCCCTCCTTTGAAAGGACAACCATTTGTGTTTAACATTTCTGGTTCTTCTGGTGCTTGCCTGTGAACACAAAGACCTCCATACCTCCCACATTTTCCTTATCTTTAAAAGGTAGGTCCCATTCTAGAATGTTCAGTTACACTATGCATCAGACTGGGGTATCAGTAAGGGTTTATTTGTTTTTGTTTGTTTGTTTTGTTTTTCTTTATTGCTTTGGTTTTTTTTTTTTTTTTTTTTTTTTAAGAGGAACAGAACCAATATGATGGCTATTTAATACAAAAGTGATTTATTAGATTGGTTTACATGACTCAGGCTGGGTGGTCCAACAATGGCTACCTGCATACCAGGGAGTCTGAGAACCCAGTGTCTGTCCAGTTTGTGAGGTTGGATAAAGCCACAACCCTAGCACTGCTGAAGTCTGGGGTGATTCCTAAGAGCTGAGGTTCTTCAGTCTGTGTTAGGAGGATGAAGAAGTTGTGTTTGGATGTCAGCGAAGATCAACAGTCTATGCACTCACTAGCAGGAACCAAAGGTGGGCACACCACCACAGCCTTGTTATCTATCCTGCAGACCTCTTCACCTCTGGGCCCCCGCAGGAAGGTACTGCCCAGTTTCAGAGAGGGTCCTTCCTCTTCAGTTAATCCTTCTGGGAAATACCTTTACAGACTAGCTTAGAGACCTGTGTGCTGGCTAGTTTTATGTCAACTTGACACAAGCTGGAGTCATCTAAGAGGAGGGAGCCTCAAGTGAGAAAATGCCTTCATAAGGTCAGGCAGCAGGCAGGCCTGTAGGGCTTTCTCTTAATTAGAAATTGATGGGGGAGGGTCCAGTCCATTGTGGGTGGGGCTACCCCTGAGTGCTATAAGAAAGCAGGTTGAGCAAGCTACGGGGAGCAAGCCTGGAGACAGCACCTTTCCGCAACCTCTGTATCAGCTCCTGCCTCCAGGTTCCTGCCCCGTTTGAGTTCAGGTTCTGACTCCCTTCAGTGATGAACAGAGAAATGGAAGTGTGAGCCAAATAAACCCTTCCTTCCTCAAGTTGTTTTTGGTCGTGGTGTTTCATCACAGCAATAGTAACATTAACTAAAGCAGCATGCCTCTTGGCTGGTCCCCATACGATCAAGTTAGCATCCCAGATTAACCTTCACACTAGGGAGACATGTCTCCATAGGTCCTCTATAGAACAGGCTTCCTCCTCTCAGGGTCCCTTGTTATCATCCTCTTCCACCTGATATACCTGACTACTACCTACTGTTTTTGTTTTGTTTTGTCTTTGTGGTCCTCATATACAACCTTTGCCCATCGGCTCCTCTGTCTAGGCTGAGGAATAGCAGCACTCTGTGTTCTCATTTGCTGCTGACTATGACAACCCCAATCATGGTAGAGCTAATGTCTTGGCCAGGAGGAATGAAAACTCACACAGTACTGTAGATAATCTGTAGTCTGACACATAGAATCTCACCAGGCTTGGTCATCCCTTGGAGGGGACCTAGGAAAAGTGAGTCTGAAATACGGACTTGTATCTGGCGCTGAAGACCAGCTGGGAAGAAGTTTGGGCTGGAGGAGCTGGTCAGCAGCGAAGCAAGGAGTAGACAATCTTGCTTCCCTGTTGCCGCACCAGAGGCCTTCTGGTCTTGTCTTGCTGTCTCCTGCTTTCTTTGATGGGATTCAACACTCTTACCACTGCTATATACTATAAAGATACTTTCATTCTTTGTAACCGGACATTTCCTATCCCGACTGCCTGTACCCAAATACCAGGCAGCCGCTTCCCAAATTATGACACAGACGTTTATATTAATTATAAATGCTTAGTTGATAATTCAGGCTTATTACTGTCTAGATGTTACACTTAAATTAGCCCATAATTCTTACCTATGTTTAGCCATGTGGCTTGGTACCTTTTCTCAGTATGACGGTCTCATCGTGTTTCTCTGTGTTTGTTGGCAACTCACTGACTTCACACTTCCTCTTCCCAGAATTCTCCTAGTCTGGCTCTCGAGCTCAATATCTTCCTGGCCAGCTATTGGCCAATCAGATTTTTATTAGCAAATGTGAGCAATACATATTCATAATGCAGAAAAGGATTGTTGTAAAGCAATTCTTAATTATTAGTGTGGCTTTGATATGCTTAGAGTATGTTTTCCAGGTCCAAGGATTCACATGTTGAAATTTACACCATTGTGCGGTATTAAAAGGGTGGAAACTTAACCTATGGTATTTAAAGATGGGATGTTTGGGAGGTGAATGGGATAGGTTGTATGGATGGGGCTCTATGATATGATTAAATACCTATTGGCATATATACGTATGTGTGTGTGTGTGTGTGTGTGTGTGTGCGCGCGCGCGCGTGTGTGTATAGAGGGAGAAAACCCAACATACATATATGTACACGCACCCACACATTGCACATGCACATTGCACCTGAGAATTCCCTACTTCTTGCCACATGATGCCTCGAAGAACCTTGAGGACCCTCTCGGTAATGCCCACCTGAAATGTAGTAACCTGACCTTGGACCTTTAGAACATGAGCCCAACTAGGTTCCTTTTCTTTACAAAGTAGCTTGTTTGAGTATTTCATCATAGTGATAAAAACTTAGAAGGTCAAGTACGTTGCTATAGAATGTGACTATGAAGCTGATTTGAGCAGCATTTTAGTCATTATAGCACCTCAAAGACTTATTGTGTTGTAATATCTCCAATTTAAAGCAAAAGAAAATCAAGATAACATTGGCCTAACTGTTTGAGTGTGAGCCCTTGGTCAGACAATCTGGGCTTAGTGGGTGTATTACATGTCACTGTTAGCTGAGCCACCTGTTGGCTTTGTGACCTTGGGCAAGTTGGTCATTATGCCTTGATCTACTGCCAAGCATGGACAATAAAGGTGCCTACCTTATGGTGTTACTGCTACTGACATATATAAATTACTGGGAGCAGTGCCAGGGAGGAAGTAGGCTCTCTATATATTCCCTTTACCGGCAGTTGGCAAAATGGGGGAAAAAAATCTTCCAGATAAATTGGTGAGAAAACTTAGGAAACATAAAAAACAAAAGACTGAACTTTTTGGCATTACAACATAGTTCAACTAATCAGCACAATCAGTAAGATGATCTAAGAAGGCTATAATAATAAATGAAGCAATGAAGCACACTGTACACAAGATACAGTATCTTATTCAGTATCTGATAAGAATTACATTTAAAATTTGAGAAGAAAAGTTGAACTACTTGATAAAATAACAATAAGACAAATGCTGAACAATTAAGAAAAATTGTGAGATCTGCTTTTTTTTGTTTTGTTTTGGTTTGGTTTTAGTTTTTCTGAGGCTGTGTTTCTCTGTGTAGCCCTGGCTGTCCTGAAACTCACTCTGTAGACCAGGCTGGCCTTGAACTCACAGAGATCCGCCTGCCTCTGCCTCCTGAGTGCTGGGATTAAAGGTTGCAACACCACTGCCTGGCTCAGATCATACTGAGGTGAATTACAATAGGATAAAGGTTAGATGTAGAAACAACATGAAAATATAAATAGATATTAAGAAAATACAAATCAAAACCCAGTGAGATCCATTCTCCCACCAACAGAATAGTGTCGTCATCATCATCATCATCATCACGAAAACAAGTGCTTCTAAGGAGGCAAGGAGTTTATTTAGTATTGGTGTGAAGCAAATTAATCCATCTATATGGAAGTTAGTATGGAGTTGTGTGGTGGTTTGAATAAGAATTGCTGTCATATACCCATATATTTGAATGCTTAGTCATCAGTGAGTGGCACTATTTGAGAAGGATAGGAAGGGTAGCATTAGTGGAGTAGGTGTGGCCTCATTTGGGGAAGTATATTGCTGGGGGTGGGCTTTGAAGTCTAAAAAGCCCATGCTAGGTCCAGTTCTCCCTCTCTCCCTGCTGGCTGAGATCAGGACATAGAACTCTCAGCTACTTCTCCAGCACCATGTCTGCCTGTGTAGTGCCATTCAGGTGATAATGGCTTAAGCCTCTGAAACTGTAAGCAAGCCCCAATTTAATGCTTTCTTTGATAAAAGTTGCTTTGTTCATGATGTCTCTTCATAGTAATAGAACAGTGACTAAGACAAGCTGTGCCTTAGAAAACTGAAAATACGCCGGGCGGTGGTGGCGCACGCCTTTAATCCCAGCACTCGGGAGGCAGAGCCAGGCGGATCTCTGTGAGTTCGAGGCCAGCCTGGGCTACCAAGTGAGCTCCAGGAAAGGCGCAAAGCTACGCAGAGAAACCCTGTCTCGAAAAAACCAAAAAAAAAAAAAAAAAAAAAAAAGAAAACTGAAAATACAATTCCCATTTGCTATACTGCAAATGGATATTTACCCAACAGAAACTCAGTCAGTATACCACATAGATGCCCAGACATCATTTTGTTTGCCACAATATTTATAATTTCCCAGTCATAGAATCAGTGTGCATGCTCATCAACAGACGAATGTTAAGAAAACACGGTGCATATAACCGTGGAGTTTTATTCAGCAATGACAAGTCCGTCATTTTCAGAAAAATTGATCAAAACTGATCATTATCATGTTAAGTGAAATAAGCCAGGCTCAGGCAATTGCCGCAGGTTTTTCTCTCATGAGAGAATTTAGATGATTATATATTATAATTATAATAATATATCTATGACATAAAGTAAAAGGAGGTGTCTTAGTTTTGTTTCTGTGATAAGTGCCATGGCTAAATGGAACCATGGAGGAAAGGATTTATTTGGTTTGCATATCCTCCTTATAGTCCATCATTGAGGGAAGACAAAGCAGGAATTTGAGGCCAGAACCTAGGGCCAGGAACGGACTCAGAGGCAGTAGAGGGGTGTTGCTTACTGACTTGCTCTCCGTGTCCACCTGCCCAGGGTGGCACCACTCCCCAGTAGGAATGATCCCTCCCACGTCAATCATTAATTGAGAAAATGCCCCACAGACTTCCCTGCAGGTCAGCCTTATGGATGGTCTCCTTTCCAAGAGTAGGTTAGCTCCTGTCAAGTTAGCAAAAGACTAAGCAGACAGAGGGGCCATGGGAAGAGGAAGGGGACCAGAGGAAGGGAAGGGGACAGGAGAGGGTAATGGGGTGATGGGCAAAGTACAGTCTGCATATAGAAGTATCATAGTGAAGCTTACCATTTTGTACAATGAATAAATAATAAAGAAGAAAATCAAAATAAAAAGATATAAATGGACAAAACGTAAATGTAGGTGATAAAGATGACTATCAATATCAGCCTTCAGGTTTAGAAAGGACTTGTCAACATGAACTTAAGGAAGCATAAGCAGAGCCTGGGAGATGACTCAGCACCTCTGATCTCAAGTATGCTGTGGCAACTGCCCCCCCAATTAAAAAAAAAACTCAAAAGAAAAGAAGACAAAACAAACAACTCGTCTTGAATACACATGCATTAACTGCTTCTCTACTGCAATGATAAAACACCATGATCAAGATAACTTATAAAAGAAAGAGTTCCTTTGGTGCTTACAGTGTAATGAGTCTTTCTCTGCCCTACCAGCCAGCTCCCAAATAATGACACAGAGATTTATTATTAATTATGAAAGCTTGGCCTTTAGCTTAGGCTTGTTTTTAACTAGCTCTTATAACTTAAATGAGCCCATATTTTTAGTAATCTACATTCTACCATGTGTCTTTTACCTCCATTCCATTCTGTGTGTCTGACTCATTCTGCATCTTTCTCACACCTGGATTTATCCTTCTGCTTCCTCTCTCTGCCTAGAAGTCCCACCTATACCTCCTGCCTGGCTATTGGCTATTCAGCTTTTTGTTACACCAATCACAACAATTAAATCTTCACACATTGTATGAATAACCCACGCCAGGTTAGAGGCCATGATGGTAGAGTGGAGACAGCAAGTGTCAGGTAGCTGTAGCAGCAGCTCAGAGCTCACAGGGTAACCCACAAACAGGAAGCTGAGAGAGCTAAATGGAATGGCTGTGGCCTTTGGAACCTCAAAGCCTTCCCCTAGTGACATTTCCTCCCTCTAGGCCATATCCCCTAAGACTCCCCAAAGAGTGTCAACAACTGGGAACCAAGTATGCACATGTCTAAGACATCTCATTCAAACCACTACATATAAAATTGTGAAAATTTTGTGCATTAAGAATTAAAATAAATAAGCCTGGCTTGATTGCACATGACTTTAGTTCCAACACTTGGAAGGCAGAGGCAGGTGGATCTTTGAGTTCGAGGCCAGTCTAGTCTATAGACTGAGTTCCAGGACAGCTAGGGATCTGCAGAGAAACCCTGGATAGAAAACAAACAAATCCAAACAAACAACAAACAAACAACAGACCCTAAAATAAATAACTTGGAAAAACTGCATTTGGGGTTGAGAACCTTCATAAAGCTCTTTTACACGGTAATAAAAATTCAGTACCCACTGAAACAGAAAAAGAGATAAAGGGCATAAGAAGTCAATGTATAAAGAAAAGCCTCTCAACTATTTTATTTTATTTTTGAAATGTTGGGGCCTTTTATAAAATAGGCAAGCATTCTAACACTGAGCAACATTAAGAAGAGTCTTGATGACCAAAACCAGATAAAACTTCATAAAGCAGGGAGAAAAGGCATTTGCCACCAATCCTGACGACCCAGGTCCCATCTCTAGTACCTGAATGGTGGAAAGAGAGAACATTATTTGTTGGATATGTAGTTCACAAATATTTTCTACTGGTCGGTTGCCTGTTGGTTTATCTTCTCCGTATTCTTCACAGCAGAAAACCAGTACTGACCCTACCTACCAACAGATGTCTAGCTGATTTTGAAGGTGTCTTAGTCCCTGTTCTATTACTTCGAAGTAGCACCATGATCAAGGCAACTCTTAAAAAGAAAGCCTTTAACTGGGAGCTCGCTTACAGTTTCAGAAAGTTAGTCCATGATCATCCTGGTGGGGCTCATGGTGGTACACAGGCGGGCTTGGAGGCATGGTGCTGGAGAAGTAGCTAAGAGCTGCATCCTGATCTGCAGGCAGAGAGAGAGAGAGAGAGAGAGAGAGAGAGAGAGAGAGAACACGCCTCCTAATTCTTCCAAACAGTATATCAACGTGGGACTAAGCATGCAAGTATATGAGCCTATGAGGGCCATTCTTATTCAAAAGACCATAAAAACAAATGAAGAAATTAGTTTTGTTTTGTTTTTTAAAGCAGTGATTACATAAGATTGATGGTTCATTTACCAAAGTGATTAATGCCACATAAAGTCATAACTATAATCAATAGCAATTATTTCATTTGTATCAGACAAGAATCTCTAAGATCACCTCTGTCCTTACCAAGTTGTAAAACAATCCAGTTGATAGGCAGTTAAGCTTCAGGCTCCACTGCAGTAACACTAGTAAGCTCCTTTTCTTCTTTCTAGGTTTAATGATCGTCCAGGAACACTACACTGAGAGACCACAGGAGCACCATGGTCTCCCAGCCCCAGCCTCTCCTGGGACTGAGTTTCAGTTAAGTTTCAGTTTCTGTTTTGGTCTTCGTTTTTGTTTCAGTTTTGGTTTCTGGTAAAGCAAGTGAGGGCGATACCGCACACCAGGCATGATTCAGCACTTACAGCCCCAGCCAATCAGAAACACATCAGTGTGGCTGCTGCTCACTTGGCCAATCATGCTTAGGATGACCTAATCCCCTCCTGGCTGTCTATAACAGGAGCCTGCCAGCTTCTCTAGGGGTTGTGTGGCTGATCCCTGCATGCAGGAATTCTTCTTTTGAGAAATAAATGCTCTTGCTTTTGCACATGTGAGTGGTGGTCTTTTGAGGGGTGATCTGTGGACCCTAACAGATGCTAGACCTGAGCTAGTGAGAGCCCTTAGGATTAGAGCTTTATTAAATGGCAGGCTTTGAATGCACAGGTAAATGGATATAAGCCACTGGCTTTTGGTAGACCTATATGGGGTAAATAATCCACAATGAGCAATTTGGTGAACAATTACTAGGTGTTTGCTTTCCAAGGTGGTTTGAGGTGAGCTCCATATGGTGTGACTTCAAATCCTCCTGGGCAGCAGTTACAAGCCAAAGAGAACTCCATAGCACAATATATAGAGAACTCTTGCTCCTCATTACTCTGCTGTTTTGGGTTCTATTTAAAATAGGATGGAGTCATCCCTATAGACTACCATCCTTAAAATGATTTTCCACCTTATCTTAGGGTTCTTTCTTGGGCCAACCCTCTCCCCCGCCATGGGGATCACATGGCTGCTAAGCATGCCTGTGTTTATAACACTTCACTGATGGCCATTCTATTTAGATGTAGAAACTATGGCCTTGACTTCTCTGTTGGCAGATCCATGCCTTCCTTCTCAGTTTCTCAGCTGGAACCGAGAAGGTAAAGAAGACAGACATGGGAGATGGTACAGGCCTGAAACATGCACATGCATTTGCCCCATACAACACCTTCCAGAACCTGCTCGATTTCCCCTGCCCCAGGACTTTCAAAAGTTCGATTTTGTAGTGGTCTAGATCTCTCGTGGAGGAATACAAAGGATCACCTGGGTTCATTAAGTAGTGTTCAGAACCGTGCTCATCATCGTAACCACATCTGATGTGGTTCCATGTCATCACCCCAGGTCTCAATTCACATCCTCACCTCCCTTCACCACCTGATTCAATGACTCAAAGCAAGTTTTGTTTCTAGAAAAGGTGAATTTTTTATTGCCTCATCCCAACCTTGAACTTAATTTGTTAGTGTCTCCTTTCTTTTGTTTTTTAAAAACAGAAACAACTGAGTTGGAGATGCAGCTCAATTGGTAGAGTATTTGCCAAATGAGCACAGAATTCTTGGTTTAAATGCAAGCACACCACACATGAAATCTACCTATGATCCACCCACCCACCCATCCATCCATCCATCCATCCATCCATCCATCCATCCATCCATCCATCTGTCTGTCTATATATCTGTTTGTCTGTCTCTCTGTATCTGCTTATCTATCTATTTAACATCTATTTCTCTAACTACTTAGCTTTCACGTCAATATACACACAGGAAGGAGAATAACCCCAAACACTCCTCTGTTAGTACAGAACAATGAAATGAACGTTTGCAAAAGGACTGTCTGTTTAAGAAAGAATGCTGCCTATACTGGAAGTCCCAGAACGCCCCTTTCTAAATTTAGCCCGCATCTCCTTCTCTCTCAGAGGAAACCACTATTTTGATGTTTGTGATAATTATTTTCTTACTTTATAGCTTTATCCATTTTGTATGTGTACACTTATAGCATAATTTAATCTTTGTCTGTTCTGACTTTATGATGGACTCATATAACTTGCCACTTTCATTTATGGGTATGTTTATGAGGTTCCTCTACTGTGCTGGATCTAGATGTTGCTAGAATATTCGGGTATATAGTGTATAGTACACGATGAGACCACATGTTTATCTAGCATGATGTTTAATCTTTAGTTGTCAGTCTGACAGGGTTTGAGGTCACCATGGAAATATACATGTCTATAATGATGTTTCCCAGAAGGGTTTTATTGAGCAGGAAGGAAGGCTCAGCCTGAATTCGTGGGATTGCATGCCATGGACTAGGGTCCTCTAGCAAATAAAATGGAGAGGGCAAGCTGAACATGGTCATTTATCTCTTTCTCTGCATCCTGACTGAGGATGTGGTGTCACTAGATGCATAGAAGCTGTCATGATTTCCTGTCCAGAGAACTGCAGCCTCATATCGTGAGCCAAAAAAGCCCTTCCATCCTTAAGTTGCTTTAAAAAAAAGTGTGTGTGAGTCCACACAACAGCGCAGCTGAGGTGGTCAGAGGACAGGTTGGTGGAATGGATTCTCGTCTAGCTTTTCCTGGCTTCTGAGGGGGAGCTCAGGTGGCCACCCCCACCGAGCCTTCTCCCCGGCCCTTCAGTTGGTTTGGTCAGGTATTTTGTCTAGCAACAAGGAAAGTATTAGATGCACCTGCCAGCAAGGCCGTTGATGAATACTCAGGTTGTGTTTAGTTTCAGATACTATCGCAAACATTCTGCACATATTTACTGGTACATCTGTGCACATACACCACGTGCACGCATGTTCACACACATGTGTGGTGGTAATCTAATTGTACTGAATTATTATTTTGATTGTATGTTAATAAATAAAGTTGTCTGGGGGTCAGAGCTATTAGAGCCATAGCAAGAGTGTGGCGGTGGTGGCACACGCCTTTAATCCCATAGATATCTGTGTGTCAGAGCTATTAGAGCCATAGCAAGAGTGTGGCGGTGGTGGCACACGCCTTTAATCCCATAAGATCTCTGTGTGTTCAGGGATACAGCCAGCATTGGAGACATATGCCTTTAAGACCTAGGGGGCTATACATTCAGACAGTGACGAGGCAGTCATGTGTTTGGGTTTACAACCAATGAGAAGGCAGAACAACATACTATAAAAAAACAAACCGACAGGAAGTAGGTCTCTTTTCACGAAGCTGGGACAGCAGGAGGAAGGGTGAGATTTTAGCTCTGAGCTCTGACCTCTCGGCTTTCTCTTTTACATTGTTTCTGTGTTTCTTATTTAATAAGATGGTTGGTTACATCTACACACATGTGCGCACACACGTGAGAAGTAGTCACTCTAAATGCAGCTGTGCTTCCTCAGAACCCCTCTTTTACAAAAGAATACTCCAAACTCCTGTCACCGAGAAAGGCCGGGCCTTTGGACTCCAAGGATGGGCCACACATGAATCACTGATCTCTTAGTGTGCCCTCAGGCTGTTGCTTATCCATTGGGATTTTAAATCATGTTTATCCATACATCATTTTCCTTCTTTAGACTATTTCCTTGGCATAATTCCTTTTTTCCCTTAGTATTAATCTTACAAGAAGGTTTGATGAGTTAAAAGTACTTTTTTTCCTGGATCATGATATATAATACTAAGGCATTTTATAAAAGTTGCAACATCTGCATCCCAACTCCTGCACTGGTGTCTTAGGGAAGGGGAAGAAAGAATATAAAAGGAGCCTTCTGTGAAATAGTCTCTTCCAGAAAAGGCTGCACAAAAAGATCCACAGCCAAGCACCAGGCCAAGCGCTGAGAGTCCAGTTGAAGAGAGGGAAGAGGGAATATATGAGCAAGGGGGAGGGGTCAAGATCATGATGGGGAAACCTACAGAGACAACAAAACCAAACTTGTGGGAACTCATGAACTTTAGACTGACAGCTGTGAAGCCTGCATGGGACTGGATTAGGCCCTCTGCATACAGGAAACAATTGTGTAGCCTGGGCTGTTTGAGGGGCCTCTGGCAGTGGGACCAGGATCTATCCTTGGTGCATGAGCTGGCTTTCTGGAGCCCATTATCTATGGTGGGACTCCTTGATGGAGTGGGGAGGGGCTTGCTCCTGCTTCAACTGAATGTACCAGGCTTTGCTGACTCCCCATGGGAGGCCTTACCCTTTTGGGGGAAGGAATGTGGGGAGGTGGGTCAGGGAGAGGGAAGGCTGAGGGGGAGCGGAAGGAGGGATGAGAGGCAGATCTGTGGTTGGGATGGAAAATGAATAAAAGAAAGAAAGAAAAAGACAAACAAGATTGGAACAATGGCAGTATCAATGGACATGTTAACATGGAAGGGGGAAAGTTTCCTGGAGTCCTAGCCCTAGACCAAGACTTACAGGCAACTAATGATGAGTGGGAGAGGGAGAATTAACTTTTCCCAGGGATGTACTCCCTTATGGATTATCCATTGCACAGTAGTCAGCCCTGAAGCCACATACACACAAAAACAAAACCAGACTCAGCAGGTTGCATTGATATATTTGTGTATGTACATATATAAATATATGTGTGTAACAATAATAATAATGATAATAATAAACAGGCTATTGGGAGGGGAGGAGAGGGGAGGGGACAAAGGAAAGGTTGGAGGAAAAGTAGCTGAGAAGGGCTGGAGGAAGGAAAGTGTGGGGGGAGTGATGTAATTCTACTTCTGTTACAATGTATTTAAAAAAATTGTGTTTTAATTTATATTTCTATCAAGGATGTAAAATAAACAATACTGTGTTTATTGGTGTCCTCCGTTGCACACTAAGGACTGTATCGGTGCTTGCAGAGGTCCGAAGACTATTCAACCACAAGGATGCCCATGTTACCATATGGCACTGCTCCAGAAAAGACTATGTTATCAGGAGACCCCACTATAACCTATCTGCCGAGTCTGGGCTCTGGCTACCATCTAAGTTCACATTTTCACGAGCAAGTGAATTCTGTGCAGCTTCTGCATCCTCTGATTTCTCTCATCTGTAACGAAGGCTCAACTGGCCGTTTGCAATCCATGAAGCCTATGTTACATGCCTGTACCTCTGTTGCTAAGGAGACAAGAGAAATGAGTTTTGTATTTTTTCTTTAAGAAGCAGGACACAATGGGCATGGTGGTGTATTTCTTTAATCCCAGTACTCTGAAGGCAAAGCCAGGCAGATCTCTGAGTTCAAGGCTGGCCTGGTCTACATAGCAAGATCTCACAGATTGAGAATAAGACCACTACCACAGTTTAAAACCAAATTTGGACCTAAACATACATCCAGTTACACTAAACTTAATAGAAAAGAAAATAGGAAGCACTCTTGAATGCATTGGCACCGGAGACCATTTCCTAAATAAAACACCAACAGCACAGACCCTGAGCACAACAATTAATAAATGGGACCTCTCGAAACTGAGAAGCTTTTGCAGGGCAAAAGACACAGTCAATAAGACAAAAAGACAGCCAACAGATTGGGAAAAGATCTTCACCAACCCCACATCTGACAGAGGATTGATCTCCACAGTATATAAAGAACTCAAGAAACTATACATCAAAGTACTGAACAGTCCAATTAAAAAATGGGCTAAAGAGCTAAACAGAGAATTCACAAAACAAGAACTACAAATGGCTGAAAGACATTTAAAGAAATGCTCAACATCCTTAACCATCAGAGAAATGCAAATTAAAACGATTCTGAGATACCACCTTACGCCTGTCAGAATGGCTACGATCAAAAACACCAATGACAGCCATTGTTGGAGAGGATGTGGAGCAAAGGGAACACTCCTCCACTGTTGGTGGGATGTAAACTTGTACAACCACTGTGGAAATCAGTATGGCGGTTTCTCAGAAAATTAGGAATCGAACTACCTCAAGACCAAGCCATCCCACTCTTGGGCATATACCCAAGGAATGCTGATTCATACCATAAAGATACATGCTCAGCTATATTCATAGCAGCACTATTTGTAATAGCCAGAACCTGGAAACAACCTAGATGCCCATCAATGGAAGAATGGATGAAAAAAATGTGGTACATATACACAATGGAGTACTACTCAGCAGAGAAAAACAATGAAAGCATGAAATTTGCAGGCAAATGGATGAAACTAGAAAAAATCATCCTGAGTGAGGTAACCCAAACCCAGAAAGACAGTTATGGTATGTACTCACTCATAGGTGGATTCTAGATATAAAATAAAGAACAATCAGACCACAACCCATAGAACCATAGAGCTATATATATAACATGGAGGTCCCTAGGACGACGGTGGCTTATAATAAATTTCGTTTTTACTCAGTTATTGAAAAAAAGTAGCCAAATGAATGGAAACACATGAACTATGAACCAAAGGCTGAAGGGCCCCCAGCTGGATCAGGCCCTCTGAATAGGTGAGACAGTTGATTGGCTTGATCAGTATGGGAGGCAACTAGGCAGTGGTACCAAGTCCTGTGCTCATTGCATGAGTTGGCTGTTTGAAACCTGGAGCTTATGCAGGGACACTTGGCTCAGTCTGGGAGGAAGGGACTGGACCTGCCTGGACTGAGTCTACCAGGTTGATCGCAGTCCTCGGGGGAGGACTTGTCCTGGAGGAGGTGGGAATGGAGGGTAGGCTGGGGGTAAGGGGAGGGTGTGGGAGGGGGGAGAATAGGGGAACCCATGGCTGATATGTAGAACTGAATGGTATTGTAAAATAATCTATCTATCTATCTATCTATCTATCTATCTATCTATCTATCTATCTATCTATCTATCTATAGATATAGATAGATAGATAGATACACAAACCAAATTTGAAGCAAGCTTTAATTAAATGCTGGCCAGGTGGATGGGCTTTGGCCAGGTCCATCTCCAGGTTTCCAGAAGATAGCTCTGAGTCACATCACAGTTTACAGTGGCGTAACAGGTCCAATCAGGGGAAAGCATACATCCTGAACCTCCAGTTTATATCCAATCAGGGGCAAGCATATATCCTGATGTATTTCCTTCCTGTGAACCTCCTGCCCACATGTGACCAAGTACATCCGGTGAAGATGGGTCAAACAGACTTGTTTAGGGGAGTGAAAACATGTGGCTTGTTTTCTCCCGTAAACAATGGCCACCAGCATTTCAGGAGCTATCTGTCCTGGGGCGAGGGGCTTGCAGATCAGAGGCATTTTTGTTTCATGGATCTTTTGGGCACAGTAATTAAAACTTTAAACATAACTTTGGCTCTCACACAAGTTCCAGGACAGCCAAGGCTACATAATGATTCCTTGTCTCAAATAGGAAACAAGTAACAACAACAAAAGAAGCAAGGTTTACAATCCGGGAACTTCTCCAAGTAGAAGAAGATTGTTGATCAATGCTGATGGCCATAGACATGAGATATATATATATCCACCTCCCCTTCCATAACTGCCAAAATTAAATAAGAATTAAATTGCTTCTGTTAGCAAAGTAGCTTTTCATTTTTTAATCTGATTATCAAATCCTCCTCCCCAAGGTTTTATGTGCCAGTTTCATAGTGATTAGCATCAACTATTACTTCGTTTTCCCTGCCCATTTTCCTCTGAGAAGTGCCTGTGAGTAGATTTGTTAATGCATTATTGATATTTGTAGAGGAACTTTTCTGTCCTATCAAGATGAACCTCGGCTGTCAGGGTTTTAATCTTTCTGAAGCTCTGCTCCTTCCTGTACACGGTGAAGGTCAGCCAGGCTCAACCTGTCCGACACTGACCCCTGTCGCCTTTCCTTGCTGTGCCATGATCCACGAAGAAGCAGCTGTTCTCTGTCCCCTGTGTGTGGACATATGCCCAGAGAATTTCAAGTTCACGCCAAAGACAGAATAAAAAATCCAAACACTCACAGATATCTGCTTTGAGCCTGTGAACATTTCAAGACTCTAACAATTTTAGGAAGGAGAGGAACATTATGCCCGTATGAAGACTGAAGTCAAGCTCAGGTCTCCAGTGGTAGTTCTTAAGCAAGACTTGACCTTGACACTCTCCCCCTATCTTCACTGTGGGCAGATGTAACAGCCAAGGGAAGGGACATTGCTCTCGGTATCAGATCTTCCGTCTAAGGATTCATTAGTTTACAAACATGTTGACCTCAAACTGAACCTATGCCATCTCCCCATTCTATACAGTCAATTACGTATTAAAAACTAGTCAGGTCATTTTATCAAGGTTATAAATACTTTAACATCAAAGTCAGGAGTGGACTCCTCCTCCGTTTTGGTGGTTTGTCGTTATGATTACATACGCTTTACACAGACGTTTGTAAGAGCTGAGGTCTTGGGCAGCGTTCTGTGAATGAACCTCCTTTTCTTCTCAACTCACCATATTTTTCAAAGGTGCGGATTACCTCACAGATCCTTAAGCAACACCTAAATCCTTCTGGAGCAATCTGCCTGCGCTTTCTGACACACATGGATTCGCCCTTGCTGACACCCATGTCTCAGAAGGACTTGGACGCATGAATGGTACTTTTCCCTATTGGTGAATTGTGTGCTCCAGTGGATAATAAAAATAAACACAGCCAACGTGATTGCATTCCAGAGAGGGGGTAGCAGAGTGGGGAGTAACCAATCAAAAGTATCCAAAGCACCAAATTACGCCCCAGAGGAGTCATCGTGCATATCCTTGGCTCTGTTTCCATGGTAGTAAGGATTGCTTGGGATACTCAAAGGCAATTTAAATGCATTTAGGCCACAGCTTACACGGGGATAATCTTAGGAATATCAGAAGTGAGTAAACATTAACAGCCACAAAAATAAGCAGTATTAAGAACCACACTCCATCTTGCTTGTTTTTCTATTCAGTATAAAATAACTAAAAATCTGGAAATTAGGTCTGCTCCTAACGGGCTTACAATGACTCATTTCTTTTTCTTTTTCTTTTTTTTTTTTTTAGTTAGTTAGTTCATTAATTAATTTCTTTGTTTAAAAATTAATTAATTAATTAATTGAACTCAGGACCTCTGAGAGAGCAGCCAATGCTCTTAACTTCTGAGCCGTCTCGCCAGTCCCACAGTAACCAGTTTCTAGACTCACAACCAGCATCTGCTAGACTGAGGACGTCTGGGGCTGCCTAGGTTTTCAGTCAGATGTTTTCCAGCTCAAAGGTATGAGCTGCTTTAAGGTACGAGCTGCTGCTCTGTTCACAATATGGTTCTCTGTGGAGGCAACTTCGTGACGGTGCGGACTATGGAGGGTCATACCACTGGAGAATACGCCCTACCAAAGGTGCAGGGCGGGGCAGTCACACATGGAATTGGCAAGATTAAAGAAAACTTCTAATAAAAATAAATACCATCCACACAGGAACACACACACACACACACAAAAGGACTCCAGATGGATGCCGGAGAAGAAAAGCAAGGCAGAGAAGGAAGTGGACGCATATCGGGGACTATGGGGGTCCAGCCCCTCGAGAGTCCCCTACCAGGGTCCCGGAAGAATCTACAACCAGCTGATAATTAATCTTTGATGATAGGAAATGAATTTATGTACACGAAACTCCTCAATTCATACACTTCATTATTCTGTGATAGTTCTCTCTCTACACAGCTTATACTCTGCTCTCTGCCTAGCTCCTTTCTTGCCTGATTTCTCTATTTATCTACTGTCCCTTTAGGTTCTATCTTAATTCCTTCATCTAGTTCTGTCCCTTCTAGGTTCTCATCCATTTAGTTCTTTCCCCTATCAGCTCCTCTCCCATCTCTTTCTCTCTCATCTCGTTCTTCCTCATCTTGTTCTTCCCCATCTGGCTCTTCCTCATCTTCCATCTCATTCCTCTAGTACCCTCTTCTAGCCCTTCAGTCTAGTTCTTCCCCATCTCAGTTTGTTCCTTTCAAGTTCTTACCCATCTAGTTCTTCCATTCTCTTTTCTCTTCTCCGTCCTGTGCCCTGGAAGTCCTGGTATAAAAATGGGGGGTCCGAGTTAAATTGTGTAAAGCTATTACTTAATGTCCACCTCACCTAGGCGGTGTCTCCTTGTGTAATTTACCTTGTCAGGAGACTTGCATGTGGGCTGCTATCACTGTTAGTCCTTGAAAGTTGGGAGTCAACCTAGGCGGTGTCTCCTGTTAGTCCTTGAAAGTGGCTAAGGGAGATATGTGATTCCAGAGAACGCCTTTCCTGAGGCTGTTCTCCAAATTCCTGGAATGTGTATGTCCAGAGAGTGATCAGTCCACATTATTAGCCCTTCTAGGGAAAAGTCAACTGGGAAAACTATGAAGGCACACATGATTTTCATAACAGAGTACAGCTGATATATAACAAGCCAAATAACACCAAAAACTCCTTGGAATTTGGCTTCCTCTGGAGGATTCCCTGATCCCTCCAGGTAGTCACTTTACCATAATCAGCTGAGTTCTTATATTATATTCCTGCGGCCTGCAGCAGATGCAGTAAAGACAAAAGCCCATTTTTCCATCCTTTCCTCTAAGGCTCTGCATGATTGTAAAAATGGGACAAAGGTTTCATGGTCCACGCTGATTTTTATGATTTTTGCCTCACAAATACGTCTTTATAGTACTTGGTCTGCACTAGACACATGTTATAAATATTAATTATTAATCGTTACAAATATTAACTCCTTTATATCCTCATGAAAACCTTGAGAAGTAGTCACTTCTTTTTCTGTCGGGTCAATGAAAACAAAACAAAACAAAACAAAACAAAACAAAACAAAACAAAACAAAACATGTATACAGAGATTGAGGCAGAGGGTCCCCAAAGTCATGGGCAAGCAAACAGCAGGGCAGTATCTCATAACACCCTTTGAAAACGTAGGCATTAGGAAATGGGAATGAGGAAAGAGATTGACTTAATAGTAACAGATAACTCCCAGGACTGATCTTTCAGCTGGAGAATTTCTAACATCTATAGAGGATCGGGAAGAAAGATGCTTGGAAAAGTCTATTCCTTCATGTGCTTCATGTCATATTAAAAAAGCGGTGTCTTGATGTCTGTATTCACTTTTGAATTGGCGGCTTTGATGTTGATCGGATAAGGATTTTAATTTTAAAAAGGAAGAAGCTGGCTTGAATTTGTCCCGGAGGCAGATGCATGAGCTTCATGGTCTGTGAAGGAAATAATCACTTTCAGTTATCTGAATAGAGAGGAGAGTAGGGAGGGATATTAGGGAAGGAGACTGACAGTATTTCGTGGAATCTGCTCTCTTTCTTTGTGGCTTAGAATCATGGGAATTTTCTTGGCCTGAGTTGTGAAGGTGGCGTGACCCTTTCTCTGTGAAGGATGGGAGCTTGTCGCCATTCCCAGCGGTACAATTGCTTCATTATGTCCACACCCACATTTTTCTGTCCATGGACAAAGAAAGGGCTCATTGATGCTACTGAATCACCACCTGAAAACTACTGTATCACGACCCACCCAGACTATCTGAGACGCTTCTGAGAAACAGTTCGTGTCAGCTGCGACTGGAAAAGCAACGTCTGACACCCTCCCAGAAGAAGAGTTATTAAGACTTTCTGTTTAAGACACCCGGGAAGCTACTACATCTTTAAAAGTATGAAGAACATGGCTGGGAATATAGCTCCACAGTAGGGCTCTTGCCAAGTTTGCACAAAGCTCTGGCCTTATTTCCTGGGGGAGGGGGAGAGTGGAAGAAGGAAGAAGGAAAGAAAAAGAAAAACAGTTCTTCATAACGCTGAAAATCTATGTTCTATTTTTTTTTAAATGTTACATGTTGGGGTTGGAGAGATGACTCAACGGTTATGAACATTCACTGCAGAGGACCCAAGTTCAGTTCCCAGCACCCACGTTGGGTGGCTCACAAATGCTTGTAACTCTAGCTCCAGCTACAAGGGATCCAATGACCTCTTCTGGCCCCCTCAGCTACCTGCAATCATGTGCTCATACATACAGGCACACACATAAGTATACATAATCTTTGGAAATGTGTTTATTCATTAAAACCTAGGTTTTAAGAGCTGCCAAAGACATAAATGCATGTAAAACATTTTTCAGAGACCATTGCACTCACAGGTCTCTAGAGTAACTTCGGCTCTCAGGGAACAATTGGAAATGTCTGGAGGTACTGATAATTATCAGGACTGATGGTGGATAGACACAGTTACTGGCATTTGCAGACTATAAATGCTACTAAATGTGCTATAACACACTTGGGCAAGCCCTTAGAACAAATAATTATCTGGCCCAACATATTAAGAATATTGAGGTTGGAAAACCATGCAATAGAAAAATTTCAAAACATGTAGGACTTTTTGCATAGATCCTTTATTTTATTGTTTGTCTTACAGACTACTTATACATTTGACTAGTCCACCTTGGAGCTTTTTAGCTCAAAGGGGTGCCCAACAGGACATAGTGACTAGAGAAGATCAGAGCAAGCCAATTTCAAAGCCAAAGGGACTATGCCACACTAAAAACAATTTTGTGACCTAACTCAAGAATTTACTCTTCATTTATAACCTAGGAGAAAGTATTTTCTGAACTCTCATCTTTGAATGGACTTTTGAAACACATACTTCTTTAAAAACTTGCTTTGATGGTGTTTCTGAGTGCAGGTGTCTCTAGTTCTCCAGAATCCTTCAGAATAAGTCATGGCTAGTAAGACCTTAGGTTGGAAGGATACAAACTGTGATGGTTGTTCTTATTTGTCAACTTGACTACACCTGGAACTAACTGAAACCCTAAATGGTTGGTACACTTGGGAGAGATTTTTCTTAATTAAATCATTTGAAGTAGTAAGAACCACTCTGGATCTTGTGAGATGGGAAAATCCACCTTTAATTCAGATCTCTTAAGGAGGGAAGATCCACTATTTTTTTTTTCAAGACAGGCTTTCTCTGTGTAACCCTGGCTTTCCTGGAACTCACTGCCCAGCTAGGGAAGATCGACCTTTAATCTGGGCCACACCTTCTGCTGGCAGCCTGAATAAAGGACATGGGTAAAAGAAGTTCTCTAGCCTGCTTGCTCTTACTTTAGCTAACAAGCCCATCTCTTCCTTCACTGGCATTAGAACCAGAACCTACTACTTCAGGATCCTGGTGTATACTAAAGACCAATTGAGACCTCCAGCCTCATGAACTGAACAACTACTGGATTTTCAGACCTTCTGTTTATAGGCAGCCATTGTTGGATTAGCAGGACCATAGAATGTCAGCCATTCTAATAAATCCCCCTTCTATAAGTACACAATTCATTCTGTCAGTTCTGTTCCTCTAGAAAACCCTGACTAATCCACAAAGTACAGTGGGATTGTGGTAAGTGTCAGGTGTCACTACCTCTGGTTGTGCGCTCTTCCCTAGTTCAGTCTTCAGTACTCCCACACGAGAACCCCAATCTTTAAGAGATGTTGGGATAATATGTCCAGTGTTTGCAACACAGACCTTCCATGAATGCTTATTTCATTCTCCTGCTAGTCTTCCTTTGGGAGAGCTCTTCCTTTGCTGTCGTGGTTTTTAACAAATAAGATTTCCAGTTTTCTCAAAGTGTCGAGGAGGGAGTTTTTGTCCTTCCTTCTATCCACTCTATCCTTCTCCTAGGGATCAGGAAAGACTTGTCCAGTTGGTGGAATCTGAGGGAATGATATCTGGTACAGCAGTGTGAGTTTACATGGAGCTTTGGTACAAATGAGATAAAAGGTCCCCCTTTAGAGCAGTTTAGTGAGCAGTTTCCTTCTTTCCTTCCTTCCTTCCTTCCTTCCTCCCTTCCTTCCTTCCTTCCTTCCTTCCTTCCTTCCTTCCTTCCTTTCTCTGTTTGGTCTATGCATATTCATATGTGTCCATGAAGAGGCCGGAGGTTAATACCAGGTATCTCCTTTTATCACATCCTACCATACTTCTTTTTTTTTTTTTTTTTTTGGTTTTTTGAGACAGGGTTTCCCTGTGTAGCTTTGCGCCTTTCCTGGAACTCGCTTTGGAGACCAGGCTGGCCTCGAACTCACAGAGATCCGCCTGCCTCTGCCTCCCGAGTGCTGGGAAGAACCTACCATACTTCTTGAGACAGGGTCCCTCACCGAATTTGGAGCTCACCAGTTGGCTAGGCTGGCTGTCTGGCTTGTGAACACCTCTAGCTCCCCTGTCTCAGCTTCCCAAGGCTGGGGTTACAGGCACAGACCACTGTGTTTTACCTGAATGTTGGGGATCTGAACTCAGGTCCTCTTTCTTATGCTCCAAGCACGTTGCCAACTGAGCCGTCTCTTTGGTGATGTCTTCCTGTAACACAGACTCACACCAGTAGTTATAGCTTGCCTAAGGGAGCATGGATTGAGGTTTAGACCTCGTCTGCTCCTCAGCCGACACTTTGTGTAGAAAACAACCCACACTAACCTAGACATGTTTCATTTCAAAACTACCTGTCTGTAATAAACATACAGTTTCTTAGCCCCTTTATGTGGGGGTAAATACACCTGGGGCAAAGCTAATTATGAGTTTCTGGAACAGGCTAAGTATAAGACACAGGGCCACTCCTCAATGTCAAGGTGACTGCTCAGAAAATCCTGTGGAACTTCTAGAGTCCAGGATGCAATGTGGGAAAAGAAAGAGGAAGCTTGCTCTGGTTGCCAGTCCGCGGGGTGGGTGGGTGGGTGTGGGGGGGTTGGGGGTGTTCTCTACTCCTCTCTTAATTGCACTGCTCAATTGGCTCAGGGTCCCTTGAGGAAAGGAATAAAATTAATGTCTCAGATATTCTAATTAGGGGACTAACAGCACTGGCTGCTCTTTCAGAGGCCCTAAGTTTGACTCCCAGCTTCTACGTGACATCTCACAACTGTCTATAATTCTAGTTCTAGAAGATCTGATGCCCTCTTCTGGTCTCTTTGGGTAGCAGGCATGCATGGGGTGCGCAGACATAAATGTGGGCAAAATACTCATATACATACAGTAAAATAAATTAAAATTAAAAAGCAATTTTTAATATCCATCCATCCATCCATTCATTTAATCTATCAATGTTTTTCAGCATCTTAATGCAGCTGGTACAATGGGAGAACGTAGAGGTAAAAATTAAAATACTATACACTCCACTAGCACCCATAGCCCCGGAAGTAAACTTTCTCTGTTTTCTAAAGAAATAAGCCACCATTCCAGTGGTTAGTTCTCTGATAGAAGCATAAACAAGGTCCTTCAAGAATACGCAAGCAAATGAGAACTAAACCTGAGAGCATCCGAGAAATCTAGGCTCCTTCCAGAAGCGAAGGCACCTGGCCTGAGTTCTGAGGCCAAGTAGGAGCTTTGCAAGCACGTAGGAGGTGTGCAGGAGAATGGCCGGTGTGTTTGTGCCTTGAACATGAGGGTAAATCATAGTGGCAGCAGTTGAGAAAGAAGATGTAGGAGGAGAGACTTTTAGGGCTCATGTTACCCCGAGATGATGGCTTCTGTGCATCCCTCTCGGTGGTCTAACACCCACGTGACCGTAGGAGACTGGCGAGAAAGAGAAAGAAAACAAAGTTTTGGTATATGGAGATATGCGTGAAGGAAAGTACATGCTCGATTTCACTTACTTTCCCCCACATTATGTGAATCTCGCACTGCTGTCTCTACCTTATAGGTAAGAAGGCTATACCATCACATAACTAGATTGAATTTCTATCTGTTAGTGCTAAAGCCCGTGCTCATCTAGGTGCAGAGGATAGAGTAGGGGTGCAGAGTCTGGTTTGAGATCATTGAACCCAGAAAGGAAGACTAACTGGATCCAGTTTGTCTTATAAAATTGTCTAGTGTGCCTACTGCTATTATCAGAGCATGGAGGTTATGGGGGTAACTAACTACTTTCTGGTTGGATTTGAGGCTTGTTCCACAGGAGGGAATTCATACCTGCTATTGTAAACTCACTCAAAAGCTCATAGTTTGGGAGACCATAGGCCCTGGGAGAAAATTACTACTAC
The DNA here is from genome assembly GCF_049852395.1 of Peromyscus maniculatus bairdii. NCBI lineage: Eukaryota > Metazoa > Chordata > Mammalia > Rodentia > Cricetidae > Peromyscus > Peromyscus maniculatus. The sequence continues at coordinate 44,782,409 of NC_134865.1, read as the reverse complement.
CATTGTCCTAAATGGACAGGCTGTCAAGCCACCTTCTAAATATTTATGTTTATACCCATGGATTAGTGTGGCTCTCAGCCTTGGCCAGAGAGGCTTCTTTCTGCAGTGGGCAGCAGAGTGCAGAGACTCACAGCTCACCAGAGTACTTAGAATAAATGACTACTGAACGCTCCGCTCAAAGTGGGACATCCCTATCAACCCCAAGAGGCTCAGTGGGCATTGAGGAAGTGGGGGCAGAAAGAATGTCAGAGCCGGAGGATGGGGAAGAGCGCTGTGAAATGCGGCCTTCTGGACATGGCTTGGCCACTGCACTCACGAGCCCGCTGTGGATAGAGTTGTCCACACCAGATCAAGCCACGAGATCAGGTCATATTCCATCAGGCAACACTAACTAGATCAGTAGCTTATGAAAGACAGACAGACAGACAGAGGAAAAATAGACAGACAGACAGACAGACAGATTAGATAGATAGATAGATAGATAGATAGATAGATAGATAGATAGATAGATAGATAGATAGATAGCCTGGCAGATAGATAGATGGATGGATGGATGGATGGATGGATGGATGGATGGATGGATGGATGGATGGATGGATGGGTAGACGGATAGACAGATAGATGGGTAGGTGAATAGATAGATGGATAGATAGGTAGCTAGATAGATAGAAAGACGGATAGATGGATGGATGAATGGATGGATGGATAGACAGATAGATAGATAGCATAAATGTGAAAAACAACTTCGTGATGCCTGGGGTGAGGTATTTGGGAGAAATGGGAGGGCAATTGAAGGAGGGTATGACCAAGATACTTTGAATACGTGAATGAAATCACCAAAGAATAAATAAAAGATTTAAAAACTGCATCTAGGCGTTTATGGCACAGAAATTTATAGTCCATAATTTAGTTCTTTTCTTTGTAAGAACTAGACAACAGTTTCTTTTACTTCTGTCCATTTCTCTTACCCTAACAGTCCAACTTTGAAGCATGCTTCAGTCGTTTTTGATGCTGTTACCGCATCAGGTGTAACAGGTGGCCCACCGACTCGCATCCGGCCATAGTTTAATCTGCCTTGGTAGAAGCATCACATTTGCACAGCGGGAGGGCCCACCCTGGCAGTCAGTGGAGCTGGCAGCTGAAATTCTGTCGCCAGAAGATAAAAAGTTTATCCCAGGTGCTAGAATTAGCAGACACACAGTCAGCACGAGAGTTGGTGTGCCACAGGAGAGGTTTATTGAGCTTATTCTTGAGGTTGCCAAAGTGGGAAAAACCACTTAATGTGACTTGCTTCGAATCGCTTTCTCTTTCTCTTTTCCAGGTGTCAATTTGTCTTTCTGTCTGTCTATCCTTTGTTAACACATTTAAACTCACTTTTCAAAGCCACAATTCTGGGAACCAGAAAGCCAAAGGTTCTCTTAAAGGAAAATAATTTTCCCTGTGCAGATGAACAGCATAGAGGAATACTCACCTCGGCTGGCTAGTTGCTATTTACGTGCCATTGACATTAAGGAAAATTATCCAAAATTCTATTTGTCACCTTGGACCCACTTTTTGAATAGTAAACACAAGCCATCCAGTAGAGGGCAGTACTGACTTGTTCATTAATGCTCCCAATAGTAAATGCAAATTTAGTAATGAAAGATTTTTCTTGATGTAAATTGTTCAGCAATCAACCAGATGGGGTGACTTCAAGTGCTGTAGCAATTCACATTTAATGCAATCAGGCTGTCATAATTTGCCAGGGACATAAATTGAATAATTGCTTTAGAACCTAGATCAGAAATCAGGGGCTCTTTTTTTTTTTCCTGCTTTCTCCTTCCCCCATTGACACTGTGGCCATCGGAAAACCTTTTTGTCTTCTCTGAGCCTCATTTTTTTTCCACTAGAAAATGATGTATTTGGTACAGATGAAGCCTAACTTCTCTTTTGTTTTAAAGAACACTTATTCTATGAAAGAGTATGCTAAATAAATTAATTTGTAAATAGCGACTTCCTAGAGACATTTAAGGTGGCCATTCCCAAACCTCACTGATCAGAATTGCTGAATTAGCTACTCCGAATCCCCTGCAGGGCTTTTCCTGAAACTAAATGCGGCAGAACGTGTGTCCTACAGGGGAACACACAGACAGACAGACAGACAGACAGACAGACAGACAGAGGAAAAAATGGACAGACAGACAGATAGATAGATAGATAGATAGATAGATAGATAGATAGATAGATAGATAGATAGATATCCCTGGCCTTCCTGGGGCCTCAACCTTTATCCAGCTAAGACACTATCCTAAGAAAGCCATGTGAGATGCACCTGATATCTATCAGCTTGCTTTCTGGTGTGGTAGACACTGCTAAGCCTCATGTCCGAACTGTTCCCCTTATTTCCACACAGCACTGTTTCTGTAAAGGCCTCCACAGTCGGTGTATCTGGTCCCTCACCACTGTGGATTTCACAACTGTAGATTCAATCAATCGTGGATGGAAAACACTCTTTAAAAATTGCGTTCTTGTTGGGCAGGTATCTTGGTCACCACCAGTCACCACGGCTTTAGTCCCTAAACAGTGCAGCATAACACTTATTTGCACAGCAGTGAGACTGTGCTTAGCATACATAAGACACAGGGCTGGATCACCAGACACATGCTGAACATGATCGTGCATACTTGTAATCTCGAACTTGAGAAGTAGAGGCAAGAAGACCGTAAGTTCAAGGCTAGCCTGGACTACATAATGTGGTTTGAGGTCAACTACGTATGTAATTGAGGCTATGGGAAAACCATATTTCAACAACAACAACAACAAAAAGGACAAAAGTAAAAAAGAACCTGGAAGAATTGAGAGAGAAGCCGTTCATCACGTGCAAAGAATCTTTAATAAATAATCAGCAGAGTCTTCATTTGTCAGAGGGACCAGGATGGTAGGGAGCGGTTCCCTTCGGTCACCAGGCTTGCTTTCCGTGGTTTTAGTCACCCATGGTCAACTGAGGTTAAAAAGGTTGAACAGAAAGTATGGCAAATAAGCCATTCATAGCTTGTGTTGTTTTTTTTTTTTTAATTTTTATTTTTTACATTTTGCAGTGGTGGGGATAAAACTCGGGGCCTTGTGCAACCTCGGTAATTCATCTGTGGCTGAGCCATATCCGTAGTGTGGCACCAAGGCATCCATTTCAAATTGTATGTCACTCTGAGCAGTGTGATAAAGTTCATACTGTGTAGCTCCATGGAGCCTGGAAAGTGGACTGTCCCTTTGTCTGGCTGTATATGCCACAATCCACTCGCCACTTAGCCCTGGTTATGAGATCAATTGTCACAGTACTTATGTTCAAGTCACCCATATTGCTGGGGACGGGGAGTGGGGGTGGGGTAGGGGTTGGTACATACATATGTTCTCAGCATTTAGGAAGCCTGAGGCAGAGGATTTCAAATTTATGACCAGGTTAGGCTACACAGCAAGACCCCATCTCAACCAAACCAAACCTAAGGGTGCGAGTGTAGTCTATTGCCAGAGCCCTTGTCTGGCATGTACAAGGCTTCAGGTCTGATCCCGAGCACCACAACAAGCCATCAATCGATCAGGTAAGCAAGTAAGTAAAAAATTCTATGCTAACAACGTGCAAGATTAGCAGCAGCACCAGAAATCAGGGTCCAAAGGGAAACTGTAACGTGTTTTCTTTAAGCGGAAAAAGCAGAAGTTTATCTTAGCCACGCTTGTGTTTCTATGACATGTAGAGTTCAGCATCGCCCACGACGTTCACTGGGGGTCTCGGGGTGATCCCCAATACACAAGTGGAGGCGCCTCTGTTTTCAATGTTGGAGACAGACATCGCTGTCAGCGTAGGTACACAGCTCTCACTTCACAGGGAATAGGAGAGTTTACTCTGGAGCCCAATACAAGTGACCATGACCCAGAAACACAGAATCAGATTGTCCCCAATACCATGTTTCAGTGTGGTAAGCTTTGCAAGTTTTTTTTAGCTGAGGATCGAACCCAGGGCCTTGCGCTTGCTAGGCAAGAGCTCTATCACTGAGCTAAATCCCCAATCCCATTTCACAAGTTTTTATGGTAACAAAGAACGTTATAAATCAGGCCGTTTCCCCCCCTCTTCTCTCTCTTTTTTTCTTTACATTGGTGGAAAACATCAGGCAGGCAGGCAGGTCACAGCAAAGCAGGGACATCTCTGTCATAGGTCCCAGCTGTTACCTGTGAGAGCTAGAGGCCTGTTTAGACATTTCAAAAAGGGCGTCACCTGGCAGTCACAGAATGTGTTAGGTCACTGAGCTGGGGAATGAATGGCCAGTATGGAGACTAAAGGTATTGAAAGATAATTCGGCTCCCAACCTGCAGCAATTACTGAAATTTTACTCAGCCAATCAACCGTATCGAATATTTAAACACTTAAATGATTATTTCGAAATAACCATGGCTTTGTTTCTGGGAACTTCACAGTTCTCTCTACTGGCCAAGCATAACATTTTGTGTATTCAGCTAGCAAATATTGTCTTATGTCCCATGGTGCTAGGAAGGCTCATTCCTAGACTCTGACGTAGATGAACAGGCAGGAAAGCACTCTTCCAGGGAGATAAATAGTCAAAAGAGCCTTTATGGAAGAAATCTCTGGATCATTTGAAACATATGATATCAATTTATTTTTCTCCTCTATTTGACGTAACATTTACAGGTGACCTATAATAACTAAAATTAAAATAACTAGGGATGCAGGATGGCCTTAAGAAGTGAAGGCCATAGATATGGGAAACACATTTTAATCAATCAAAAGTAGCATTTTTTTTTTTTTTTTTTTTTTTTTTGGTAAAGATTTACTAATTTCTTATGTATACAGTGTTCTGTCTGCATGTCTGCAGGCCAGAAGAGGGCACCAGATCTCATTACAGATGGTTGTGAGCCACCATGTGGGTGCTGGGAATTGAACTCAGGACCCCTCGTAGAGCAGTCAGTGCTCTTAACCTCTGAACCATCTCTCCAGCCCCAAAGTAGCATCTTTTTAACTAGGTGGACTGTATGTCCCCTGTGTCTAGAGTTATCTGTACTCCATGGAATATTGTTTGACGTTTGGGGCATTTGAAATTACTTATTATCTTTAATTCTAGTTCGGAAAAGTCAATGGACAGTCATAATATAGAAGAAATTAGATAATAATATAGCAATTTATTAAATTTTTTTTAACCAAATTGTTCTTTGCCATGTATCAAATGTTATCAGTGATGGGGATGGGAGTAGGAGGTGAGATTTGTGAGAACTACAATCCCCTGGCTTGGTGGGCACAACCAAGTCTAATTTCTCATTTTATAGAGAGAAGCAGGAAACAGGACCCCAACAGAAGTCACTTGTAAATATTATCCATTTACTTTGTATCGGTGAAATATGACTATTATTTCATTTAAAAATTCGAATTAACTGTAGTATAGGATACCTTAAATATTCAGTCAAGAAACACAGCGCTCAAGTTGTAATTCTCTGTGAATGTTACTGTCGTTTGGATGCTGCTAATTGGTCTTTTTGTTTGTTTTTTGTTTTTGTTTGTTTTTTTGAGACAGGGTTTCTCTGTGTAGCTTTGCTCCTTTCTTGGAATTCAATTTGGTAGCCCAGGCTGGCCTCGAACTCACAGAGATCCACCTGCCTCTGCCTCCCAAGTGCTGGGATTAAAGGCATGCACCATCACTGCCTGGCAATTGGTCTTTTTTTTTTACTTTTGGTTTTTCGAGCAGGGTTTCTCTGTGTAGTTTTGCGCCTTTCCTGGAACTCACTTGGTAGCCCAGGCTGGCCTCGAACTCACAGAGATCTGCCTGGCTCTGCCTCCCGAGTGCTGGGATTAAAGGCGTGTGCCACCACCGCCCGGCTTACAATTGGTCTTTTTTTTAGGCGGTGTTTTGGTGGTATAACTTGTTCAGGAGTTAACTCTAAATTTGGGTAGCTCTAACAAGAGTCAGGGGAATTAAAGTCATTTAAAGGTAGACAGAAGTCTGGATATGCTACATGACTTTTTATACCACAACTTGTAATATCTGAACATTTTTCATACCAATAAAAACATGGTGATCTAAGTGGTTGGACCAAATAATATTGCTTCCTTTCTCTTAGTAGGTGGAAATTTATTTGTTTTAGGATGTAGAAGTTTGAATTTAAGATGGATGCCTCCCCAGTGGAGTTCCTTTTAGAAGATTTAACATAAGTCATTATCAATTTAAAAACTGGATTTTTAAAAATCCAAATTATGTCTAGCAATGGGAGAATTATTTTACATGGTAGTGAAAATACTTTCATCTTTTTTAACATAAAGAACATAGTTAAGTAAGGTGGGAGAGCTGGTCAGCAAACTGTCATAGCAAGAACATGATAGCATCTTCCTCTATAGATTCTCTAAGACCAAAATTAGGGTTGTTTTTATCACTAGCAAGTATATCAAGCAAAATGTCAAGCATATTAGACAATTTAAAAAATATTAGCTGGGCGGTGGTGGCGCACGCTTGTAATCCCAGCACTTGGGAGCCAGAGGCAGGTGGATCTCTGTGAGTTCAAGGCCAGCCTGGTCTACAGAGCTAGTCCAGGACAGGCTCCAAAGCTACAGAGAAACCCTGTCTCGAACCCCCCCCCCCCCCCCGCAAAAAAAAAATCTAAGTACAAAATGATTTAAGAAATATAAAAGTAAGAGTTAGTAGAAATGTGGGCAGAGAGGTTTTGAGTTCAGTTATTTGGGGAACTTAAATAAATAAATATTATTATTATTATTATTATTATTATTATTATTATTATTATTGGTGGTGGTTTTTCTATACAGAGTTTCCCTGTATAGCCCTGGCTGTCCTGGAACTTGATTTGTAGAACAGGCTGGCCTTGAGCCAGAGATCCACCTGCCTCTGCCTTTCAAGAGCTGGGATTGGGTGTGAGCCATCACTGCCTTGCTGTGGATATCACTCTATATAAATAAAACACTGATGGCCAGTGACCAGACAGGAAGTATAGGTGGGACAAGGAGAGAGGAGAATTGGGGAAACAGGAAGAAGGGGGGAGAGACACTGTAGCCACCGCCAGGACAAGCAGCATGTAAAGATGCCGGTAAGCCACCAGCCACGTGGCAAGGTATAGATTTATAGAAATGGGTTAATTTAAGATAAAAGAACAGTTAGCAAGAAGCTTGCCACGGCCATACAGTTTATAAATAATATAAGCGTCTGAGTGATTATTTTATACGTGGATTGTGGGACTGCGGGTCTTGGTGGAACCTGGAGAGAAGCCCTCCAGCAACACTGCCTGCCTAAAATAATTGCTTTTTAAAAACACTTTATTGCATTTATTTATTTAGCATGTGAGGGAGAGTGCACATGCCATGGCACACACGTGGATATTAGAAGACAACTTGTAGGAGATGGTCTCCCCTTCGGCCACATGAGTACCAGGGATCTATCTGCTGGGGTCACCAGGCTTGCAAACAAGCCTGATGAGGAAGTAGTGGCTATCCTCTGAGTGGAGGCTTTTCCTCAACCATCAAACATATAAACTTAATGTTTGAACATAATCTAATCAGAAGGATAGATCATAAAATTCTGGTTTTCTTTTCTTTTCTCTTCTTTTCCTTTCCTTTCTTTTCTTCTCTTCTCTTCTCCTTTCCTCTCTTCTCTTTTCTTTTCTTCTCTTTTCTCATCTCTTTTCTTCTCTTCTCTTTTCTTTTCTTCTCTTCTCTTTTCTTCTCTTCTCTTCTTTCCCTTTCCCCTTTCCTCCCTCCCTTCCTTCCTCCCTTCCTTCCTTTCTCTTTTTTTCCTGAGATGGGGTTTCTCTGTGTAGCTTTGGTGCATTTCCTGGAACTCACTCTGCAGACCAGACTGACCTCAAACTCACAGAGATCCTTCTGCCTCTGCCTCCCGAGTGCTGGAATTAAAGGTGTGTGCCACCATCACCCAGCTAAAATTCTGGTTTAAGCCAGTTTTGTGATAAGATTACTCAGGGATCTTTTCTACCTTAGAATGTTGAATTTTAACATTACAAGGTTTATGACCTTTAATTATAGTCAATGTAGTTATAGCTATGATGTCATCTTTCTTTAAGCTTTAGCTTTTCATGTCCTTTTTATGATATACTTTGTCCCTTTTCTGTTTTCCTTTGGAATAATTCTTTACCTTAGGACACAGTTTTAAATCTTTTCATTACATTTATTTACTATGTGTGTATGTGAGCACATGTGTGCATGTGCGTTTGTGTGTGTGTGTGTATGTGTGTGTGTGTGTGTGTGTGTGTGTGTGTGTGTGTGTGTGTGTGTATGTGTGAACATACGTATATGTGACATGGTACATTCCTGGAGGTCTGTGGCAGTTTGGATAGATATGGCCCCCATAGACCCATGTGTTGGAATGCTTGGCCCATAGGAAGTGGCACTCTTAGGAGGTGTGGCCTTCTTGGAGTAGGTTAGGCATTGTTGGAGGAAGTTCGTCATTGTGGAGGTGGGCTTTGCAGTCGGCTATGCTCCAGCTGTGCCCAGTGTGGCACAGTTCATTTCCTGTGACCTATGGGTCATGAGGTAGAACTCTCAACTACCTCTCCAGCACCATGTCTGCCTGCGTGCCCCCATGCTTCCCACTCTGATGATAATGGACTAAACCTCTGAACCTGTAAGCCAGCCCCAATTAAAGGTCTTCCTTTATAAGAGTTGCCATGGCGGCAGTTCGTGTTCCTGGAGTTGTATCCATGCCAGTGGATGTCCACACGCTCCAGAAGAGAATTTGACATTGCTGCTGCCATTGTTGCTGTTATAGCAGTGGCAGCCACCGCTGCTACTGTTTCTGGGATTACCATTTCATAATTGTTTACTACAACAAGCACAATGGAGACCCTGGCAGCAAAAGTAGTTACCACAGTTAGTTAATCTTTCATTCTATTGGGCATGATAAATTTAATTCAATAGTTATATACATTTTGATTGGCTTTGAAAATTATAAATTTATAAACTCAAGTTCCATTTGCTTTTGGGATACCATCTTACAAGGACTCCAATTTGCAATAAGGCTTGTTAAGGAAGGGAATGGCTCAGTTGCCTTTAGCCTACTGGCTATGGGTGGGATAGGACCTCTGTTGGTCTTTTCTGTGTTGAACACACAGATTGCAAGCCCAGCACCACTTTGAGATCTTTGGTAGCAGTTGACTCTGCAGCTCACACACAATTGAGCCTGTATGATAATGAGTATTCAGAGACGGGTAATGCCTGGGGGAGCACTCACCAACCTAAGACAGAGCACCTGTGTGGCATGGGCAGGCGTCTCCATGACAAGTAGGGAGACCTGCTGATGTCCCATGCAACCTAAGTCAGAAGCTCATTTTTTAGTAAAAGGGGAACCTGTAGGGTCCTGGCCCCCATTTTGGGTAACTGTTGCCTTGTTTGTTGACCTTGACCTTGATATCCTCCCTATGCTAATTCCCTGTCAGTTTTCACCCTCCTGAATGCTTAAGGGAAGTTCCTTGTCTGTGTATCCTGCATATTGGGCGTTAACAGCTTAGATGCAAGATTGTAAAACATCAGTAGTGAATTTCTGCCCTCTGGGGTCCTTCTATTGTGCTATAAGCCTGTATTTAAGACTTCCTTCCTCCTTCAATAAACAGCATTCAGCATTAAATAAATAAATAAATAAATAAATAAATAAATAAATAAATAAATAAATAAATAAATAAGAAAAAAAAAAAAAGAGTTGCCATGGCAGATCTCTGTGAGTTCAAGGCCAGACTGATCTACAGAGCAAGTTCCAGGAAAAGCTCCAAAGCTACACAAAGAAATCCTGTCTCAAAAAACAAAACAAAACAAAAAAAGAGTTGCCATGGTCATGGTGTCTCTTCACAACAATAGAAATCCAAACTAAGACCAGGTCAGAAGTCATCTTGGTTCTCTCCTTCCAGCAGGAGGATTCTGGGGATCAGGGTTAGTGGCAAGCAGCTTTGCCTGAGCTGTCTTGCTGGCCCCACTTTAGGGTAAAATCTTATTTTACAAAATCCTTTCTCATCTGACAACAACCTTTTTCTTCTTTCTTCCTTTCCGCCTCCCTCCCTCCCTCCCTCCCTCCCTCCCTCCCTCCCTCCCTCCCTCCCCCCCCCCTCTCTCTCTTTCTTTTTTTTTCTTTTTTTTTTGTTTTTTTTTTCGAGACAGGGTTTCTCTGTGTAGCTTTGCGCCTTTCCTGGAGCTCACTTGGTAGCCCAGGCTGGCCTCGAACTCACAGAGATCCGCCTGGCTCTGCCTCCCGAGTGCTGGGATTAAAGGCATGCGCCACCATTGCCTGGCTCTTTCTTTCTTTCTTTCTTTTTTTTTTCAAGATAGGATTTCTCTGTGTAACTTTGGAGCCTGTTCTGGAACTCACTCTATAGACCAGACTGGGTTCAACTCACAGAGATCTGCCTGCCTCTGCCTCTCGAGTGCTAGGATTAAAGGTATGTGCCACCACCACCAGGCCATAACCTTCTCCAAAAATACATTTTATACCTATAATTTAGCACCTCCCTCTTTTTTTTTAACCTGGTTACTTTTTTATCTTTTTTTTTTTTTTTTTTTAAAGAAAAACATCTTTCTTTCTTTCTTTTTTCTTTCTTTCTCTTTTGAGACAAGGTTTCTCTGTGTAGCCCTGGCTGTCCTGAAACTTGCTCTGTAGAATAGGCTGTCCTTGAACTCAGAGGTGTACCTGCCTTTGCCTCCTGAGAGCTGGGATTAAAAGTGTGCACTACCACCACTTGGCAAATATTCTTTCTTAATAAAATATATTTCAAATGAAAATCCCAAGAAGCCAAATATGAAACAGAGAAAACATGTATGTAGATGTAACCAACCGTCTTATTAAATAAGAAACACAGAACCAATGTAAAAGAGAAAGCTAAGAGGTCAGAGCTCAGAGCTAAAATCTCACCCTTCCTCCTGCAGTGGTCCTAGCTCTCCGAAAGAGAGCTACTTCCTGTGTGTATGTCTTTTCACAGTCTTTTTGTTCTGCCTTCTCATTGGTTGTAAACCCAAACACGTGACTGCCTCGTCACTGTCTGTATGTACAGCCCCCCAGGTCTTAAAGGCATATGTCTCCAATGCTGGCTGTATCCCTGAACACACAGAGATCTATGGGATTAAAGGAGTGTGCCACCACTGCCACGCTCTTGCTATGGCTCTAATAGCTCTGACCTCCGGGCAACTTTATTTATTAACATACAATCAAAATCACATTTCAGTACAATTAGAATACCACCACATTATTGAATATTCAACAGTTATAAATGCAGGTAAAATCTCTCTTCTTAATAAACTTAATTTAATTATCTGTTAAAGATTTAAGCCTTGGTATAGTAGGCATTTAGAAAGTGTCTTTGGATTTAAAAAATACTTATTAATTTTATTTTATGTATGAGCATTTTGCCTACATGTATGTATGTGCATCACGTGTATGCTTGGTGCTCATATAGGTCAGGAAGAAGGCATGGGATCCTCTGGAACTGGAGTTATGGTTGTGAACCTCAGTGTGGGTCCTCTGCAAGAGCAACAAGTGCTCTTCACCACGGATCCCCGGAAACTGCCTGGTAAAGGAGGTCAGAGGTTGATGTGGTGCATCGTTACATATAGAGGCACAAGCTCTCAGTGAAGCCAGAGTTTGCCAGCTCGCCCCCGGGGCACCCCCACCTCTCTCTTCTGAGTTTCGGGATTACAGGCAGGCTGCCCACTTAGTATTTACACAGGCAGGAAGGAGGTCCAAACTCACTTCCTCACACTTGTGCGGCAACTGTTTCACCCACTGATCCGTCTCCCCTGCTCTAGCATTCTGTGTAATCTACTCTGTGACAAGATCTTCAGGTCAAAAGAATAGGATCTGAGTTCTACCTTGGGCCCCGTGTGGAGACAAGATGATATTCTAAAGTGCCCCAAAGATTATAAAATTACAAAGACATGCTGCGGCCCTGATAGAATGCCTTGCCCTTAAAACAGGATTTCTACAGGATTACAGATAATCCTGCTTGACTTTGCTAGGTTATCTGTTGAGACTGTGGGTCTCATATTGGGCAGGCACTGGTGATAAGAATTCCAACCACTTAGTCATTTCCGGGCCATACATCCTTTGTTACCCATGCCCCATGACTGTGTGGTCACATAATTGCGCGGTGTGATCCCGTGATCTATGAGTATGTGTGGAGTAGCCACATGGGCCTGTGTGCGAAGGCACAAGCTGGCCCTTAAAAAGACAGGCCCCCATGTTCCCCCTGTACCCTTTTACACACATATCCTTCCACAGGCCTGATCACATCCATCCTTTTCTCCTTGTCTTAATAAAACTTTGTTAGTGGATTCTGTCATGTTTCATGACTTTTCCTCGCCGGGTAAGAGCGCAGCTGAAAACCATCAGCTGGAGGGATTCACGTAGGAGGGAAGCTAAGCTACCTCATTTCCACTCCTCTAAAGGGTGGCAGCCATCTTTCTCTGGTATATGTCCTCCGTGGCTGTGTGTGCCGATAAACACCATCCCCTCTGCTGAAGGGTTGGGCTCCTGTCTCGTCTTCTGCCACTTGAAGCTGCCACAGACTTCTAACAGGCCCCTCCCTGGAGAACTGATCAAAATGGACCTACCAGTCACCTGGACGGGAAAACACCCTTCAAAAGGCTGAGACTCAAAGAACCATGATACATTTGAAGATGTGCTAACGACGGAGGAACATCTCTCTCCTTAAGGAGGAAAAACCCTGTTGTTTTTCTGTCAAACCCTAGGAAAACTGTCCACTTTGCTTCTGAGTCCATTTTTAAATCCTTTTACCTACTAAACCCCATGTTTCCTGTTACAGGCAGTGGAGGGTCATTGAAGCAATCGCCAACTGTGGCAGATGAGACCAGGCCTTCCAGAAGTAGTAAACGCTGTCTTCATCACACCAAGCAAAGCAGCAGGGAAGGGGAAGGTTCTTTATGCCCCCACTGTGGGTCCACAAACAAGAGAAGGGGAGATCTCAAGCAGCAAAGGCAAAATCTTGGAAGATCCAGAAGCTGCACCGAGCAGCTGATGGGCAATTACCCAACGCAGGCCACCTTACATTCTGCTTACATAACACGGGCCCAGGAGGAGCAGACACTTGATTGACGAGAGACTTCAATCAAGCTGCTCTTCCAGGAAAAGAGGAGAGAAGAAAGAGAACGCATCACAATCCTTTCTCCAAACACCCAAAGGCCAGTGTCAGTCATCATACCATGTGACCACTCCCGAGTGTTGCCCTGGACTGGAACTTAGTGGAAACTTAAACAAGCCAAGATCAGAATCACAGTAGACGCCTACAAAAAGGCGATCAGAACATAGCAACAAAGTAAACAAAAGCCTGGGTGTGGTTCCATCAGAACCTCAGAAGCTGAGATCTGTGGGCTTGGAAAACAGCTGCCGTGGATGGCAGCAGTCAGGAGGAGCACTGCACACTAGTGCATGGGAACCTCCGCCAGGGGTGCTGGGAAACTCCTGCAGCAGGGCCAAGGTCTGCTGATGGCCAGGCAGAGTCACCCCAAGACTCTGCGGACTGACCGATCTGGTCTAACGAGTGTGATCTGGAGCCAGACTGCAGGTCTCTCATTAACACTTTGCTCCCTAAGACATTTCAGGGAGAGGGAGAGATCCAGTGCACATCTGAGAAAGTAAGAAATATTGTCTGATCATATGTATGTGTGTGTGAATAAATATATATATATAAAATGTATATTACATATATACATTATATATATTCACAATAAAACCTTCCCATATTCACATATATGTATAAATACATATATACACATACAGACATATATACATATTCACATGTATGTATGTATGTATATTTGTGTAACTTTGGCTTTTATTCATTGGTACATGAATATTTTAATTCATTTTTATGTTGTTTAACTATAACTGTACCATTTATATTTGCATTTTCCTGATTTATTGGCTTGGTTTCTTACTCTGACAATGCACAAACTTTCCTTTTTATTCATACCTCATTTTCTTCTTGTCCCATTTTCCATCTCCCTTTTTAAAAATCTCTTTAAAATGTTTTTGAAAATTATTTTATTATTTTATGTGCATGGATTTTGCTTGTATGTATGTCTGTGCACCGTGTGTGCAATGTCCTTGGAAACCAAAGAAGATATCAGATCCCCTGGAACTGGAATTGCCATGTAGGTGCTGGGACTTGAACCCAGGTCTCTCTAGAAGAGTGGTTCTCAACCTTCCTAATGCTGTGACCCTTTAATACAGTTCCTCATGTTGTGGTGACCCCCAACCATAAAATTATTTTTGTTGCTACTTTGTAACTGTAATTTTGCTACTGTTATGAGTCATGATGTAAATATCTGTGATTTTTGATGGTCTTAGGAGACCCCTGTGAAAGGGTTGTTCATCCCCAAAGGGGTCGCAACCCACAGGTTGAGAAAATGTAGATCTAAATGACCATCCAATTTTTTAAAATTAATTTTTATTTTGTTTGCATTGGTGTTTTGCCTTTATGAATGTCTGTGTGAGGGTGTCAGATCTTGGAGTTACAGACAGTTGTGAGCTGCCATGTGGGTGCTGGGAATTGAACCCAGGTCCTCTGGAAGACCAGGTCCTCTGAAAGAACAGTCATTGCTCTTAACCACCGAGCCATCTCTCCAGCCTCCCATCCAGTGTTCTTAACTGCTAAGCTATCTCTCTGGCTCCCTCTTCTTACTTCTTAACTATAAGTTTCTATAGCACTATTAATCTTCAAACTCCATTTACTCTAATCTTATCCAAGCTGCCTCTATTTACCTTCCCCCTTGTTTTTCTCATACCAATCCCTCGTTTTATTCCGCTTATTTCTTTCCTTCCCCTTCTTCCTTTAGTGAAGAATATCTTAGTAGACACCAAACTATTCCTCCTTCCCGTATTCCTCCAAAGTTATCAGAGTTAAAGAGGTGATATTTTTAACTGACTTGTGGCTTCTGCAGCTAGTGTTCTACTATTGCATAGGTCGTAGAGATTGCTCACAGTGCCATTAGCATGTGGACTTGTAACAGAGCAGACTAATTACATACAGAAAATAAAAATGAATGCATATGCATGTATGCACGTGTGTATGTATGTACGTATGTGTTAAGGTCCTGGAGAAGTCCCGCAAAAGACCACCATCCACGTATGCAATCAACAAGAGTGTTTATTATTCCAGTATGCTGGGGCCTGCCATCCCACATAAAGGTGAGATGGTGAAGAGCCTGAGAGAGATGTGTGGGCTCCTCTTAAGCATAGCCAAGGGGAGGTCCTAAGACAGGTCATTTTAGATATGACTGGGTTAAGCAAGTAGCAATCAAAGCAGTTCTAATTGGCTGGTCAGGGTACAGTTTTCCATTTTGGGGCAGGCCTGGACAAGTCCCTGGCTTTGTCCTTGAGCTTCTGTGGAGGCTGGCTGGCCTAGCACATACTAACTGTGGGGGCTGACTCAGTAGCCCAGGCTTGGTGTGCCCTATCTCCCTTGTCCCTGTGGTCAGTGGCACCAGTGATTTTGTCCTTTGTTTGTGGCTCTCTCAGAAACTGCCTGTCCAGTCCCAGGAAACTGAAATTGAGGCCTGATCTCTGAGAGAAGACTGAGCAGCCTGTTGTGGCGTCTGCTCTGTCCCCTCAGTATGGATGTACATATGTATGTATGTATGCATATATGTATTCATTCTCCATCTGTCAGACATGCCTTACCATGAAAGACTAGTTTTTATTTCTGCTGGGTTTTTATATTAGGTGTGAGCAAAGCCCTGCAAACCTACTCTCTTCCCTTGTGTCTAATACGCAACAATCTCTTCCTTTCAGGTGGTTTTAATTCCCTCAGTTGTTTTCCCTTTGAATAATAATAATAATAATAAAAAACTCACTTCATCCCAGTCCCACAGCAATAAGCGAGTTTACAAAAGCAGAAAGCAAGTGGTTAATTACTTCACATCAGGAAAATCATTATTCTATTCTTATCTCACCTACAGGCTGCAAGGATCTCACAGAGGTTTGAAATTTTCAAAGGCTCAAGCCGGGCCTAGAGTCTCTCTCTTCCTGCTGCCTGCAGATCCCGATGTAGAACTCTCAGCTCCTTCTCCAGCACCATGTCTGCCTTGTGCCACCATGCTTCCTGCCGTGATGATAACGGACTAAACCTCTGAGACTGTAAGCCAGCCCCAATGAAAATTCTTTCCTTTATAGGAGTTGCTGAGGTCATGGTGTCTCTTCACAGCAATAGAACACTGACTAAGGTACCTGGCTTGGAGAAAGTTCAGAGTCCTGTGACATCTTGCTCTGGCCCTAAGCCCCACAGTAATCTTTCTATTTCTTTCTCTTTGCTCCTCAAGTTAGCTGCCTCAGCAGGGAGCCAGCAGCGGGTGGGCCTCCCTTCCTGGCCTAGGGGCAGCTCTCACTTTCTTTTTCACTTGGGAAGAAAATCTTAGCTCCTGCTGGAGGCTGCTTACTCACCCTCATTTCCCAAGACTCTGACAGCATCCATCAGGGACAGTTTGGAAGGGTGGGAAGGGATTTGTCGGCATCATTTTTGGGAATGACAAAAGAGGTTCTCAGCTATAAATAAGCTTCAGGAGGTGTCTAGCCCTTTTTAGAACATGATTGCGTAATGCAACTTTCCCAGGAACTCAGTGCTCACTGTCAATTCTGCAGCCACAAGAAACTTTCCACTCAGCATCCTAATGGGTCTGTGGCCTGCAGAGATGAGGGTGGGAAATGCTTAGGAGTGGAACATATGGGTTCTATTTTGGACATTTTGAAATGAGTATTAGAAACCAGTAGGTGTGCGAGTGTGGAACTCAAGGTGAGGATAGTGTCGGCATGTCCCCGCGGGACTCCTCAGAGTAGATCGCAGACAAAGAAGAGCTCACTAGGGCATATAACAGACAGAAGGGCAAGAGGTGAGGGTTGCATTAGTCCCAGCGCTCCCATATTCAAAGGTGAGGAAGAGGAGGAGGAGCCAGCAGTGAAGGCTGAAAAGGAGCCAGCTCCTGCAGAGTCAGGGCAAATGATCTGGAGGACAGGTGGGCTGACCCCTGACTAGGGAATGTGTAAAAGACGGACCTTTGGTACAGGAAGGAGTGTTTCCCACGGTCCAGGCAAAAGCCTGACCAACAGAGCCTGAAGAGCAAACGAAGGGGACCAAGTAGACAGTGCTTACAGAGAAGTTCTGAATTTTGCTTTGAGAGAAAGAGTGGAAACTGTAGCCCTAGCTAGAAGGAAAGTGTGTATCGTCTATTCCATCTTAAGGAGGAATTGATCCTTCTTTCTCCCAAATTCTCTTCTAGCTGCGGCTACAATGATGAAAATTCCATCCAAACCAGTTGAACTTGAACAAAGGTGAAGAACTCCCCCCCCCCACACCCCAAGAAAAGCCTTTATTATGTGGAGACATAAAGGAATAAGAAATGGTTTATTCTGGGACCAAATAAGAGCGAACGTGGCCTTGGAACATGGACTCAGGTTGTCCCAACTAACATGTTCCTATGTGGTAACAGTTTCATGAAATTTTTATGGCATCACAACAGAATCGTAAGTCAGAGCACTTTTCAAATACGCTAGTGGGAACTTTAGGGAGGTGAGTTACTGGAAGCAGGGGAATCTCTGCTGCAGCTCTCAGGTGCTGTCTATGATGGTCTTAGCTTTGGGGCTGGTGGAAGCTCGTGGTCTGTTACTATATTCCAAGAGGATTTAGCGGACCATCACTGGGATATTAGGTTGTTGTTGTTGTTGTTGTTGGTGGTGGTGGTGGTGGTGGTGTGTGTGTGTGTGTGTGTGTTGGAGTTCGAACCTAGGGTGCATGCATGATATCCCTTGGTGCACTCATGGAGGTCAGAAGACACTTTGGTGCAGCTGGTTCTTTTCGTCCACTTTCACATGGGTTCTGAAGATCAAGCCAGATCACCAGGTTTACGAAGTAGGTGCCTTTGCCACTGAGCCACTTTCCTGGCCCTCTTTTATTTTGTTTTAATATGGGCTCTCTATGTGTAATCCAGGCTGGCTTCAGCCTCTATTCTCCTGAGTGCTGGAATTTCAGATATGGGATACCTGGTCACATGTCCTTTTAAAAATGGCTGTGTCCAACTTTTTTTTTTTTTTTTTCGAGACAGGGTTTCTCTGTGCAGCTTTGCGCCTTTCCTGGAACTTGCTTTGTAGACCAGGCTGGTCTTGAACTCACAGAGATCCTCCTGCCTCTGCTTCCCCAGTGCTGTGATTAAAGGCGTGTGCCACCACCGCCCGGCTGTATCCAACTTTTGACATCATGACACAACATTGTCATCTACACAGTTCATGCTCAAGAACCGCGCAGTGGAGTTACAGAAAGACACAGAAAACCCTCGTGATGTCTTCAGTAACTTTGTGACTTTTGTGTTGGCCACGTTTGTAGAGCTTGCGCTCTGCCGGGTAATTAGGGGCTCCAGACTGTACAAACAGGAGTCATTCTTCCTAACTCGCCCACACTTCGCTCAGCCATTCCTTTCTTCCTCCTTGTAAACTGTGTTTATCTTTCATATTAGAACCTTCTCTCTGATACATGTGAGTAATTTTCCAACAGGCGAACACCTCCAGGTTAGAGTTCAGTTCCTGACAGAAAACGAAAGAGAAAGCTGAGTTAATCGATCAACAGGGAATTGGTGCTAGAATCATGGATACTCAAGTGAAGTTTTTGTTGGTTTGTGGGTCCCCTGAAATGACCACATCATTTCAGAGTTGCGATCCATTCTCAGCTGGCTTTTTTGTGTGCGAGAGGCTGCTGTTTAACAATTATGTTAGTAGTCCATATTCATCTTGTAAGCCAAAGGATTTCACCATGACCTTTTCATCCATGCAAATAATGAGCGTGTATCATATTCATCCACGTGAACAACTTAGGTAGTGTTTACCTTGCTGATGGTTTCAGAGTTTGGTCTGGCTTTGTTACTTTGAGTGCAGGTTAAGATTGAATTTCATAGCAGCCCTTTGTTCCCCAGGCTTCTAATGAACAGACCATGTTTGTGGTGCAGCTTGGGGAAGCCCTCAGAATTCAGACAGGAGAGTCAGGTCCTGTCAAGGCTATAATTCACATGGCTTGCTGGTTTGGGTCTCTTCCCTCGCTTCCTTAGTCTTCTTCCATTCTTAGGAGTGTTTTTCCTTTCTTATATTTTTGGTTGTCAGCCTAGCTTTTAACACCTGTCTCTCCAGCCCGCTTTTCCTTTCTTAACAAGTTATCTCTATTTATAATGGCATGCCCCTGGTGCAGTGCTTTGCTGTAGGACACAAGAGCCTGGGGTCAGATTCTCTGAACTCACAGCTGAGATTCTCTGGCCTTCCTTGCCACTTCTCTGGTATCTGTGGCTAACTTGAAAGGCATGCATGCCTTTTTTCCCATCTCCCTCCCCCTGGTGGATGCTGGGGTTTTCAGTTCACCTGTGCTGTTGTCTTTCTCTCAAACTCTAATATGATTGTTCTCGAGTCTCCTTCTGGGCTCAGTTTTAAATTCTTTTACTAATGAGGCTAGGACCCCACCCACCCAAGTAACCCGAGTTCCCTTGATAAGGCAGGGTCCTTGACTGAGAGCATCGCAGTAGCTCTCAGAGAAGACGGACCTAGTAAACACTAGTAACTCTTAGTCTACCATCCATTTGAATTGGGAAGTTCAAGGAGGCTTAGCTTGCAGGGGAAGAAGTCAGTTAGAGATGGGCTATGTTTTTGTTTGTTTGTTTGTTTGCTCTGTTGACACTGAGCTCTAAACATTACAAGTGCTTCTAATGAAACAGCAGTATTGTATTATCTTCTCAAGGACTTTTTTCCTTCCTTCCTTCCTTTCCTTCCTTCCTTCCTTCCTTCTTTCCTTTCTTTTTCTTTTTTTTTTTTTTTTTTTTTTTGAGACAGGATTTCTCTGTGTGTTCCCTGGCTGTCCTGGAACTCACTCTGTAGACCAGGCTGGCCTCGAATTTGGAGATCCGCCTGCCTCTTCCTCCTGAGTGCTGGGATGAAAGGTCTTCCCAAGGAGTCTTAAGCTGATGATCACAAGCAACCTTGAAAGCAGCGAGAGTGTGAACACTGTCAGCCTGGGTCTCATCAGAAGCAACCGTGAAGAGAGGTGGGATCAGGGATAGGAGTGTGGGTTGAAGAGCATCTCAGATAGACCTTTCTGGAGAAGGATGGTTACTGCCCAGATGAGTGGGCGGGTTTCCAGTGGGACCAGAAAGCGAGAAGGAAGGACCCTTAGTGACCAAGAGTAATACTCTTCAAAAACTACTTCAAAACAAAAGGGAAGCCAGTCAGCAAAATGGGATGCTTACTCAGCACTGGGGAGGGAAGCCCTGGCTGTTTTCCTCGTTTATTATTTTTTTTTGGCACGTTTGTTTATTTTTGACACAGGATATCACCTTGTAGCTCAGGCTGGCCCCCAACTCTCCACATTCCTCTTGCCTCAGCCTCCAAAGGGCTCGTATTGCAAGTGTGAGCCACCCTAGCCTATGCGCATGCTGTGGTAAACTTGTATTTAGTTTTTGTGGAGGAACAGCCTTTGACATCAGAACATATATGTTATTACAGGAATTAGATCTCTCCACATTGCCTTTTTCTGATGCCAAGGGCTGAATTTAGGACCCCTCCACAGCCAACTGTGCATTCCACCGGTGAGCTACACTGCCAGTCTCCCAGAAAGTAGAGAGACCACAAGTTTGAAAGGTTTTTCCTCATCAGGACTGAGAACGTCCCCCATTTGAATGTGACTTGTGCTTATCTTGCACTCTACATGTGTCCCCGTGAGACTTGCGGAGTGAAAATCCTCTTTCTTTTAGATGCTTGAAAATAAGGACACTGCTACGCTCAAGGCGTTTAGCCAAAAGCAGTGAAGTGTATCTAATCAAAATGAGTCAAGAAGAATATTTTATGACGGTGCTATGAGAGTAGGCAAGACCACAGTGTGCGTGACACTCTGTGTTCACAGTGCCGTTGGCGTGAGCGTGAGCCTGTGCCAGGGCGGCGGAAGACGGCTCAATAGATGCTGGTTAAGTTCGCGTGGTCCGAGTCCTGGCGTAAGGCGTCAGTCTTCTCTGCTGTGGAAAGGGTCCCGTCCCAGGGGAGAGACTGTTTGCTTTCACTTATGGGGTCCGGAATGATAGCCACCTTCGTTCTTCAGCTCCCCTGACTTCCAGAAGGAGCGGTGGCGCAAGAGAGGAGGAAGCTGTGGCCACTCTTTCGAACGGGCGGGGAAGAGAGTTACAAAAGGGATTCTCTCTCCTCATTGTGTAACTTTCCTGCTCAGAGGGGAACTGGTGTTGCGTGTTGATGTCGCTAGTGCTGGAATTTTGTCCTTTCAATGACTGAAATTTTACAGCTCAGTAGTTAAAATTCGATCAGAATGCGCTGGACGCGGTGGCACATACCTGCGATCCAGTACTCAGGAGACTGAG
The DNA here is from genome assembly GCF_049852395.1 of Peromyscus maniculatus bairdii. Lineage (NCBI taxonomy): Eukaryota > Metazoa > Chordata > Mammalia > Rodentia > Cricetidae > Peromyscus > Peromyscus maniculatus. The sequence continues at coordinate 44,761,027 of NC_134865.1, read as the reverse complement.
GCAAGGGGATCACAAGTTTGAGGCCAACCCCGGGCTACATAATGAGGGCCAGGTCAGCCTTGTTTGTTTATTTCAAAGCGACCAAGCCAGTTTAAGGACCGCTGCTTCAAGAGAGCCAGCCTGTTTTGCTCCGTCTGTGATGGGTGCCCAGGTCTCCGCAGGGGCCCCACCTTTGCTTCCTACCCCCACCCCCAGGCCACCACTGAGTCCAAGGCTGCTATTGTTTGTCCTTTCTCACTGGTGAACACAATAAACGAGGAGAGTTTTGTGTCACTGAAATAAGAGTAATAGATAAAAGTTGTCTAGGGACGGTTGAAATGGACTTGCTAATATATAACCGTGCTCAGTGGTAAAGAACTTGCCTAGAGTTTCTGAGGCCTAAGGTTTGAGCCTCAACACACACACACACACACACACACACACACACACACACACACACACACACGAGAGGGGAGCACACAGAGAAGTGGGGGACAGAACCTGATTCCAACCTGAATTATTGAATTATGCCTGTATTCAAGTGAAAAATAATTTCTGAAGTTGAAATTTCTCTAGCGCAAAAACTACCCTGTGGTTTTATAATAGCTTTGTCAAGGTCTTCCAGAGAAACAAAAATAACTTGACACAAACGGTGGGGTGGGGCTGAAGAATTAGCACACTGGGCTTTGGAGGACCTTAGTTTTGGACACACCAGCAGCTGGAATTACAGGAGAGAGGTTAGGTCACTGGAGTCCAAGGGCAGTCTGGAAGCAAGATCTCCTCTTCCTCCCCAGCCCTCAGCTGTCTTTTCTTCAAGCTTCAGCTGACTGAATGAACTGCCCACATTATGAGGGGTATGTAGCAGGATTCTTAAAGGTACTTATTAATAAAATCAAACCCGAGGCCAGTTATTGGGGTCAATGCTGGTAGATCAGAGAAGCAGAACAAGCCACAGCTATCTCACCTTGCCAATTCCTCAGCTGGTCCTGTTTCCTCAGACTGGAAGCCTCTGAGTCCTCATCCGGAATGAATCTCAGCTGAACTGTGCTGCTCGAAAGCCTGAAGCTTAACCAGCCACATGCCAGTCAAATGCTTAACCAGCCAAATGCCTCTAGTTTCTGGTCCTCACGCCTTATATATCTTTCTGCTTTCTACCACCACTCCCTGGGATTAAAGGCTGGCTTTCTGGGATTAAGGGTGTGTGTCACCATGCTTGGCTATTTCCAATGTGGCCTTGAACTCACAGAGATCCAGAGGGATTTCTATCTCTGGAATGCTAGGATTAAAGGTGTGAGTGCCACCATTTTCTAGCCTTTGTATTTAGTGGCTGTCTGTTCTCTGACCCCAGATAAATTTATTAGAGTACACAATATTTTGGGGAACACAATACCACCACAGGGGTAGGTCATGTGCTTTATTGGAAGTCCATTGATTTAAATGATAAATACATCTTTTTTTTTTTTTATTTTCTGGAGCTGAGGACCGAACCCAGGGCCTTGCACTTGCTAGGCAAGCGCTTTACCACTGAGCTAAATCCCCAATCCCGATGAATACATCTTTAAAATACCTTCACAGCAATATCTAGACTGACATTTGAACAAAAATTGGATACCCTGGCCTAGTCAAGTCAGAATATAAACTTAATTAATTTAAAAACCCAGATTGTTTGTTTTGTTTTGTTATAAGAGGGGCTCATGTGTCCCAGTATAACCAGCAAGAACCTTTCAGCAACATGCCTATGGACCACAGTTCGGAAGTCCAATTAGAGACGGGGACATAATGACCAAAAATCTTTGCCAGGTTTTGTGCGTAATGAAGAGGGCAATTTATCCAACTTTGAATGTTGAATGGTTAATATTGTATCATGTAACGCCTGAACATCCATACTCAAATTATCATGAGACTATCTCTGCTTGGGGAACAATATCATTAGCAGTGGGGACACCAAAGAAGGTCAGCTTTGTTCTTCAAAAAGTTTTGACCGATCGAATGAACTGCCCATGAGAAACAAAATCTTGATATAGCTCCTCAGTCCCTGTCTAATTTTAGAAAGTTCCTTTGTCCTTTTTCCCAGAATTTGCTCATTTACACCATGCCTGTAAAGCCAAAGTATTGATGTAGCCATAAGCCTCAGGAGGACACATGAGCTGTCGTCATTGAGCATCACTGTGTGTGCTTTCTCCTGCTAACATTTCAAAAGTTATGGGCACATTATGTTGTTGATTTATAATAGCTTGGCCCTGATTGCTAGAATTCCCAGCCACTCCCCCATGACCCAGCATGGGCTGGCAAGATGCTTAGTCATCCCAGGGCCTTGCATCCTACTTAATCTGTGCGCTGTGTGATCACGTAATCTATGCACATGCGTGGCGTCGCTACATAAGCCCATATGCGCATGTGTGGGGGAATCTATAAAAGTGGGTTCCACTCATCCCTCTGCTCTCTCTTCCTGCACGATCTTTCCATAGGCCTAAGCACCCCTTTCTGTTCCCTTCCCTTAATAAACTCTTATAGTGGGCTTTGTTGTGCCTCATAGCTTTTCTCCAATGGTAAACAGTGTCACTTAATGAATAACATTGCACCTCTTTTTTTTTTTTTTTTTTTTTTTTGGTTTTTTTGAGACAGGGTTTCTCTATGTAGCTTTGCGCCTTTCCTGGAACTCACTCGGTAGCCCAGGCTGGCCTCGAACTCACAGAGATCCGCCTGCCTCTGCCTCCCGAGTGCTGGGATTAAAGGCGTGCGCCACCACCGCCCGGCCAACATTGCACCTCTTAATAAGTAACACTGATATATTTTTGAATGACCAATCTTCTATGGTAAATATTCACACACACACCCCACACCCCCCCCAGTAAGACAAGTTATTTTTAAGGTTTTCCAGTCAGAGGGAAGAAGAGTTTCCCCAGAAATAGAATCAAGGAGAGAAAAATGTAAAAGGAACAGTTGGTTCATTGAGCATAAGGCCTGTTTTAGATCCTTAAGCATCTTAAATGAAATGGGTATATAATTTTTAACTCGTTTTCCTGGGTTATAAGGATCAGGTGTTTTACTCATTGCGAAAAGAGAAAATCCTTCCATGTCGTCTTCTCTCATCTCCAGGGCTCGGTACAGAGTCTCTTGGCCAGGAGATCTGTACTGTGACCTTAAAGGAGTTAATTCTCTTTCTCATATAGAGAGAAACTTCCTGGACAGCCTCAGAAAGAAACCCAGCAAAGCAGTGAAACAGTGTTTCCAGGCCATCAGAACTGTGCTTGATGGATAGGTTTTAGAAGCAGAGGGAAGTTGGAGCTGGAGATGGGGTGGTGTGGTGTGTGTGTGTGTGTGTGTGTGTGTGTGTGTGTGTGTGTGCCCGCGCACATGAAATCAGCACAGGAGGAGGAAAACCCTCAGTCTCGTCAGAGAGAGAGAGACACACACACTAGAAATACATATCTTCAGGTTCTAACTTTTCTTCTATTCTTGTGTTAGTTCTGCTGCTTTCTAAAAAAATCATTTTTATTTGTAATTTTAACTGTGTCATTTTTATCTATTACTGTTTTTATTTCTTTCCAAAGCTGAAAAGCATCACTAGGATTATTTTTGGTCCCCTCGCATCTAATTCTCCTGGAATTGCTCTTCCTAACCAGGACCGAATGCAGGGATCCAGAGATCCCTCTTCAGGGAAAGATGGCCGAAGCTCACTAATGAACTCCAGTACTTCAACCAACTGATGGCGTCTCTGCTTCAGTTCTTTTTCTCCAGGAATGTTGGTGCTCCTCCAGCCCTGCCTGCCCCGTCTTTTTGCCTCCAATGAACGCTCCTGCCTTATTATACTCATGGACACACTATTCCCAGGAGTTCCTCACCTTTAACTGCCCCCCTCCCTTTTCTTAAATCCTTATATTTCAGGTCCCTGTTCCTGGCATCACCTGTAAATGCCTGTGCTTACTTACCTGGCCAAGGCCACCGGATACAGCCTCCAGGAATTAAATCAGGTGGGTCGGAGGGCCACAGCACAACTGAGGCTGTGGCAATTTTATTGAGAGCAATCAGACTTTTTTAATACCCTTATCAGAGACAGAATATAACGGCACTTGCCAGGATCAATACCATGCCAGGACACGGTGAGGTACATACTAGGTACACAAGATTAATGTCTAAGACCAATTGTCCTGCCAAGTTCCCATGCCTCCTTGACTAATCCTTATCAAATAAGGGCACTTGCTGCTTGAATAAATAAATAAATAAATAAATAAATAAATAAATAAATAAACAAACAAATAAATAAATAAAGGAAAAGAGCATGACAGGTCCCCAGTATGGTGGAGGAGAAAGTTTACTATAGATACATGGGAGAGCATAGCCAGAGGCAGGGATATCTAGGAGAGTCCAGAGTGGACATGACCAAACTGAGCTGGGCCATGTGGCTCCAGAGAGGGGGAGGGAAAACAGAGGGGAAAGTGGGGGGTGGGATGGGTGGTGGGTGGGGGTAGAGGTGGAGGTGGGGAGGTGCAACAGCCAGGAGACCCAAGGGTACAAAGACAGCAGGTAACCAAAATGGTTGGATTATATAAAGAAGAGCAGTGTAGCTAGAGTTTTCCTACAGTCAGGACAAATCTCTGTCACCCGCCAGTCCCACAGCCGCTCAGACCCAACCAAGTAAACACAGAGACTTATATTGCTTACAAACTGTATGGCCATGGCAGGCTTCTTGCTAACTGTTCTTATAGCTTAAATTAACCCATTTCCATAAATCTATACCTTGCCACGTGGCTTGTGGCTTACCGGTGTCTTCACATGCGGCTTGTCATGGTGGCGGCTGGCAGTGTCTCTTACTCAGCCTTCCACTTCCCAGAATTCTCTTCTCTCCTTGTCCCACCTACTTCCTGCCTGGCCACTGGCCAATCAGTGTTTTATTTATTGACCAATCAGAGCAATTAAATATACAGACTATCCCACAGCAGAGCAGCCCAGTGGCCTGGGCTGGAGCGTTCAGGGTAGGGGTGGAGTATGCCAACCAGGGGGACCCTGTAACAGGTGGTGACTGAGGGAGGCTGGGAGATCCTGGCAGCCAGGTCTGCTTTGATATCTTTTTTTTTTTTTTTTTTTTTTTTTTTTTTTTTTTTTTTTTTTTTTTGGTTTTTCGAGACAGGGTTTCTCTGCGTAGCTTTGCGCCTTTCCTGGAGCTCACTTGGTAGCCCAGGCTGGCCTCGAACTCACAGAGATCCGCCTGCCTCTGCCTCCCGAGTGCTGGGATTAAAGGCGTGCGCCACCAACGCCCGGCTCTGCTTTGATATCTTAAATAGGTACCTCAGCCATTTGTTCCAGGGTTTGAAAACTAACACTGCTAAGGCTGATGAAGATGTGAGTTTGATCCTTGGGCCCCATAAAGTGGGAAAAGAGACTGACTCCCAAAACTGTTCTCTGAACTCCACACATGTGCAGCAACACACTTATGTCTAAATACATATATGTGCACACACACACACAAAATATATTTTAGTTAAAATTTTTATTATTTTTTGTGTATGTGAATTTTTTGTCTGTATGTATGTCTGTGCACCAGGTGAGTGCCTAATGCCCTTGGAGATCAAAAGGGGTATCCTCCAGGACATGAGTTGCAGACAGTGGTGGGTGCTGGGAATTGAACCCAGGTCCTCTTCGAGAGCAACAAGTACTGTTAACAGCTGAGCCAACTCTCCAGCTCCATTAAGTAAAAAACGTCTTAAAGATCTGCTTTGGCACTTTGACACTCAGCATGCACACAGATCTAATCCTAGGGGTGGAGAGGGAAGAGATCATACTTCCCTCCAATCCCTCCTCCCCACCAGAATCCGGCTTCTCCAGCTCATGTTAGGACACCAGTTCCACGTCAGTCCTTTCATTTTTACAGAAGGCGAAACGTTTGCATAAGGTTCATCAGGAGACTCCGTAGGGCGTTTTAAGGCATCTTACCATAAAAGTTATGTAAGAAAATAAAATTCATATGACTCAGGTCACATGCCAACTAGAGCAGTTCTCGACCAATTCTATTCCGAATGACAATCATGCTAAGCAATCCCACAAGGTCAGAGTTTAGCTGACATGCACCTTGAACTAGAGCAAAAGCAATTTCTGATTCCGACTAGTTTAAACACTTACTGCATAGCTCATTCTACAGCTGCAAAATGTAGACCTTTATCAACAGTCTCTGTCGTTGCAATGGGAGAAACAAGTGACAATTCATAAAAAGAACACCAACAATACAAAAGAAATACTAAATACAATTACTATGCATAGAGGCTGCACGGGCGTTTTCTTCTTCAATCCTCCCCACATGGGCACAGAGGCGCAGGTAACGATATCATTTACATAGGGTGGCAGAGGGCGCCAACCTGTGGGTTCAGTTCCTGGAACTCACCAACAATTGCCCTCCCGTCCAATTAATCTTATGTTCTGATTCGGCTAGGCCAGGGTATCCAATTTTTGGCCCAATATGAGCGTCATTAGGAATGTTTTTCTAAATATAAGCTGACCGTCCATGAGGACAACCCAGGTCAGTTGCTGGCTTAGCTGGGTGTAGTGTTTCGAAGTCTGCTTATCTCAGTTCGCGCAGATAAAAAGAAAGGGAGAAAAGCAGATTAGGAAAGGTGAGAGAGCGAGGCTTTGGCTCCGCGGTTGGGAGCTTGCCCAGCGTGCAGGAGAACTTGGGCTCAATTCCCAGCGTAGGGCGGGGGAGGTGGAGAGGCAGTGTTCAAAGTTAGAATGTTTGTTTCTCTCCACGTCGCCGCCAAGGCCTTGAAAAGTACGCCGTCCTAAAAAAACAAACAGCTATTAAAGACTTATTCATGCTCTCACAAATCTTGTTGACTGTTCTGCCAACAGCGGTGTAGCCAAGTAATTAAGTCTCCCGTGCTTTCTGTTTCTATTGAAACACTCCAGCGGTTCTACACGCAGCAGGGACGCGCAGAGTCCCAGCCCAGGGACGCGTGCGTGTTTCACCGACGCCGCGGTGCAGCCCGGGACACAGCCGGGGGAGCCCCACCTTCAGGGGCTGCTCTTTGGGCGGAGCCCCGGATTGTGATCTGTGGCGTAGAGGGCGGGCGCCGACTGTCTTCCGCTCCCCGCACAGCAGGAGCGGCCGGGACAGCGACGATGAGCTGGGAGCTGCTGCTCTGGCTGCTGGCACTTTGCGTGCTCATCTTGCCCCTGGTGCAGCTCCTGCGCTTCCTGCGGGCGGATGCCGACCTGACGTTGTTATGGGCCGAGTGGCAAGGGCGACGCCCGGGTGAGCATTGGCCCCGGGCTCCAAATGAGAGCCCCTGCTGGGAGTGGCGGGCGGGCGGGCGGGAAAAGAGTCCCGATCTCCACTGAAAGCGAGCAAGGGCAGAGGTCCCTCCCGTTAGGATGGAGCCTCTGTGACCAAGTTAAGCCTTGTCCCGGGGCTGGGGGCCCGGGAGGAAGCGGCAGTGTCTAAATAGGCAGTTCTCAGTGTGTCGCTTGTTTTGGTTCAAGGATGGTACTGATGTGTCGCTCAGACTAGGAGAGAAAACGTCCAACTCTGAGAGAGCGCTTGCAAGCCTCTGATGCCTGCAGGACACAGACTTCTTCAGTAGGATCCCAGGGATCCCGGGACACTGTCAGGGAGGACATTGTGGAGAGCAGAGTGTGTCCCTGGCTTTGTAAGAGGTCCAGTGTCTGTTTATCCCGAACATGTTTCTCCTGTGCTTTTAACTCTCCCCAGGCACTGAAAGAAAATTGGATCTGACTCACTTACCTAATTGCTACAAGTGTCAAAATAGAAAGCACCGAGCTGGCATTTTACCAGGGGGGAGATCATTCTGGGCACACTAAGGCACATTTCACCTGCTGTATTTTGCTCTGCGCCTTGCTCAGTATTTGACACTCGCTTAATACACGTTTCAAGGATGTGGCGTGTTGTGTCACGTGGGCAGTGTGCTTAGTACTTCACAAACAGCCCCTGACCTTTGGAACAATTCTTATAATGTGCTCATTATTCATTATTGTTTTTCAGTTAGAGTCACTGACAGAGAAACTAAAAGCCTGCCCGAGGTAGGCTTTTGATCCTTAAAGGACTATCTATGGTGACAAACAAGTACTAGGAGCATCTCAGGAAAGTGCTTTGAAGTAGCTGGCCACTCAGAAGATAGAGTGTATTCAAAGTCTGCAGGGCAGGAGTAGGTGCAAATTGGGTCTTGGAGACTAAAAGATAAAGAGAGGGAAGCATTTTATGTCCTTCCCGAACGAAGGCTGGCAGACATTCCTGCTGTTTTATTTCTGAGGCTGCATTTCTTTGACTCTAACAGGTACAGTACTGCTTGCAAATTCTCTGCTGCAGAACTGAAGAAGACATGGCTGTGACCTGTAGACTGTCTCTCATTTTTGAGGGCAGGAATCCCAAACACCCTACACTTCTATTAACTGTAATTCCCTCTTCCCTGATCATTGTTTAGACAGACGGGATGTGGGCCAATTCACTGCCGGGAGCTGCCTGTGGTTGTTGTTTGTGTTTGAGCCTCTGTGCTTTTATTTAATCTGAAGATTGACTTAAAATCAGTTTATAAATTATATAATTGTATGAAAATTACTAACACATTAAATTATGTCTGAAATGTAAAAGTGCATATTGAGCAGCTGGCAAAAGTTGTCTTTTCAAAGCAAGCAAGAGCTAAAAGCCACTGAAAGGGATACTGTTAGTTGACTTGTTTCTGAGACAGAGTCTGCCCTGACTCTGCCCCTCTTCTTCCTGTCTCTCTGCTTGGATTTCTCGCCTGGCTCTTATCCTGTCTTATCATAGGTCAAAGCAGTTTTGTTATTAACCAATGGTAGCAACATATATTCACAGTGTACAGAAAGACCATCCCACAGCACTTCCCCCTTTCTGTCTAATCAAAAAGGAAGGTTTTCATTTTAACATAGTAAAATTACATATAACAAAACAGTAGTCAAGCAAGATTTATAGTTACAATATCTAGTCTATTTGTATTTGGCAAATTTAAAGAAAATATTCTATCATCTATCCCATATTTGTGAGTCTAAAGTTTCATATTTAATTTGCCCTTTATCATAACAAAGGAAAACTATAATTATAACTATCTAGTCTTCAACTCCATCAAAGACCCCAGAAGGATATAATAGTAATATCTGAATAAACAGGAAGTACATTGTAGGCAACTTCTAAACTTCAAGAAATGACAGACATCTGACTGCCTGGACAGTCATCCAAAGTTCCTCTGTAACACTGAGGCATCTATCTTCAGCCTACAGGCCTAGAGTCTCTGGCAGACTTTTCAGTGAAGCAGGAAATTTGAAGGACTGTTTCATCTATTGGCAAGGTTCATCAGTTGCTTTACTCTGTGTCCTGCGGAATGTCTGGCAGTTTCTTCTGTAAAACAGGAACCTGAAGGACCATCTTACCTTGTTTTGGCAAAGTTCAGTGGTCATTTTCCTATGGGTCTTGCATGCCCAGTTTATATAATATATTGTCAAGCAGTCCAGGCAAAAGCAGTTTCTTGCCCAAATTGCTAGCCTTTTCCACTTTGAAAGCAAACTCCATAACAAGTTTCTTGGATGTCCATCATTCTCTTTGAAGTAATTGGTGCTGTCCAGAAAAATCTAAGTTTTAAAAACATTTTAAATGCCATAATCTGTAGGTCTTTGAAGTGTTTGAAGATTATCTATCTAATTGAAATATATCTCTGTATACCTAAAAAACTTACTAACATGACTATAAGTTTGATTATTATAGATGACTACTAATCTGTATTTCTTAATAATATATTACAATTTTAAATGAGTTGCATAAACATAATGTCTTAAAAAAAGAATAGAGATATACATACAGTATAACAAAATTGACCCTGAATTTGTATTAATAAACCAAAATCCATACCAATGTAAAGTATTTTGAAATTAACAGTTGTTTTTTAGATTAAAGTAGATTTAATAATCTACTTTTTTTTCATCATCTCTATATCATATCCCCCTTTAAATAAAAACAAACATTCATAAACAATATTTTGGAAATTTGGGTGTAGCTTTCTATGCTACTTCCTGCTGATTGGTGACACTGGCAATCTTATGGTGATCCTGAGCAAATTTAGAATTATGGTCAAGTCTTGATTGTCGTAGTCTGTGTGGCTACATCATCTCAGCCAGTTGTCTTGAAGCTGTTCTGGATATTGGATCATCTGGAGACCTCTCAGGGGTTCTTCCTTGATGGAACCATATTAACCTGGAAGGAATCCACAACTTCTCATCTGCTGTGGAAACAGAAGCAAAACCTCTTTTCCAAAGCAACATGTCTTTAAACCCTAATTTTGAAGTTAAGATAATATATATATATATATATATATATATATATATATATATATATATTATATATATATGTTGGTTTAACTTAGCAGCCCCTACAATCAAATGTCTCCCTGCAGTTAAAGACCCCAAAGACAACACAATAATATACATATCCAGACTCTCTGTGTATTTTTCATCTTTACGTGCCTTTTTTTTTTCTATTTCTTTTTAAAGGACTTTATCCTTTTCTTCTCTCTCCCAAGCCTATGTATATTTTTAAACACACTGTAACCGGTTTAGAGGTTTTTTTTTTTTCTATCTGAATCTATTTTATTGTGTATCTTTAATCCTTTTCTGACCAGGAGAGTTTTCAAATTGCTAAGCTGCGTGGCTAGGACCGAAGTGGCTGCTCAGCTTTTCAACATGGCACCGGTACCAATGAGCCTCGCTTACCTCCCCAATTCTGGGAAGCAATGTTAAGTAGCATGCCTGTGTTTTTAAGCTCAAGGCTGTGCTCCCAAGCCCCCAGGCAGCAGCTGAGAGAAGCCTCTTTGTATTGTGGCCTGTGAGAGACCTCAGGAGTCTGCCATGTTGCTGCTGAAGCCCGCCTGGCCAGGAGACACGTCTCTATACCTCAGCCTGTAATGAGACCTGAATTAGGAAGCTGTTCTTGGCTCTGTTTTAGAATCTTTTTTTTTTTTTTTTAACTCTCAGGTTTTATGTGGAAATTCTTGCCAAACATCCGGGCGCCAATTGTAGACAGATGAATCTCTCCCACTCTGCCTGTTCCCGAATAACCAGTCAGAGGCTTAATATTAATTACAAACTGTTTGGTCTATGGCTCAGGCTTATTGCTAGTTAGCTCTAACATCTTAAATTAACCCATTTCTATTAATCTATATTTTGCCATTACCAGTCTGCTGGCATCTTGCTCCTTGAGCAGCTGGATGGCATCTGTCCTGCCCCTGCCCCTCTTCTTCCTGTCTCTCTGCTTGAATTTCCAGCCTGGCTTACCATAGGTCAAAGCAGTTTCTTTATTAATCAGTGGTAGCAACATATATTCACAGTGTACAGAGAGACCATCCTACAGCAAAAAGCTTTGCTTACATAATTTGGTTATTTACAGGACAAGTTATATGTGTTCAAATGTCTAAGAAACTGTTGAGTTTTAAAATACTATCTCTGTTTAGGGCTTTGACTGTAGTTGGATGGTATAATACATATGTCTATTATGCTTTGACAATAGTTGGATGATATAGTACATATATCTATTATGCTCACAGCATGGGTTCAGTCCTCAGCACTAGGGAACTAAATTGACCATATCTGAATTTGTACACCATAGGGTAGCAGACAGTGGGGGTTCTGTTTCTGCCAGGGTTCTTAGTATTTATTCAATTGATATGTATTTATGGAGTCCTTTCTATGTTCTAGTCTCTGCAAAGTGTTAGGCCACTACTGTGAAGGAGGACAGGGTCTCAGCCTCAATGGATTTAACAGACCTCATCTGTGGTTTCACTTCAGAAATTAGAGTTATGAAACTACAAAGTGGGGGTAACTTACTCCCGAAAAGCTTAGTTTTCTGAAGAACTCAGACTCCGTGAAGTTCTCATGAGGGTTTTAATATGGAATTGTGTTACGCTCGTAGACAAGAATGAAATAAGGCAAGCCTGGATAGCCTTATTACCCCCTGTCACAGGACAAACTAGAGTCCCGAAGAGACCAGGCATGGGGCCTGGTGAGTGTAACAGGGCCCCAGACCTTAGCACACCTGACTCCATGATGGAAGGACCATTCAGGCTGTAAAACTCAGCATGTAGACAGCACCACCTGCCAAAACTAAAACAATGACCTAATGCATCAAAGCCCATAGTTCTGGGAAAGTCTCTAAAGGTACCCACCTTGCCTTTTGGCTTCTCTAGTTCTGCTTCTGGCTAACTGTTCTTGTTGAGTGAAGTATGTCAACCCAGGACACGGTTTTTGTCCTGAAAAGTTTTCCCTGAGAAAGGCTCAGGGCTACACTGGGATCCTGAACATCCTGTGTAGTTGCCGGCCAGCCAATAAAGACTTCCTTTTGGTTTAAACCCAGAGCAAGCAGTCTGCTCTGGTAGATACCCCACAACCGGGAGACCGGCCATTAAAGCTGCTTGCTGCATGAGCTTGATGAGCCGAGTTCCGTCCTGGAAGCCACAAAAAGCTGGAAGAAAAGAACTGCCTTCTCCAGTTGTCTCCTGACCGCCAACATGCACAGAAGGCATGCGTGCATAGGCCCTGTCATGTGCTCACCTGTCATGTGTGCATACGCTCTGTCATGCTCACATACGCCCTGTCATGTGCATGCCCACACAATAGTAATCATGATGATGAAATTTAAAAAAATTAAGTCCAGGAAGAGAACTAGGGCACGGTATTACACCACGGTGACCCTGGCACTTATGATGTGGAGGCAGGGGGATGAAGAAATATGTGTTTCAGGCAAACATAGCAAGATACTGTCTAAGCAAGGACAAAAACCCAAGGTGATTATGTCATCCTCTTGAGCACCCTAGGGTGTTTCAAAGGCCTCACCTGTGGTTTCACTTCAGAAATTAGAGTTATGAAACTACAAAGTGGGTGGGAACTTCAGAATCCTTTATCCAAATCTCCCATTTAATAGAGAAAGCAATGAGTTTCTAGTCACTAGCTTTGATTTTCTTTGTCAAATAAATGGGTAAATTGAGACTTAGAGTGAAACTGTGTGGTTATGAGTCTTAGAGTCTTAGCTACTAATAGATTCTGGTACAGTCACCCGGATTCCAAAATATACAGTGTACCGTATAGATGACTAATTAATAACATGGTTTGTGTTCACCATTTTTAAGGAAACTCTGGTAGAAGATGCTTTCTTAGAATTCTTCCATTCTATTTCTTTTTTTTTTTTTCCTCCTGGAGCTGAGGACCGAACCCAGGGCCTCGTGCTTGCTAGGCAAGCACTCCACCACTGAGCTAAATCCCCAACCCCACATTCTATTTCTTTACTTATTTATTTTGTTGTTTGTTTCTTTGAGACAAGGTCTCTGCCTATTAAGCTGGCTCCAACGACTATGTAGCCAAGTAAGTACGGCCTTGAAGTTCTTTCCTCTTGTCTCCACGTTCAAAGTTCTGGGAGAACAGACATACACCACCACGCCTGGTTTATGGAGGTGCTAGAGACTGCTCCCAGACTGTGTGTACTCGAGGCAAGCATCCCGACAGCTGGGTCGATCCCCCACACTTGAACTTTTATGCTGCACATATTAGCCCTTCATAGTTAGTAGCGGTATATTAAAAAGTTTACTTATTTCGTTCATGTTTTACTACTCTTTGGCATATGGATATCATTCACCATATTCTGGCTCCCCTGTAACCCTCCTCCTTCCTCCGCAGAATGGGAGCTGACTGACATGGTGGTGTGGGTGACTGGAGCGTCCAGTGGCATTGGCGAGGAGCTGGCTTTCCAGTTGTCTAAACTGGGCGTCTCTCTGGTGCTGTCAGCCAGAAGGGTGCAGGAGCTGGAGCGGGTGAAGAGACGGTGCCTGGGTGAGTCAATTCCCGACAACAGCCGTGCGCCCTAGAAGTGAGAATCCAAACTCAAGTGCAGCTTCGGGAAGGGAGGGGAGGTGGGACTGTCCTGTGCAGCCCGCGCCGCCTCCGGAGTGTCGCGTGCACAGTCCGGCCTCCTCTTCTGCTACCTCCTTACCTTCTTTTCTGCCACCCTTCCACTGTGCTTTTCTACCAACTTTTGATGTCGAGGGGCGCGTAAGCACCAACCAGTTCTTAAGTGCTGCTGGATTTTAATGATCGAACGACTTACATCTTTGCTTTAGGAGAAGAGGCTGTTATCCACAGTGTTCCTGTGTGCAACCAATGAAACGTAGTCAGGAATGATCCTTATTAGGTTTTGCTTTATGTCAGATAGTAAAGTCCTGGGCGGGAGTGTGTGTGTGTGTGTGTGTGTGTGTGTGTGTGTGTGTGTGTGTGTGTGTGTGTTAGGATGATGAATAAAAAGAAAGGAAAGAAGAAATATGGTTTAAAAATGAACCTGAGGTAATACCTCCCTCTATATACACACAACAGATGACACTGTTAATATTGTCATTGGCTTGAGTTTTAATGTAGTCATGTTCACTTTAATGGTAGCCTCAGGGAGTGTTTAGCATTTAGTACTTTAATATAGTCTTAAATATACGTGTGCCTCTGCATGCGTGTGTGTGTGTGTGTGTGTGTGTGTGTGTGTGTAATCTCTGCCTGTTACTCTTTCACTTTTTTCTTTTATTTTGCTGACTGCATTCGCCCAATGATAAGAGTTCTTTGCCCCAGTAAATAATGTCACAAGGTTCTTTTCATGACGTTGTTTTCAAAAGCCTCTTGTGTTTTAGTTCTGTGCATTTTTTTTTTTTTTTTTTTTTTTTTAGGTAACGGTCATTGGTCCTGTGCCTCTGTGACTTGTAAGGCCTGCCCTAGCAGAGAGGATAAACCACATCAGCAGTGCTGAGGTGGTTTGAGGACCACTGGCCCCTTTTCTCTGTGTGGTCACTGGTGCAAGCCTTTCCATTTTTTAAAAGTTTAAAAGTTTTATGGTGTTTTTTCATCTCTTTGCCCACGAGACTTCTGTTCCGCTCACGGTCTATGTACTTGCTACTTTTTTCTTACTGGCATTTATTACTTTAGATTCAAGTTAAAGTCCAGAATAATTCATTCCAACTGTTCCACTGGTGACCAGAAATAGAAAGGATCAATTATGTCCCTGACTTAGTTAGGGTTTCTATTGCTGTGATGAGACACCGTGATCACGGCAACTCTTATAAAGGGAAACATTTAATTGGGGTGGCTTACAGTTCAGAGGTTCAGTCCATTATCATCATAACAGGGAGCATGGTGGCGTGCAGGCAGATGAGGTGCTGGAGTAGTAGCTGAGAATCCTACCACTTGCAGGCAACAGGAAGTTGACTGAGACATTGAGCAGTATCCTGAGCATAGGAGACCTCAAAGCCTACCCCTACAGTGACACACTTCCTCCAACAAGGCCACACCCACTCCAACAAACCACACCTCCTAACAGCGCCACTCCCTGCGAGCTTATGGGGGCCAATTACATTCAAACCATCACAGTCTCAGAATGTTTTTAGGTAGGAATTGTATGAAGGACTGAGTACTTTTCCCTATATACCTCTTAGAATCCTTGGCCTAGGGAGAGAAGCTTCTACCTCCCATCACACTGCTGGCCTTCTCAGCTTCTTCTAGATTTATAGTATGGACTTAAAAGATTTAGTTTTAATTGCATGTATGTGTGTCCGTCTGTGCATGTGAGTGCAGGTGCTCTTGCAGGAGCCGGCTCTCCCTGGAGCTGTAATTATAGATGGTTGTGAGACGGGTGCTAGGAATTGAACTCAGGTGCTCTGCCAATGCAGTGCACGCTCTTAACCACGGAGCCATCTCTCCAGCCCTAAGCTGCTGTTTTAAATGTGGGTGCACGAGCTATTGAACTTGACGAGTCTATTGATAAAAGTAACTCTATACTTGTAAAAAAAAAAAAAAAAAACCCGTGGTATAATTTTTCTTTCTTTCTTTTTTTTTTTTTTTTTTGTGGGTGGAGTTACTGTTTCTTTTTGATGTGCAACCTATGCTGGCCTCAAGACCCAGTCTACCTGGCTCCATGCTCTGAGTGCATTGCAGTTGTGGACCACTGTGTGCAATCTACTAGTATAATATAATATATTTTGAGACAAGGTCCTACCACATAGCCTCTGCTCATCTGGAACTTGCTGTGTAGACCAGAATAAACTCAAGTTTCTGCAGTTTGCCTCTGCCTTCCAAGAGTGGGGACTCTAGCTGCGTCGTCACATCCAGTTCATTCTTTGCAAAGTCCCTCTGTGTGTAGTCAAGGGGAAGGAAGCACGCTGTACTGCTTCCGGTCAGCTAAACCGCTGGTCTGAGACGGCGGCATAACATCACTGGTCCGCTTTCCTGCTCAGTGAGGGGTGCTTTGAGTCACCTAGAATGAGTTCATTGCCACCTTCCTGTGGGATAGAGGTTAAACTGAACTGTTGAGTTCAGTGGAACTGGGGAGTGTCTTGCTTACTGTTCGTGTGTCTTTTTTCAGAGAACAGCAGTTTAAAAGAAAAAGAAATACTGGTGTTGCCCCTGGACCTGACCGACACAGGTTCCCACGAGGCAGCCACCAAAGCCGTTCTGCAGGAGTTTGGTAAAGTAAGTTGCATTTTATATCCATGAAGCATGGATGGCGTCGCTTATCTGTCTTTGAAAAAAAAAAAAAAGACAAACTAGCTGGGCGCACGCCTTTAATCCCAGCACTCAGGAGGCAGAGCCAGGCAGATCTCTGTGAGTTTGAGGCCAGCCTGCAGAGTGAGTTCCAGGAAAGGCGCAAAACTACACAGAGAAACCCTGTCTTGGAGGGAAAACAAACAAACAAACAAAAAACCAGCAACAGAGATTTCCAGCTGTGGATCCCCTTCAAAGGGAAGGAGACAGACAGAGCGCATGTGGTGAGGTCAGGCCTAGGCTTAGCTTCTCCTCCTCCTCCTCCTCCTCCTCCTCCTCCTCCTCCTCCTCCTCCTCCTCCTCCTCCTCCTTCTTCTCCTTCTTTTTCTTCTCCTCCTCCTCCTTCTAAGATTTATTAATTTATTATGTACACAGAAGAGGGTGCCAGATCTCATTACAGATGGCTGTGAGCCACCATATGTGTGCTGGGAATTGAACTCAGGACCTCTGGAAGAGCAGTTGGTGCTCTTAACCTCTGAGCCATCTCTCCAACCCCTAGGCTTAGCTCCTTAACCGTTGGCTGTTGGGCTTCAGCTCCTTAGCACTTCTCCCTTCCCAAGAACAAATTCTCTATGAAGAATGAGAGAAGTTAACATCTGCTGATGCTTTTCTTTTCCCCGCTACTTGTTACTTTACTTCGAATGGAGAGTCTATGGGTGAATTCTTGCTTTTTCTCCTTCCTTCCTTCCTTCCTTCCTTCCTTCCTTCCTTCCTTCCTTCCTTCCTTCCTTCCTTCCTTCCTTCTTTCCCCTCCTTCCCTTCCTCTCTCCACCCCCCTTGACACAGGCTTGATGTAGCTCTCTTCTGGAACTCACTCTGTAGACCAAGTTGGCCTTGAACTCAGAGATCTGCCTGCTTCTTCCTCTCAAGTGCTGAGATCAAAAGTCTGCGCCACCACACCTGGCTTTGCTTATTTTATTTTTTTAGCTTCCACTAGAACCACATCACTGTCCCTTTTACTATTCAAGTTAATAACACAATCATTTTCTTAGGCTATCTCTAAGTACCCATTTTCTGATTTTTTAGATTGACATTTTGGTCAACAACAGTGGAAGAAGCCAACGTTCCTTAGTTCTAGAAACCAACCTGGATGTCTTCAAGGAGCTGATCAATCTGAACTACTTAGGGACGGTGTCCTTGACCAAGTGTGTTCTGCCTCACATGGTAGAGAGGAAACAAGGGAAGATTGTTACTGTGAACAGCATTGCGGGAATTGCTTCTGTGCCCCTTTCCAGTGGGTACTGTGCCAGCAAGCATGCTCTTCGGGTAAGACAGCCCAGACTCTGTGCATGACCTCTGTGTGTGCATGACCTCTGTATGTGCATGACCTCTGTGTGTGCATGACCTCTGTGTGTGCATGACCTCTGTGTGTGCATGACCTCTGTGTGCATATGACCTCTGTGTACACATGACCTCTGTGTGTGTTTGGGCCATAAGACTTTCAGTGAATATGCTGATTAAACCTGGGCTGTAAACGTGAGACTGAAACAAGAGAGCTTGACATCTCCCCTTAGATAAAAGAACAACCCTTTAGTCACTCCTGCCTAGAACTCCGTAACAGCTTGGCACACACTGTACCAGACCCTGGGGATGTAAGGATGAGACACGGGTTCTTCCTTTAGGATAATCTGCTCAGGATTTCACATTTCCTCTGACTCAACCTGTGCCCTCATGGTAATGAGGCTCTACCACTGGTTCCTCCCGCACGCGTTTTAGGATGTGTTTTTGTTGTCCCGTGTCTGTGACTTCTTTTCATCCCCCTTTCCTTGGTCTTTATGTCACCTTGTGCATGCACGTTAGAGACAGGTCCTGCAGCCGGGTGGTCGGTCCTGGGCCGGTCTTACTTGGGGAGCATGTGACTCTACTTCTTATGGTCTCTTTGGAAGAAGACCATCTGATCAGGGCAGTGAATAGGCTTGATTTGTATTCTATATCTGATGAGGCATAAACAGCAGAACTGAATGAATTTTTAATTTCGGCTTACAAGTAAATGTGAAGAAATAGTGAATTCAGTATGACAATAAGGCATTACTAAACGTTATAGCTCATGTCTCAGAAGGAGAATTTTAATGGCACATTTTACCCCTGGCCGAATGAGAGACAGTGACGCAGGTCATCATGCTTTCATGGAAACGGAAGTCGTGGTTCGGCAGGACCCATCTCTGCCGTACAGAACAGGTAGCGTCAGGTGATGAAGGGCTGCATCTGGGAGGCTTTCCTCGGACTTAGTAAGGGGCTGTCAATCAACCTCCCCTAGAGACAGTCCCATCTCAGACGGGCAGATGCAGTGGAGTACAGACCCCGCCGGTTGGTTGTTGGCACTTGGTCTAAGACATGCAGGATGCTTTCAGTAGAGCACAGTTGGAGCTGTCTAGTCTGCCCACTGAGACTCTCTGTTTTGAATTCTGGGCAGAATTCTCCGACAAAAAGCAGGCAGGTAGAGCAGTAGCTCTGTACCCAAATGCTGAGACTAGGAGGCTTTTTTGTTTGTTTGTTTTGAGACTGTCTCTGGGCTGGAGAGATGGCTCAGCCATTAAAGGCTAGGCTCACAACCAAAAAAATATATAAGAGACTGTCTCTTGTAGCACAGGCTGATCTTGAGCTCTATACCCTCCCTGCCTTTATCACCCAAGAGCTGGGATCACGGGTACGCACCACCATGTCCCAGGAGGCCTTTTTTTAAAGAACACATTTCCTTCTCATATTCCCGGATGTTACAGTGAACTTTTTCTTTTTTCTTTTTTAATTTTCTTTTTTTAAAGAAAGTATTTTTATTTTGTGTCTATGCACCACATGCATGCAGTACCCAAGGAAACCAGAAGAGGGCACTGGATTCCCTGGAACTGCAGTTACGCATAGCTGTAAGTGTTGTGCCCAGGTCGCAAGACCCCCAAGCAAGACCACCACAGAGCCAATATCCATACAAGCACACAGAGGTTTTTAATAGCAAAACAAGCAAGCTTGATCCGCGTCCAATGTCCGACACAGCAGGTGGAGGAGAACGGCCCTGAGTACTCACTTTGAGGGGTTTATATAGGAAAGGTTTACATGCAGTTTGGGATTGGACAAGGGGGCTAGGGGTGAGGCAGTTCTTTGAAGTTACTGGCTGAACTATAAGCATGAGGTTACTGATGGCTAACAGGATTCAGGGGAATCTACAGAGACATAAATGTTTACTCCCTATGTCCTGCTTTTGTTGAACCCAGGAGATATACATTCAGATTTATTGTTCCAGTCCCACTCTCCTCTAAGGTCAACTTCTGGTCAGTTGAGCCCATTACTCCCCATATCTTGTTTTGCCAAGCCAAGGATACATAGATTTATTGTCCCAGCCTTAAGTTCGACTTCTGGTCACTTTTAAAACTGCTGGTCAGCAAATACCTTTGGGGAGGGGAGGGGGAAGTGTCTCTCAAGATGGCTACTGACTTTTCCCTTTCATAAGCTGCCACGTAGGTGCTTGGGGACCAGACCTACAAGAGCAACAAGTGTTCTTCACCACTGAGCTCTCTCTCCCTCTCTAACAGTGAACTTTTTTTTTTAAATTTTTCGAGACAGGGTTTCTCTGTGTAGCTTTGCACCTTTCCTGCAACTCACTTGGTAGCCCAGGATGGCCTTGAACTCACAGAGATCCGCCTGGCTCTGCCTCCGGAGTGCTGGGATTAATTAAAGGTGTGTGCCACCACCGCCTGGCTAACAGTGAATTTTTAATCACTGTGTGTACATGATATGATAGGAAAGGATTCAGTGTCGTGCTGGTTGCTTGGTTCCCTCTGTCTTGCTACGGAGGGAAAATATTAAATGTACAGGAGTTCTTCATTCCTTTACCAAGCATTTTGTTTTGGAGCCTCTCTGAGGTAGGCACTGTGTGAGTGTTGTATGATACCATTTCTGGGAAGACATGAATAACATCTGCTCCCCCCAGATAGGGATCCCATGACAGACCAAAGTACAGATACTATCAAAGTCCAGCTTGGTGAACCAATGAGTTGTATTGGAATGACTTTAGGATATGGGTGAGGGGTTACTTACAGGAGCAGAAATGACCAAAGACAGCTGCATCGTGAAGTCCACCCCGGCATGAGTGACAGCTCACAACAACTGGGACCCTGGTGCACACTGCACAGCCTGCAGGCAGCTCAGCAGGTTGAAGAGTTTCTTCTCCAGGGAGCTCAGTTGGTCTAAGCCTTTCCTAGACAGCTCGGCTTGCCTGACATTGACTCTCAACAGTCCCGACAGCTTATATATGCTTAGGGTGGGAGGGGCCTAGTGAATCTGCTCAGTTTCAGGGACTTCCTGAAGCTATTTTGAGTTGTTTGCTTTCTGAATTTAAGGAGCTTTGCTGCGGGATGGAATGCTTCGTTCCCTCCTTAGAACATTCTGTTTCACCTCCTTTCAAACATTCTACATCTGAAGAGGCTTCCCTCCAAAGTGGAAGGTTTTAACCCCACAGGAAACTCTTATGTAACAGCCAGTCTGTCAGCAGGAAACCCCTCCGCTTCTGTGCTTGTTAGGAGTCAGTACTTAAGAGCTGACAGATACTTAATGGTCTTCGATTGTGCAGGAATGGATCACAATCTTTCTTTTTAGGGTCCTAAGTACTGCTTTGTTTGTTTGTTTTGCCCCATCCCCCCACTCCCCACCCCCATCCCCCAACCCCTGCCCCTCAACCCCACCAGTCTCCTGGGGCACATGTTGGCCTCTCACTCCCTTATTTGCTGAGGATAGCTTTGAACATCTGATCCCCTTGCTCTCCCTTTCTACTGAGGGGTAACAAGTGCGAGCCACCATACCCAACATCTGGTCTTTTAACATAATGCAGGAACATTGCCTAATTAAGGAAAAGAAATAAGGGGAAGCAAATATCTGCTTATTTCTGTTGCATTGGAAATGGCCTGTATCTTCAAGTGCAGATTCATCTTGGTCCTTGGAAGGTCCTGCAGTAGGTGGTCACCTCATATCTATACTAGTCTTATATCAGTCATTGGCTAGACAATGACTAATTCTACACTGAAATTGAAGTAGATCCCCCCTTCCCACTGCCCTGCCCTTGGAACAGTGGGGGCTTCCTTCCAGAACCTGCATTAGGCACAAACCACACCCAAATACCTGTTTTCACAGAGAGATCTTTTATTAAGTGGGGAAAAAAAAGTTAAAGTGGCTGCGTTCTGACTCAGGCAGAAAAAGAGCAGCAAATGACCTACAGGTGTAATTTTTAAGAGGGAAAAAAGGGAGATCTGTGTTAGAATGGGCTAGGATGGAGGTGTGTGTTAGGATAGACTAGGATGGAGGTGTGTGTTAGGATAGACTAGGATGGAGGTGTGTGTTAGGATAGACTAGGATGGAGGTGTGTGTTAGGATAGACTAGCATGGAGGTCTGTGTTAGGATAGACTAGGATGGAGGTGTGTGTTAGGATAGACTAGCATGGAGGTGTGTGTTAGGATAGACTAGCATGGAGGTCTGTGTTAGGATAGACTAGCATGGAGGTGTGTGTTAGGATAGACTAGCATGGAGGTGTGTGTTAGGATAGACTAGGATGGAGGTCTGTGTTAGGATAGACTAGCATGGAGGTCTGTGTTAGGATAGACTAGGATGGAGGTCTGTGTTAGGAAAGACAGGATGGAGGTCTGTGTTAGGATAGACTAGGATGGAGGTCTGTGTTAGGAAAGACAGGATGGAGGTCTGTGTTAGGATAGACTAGCATGGAGGTGTGTGTTAGGATAGACTAGGATGGAGGTGTGTGTTAGGATAGACAGGATGGAGGTGTGTGTTAGGATAGACTAGGATGGAGGTGTGTGTGAGGATAGACTAGGATGGAGGTGTGTGTTAGGATAGACAGGATGGAGGTCTGTGTTAGGATAGACAGGATGGAGGTGTGTGTTAGGATAGACTAGGATGGAGGTCTGTGTGAGGATAGACTAGGATGTGGTGGTAAAAGATAAGGGATGAAGGATGGAAAGGGAGCCGGGCATTTGTCCCTGAGGGATGAAGGATCACCTCTGGATAGAGGGGAGACAGACATGGCCCATAGAAAATAGGCTGTTTATAAAGGTAAGGGGGACCCCCTGTATTAGGAGTGTTTAATTTTAATTGGGCATGTATTTGGATAACATATTATACTTGCTTTTTTCTTTACTTTATCCTTTCTCTTTTTTTTATGTTCTTGTTTTGTGGTTCTTAGGGCTTTTTCAATGCTCTCCAATGTGAGCTTATCAATTATCCAGGAATAACATTTTGCAACGTTTACCCTGGGCCTGTGCAGTCCGACATTGTGAAGAATGCCCTAACTGAAGAAGTAACTAAGGTAAAATTCTAGAAGGGAAATAATTGAGTCCTATACTAGTCACGTTTGCTTAATCTTATAAGTCAGGGGCCAATTCAGGGCTACTCGTGAACTGTTCACAGAAAGCGACAGCGTTAAGAAAAGTGTTTAAGGGTTTGGGAATTGAGCTCAGTGGTAGAGCGCTTGCCTAGCAAATGCAAGGCCCTGGGTTCGGTCCTCAGCTCCGGGGGGGGGGGGGGGGGGGCGGGGGGGGGCGGGGGGGCGGGGCTCGGGGGTAAAGAGAAAAAAAAAAGTGTTCAAGTTACTTGGTAGTATTTCAGTGTCTCATTTTAACAATGGCTAGTGACATTGCCAGAGCGTCCCTTATAAGTTCGCCATTATAGATCCACTACTCTTATTAAGAAAGTCCTTTTATCTTTTTCTATTTCTTCCCTATTATGCCACTTGTTAAATATAAGTTATTTTTATGTTGTGTGGTGCTAGGGATTGAAGCCAGGATCTTATCCATTCTAGATAATCATCTCTGGACTGTACAGCCTTAGCCCCTAATGGAAATCTTGGTAATTTGATACTTCTAAAAATGTGATAATAAAGTAGACATTGGTGCCCTATTCTGAGATAATTATAATTAAAGGTAAAGAGCCTTTAGCATCTGCAATCTTATCTGATGAATGCATGACTTGGGCTCTTTGAAATATCATAAATTATAAACGTCCAGTACCTCCTATGAAGACTCCCAGTTGACAGACAGGTCACAGCCTGAAAGAGTCTCACTGCTGGATGACCTCTGGGTCCTTCTTGGTAAACATTCTCATGGAACAGTTTGGAATCTTCAGTACTCACTTCTGTTTGACTTGCAGCCCATGAAAAATGGTATAGATCAGTCTTACAAGATGCCAACGAGCCGCTGTGTCCAGCTGATGCTGATCTCCATGGCCAACGATTTGAAGGAAGTCTGGATCTCTGATCACCCTGTCTTATTGGGGGCATACGTATGGCAGTATATGCCAACCTGGGCCTTATGGCTGACCTCCAAATTGGGGAAGAAAAGAATACAAAACTTTAAGGATGGTTTGGTAAGAGCAATTTATAGATTTCTTCGCAGTATGTATGAATCCTGTGAAAATCCTGTTTTCCAAGTTCTTAAAGATTTTTTTTTCTGACTCCGTACCAGTCTCATGATTAAAATACAGAGAATGTGAAACATATTCTGTACCCACACAGTATATTTGATGGCTTGCCACATGATTTCTAGTCTGGAAGAGTCAAATTTTTATAAGGTAAAAGTCAAAACGAAGGCTGCCAGTCTCTCTTCTTCACTCATGGTCAGGTTTCAAAAAGTCCCTCACTCTGTCTGTTTCATGTTTTACTTGCTTTATGACTATTTCTAAATAAGCTGAGCACTTCTTATTTCCAGGCACCATTTCTGGATGATGATTACATCCAGGGCAGTAGCCACACTTCATCTTAGATTATCATTTTTTGTCTGTCTTTGTGCCAATTCTTGGATGAGCAAATGCTTACCCTTCCCAAAGAAAAGCCACATTTAGGGGTAAACAAGTTGCTTTGTTTTATCTTGTAAACAGTGTATTAAAAGTTCATAAGTGATTTTAGAGTAACATCCAAATACTTCTTTTCTTTTTCCTTTCTTCCTTTTTTTCCTCCCTCCCTCCTTCTGTCCGTCCGTCCGTCCATCCATCCGTCCCTTCCTCCCTCCTTCCTTCCTTTCTCATTACATATTTCTGGCTACCCTTGACATCCCTACATAAACCAAAACTGGCCTCGAACTCACAGAGACCCGCCTGCCTCTGCCTCCCAAGTGCTGGGATTAAAGGCGTGCACCACCACAATCAGCCAGATATTTCAATTCTAGGCACTCTGACCTATTGTGCACACGGTTAGGCTATCTATCAGTAGGTATGATCCAGAGGAGTAACAACAAGAGTACTTATTATTTAAGTAATTCTTGCCACGTGGAGCAGATAAAAATACTAAGCCCTAGGGCAATATTTGCATGCAGATCAAGAGTTTGGGCTGTGATATTTTACTTCTAATTAAAGTGTTTGCCCAAGGATTGCAAAGATCACTCTTGGTGAATGATGATACAGTACATACAATTGATTACACAGAGGAGCTTGGTTGTCAAACATAAGAAGAAGGTCTAGTTCATGTTACGTCATTCTTTTACAGGACCCAGACTTGTCTTATATACTCGGGAAGACGAAGAAGGATTGAAACAGCCCCTTGGGATGTCTGAGCCACTTGTTGAGAATGACAGACCGCATAAGTACAGTAAGCGTCACACAGAAGGAGGGTCAGTGACTGCTTTCTGGGTTAATTTTTTTTATACAAATATCTATTCACTATGTAATGAATAATAAATATACCTTGCCCTGTATCTTGCAAATGTGTATGAACATGCGTTACCTGCTTGAATAAAGTAATAGTCACAGTACTTTAGCACGCAGACTTAGAATCCTGGTTAGCAAACCTCACCCAGCAGTTAGAGCTGTTTTGGTCAACCTTGTCTTAATTCACTTGTGCTTCTAAATGAAATACCACTGACTGGCTCCCCGCAGACCATGCTAATTCGCCTTTCACAGTTCTGGGGGCAGGGAAGTCCACGATCAAGACATCAGCAGCA
Source organism: Peromyscus maniculatus bairdii (assembly GCF_049852395.1). Lineage (NCBI taxonomy): Eukaryota > Metazoa > Chordata > Mammalia > Rodentia > Cricetidae > Peromyscus > Peromyscus maniculatus. The sequence continues at coordinate 44,735,548 of NC_134865.1, read as the reverse complement.
CCGGAGTCCTGTGATTCTGGCTCCAAGGTGGTGGTATGCTGCTGTGTCCTCCAGAGGGAAGTGCTGTGTCCTGACCTGGCGGAAGATTTGGAAGGGCAGGGCAACTCCCTTCATCAGGCTCATTGCTTTGCTTGTCTCTTTTTCGTTTTCCGAACTGAGGGCTGAATCTCGGGCCTTTACACATGCAAGGCATATGCTCTGCCACTGAGCTGGACCTTTAGCCCATTTAAAAAAAAATCTTGTGTATCTGATATATGTGTGAGTACAGGTATGCGCATACCACCAGGTGCATGTGGCGGTCAGAAGATAACCTGAGTATCAGCCTCCAACCTTCCACCTTGTTTCAGATGGGGCTTCCTGTTTCCTGCTGCATACAGTAGCTGAGCTGGCCTGAGAACTTCCGGGAGTTCTTTCTCCAGCTCTCATCTCACCATCAGCGCACTGAGACAACACATTCATTGATGAGGCTGGTTTTAGATGAGCGCTATAGATCTAAGCTCATGCTCTCGTGCCTCTGTGACAACTTCTCAGGTTCTCGTGAGTCCCAGGTTCTCGTGAGTCTCAGGTTCTGGTGCCTCTGTGACAGTGTCTCAGGTTCTCTTGCCTCCATGGCAAGCCATTTCCCCAGTCCTATTTCTCATTCATTTTTCACTTTTGTCTTGAGACAGAGTGTCACTAATTTGTTAGAACTGGCCTTGACCTTGACCTGTATCATAGTCAACAGTCAAGCTTGCATTCTTCCTGCCATAGCTTATCATGGGGCTAGGATTAGAAGCCAGCGCCACCAGGCCTTATCACTCAGCCCTTTTTATAAAAGCACCCAATCCCACTCATGACTCAGTCTGCTCTGACAGGCCATATCTTTTGCTCTACCCTTGCACTGGGATTTTTCAACATCAATTTCGAAGAGAACAAACGTGATTCAAAACACAGCAATGAGTTATTGCACACAAAGTGGGCTGCTAGGCAGTACGTGGAGGTAAAGAATTATTTGGAACAATCCTTCATCCAAAAGCTTCCAGTGTCTTAAGGAGAGTGGGGAGGGACAAATGACTAGCTGGCAGCAGCCAGTAGGATGCATAGCGGCCTGGGATATGCATCATTATTAAACATCTGTGATATACCATTTGGCACACTGGACCACTTCCCTCACTCCACATAGCAGCCACTAAAGTAGGTGATGTTTTCTAACTTTTATATCCTCAAGAGATGCTTAAGGCAACGGCGTGTAACTTCTTCAAGATCCCAAAGCTATTTAGGCACAAGTAAACACCCCAGGAAGAACCCACTGGCAACTCCTCATTGGGATTACCATCAATTTTATTTTAGCATTCAGCACCGAACAGTCCAAAGTAAACACAGGCTAGGATCGAAAGGCAACGGAAAGCCACGGCTGTTTACCAGCACTTTGCCGTTCAGCTGGGATCGAATAGCACACATACCACAACTGTAGAATAGTTGTTAAGGCATGTGGGAGGCCACTCCAGGGCTATCCTTGGGAAAGGGAGAAGGTGACACACGGATATACTCCACAAAGTACAGTCGGTAGAAACGCTGGAATAAACACACACACAGAGTTCATCCCAGAAGCATAAAGCAGTACGGTTTGCCAGAACATGAGTAGACCACAGGCTCATCTCGTGAGAGAGCATGCAGTAGCAGAACCCTCGTATTCCTACTGCAGCTGTGTTATTAGTTGCTTAGGATGGGATGGCAATGGGGTGTGCCATGTGTACACAAGTAAGAAATGAGAGGGGACTGTTGTATGACCAGTGATAAAAATGGGAGTCATGATTTATTGCGCACACTGCATCTTAGGTAAAAAATGAGAACACTACCATGTAGTTGTTTTCTCCTTCCTTCCTTCCTTCCTTCCTTCCTTCCTTCCTTCCTTCCTTCCTTCCTTCCTTCCTTCCTTCCTTCCTTTCTTTCTTTCTTTCTTTCTTTCTTTCTTTCTTTCTTTCTTTCTTTCTTTCTTTCTTTCCTCTTTGGGGGCTCACCACCCAGCTCCCAAATAAATACACAGAGATGTATCCTTACTTATGAATGCCCACCCTTAGATTGGCTTGTTTCTAGCCAGCTTTTCTCACTTAAATTATCCCATTTCTCTTTAACTACATTTTGCCTCTGGGCTTTTTGCCTTTCTTTATTCTATATATCTTTGTTTTCTTCTTAGTCTGTGATTGGCTGTGTGGCTCAGTGGCCGGCCCCAGGCTGGCATCTTCCTTCATTCTCCTTTTCCCACTCCTCTTCTTCTTCTCCTCCTCCTCCTCCTTCTTCTATTTATTCCCTCTGCTTGCCAGCCCTGCCTATCCTTTCTCTTGCCTAGCTACTGGTCGTTCCGGTCTTTATTAGACCATGAGGTGTTTTAGACAGACAAAGTAACACAGCTTCACAAATGCAACCTAAAAGAAGGCAACACACCTTTGCATCATTAAACAAATATTCCACAGCATTAACAAATGTAACACGTCTTAAACTAATACTCCATAATAGTAGCATGCAAGAAATAATAGCACATATGTCATATGTTAGGAAAATTCGTCATGGTAGGGGAATAATTGAAGTTGTGGTGTGATTGTCTCAATGATCTTGAAGGAAGGGCATAGAGACAGATAAAGAGTAGTTACTTCATCTTATTTCCAGGTTAGCATTCCTCACTGAAGGAAGTCAGGGCAGGAACTGAAGCAGAGACCACGAAGAAATATTGCTTACTGGCCCATCCTCTGGCTTATGCCCAGTTAGCTTTCTTACACATCTCAGGGATGGTGCTGCCCACAGTATCCTGAACCCTTCCATGTCGATCATTAATCAAGACAGTCTTTTACAGACATGGCCACAGGCTAATTTCATGGAGGCAGTTCTTCAGTTAAGAGTCCCTCTTCCCAGAGTTGTATGTAGGTTGATGATCGGTTCTATAAAGTGGAAAAAAACAAACCCAAACCAAACAAAAACCAAAACTAAGATAGACCAAAAACAAACAACACAGCAACAAAAACAAAACAAACAAAAACCTAACCAGGACAGGAGGATTATTTTGTCCACAGTGCTTGGCTGGTATTGTGCCAGATGTATTTGCAGTGTGTGAAGCAGATGCTGGGCAGGCATTCTTTGCCTCCAGAGAACAGACCAAGGAGGAGAGGCTTGAAAAGAAAAACACCGTGGTCAGTTTGCAGCACTCTTTCTAGGAATGTGCATACAGATCAACTCGAAGAGTTTGTGCAGTTTCCCACGGCTTATGATTTGCAAACCCGAGTGCTTGGCATGCTTCTCCCTTCTCCCTGCCAGGTGTGCATGCTGTACAGGGTCAACACGTTTATGGATCATTATCATTTAAAAAACAATTTCCCTTGCACAGCTGAGGGCCAACCCCAGGGTCTAGCTCATGCCAGCAAGTGCTTCAGTCAGGACTGTGTCTCCCAGCCGCCCAAAGCGCCAACAATTATCTTTCATGGCCCTTTGAAATGGAGGGAAGGACTCACTGGGCCATCCGTGAAAGTGAGGCATAATTGTTGCTATGCAACGGGACAAATTGGGCAAACGGGCACCGTGTGAGACTCACAAGTTGCCACTTTGAGGATTGGTTTGCATAACCAGTTAGTGATTTGAGACCGCAGTTTACTTCTACCCCTGTCCTGAGGAACAGTGAATACACTACACTGAACATACATAAAGTGTCCACTTGGGGAGATCTGACCTATACATACATTTGCTGGCCTGGAAAGATGGCTCAGTAGTTAAAAGTACTGGTTGTTCTTCCACAGAACCTGGTTCAGATCCCAACACCCCCATAGCAGCTCACCACAGTCTGTGACTCCAGTTCCAGGGGATCCAATGCCCTCTTCTGGCTTCTGTGAGTTCACGTGGTGCGCTTACCTGCAGGCAAAACACCCAAGCACATAAAATAAAAAACAATCTTTAAAGGCCACCAGCAAGGCTATAACTACATCAAGAGGGCTAACTTATCCACCAGCCTGTAAAGTTCAACCTGTAAAGTTCTGCTGTGTCCTTGTGAATGGCTTCCAGTTGGAGGTTCCGTTGTGTGTGTGTGGGGGGCAGGTAGACACTGAAACCTATTGTTATTTGGGTAAGAAATTTATTAAAAGCGTTATTCACTCTATAAACAGCACAATGTCAAAGGCTCTTTGAAAAAAAAAAAGCCAATGGGGCACAGTCTTTTCTTATACATTTAAGAGGAAGGGGGAATATATATATATTCATCACATGGCTGATGGGCAGTCCATAGTACATGCTTGGTGGTCAGATTATCTGCGATTCTCGTCTGGTGGGGGGTTGAGGGTGCATAAAAGCGGGCGGGTGCTGAGTGGGAGTAGGGTTTGTTGGCCTGCAGCCCATATCAGCTAGGAAGGTGAGGAGAGTAGGAGTCCAGAGGGGAAAAAATTAATGGAATTGCTTTCCAATTGCTATGCCCAGATCGTGACCCCCCAGAGAGACCAGAAGAGCATACTGGGACGCAAGAGCAAGGCTTTATTGGGGAGCAATACAAGCCTAGGCAGGGACCCAGGCAAGCGCATCCAACGTCGACATGGCTATCCCCCTCCTGCTGTAAAGCCTCCACTCCACGGCTCCCTGATGAGCAGGGGCCTGGCCCTGAACCTACCTGTGGTGCTCACAGGCCACCTGGCCCACTCAGCAATGCCCCGGGTCCCTTCAGTAGCCCCTGGGCTGTGCAGCTGCGGCCTGCCAGACTCATTGCAGTGCATCCCCACCCTATTCCTGCGCTCTGGTCAGAGAGCCAGGAAGCAACGGGGGAGTTCTGTTCATCTGTCACAGTTCCATCAAAGGGACTTCCATCCCTTCTGCTGGCCCTGCGGCCCAGGAGTTGCAATGCATACACAAGCTCAGGCATAAAACAGCATGAAAACGCCTATATGTGGCCACACTTTTTACACACTTGTACATTTATATAGGTAGGACATTCCAACAGAAAGGTAAACAAAACTTTTTACAACATAAGACAACAAAACAGCTCTCCTAGCACCTGCAGACAAAAACCAAAAAGATGACAGCCTCATGCTGGTCCGTGGGAGCACCCCATGTCGTCTATAATACAGGTATGGGGTTCTACTACAGATGTGGGGTTCTCTGTCCCCGCTAAACCCACTAATGGGGTCTGAAACATCTTTCAGTCCCTTGTGATCACTGTCTGCAATGCATTAGCAAATGAATGATGAGCAGAAATACAACAAATCACACTGATGAACAAGACAGGCAGAAAGGAAGAACAAGGGCCCTTAAAAAAGTTCCGAGGCTGACAGATGGTCCAAGAAGACAGGTGTATGGAGAGGGAGCCTCGATTATGCCAAAGACCGTACAGATGGGACCTTATGGATGGGACCTTACAGATGGGATAGGGACAAGTCAACAGAGTCTCCCGATCCCCAGAGTTCTCGGATACACAGAAGGGACCTCATGGGTCCCTGGCAAAGTGGCCTTAACAGATCCCCGGGGTGCAACAGAGGGTCTCTGGCCTTTCATGTTAAGATACACAGAGCCAAGGACTATATGGATGGAACCATGAAACTCTAAAAAGAGTTCCCAGTCCCCTTCATGGGTTTCACAAAACATGAAGTGTCCTCTGATGAGGGGACTGTGGGAATCCTGCGTCTTTACGAGGGGTCTGGATGTCTCCCAACTCCTCCAGGGTCACCTTACAGGTGCGTCCGCCAAGGTGAGATCTTATCAGATTCAACTGCCAGCTTCGGATAAGAAAATTAAAGTAAAAAGGAACACAAAGACAAAAAAAATTGAGCACTGTTACCAATCGGTGCAGACAGACCTCCAGAACCCTTAGGGGTCCTGGTGGGGGTCTCTAGGGATCCTGGATGAGCCCCCAAATGCTGTGCCCAGATCGTGACCCCCAGAGAGACCACCAAAGATGAGCATACCGGAATGCAAAAGCAAGGCTTTATTGGGGAGCAATACAAGCCTAGGCAGGGACTTTGTCCAACACATCCAACACTGTGGAGGCTGGAGGAGGTGCCCGCCCCTCTGCAAGCTCAGTTTTTAAAGGCAAAACCCACAAGGTTACATCAGTTAGGAGTGCTAGTACAGGTACAATTCTGATTGGCTTGTTTCTGGGGACGTTCCAGAAACTTTATCTTTATCTTACTGCTAGATAGGTGGCTGTTTGTCAGCATTTCGTTTTGGCTGCATTGGGACATTTTATGGTTAAACAATCACCATGGAGACCAGGATTGGGACATGCCAATGGTCACACAGTCACCATCACATGATTAACTTGTTATTCTGTACTTTGTACTTCCAGGTTCCTGCAACTTGGGTCAACTGTGGGAACTCAAAACCTAAACCTAAAATAGAGATTCTTAAAACTGGAGGCCTTATTTTAAAAATGGAGGAGCTTTGATCTCACATTTCCCCCTTCTCATGTGCCTAATGGAACCCAATCATGGGTTTGGGGCAGTTAGCTCATAAGTATCCTTTTCTAATAATGACCATGTATAGTTGGCCATCTTGCCTCTATGCCAGGGGGTTTCATTTTGACCCAGTATTTCAGCCTTTTCTGAACAGGGAACATGGGATGACATATTCTCTTCTGGAACTGCTTTGAGCTTTGTCAGGGCCCCCAAAAGGCTGGAAGGCTGGTCAAAGGCTGGGCGATGGGATATTCGTCAGAAGCATGTGGCTCTCTGACCCTGTAGAGACAGGGAACAATCACATTGGCTGGGCTGGTCCACGTCAGCTTTTAGCAAGTCCAGAGCTCACAGTCGTCTGGAGCAGTGGAGTCAGCAACTGAAACTTGGAGGTGTCTGCCAGCCAAGTAGAAATCTGTTGAGACAAACTTGATCTAGGAACAGAATTTATGAACTTATTTGGAACACTTAGGCCCACATCCTTAGTAATTGGGAAGATCAGGAATCCCAAGACCAGGAGAGAGGAAAAATACCATCCTTAGGAATAAGCTGTACTTATCTGGGGTCCTTCTGACCTCTGTGAAGTGGACCCAAGTTTTATGACTCTTTTAATCCTCTGAGACCTACACAAACTATCTTATAAAATGACATAAAAATTTTAGATACATTAGTATTACCAATCTGTACTGAAATCCATATCATAGACAAAGCAGGTAATGAGTATCTGTAAAACAGCAGGAGTGGACTCATACCTTTGAGCCCCAACAAGAACTACAGATTACAATAAGCTGTGTCCCCTCTTATATTTTGTAATCCCTTGCCCAGCAGATGGAACCAATTGTGTGCTTTGCAATTGTATAGATTTGCTTGTGTTGTGTACCCAGAGTTCACCAAAGACCACCAAGAGACCGAATCCAATGCAAAAACAAAGCGTCTTTGTATTGTTATGAGTTAACTCAGGATTCTCCATCTGTTTGACGCAGCAGCAGAGCAGGAGAGACCCTGAGTAGCAATGTGGGTTTTTAAAGCAAAGGGAGCTTGGGTCTACAGACTACATAGGAACAGACTCAGGATTGGTTGTGGTTACAGTTACCATTTTTGGGCGGGTCTGGACAAGTCTCAAGGTTTGTCCTTGAGCTGCCATGGAGGCTGACTGGCCTAGCACGTACTGACTGTGGGGGCTGATTCAGGAGCCCAGGCTCTGTCCTTGAGCTGCCATGGAGGCTGACTGGCTTAGCACATACTGACTATGGGGGCTGGCTCAGTGGTCCGGGCTCTGTCCTTGACTCATGCACGTAGTTCTAAGTTGGTGAGAGATCAAAGATGATAAATAATTGGCTGAACCTTGAGCAGTCAGGGTACGTGTAGAAAGGGAGCTACTGCAAGGACTATGTCTTTTGCTCATGGCCCTCCCAGAAACTGCTTGCTCAAGTCTCAGGAAACTGAAATGGAGGCCTGATCTCTGAGAGAAGACTGAGCAGCCTGTTATGGCATCTGCTTGGTCCTTTCACTTGCAACTTATGTAAAATTAATGAGCTAGGGGTTATAGGCCTGGAGATTTTTCTTTCTTTCTCTTTTTGGTGTGACAGAGTCTTGCTCTATACCCTAGGCCAGCCTTGAACTTGTGACAGTCCTTCTGCTTGAGATCTCTGAGCACTGGGATTACAAGCATACACTGTCCTGTCTAGCTTTAGAAGTTCCTATTTTCAGAAGATTTAAAACTATTGGTTCAGTTTCTTAAATGACAGCAAGGCATTCAGATTGTCTATTTCATTTCAGTTGAATGTTAATCATTTGAAAGAATGAATAAACAACAACAAAAAATACTTCAGTATCCATTTACCAATATTAAATTGGTAAACACAATTTTCTTCCTTGGCAATTTTTTCAACTAAATGAGAGTTAAGCTTATTTCACTTTAAAGGAAAAGTAGTAAGCCAGGCGGCGGCGGCGGCGGCGGCAGCGCACGCCTTTAATCCCAGCACTCAGGGGGCAGAACCAGGCAGATCTCTATGAGTTCAAGGCTGGCCTGGACTACAGAGCGAGATCCAGGAGAGGCACCAAACAGAAACCCTGTCTCAAAAAACAAAACAAAACAACAACAACAACAAAAGGGAAAGCAGTGATTTGAATGAGATGTCTCCTATGAGTCTCACGCTGGTAGGAGAGGACTGGGAGGTGTGGTCTTTCTGGAGGAGGTATGTCAGTAGGGGTCAACTTTGAGGTTTGAGAAGTCTCTAGCTATTCCCCGTATGTTCTTTGCTTCCTGTTTGTGATTGGAAATGTAAGCTCTTAGGGGCTGCTCTGACGCCTGCTGCCTGCATTCCACCATCATGGATTATCATCCCTCTGTGTTTTAGTTTGGGTTTTATGTCTCTGAAGAGACACCGTGACCACGGCAACTCTTATAAAGGAAAATATTGAATTGGATCTGGCTTACAGTCCAGAGGTTTTAGTCTATTATCATTGGCAGGTAGCATGGTGGCGTGCAGGCAGACATGGTGCTGGAGAGGTAGCTGAGAGTCCTACGTTTTGATCAGCAGGCAGCAGAAAGAGGGACACTGGGCCTGGCTTGAGCATCTGAAATTTCAAAAGTCCCCATAGTCTATCACAGTCTCAGCAATGTTTAAAAGTTCAAATCTCTTCTGAGATTCATGCAGTCTTTTAACTGCAATCCCCTGTAAAAATCAAAATCAAAAAGCAGATCACATACTTCCAACATATAGCAGCACAGGATATACATTACCATTGCAAAATGTAGGGAAGGGAGCATAGTGAGGAAATACTGGACCAAAGCAAGACTGAAAACCAGCTGGGCAAACCCCAAACTCCGCATCTCCATGTCTGATGTCAAAATGCTCTTTAGATCTCCAACTCCGTTCAGCTTTGCTGACTGCAACACACTTCTTTCTCTTGGGCTAGTTCCACTTCCTGTGAGCAGCTCTCCTCGTCAGGTATCCCATGACTCTGGCATCTCTAACGTCTTGGGATCCCCAAAGCAATCCAGGCTTCAGCTTCACAGTTTCATGCAATGGCCTCTCTAGGCCTCCATTCAGGGACAGCCCTGACACATGCCTGACCTCATCCTTAGTCTCAGGGGCAAATTCCACAGCCTCATTCTTCTATCCTTAACTCCAGAACCATGTGGATGAAGCTGCCATGTTCTGCTGCTTACTGGGGCTGAAACATGGCCCCCTTGTTCAATTACATCTTCACCAGCTTTCTGTCCTTGACTCCCTAAGCTTGGCTGTCCTGGCCTTGAACTCAGATCCACCAGCCTCTGCCTTTTCAGTGCTGGCGTTAAAGGTGGACACCACCATGGCCAGCCCTAAACTTCCCTTTAGTTCGTTTTCACAAGTTGGAAGCTTAGCTGGGTGGGGTCTTGCTCTAAGGTCACCACTCCCTTTATTCCACTTAGCATCAGGCTTTTCTTTAACCTGTTTACACTTCCTGGGGCTCCCTTTCTCTTCAAATGGTCCACTTTGTATTTTTCCTTGCTCAGCTTGCTCCTTTTCATTATAGCTCTGCATGAGCCTGGCCACTAGTAACCACATGACACAGTCCACGCTAGGCTGTTTTGAAATCTCTGCAAACATAATTAACCTAAAACTCTACAATTTGGCCTTAGGAAGGTTTTTTTTTTTTTTTTTTTTTTTTTTTTTTTTTTTTTTTTTTTGACAAGGCCAGAAGGCAGCCACATTCTTCACCAAAATATCGCAAGAATGATCTCTAAGCCACATACTAAAATTCTTCTCCTCTGAAATATTTTGTGTGTGTGGGGGGGGCACAGTTCAAATCACCTTCAGTAACACTGTCTTCCATGCTCTTACTAGAATGGTCCATCAGGCCCTGCCTAAAGTGTCCCATAGCTTCTCCAGTCCAAAGTCCCAAAGTGTTCTCCAGACAAAAGCATGATCAGGCCTGTCACAGCAGTACCCCAGTCCTTGGTACCAACTTTCATCTAAGTTAGGGTTTTTATTGCTGTGAAGGGACACCATGATCTCGGAAACTCTTATAAAGGAAAACATTTAATCAGGGCTGGCTTACAGTTCAGAAGTTTTGTCCATTATTGTCACAGAAGGAAACATGGTGGCCTGCAGGCAGACATGGTGCTGGAGAGGTAGCTGAGACCTGGATCCACCAGCAGCAGGAAGAGAGTGACACTGGGCCTGGCCTGAGCATTTGAAACCTCAAAGCCCACCCCTAGTGATACATGCCCTCCAACAAGGCCACACCTACTTCAACAAGGCCACACCTCCTAATGGGGGCCATGTTCATTGAAACTGCCACACCTGTAAACCCAAAATAAATGCTTATATACGTTGCTTTGGTCTTGATGTTTTATCATAATAATCAAAAAGTAACTGATAAAGAAGGACCTGCAAAATTGGTGTTTATGGGGGAGAGACGGCTCAGTGGTTAAGAACACTGACTGCTCTTCCAGAGGACCCAGGTTCAATTCCCAGCACCCACATGGCAGCTCACAACTGGTCTGTAACTCGAAGATCTCACACTCTCACACAGACATCCCAGCAGACAAAACACCAATGCACATAAAATAAAAGTAAATAAATTATTTTTTTAAAAAAGAGGAAATAAAAAATTAATGTTTGTTCTGTGTCATACTAAAAAGAGATCTCACTGACAGCAGTGGCTGGCACAGGAGGTAATCAAGAGACACAAGGAACTCTGTAGGACAAAATGGTCCATTAGATGGACTGAGAAAGAAGAAGCTTCAAGTTTCGTCATAGTAATTGCAGTCCCCCCTATACCTGGCTTCAGACAGGTTGCAGCCAGTGGTGGAGCCTAATCAAACCAGTTGGTGGATTTTTCATCAGAACTGTCAGCTCACCAATAATGACACGGAGACTTATTATTGATTATGGAATCTTGACCGGTAGCTTAGGCTTGTTTCTAACTAGCTCTTATAACTTAAATTAACCCGTATCTTTTAATCTACATTCTTTTACGTCTCTCTGTCACCCTTACTTTGTAATGCCCATGCTGTTGGCTCTGAGTCCTGGTATCTCTACCTTTCTTTTTCCCAGCATCCTCTGTGCCTGAAAATACTGCCTAGCTATTGGACACTTAGCTCTTATTAAAGCAATCACAGTGACATATCTTACACATAGTCAGTGTAAAGGAATATTCCAGAATAGGTGGACACCTCTACATCATGATTTTGTCAGCACTGCAATTGATTGTGGTAAAATAATGAACACATCAGGCTTTGTAACACCATGACTAAAGTTCTTATCTAGAGTAAATAATACAGAAATAGGTCTTAGATCTCCCAAACATCAGTGCTGAGAATTCTCCCCACCTCACTCCACCTCTTCATTGCTGAGGATTTTAAATGTTAACTTTATTATTGTTTCTACATTTTATTTATCTTGATGTGGGTTGGGGAAGGAATGTGCCAGCATGTCTATGTAGAGGAGTCTGTTTCTTTTTCCATCATGTGGGTCCCAGGGATCAAACTCAGATTGTCAGGCTTAGTGGCAAGTATCCTTGCCCCCAGAACCACCTTACCCCCCTGAGTCTACCTTTAAAACAGGACAGGAACTACAGCTGTAACACGAAGATAAATTATTCAGATTGTTTGTCTTAGGGTTTCGATTGTGTGAAGAGACACCATGACCACGGCAACTCTTTTTTTTTTTTAAAGATTTATTTATTTATTATGTATACAGCATATATGACTGCAGGTCAGAAGAGGGCACCAGATCTCATTACAGATGGTTGTGAGCCACCATGTGGTTGCTGGGAATTGAACTCAGGACCTCTGGGAGAGCAGTCAGTGCTCTTAACCTCTGAGCCATCTCTCCAGCCCCAACGGCAACTCTTATAAGGAAAGTATTTAGTTGGGGTGGCTCATTTACAGTTTCAGAGGTTCAGTCCATTATCACCATGGTGGGGAGTTTGGTGGTGGACAGGCTGATGTGGTGCTGGAGAAGTGGCTGACAGTCCTACATCTTGCAGGCAACAGGAAGTTGCTGCGGGCCGCAGGAAGATATCATAAGAACTCAGCTGGTTATGGCAAAGTCACTACCCAGAGGGATCAGGGAATTCCTCCAGAGGAAGCCAAATCCCAAGGAGTTTTGGTGTTATTTGACTTATTTTATATCAGCTGCCTTCTCTTATGAAAATCATGTGTGCCTTCATAGTTTTCCCAAAGAAGGGCTAACAGTGTGGACTGATCACTCTCTGGACATACACATTCCAGGTGTTTGGAGAACTGACTCAGGAAAGGCTTTCTCTGGAATCAGATATCTCCCTTGGCCACTTTCAAGGACTAGCAGTAATAACACTCCACATGCAAGTCTCCTGATTTAAGATAAATTCCACAAGGAGACACTGCCTAAGTCAGGTGGGCATTAAGTAATAGCTTTACACAATTTAGCTTAGATCCTCCTTTCTTACATCCTTACTAACTTTATAGACCTTTAACTCCTTACCTAACCACTTCTAGGAATATTTAGCTAACTTTCTGTGCTGACAGCTATGCTCAGCCAGAACTCCAGTTCAAGCCTTCCTGTAGTTATCATCATTGGCAGTATCCGGCCAGGTCCATCCCCAGGTGGAGGAAAGTACCTTATCAGAGACACCTCTGTATTCTCTAAGAACAGACTTAAGCATCCAGGCTACCTGTTTGAGAAGGCCTGGCGGATGTGCCAGTTAAGCTTTACTTCCTCCTTTCCCAAACCTTACCTCTAGTTCCAGATTTCCCTTTAACTATCACCAGAGGCATCCAGCTGTATACAGGTTGCCTAGCGACCAAGCACACTTTCCCCCACCCTGCAGAAAAACAGCAGATAGCTTGGACAGATAGGAGCCACAGGAAAAAAGAAGACAGTTTTATTTTCTCCCATTGACCTAGCAACTTATAGATTCTTAACATTTTCTACCAATCACATTTAAGATTATAGTTGAGCACATACGATCCCTCTTCTTAGATATTACCTGAATTTAGCCTTTAGTTAATTCATTTCCCCATTGGTCACTTCCCTTTGGGGTTGCAAATGATAATTAACGGTTATTGCCTCTCAGTGTGATTCTTATCACCCCTCCGTTTGACCCTGGAAGCCTGGCTTTACATACCAGGACTTCCAGGGCACAAGAGAAGGAGAAGAGAAAAGAGAATGGAAGAACTAGATGGGTAAGAACTTGAGAGGAACAAACTGAGATGGGGAAGAACCAGGTTGTAGGGCTAGAAGAGAGGACTAGAGGAACGAGATGGAAGATGAGGAAGAGTCAGATGGGGAAGTACTAGCTGGGTAAGAACAAGCTGAAAAGGACCTAGATGAGTCAGAGTTAAGACGAGAGAATTAAGATAGAACTTAGAGGGAGCAATAGATAAGTATAGAGAGAAATCAGGCAAGAAAGGAGCTAGACATGAGAACAGAACTGAAGCTGTGTATAAAGGATGTTATGCCAGAGGAATTAAAGCAAGTGGACTATACAGCTTGGTGTGCTAAGATTGTATTTCCCGAAAATAGTCCTCGCCATTAGTAGTTCTCTCTCCTGAGCCCCTGGGATGTATAATATTAAGGCTGGTCCCTCTAATATTATACAAGAGGAAGTCTACTGAGACACTGGGCAGTATTCTGAGCACAGGAAACCTCAAAGCCCTCCACAGCGACACACTTCCTCTAACAAGGCCACACCCACTCCATCAAAGCCACACCTCCTAACAGTGCCACTCCCTGTGAGATTATGGGGCCAGTGACGTTCAAACTGCCACTGTTTTATTTAAATCTATTAGTAGGCATGCTTTTGTTTTTGTCATCATCATTATTATTAATTTGTCACTGCTGGTATTCAATGGTTACAACCTAACGCTACCTTTCTTTTAACCTACCCTACCACAAGATTATTTCTTCAGATCATTCTTTGTGTCCCACTACGTTCTTAATATAAAATCACTAGTATGTGTTTTGCTTTGTGTCTTTTTAATTCAAAAGGTTATATTCCCCAGAAGCACTCTGTGAAAACAAACATGATCGTGGCTTACCTGTCCCTCCCTCTTCCTGAGATCAATGGGGGGGACTCATCTCATTTAAATCTTGTATTCTAATCTTGAAACATTTGTGTCTTCTAGGATAGGTAACAATTTCCAACTATGACACAGGCATGCCAGCCAACTCCTATGACTGGAAATCCAAAGCTTCTCCAACTAATGCGTACAACAGGGAGAGCATCTCCCAGTTACCTGTTGACCGCACAGAAGCTTAATGGAAAGCTTGATTATTGCTGTTTTAGTCGGGATTTCTATTGCTGTGATGAAACACCATACCAAAAAGCAAGTTGGGGAAGAAAGGGTTTATTTGCTTACACTTCCAGATCATAGTCCATCATTGGAGGAAGTTAGAACAGGAACTCAAGCAGGCAGGAACCTGGAGGCAGGAGCTGATACAGAGGCCATGGAGGGGTGCTGCTTACTGGCTTGCTCCCCGGCTTTCTCAGCCTGTTTTCTTACAGAACCCAGGACCACCAGCCCAGGGAGGGCACCACCCACCATGAGCTATCCCCCCCCCCCCCCCCGGCCTCCATTATTCACTAATTGAGAAAATTCCTTACAGCTGGATCTTGTGGAGGCATTTCCTAAACGAGGCTTCTTCCTCTCTGATGACTCTACACACAAAACCAGCCAGTATAATTACCCCTTCTGCTCCCTTGAAAGATATGTTGGATGTCAACACTTGATGTCTTAGGGTTTCTGTTGCTGTGAAGAGACACCACAACCCCGCGGCCACTCTTCCAAAGGAAAACATTTTAATGGAGGCTGGCTTACAGTGCGGAGGTTTTTAGGCCATTGTCATCATGGCAGGAAGCATGGCAGCGCACAGGAAGACATGGTGCTGGAGAGGAGGAGCTGAGTTCTACATCTGGATCGGCAGGCAGCAGGAAGAGAGACACTGGGCCTGGCTTAAGCATTTGAAACCTCAGAGGCCACCCCCAGTGACACACTTCCTCCAACAAGGCCACGCCTATTCCAACTAGGCCACACCTACTCCAACTAGGCCACACCTCCTGGTGGTGCCACTCCCTGGAGACCAGGCATTCAAACACAATCAGGAGGGGGCTTCTATTCAAACCACCACACTTAGGGGAAGCCTTGAGGATGGACACTAGGAAACTGGGTCAGCAGGTTCTCGAGATTAACAGGTAAAAGACAGTAGGAAGATGACCAGCTTACCTGGGCCAGAGACAGAATATGGGGAGAGGAGAACCAAAGGATGGAAGGGCTCCAGGGCCCCTATAAAAGGTCAGTCCAGAGTCCACGGACAGAGGGCAGCCCTGTGCCCCGCCCTTCTGGACCGGGAGCTTTGCTCTTTGCTTCTGATTCAGTAAGTACGTGGTTTTCCCCTCTCCTGAGTGAGAGTATTTACTTCGTTTGGCTCTGATAAGAACCTGGAAACCTGAAGCAGATATGGAAATCAAAAACCCATTTCCCCGCTGGAGGGCTGGGGGTTTGAAATGATTTTTGGTAGCTTAGGATACGTTTCCATCCTCTTAGTTCAGATTGATCAGTTTAGACAAAAAACCAAGAAGCGTCGTGGGGTGGAGTGTGGGATGTTGGTGACTGATGGGCACACAACTTCAGATAAACAAGTCCAGGCCTGAACTTGAAAGTGTCTTACTTGGCTGGATAGGAGGGAAGGGGGCAGGGCAGGCCTTCTGGCAGAGAAAACTTTCACCAGGTCTTTGCATCAGTTAGGAGGGTGAGGGAGAAGTTGGAAGTGGGTTATCTGCCCGTTGGGGTCCGTGTAGCTCCTAGTCTCTTACTATGCCCCCCAATTAGGTGTTATATCTTACACAAAACCAAAACAGAAATGGGCTACTTAGCAAGGATACTACAAATAGATTCAATAAGACAAATTGTCCTAACCATGTAAGAACAATTTGTGTGTGTGTGTGTGTGTGTGTGTGTGTGTGTGTGTGTGTGTGTGTGTGTGTTTGTGTCAGGGGTCAGGGCCCGGGGAAGGGGAAGGGGGGCAAGGTCTCTCTTTGTACTCCTGCTGTCCTGGAACTTGCTCTGTAGACCAGGCTGGCTTCAAACTCACAGAGATCCACCTGCCTCTGCCTCACAAGTGCTGGAATTAAAGGCGTGCACCACCACCGCCAGGCTAAGAAATTAGTAGGTGTCTTTACGGTCCCTTAAAAGACAGGCATGGACTGCTCTAGATAATGGTGCCTTTATAACACATGTGCCCATTTGTCTTACATAGGTAAATGAAGTCTGGAAGTAAAAACGCAATCCTAAGAGCCTATTGATTCTATTGCTGTAATAATCCAGGAAGTAAAACCTCGACACCGCCCTTCTCTAACAAAGGACAGGCTCAGTCTGAGAAAAAGATTAGCACACACCTCCTTGCCATGGATATAAATACCTTCTGTCATTCACTGGCATGTCCTCAGGAAAGAAGTCTACCCTGCCTAGACTGGACTCCAGTGGAACCCCATCTATCTGTCCCTCCTGAGTCCTTACAGCCTCAGTACCACTCTCAGGATCCTAGGATGCATTCTAACACAGCTTAACCCCCCTACCTGCTACGAACAAGCAAAAACAAACAAGAAAACCTCTTAAAGGTCTAAGAAATAAAATCTGTCGGTTTGTTTTCAAAACTGCTCGGTGTGCTTTGAATGTCCCGTACAGATATTCCTGGACTTCTGCTGGAGTCGGATGCTCTGACAACCCCCACCCCCAACTACTAAATTACCCCTCCCAGCCAAACTAGACATTTAGAGTAAAAAATTATTAACCCCCAAACTCCCCTGCAAAGTCATGTGTCCGACAAGCGTTAAAATAAACAGGTTGTAAAATATTTGGACTCCCACACAGTTTTTATTGAGGGGGAAAAAAAAGAAAGGTAAACCAATGGAATGTAAGATTATAGCCTGATTACTCAATGAGGGAAGGTTTTACTCATGCATTCAGGGTTATTGAGATCATTTCCTGACTCAATCAGTGCCCTTACTTGACATTGTGGTCTGTGTCTGACTTTGCAAAGCCAAAACGTAACCCATCTCTAAGGGAGGATGGTTATTCTTGCTAAAAGTTTCTTTGGACACATAAAAAAAAAGTACTGCTTCTATAGAGCCGAGTCCACTTCTAATTCATGTCTAGCCCTAAGTTTTCTTCGTGGTTTGGCATGCTTCCTTGCTTCCCTGTAGGCACTGACTGTTGCTACAAGACACACCCAGTAATTAGAACCTCACACTATTTTCCTTTAATGTAGTCCATCACCTGACTCCTTTTAAAATTTATATTTTCTGCTTTGCTGCATTTTTGATATATAGCTCTACATGTAACTATCACTACATCTTGGGTGTGTTTTTTAACAGTCCAAGAGATCTCTCTTTAAGAGCTAAATGACGTAAGCAACTCTACCGCAAGGCTTACTGGCCCTTGGCATCCTACATCAGCGCAAACAACCCGGTGCCATTATTAAAGAACCTTGACACCTTAACACCTAATGTAGACACCTTGACACCAGGGACAAGGAACCCGGCAGTCCTCCAAGGTACTGCGCTCTGTCTGTCAGACTCTGACTTATGTCCCCATGATTTAGTAACATTGTAGTCTCTCGCACCCTAGAATAAAGAGGCTCTGCTAGTTTTGGGTGCTCATCTGAGCGGAAGTTATTTGAGCGCTTCATTTGCTTAACAAGTCTTGACCTAACAATGGGTTTAGACATTCCAGCAGGTGGAGAAATGAGAGCTTCGCTTCACAGTTGACTCCGACCTGTCACTCCGCCAGCTGAAGGAAAGGTTCCTGCCTCTGTCTGAACCAGGCAGGTTGCCTTTTCCTTCAGTGTGCAGAGCTAACTTATTACTAGCAACCAAATAGTTCGCACTGCAGGCAACCAGGAACACCATCATTCCACGCCTTGGTGTCAGTTGTACCCTGGGTTCTAGTGTGTGTGTGGGGGAATTACATTGGCTTTGAAAGACCCAGAGGAGCCCTTGTATCTCGGTCATACCCAAGCCCATGTCCCTCCTTCAACTACTCTAACCTCCAACATGGGGGTTGTCTCCCTTCCGCATTCTGGGGCTTGGTTGATTGGTTGGCTGGTTGGCTGGTTGGCTTTTTTAAATAATCCACTGCCTTCTGGAATGCTGACTGCCCTGTTTGAGTTGACCTCGTGCAGCTCTTACACAAGTAATCAGAGCTGCAGTGAGTTCATGAGTGCAATGGCCCTGTCATATTTAGAAGACACATCATATTTTTTTTCAAAGATCCTGAAGATAGAAAAAAAAAAGTCTACTAGCAATGCACCCATTTTCCGGAATAACGTAGGTTTTGCGCAGTCCGTCTAGTTAAGAAAAAGTCTCTGGCGGGATGGAGGCTGCTGGGAGTACTGGGGCACCTACCCAGCCCTGGCAGAACCCTGGGTTCCATCTCCTGCAGGGGCAGGGGAATGAGAAGAGCGGCGAGCTCTGGGCCTCTAAAGTTTGGATATTTTTCTTCTACCAAAGTACAGACAAAGTCTTGAGAAGAATTCACCCGCAAAACAACTCTGAAAGTGACTTCTTCCTGCTATTGACGAACTCTTCATCCTTAAATCCTTAAGTCGTCCACGTGTTTTTGCTCTCATTGCAACATTTCCTTAGACATCCTGTCAGTGTCTGTGCTTCCTTGGAGCCAGCATCCCTCCTTCTTAGATCCCTAGGCGGTGCAGTCCAGGACAGAGCCGGTAGTGTGCACCTGGCAGGCCAGGGACACTCACCCCTCCCATCCGCCTGCCCTCGGGGCGGAGCCAGAGCTCAGGCCGTGTACTTAGACGCGGCCAGAGCCAGCGGTCCCCAGAGCTGCCTTCCAATCGCTGCGATGAGCGGGGAGTTCTGGCTGTGGGCGTTGTGCGCCCTGCTGCCAGCCTTGTGGCTGCTGAGCTTCTTGCGCACCGATACTGACCTGATGCTGCTGTGGGCTGCGTGGCTGGGTCGGCGTCCAGGTGAGGACCTTCTATGATCTCCAGCTTCAAAGGGGGGAGTCCTGATCTCGGCTGGGTTCCGGGTCCTCCCGGGCCACCTCTGGTTGTTGAAGTCTCAGTGATGCCAGCCTGAGCTTTGCCTAGAATTGGGGGTCAGGGAGGAAGAGCAAAGGGGGCAATTTGGCGTTCTTATAGCTTGTCTTGATCTAAAGATGGAAAGTTTTCGCCTTCTAGGCTGGGAAACCTCTCTAGAGGTTGCCAGCCAAACTGCTCCCTAAAGAGAACATCCTTAAGACCTTGCCTAACCGGAATTCCAGAGATCCAAAGCAATATCAGACACTGTGGGGAACAGCCAACACTGCCAAGCTAAGGTGCTTCATTGGAAAGGCTCAGGGTCTCTTCATTCCAAAAGTATTTGCCTTAGGCTTCTCACTCGGCGAAGTTTTTAAGTGGAATCTTAGACAACCCACCCTTTGGCTGCTTATGAGCCTAGAAGCTCAACGTAAAGGACCCAGGCGCTTTTTCTGAAGTAACATGATTTTTGTGCACTAGTGGGGATTGGTCTGTGTCTTGCTTCATGTTCCATGGGACTATGTACCTGTGGGTTAAACACCTATATGGTGTGGCTAAACACATACTGTGTGCTCTGTAGGCAGTGGGCTCAGCATTTCCCAGCCCCCCGGTGGTTCAGCACAACTCTAGAAGCTGCTTGGCAAACAGGGGGATCACATCCCCTTGAATGACATGGCATGCCCACGGGTAGACTTCGGATCCTAAGAATTCAGCTGAATATTCCTAGTCTCTTATGACAGTACCCAGAGCATGCTGTGACATTTGTTTGGAAGTGGTAGCTCAGATGACAATGTTATCTACGCTAAGTGGGTGAAAACTGGCTGGGAGGGCCTGGGGGAGGGCAGGACAGGACTGATGAGATGTTTTTGCCTTCCTGCCTTCCTGCCAAACTCACTCCTACAGGCCAAAATCTTACCACTGGATGTTTCATTTTTGGGGGGCATAACTTGTGCAGACTTGTCAGCCAGTTTAAGTGCACATCAGGTTGGGGAAGGGTGGGGTGGATCTGGGAGAAGCTAGGGGATGGAAGACGGATATGATAAAAATACATCATGTGCATGGAATTCTTAAAAAGTTAATAAAAGTATTTTTAAACCAAGTGGGATTTGACCCAAATCAGCAAACAAAATATCACATGTATTTTGATTTTAATTTGGGTTTAGAGGTGTTGAAATCTGGGATCTAGTGTGCTGTTTCAAACTGGCTCATCAAAGGAGTTTTTGAGGTTAAGCTGAGCTACATAAAACCCCAGCTTAAACAAACAAACAAACAAACAAACAAACCTATCCACATGGCTCAGGGACCATCAAGGAAGAGAAGACAAAGATGGTAGGAAACAGAGGTCTCAGAAGACCTGAACAGAAGCTGTCTTCTATGTGTAACAGGACCTGTGCACTCAGGAACTCACAGTATCCGAGGTAGACTGCACAAGACCTGGACAACAAGATCAATCAACATTAGAGCATGGAAGGGGTTCATGTGCCTCCATCCTGGGGTGCTGGTGTGGTGATATTTTATTTGTGCAGAAATGTGATATTTTATTTGTATGTTAGTTAATAAAGTTTGTCTGGAGATCAGAGTCATAGAGCCATAAACAGAAGTCAGGCGATGGTAGCACCCACCCTTAATCCGATCACATGGCAGGTAAAGTCTCTGTGTGGTCAAGGACCCAGGCGCTTTTTCTGAAGTAACATGATTTTTGCGCACTAGTGGGGATTCTTTTGGTCTGTGTCTTGCTTCATGTTCCATGGGACATGAAAAACTTAGGGGCACAGGCGGCTGTGCTGGGTGAACTTTCTCTGTCAAGTGAAAAGGGCTGACACCACTTTCTTATTTGATAATAGAACCTTCTCTCGATCAGTTGCTTTGATTAACCAAAGGCTCGTGGGTGTTTCATGTTGGATGGTTTTGTGTAAACTTGGACTTAGAGAAGGAAACAAAATCATTTTTTTTGAATTATGTAATTCTATAAAAGTTATTCAACCCATCAAAAGAAAAATTGTTGACTAACAGTTACAAGATCGGGAAAAATGAATTATAAGACATTAGTTTAATGAGATATAGTGTCAGGAGTCATTTAGAAACATAAATAACTCGTAAAATGTTAATGGCCTTTAAAATTTAATTCAATCTTAAAAATTAGTCATTCATAAACCTACATTAACAGCAGAGTAAGTTTCATCAAATTTCCTTTATATATATATGTATATATATATATATATATACACACACACACACATATATATATATATATATGAAAGCATAGTTCTATATACAGAATATAGGTGAATATATCATGCATTTGTAGAATTAAAATTTCATGGAGGCAGTTGTAGGGAAAAATGTCTCGTAAACCCAGGGTGGGATGAGGGTTGAGGAAAATAATACAAATAACACAGAAATAGACACAGATTCCTAAAGCAGCATAGACTGGGATATGGACATGGTTTATGAAGATTTTAAAAGGGGAAAAAAACTCCCTTTCTCTAGAAAGTAAAATACAAAATTCTAGAATGCAAAAGGATAAACAGTAAAAAGCCCAACACTCTCCCGCCCTAGCCTTCCTACCTCTCAGTATGCCCTCTCTAGTGGCAAACTTCATTTCTGCTTCTTTTGAAACCTTCTGGAAAGAGTTTCTGCATCCCCAAGCATAAATCTCACCGGTAAAATTGAAGATTTGTTTTCAATGATAAATACGGTTGGCATTTCTTCAGTGCCAACTTAATGCTCTGAGAGTTTTGCAGCTTTAATTTATTTCGCCAACAGTCCTGTGAGGGATGGTTTATTATTTGCTCTGCAGTTGTGAGAACTGGAGACCCTCAGCATACATTCAGGACATGCAAACTTCTGTCCCCTGCCATGGAGCTGGAAGCTGAGCCTTGAGCAGGCTCCGGAGATGTTCTGTTCACAAGACAGAATTTATTAAAACTCCTTTGATGAGCCAGTTTGAAACAGCACACTAGATCCCAGATTTCAACACCTCTAAACCCAAATTAAAATCGAAATACATGTGATATTTTGTTTGCTGGTTTGGGTCAAATCCCACTTGGTTTAAAAATACTTTTATTAATTTTTTAAGAATTCCATGCACATGATGTATTTTTATCATATCTATCTTCCATCCCCTAGCTTCTCCCAGATCCACCCCACCCTTCCCCAACTTGATGTTATTTTTCTCTTTGCCTTCTTTTGTTTGTTCTTTCTCCTCCCAGCCCTGCCCCAACCCACTGAAGCCAAAAATCTGTGCTTCTCATATATTTATGGGCATGGAGCCACTCACTTAAGTCTGGTTGACCTTCCATGGGGCCATATCTTTAAAGAACACTGACTGTTCTGACCTTTCCCCAGAAGCCATCAGCTGTCACTAGCATGTAGACGAATTTCTAAACAATCTTATTAAATAAGAAACATAGAGCCAAATACAGGGGTAGTAGCTGAAGAGATCAGAGAAATAGCGAATAGCCACAACTAGCCTTAGCTTACTACTGCGCTGTAGCTTCCCCAGCAAGAGAGCCTCTTCCTGTCTAACCTGCGCTCTTATTGCCTTCCTGTTCTGCCTTCTCATTGGTTCTAAGCCCAGCCACATCACTTCCTCGTTACTGCCTGTCTGTACAAACCTCCAGGTCTTTATGGTTGGTACTAGGATTAAAGGCACATGTCACCACGCTTGGCTGTGTCCTTGACCACACAGAGACTCTACCTGTCATGTGATCGGATTAAGGGTGGGTGCTACCATCGCCTGACTTCTGTTTATGGCTCTATGACTCTGATCTCCAGACAAACTTTATTAACTAACATACAAATAAAATATCACATTTCTGCACAAATAAAATATCACCACACTAGCACCCCAGGATGGAGGCACATGAACCCCTTCCATGCTCTAATGTTGATTGATCTTGTTGTCCAGGTCTTGTGCAGTCTACCTCGGATACTGTGAGTTCCTGAGTGCACAGGTCCTGTTACACATAGAAGACAGCTTCTGTTCAGGTCTTCTGAGACCTCTGTTTCCTACCATCTTTGTCTTCTCTTCCTTGATGGTCCCTGAGTCATGTGGATAGGTTTGTTTGTTTGTTTGTTTAACCGGGGTCTCATGTAGCTCAGCTCAACCTCAAACTTGCTCTGTATCTAAGGAAGGTAAGCTTTGATTTCCTGATGTTCCTGACTTCACCTGGAGTGCTGGGATTGTAGGTGTGTGCCACCACAACCATCTTATATAGTGCTGGGGGTTGACACCAGGGCCTAGGACATGCTAGAGGAGAATTCTACTGGCTGAGGCACAACTAGTGCCCCCACAACGCTGACTTTTTTAAAGATAAGCACTGCACACCACTGTGTATTGTTTGGATGTTGCATCGCAGGTGCCGCCGTAGAGAGAGAGGCTCACCAAGATGCTGAGCCTTCATTTTCCGATGGAGCAGAGGGGTACAGCCTTCTTGGAAAAGACTGGCACCCAGCTAGCTCACTCCAGTTACTTTATTACTATATATACAAAGTTAATAGGGGCTGGGAAAGGTTCCAACTACCAAAGTCACCTTGCTCTGGCTGCCCGTGAGAGCAGACAATCACATAAAATTAAGGCAATGCTGTGGGATGTCTTTCTGTATGCTGTGAATATGTGTTGCTCTGGTTGAGAAATAAAGCTGCATTGGTCTATGGCAAGGCAGCTTAGAGACAGGCTGGAAATCCAGGGGGAGTGACAGGAAAGGGAAAGACGGAGGTGGGAGGAACGCCAGCCTGCTGCCCAAGGAACAACATGCCAGTAGACTAGTAAGCCTCAGAACACGTAGCAAAACATAGATGAATAGAAATGGGTTAATTTAAGACCTAAGAACTAGCTGACAAGAGGCCTGCCATAGGCCATACAGTTTCTAAGTAATATATGCCTCTGTGTGTTTACTTGGGTCTGAGCAGCTGCGGGACCATGGGTGAGACTTATTTGTCTGGACTGTGGGGGGCCGGGCAGGACCGGAGAAAACTTCCAGCTACAAGGCAAGCCATAATCCAAAGTAAGAACTCCAGGTCTGCCAGGAGTGTCTTAGGACCCAGGTCAGTGCACCCACAAGCTCTCAAGTAGCACCAAGTGCACACTCTCCAGTGAGAAAATTCTTCAAGGTTTAAACAGTCTCAAAACAGTTTCTCAGACTCTACTGATTAACCCAAACATAGCAAAGGCTTCACTGAAACATTTCTTTCAAAGCCTGACACAAAGTCTCTACTGTGCATTTCACTTAAAGGCGGACATAAAGGCTTTACTTTCATATCACTACAACTGTGGTCAAAGTTTCAGAAGGACACCAAGTTTCAGCAGGAAGTTTCCTGTTCCCCAACACCACCCCCTGCCTTTTGTGTGGCTACTGTATCATTTTGGCAGTCTTTCTAGGGACAGAAAGGCTTGGGGAACATGAATTACATTTCTGCCTTCTACAATACATCTTGTATGAACTACTACATCCTCCTAAGATGACAGCATGTACATTGGAGACTTGTTTATGATATGATATTGCTTGAAAGATATCAGATATGATTAGCAAAAGAAGAAAATACTACTTCTAAGTGCAGGATGAATATATCATACCATTGACTAGAATTTGGTAAATCCAGATCCTTACCAACAACTCCACCACAAAAAATTTGGAATAACAGAACTGAAAACTGGATGGAACCCAATTATGTAATCTGAATCTCTCATTAAAAGGGTAAGACAATTGAGTCCAGGCAATTAGTTTCTACTTAGCAGCTTTAATTTTATCAAATATATACTGAGAAATAGAATCTTAGTCAAATGAAACTATTGGTTAGAATAAAGTCTGAAAAACTTACCAAAAATCTTGAAATATATAAAATATTGGATGGGTAGGAAACATATTTGTGCTTTTTTAAGAAATTGTAGGAGATTTGAAATTTTAAGTTCTGCATAATAGGTTGTCATATTTAATGACATGGTTTAAAGTCTCTTTATTCATTTTTTTGTTTGTTTTTATTTTTTGAGACAGGTTTCCTCTACATATCCCTGACTTTTCTGGAACTCACTATGTAGACCAGGCTGGCCTCGAACTCACAGAGATCCACCTGCTTCTGCCTCTCAGGTGCTGAAGTTAAAAGTGTGCACCACCAGCCAAACAGTGGTGGTGCATGCCTTTAACCTCGGCACTCAGCAGGCAGAGGCAGGTGGCCTGCAAAGCAAGATCCAGGACAGACACCAAAACTACACAGAGATACCCTGTCTCAAAACAAAACAAAAAACAAAAAGAAAGAAAGAAAAAAAAAGTGTGCACTACCACCGCCACCCAGCTAGTTTATGTTTTGCTTCTCTTTGATGTATGAGTATCACTATCCCACGCATGTTCCTGGAACTCTCTCTCCTTCTTCGTCCACAGAACAGGTGCTGACTTGTGGCATGGTGGTGTGGGTGACTGGAGCATCCAGTGGCATTGGCGAGGAGCTGGCTTTCCAGTTGTCTAAACTGGGCGTCTCTCTGGTGCTGTCAGCCAGAAGGGTGCAGGAGCTGGAGAGGGTGAAGAGACGGTGCCTGGGTGAGTCAATTCCTGACAACAGCCGTGCGCCCTAGAAGTGAGAATCCAAACTCAAGTGCAGCTTCGGGAAGTGAGGGGAGGTGGGACTGTCCTGTGCAGCCCGCGCCGCCTCCGGAGCGTTGCGTGCACAGTCCGGCCTCCTCTTCTGCTACCTCTTAAGCAGCTGCACTTGCCTGGTGTTTCCTTCTTTTCTGCCGTCTTTCTACCCTCATTTTTATGCAGATTCTCCCCACTTCTCTCAATGCTGGTTAATGATCAAATGACTTAAAACCTGCTCAAGGGGGAAAAGAGTGACCATTGGAATACAGCTCAAGGGGCAGCCATACAATTTTTGCTGTCTTTGAATTTTAATGTAACCGTGTTTGACTAGAAAGGAGGCTTATTGTTACCTACAGAACATCTTGTTCCTAAATTGAAATAATTGTGAACTTTTCCCTAGAATATATTTTCGGATGACTTCTTTTTCTTTTCATTGTTGACTTTCCTGGCTGAGCTAACTACCCAGCAATGAGAGTTTGTTGTTCTATCACTGCTCAAGGAGGCCACATACTTCTCCCATGATCCTGCTTTCAAAGGCCCTGGCACCCGTGGCTAGTGCTGGTTCTTGCGATGATCTGCCTTACCGTGTACTTCCTGCTAAGGTGGGACAAAGGAAATAGTTTGGCCATTCTTAGCTGGCTTAGCTGGTGAATCAGGAGGTACAGCCTTTTTGTTGCCTTTAAAAAATGTTTTACATGTTTGAAAGGTTTCATACAACTGTATTGTATGTTCCTTCCTCCTCCTCCACTTTCCTGTTAGTTCACATTCTGCCCCTAGATAGTTTTACATCTGCTTTCATCTCTCTCTCTCTCTCTCTCTCTCTCTCTCTCTCTCTCTCTCTCTCTCTCTCTCTCACTCACTCACGCACACGCACACCTTTATATCTGTTCCTTATTTCTAGTTTTATTTCATTATGTTCTTTAAAATACAAGGTCCTCTGAGTTTTTAATATCAGTTTTAGTGGTCTAAAATGTTATCTGCATTTAGAGGAAGTATGATGGGCAGCTAATAAGAATGCATATTCCACAGCTAGTAGGTGGAAGGGCCTGCAGAAGCACATCAGTTTTATCTGAGGTTTCAATGCAGTTTCTTTCTTGTCTTTTTTTTTTTTTTTTTGGTCTGAATGATCTTTCTGTTAACAGTGGGGAATTAAAGTCACCCACTATTATTTTATTTGGACCTAGCTTCCCTTTTATGTCCTGTTATATGAGATGACATACCCCATTATTCAGTTCATAGATATGTACACTGCTCTATCCTTGTGATGTATCATCCCTTTTAGATTATAGTAATCTTCTTCTTACTCTAATTTTGGTCCAAGGATCCTTTATCAGTTACACATTGTCTTAGTCAGTGTTCTATGCTGGGAAGAGGCACCATGACCACAACAGCTCTTGTAAGAGGAAGCATTCAGTTGGGACTGGCTTACAGTTTCAGAGGTTTAGTCTACTGCCATCATGGCAAGAAGCATGGCAGCATGCAGGCAGACATGGTGCTGGAGAGGTAGCTGAGAGTTCTCAGTATAATTCACAGGCAGTAGGGAGTGAACTGGCTTGAGCTTCTGAGACCTCAAGCCCATCCCCTAGTGACACACCTCCTCCAACAAGGCCACACCTCCTAATAGTGCCACTCTCTATGGGCCCATGGGGACCATTTTTTTTATTCAAAACACCACATACATATAACTAATGTTTGATTTTAGGTCACATTATTTCTCTCTCTCTCTCTCTCTCTCTCTCTCTCTCTGTTTCTTATAAAAAATGGTTGGATCTTGTTTTTTTTTTTTTTTTTTTTGGTTTTTCGAGACAGGGTTTCTCTGTGTAGCTTTGCGCCTTTCCTGGAACTCACTTGGTAGCCCAGGCTGGCCTCGAACTCACAGAGATCCACCTGGCTCTGCCTCCCAAGTGCTGGGATTAAAGGCGTGCGCCACCACTGCCCGGCGGATCTTGTTTTTTTAATCCAGTAAGGTGGTATGCATCTTTTTAGAGTGATTAAGGGTCATTATTGAGAGGGTTGTCTTCATTAGTTCTTGAAATCTGGTCATTTGTTTTCCTAGTTGTCTCAATTGTCTTTCCCCTTTGTTTGTCTTAGTTATTTGCTGGTCTACTGAGCTGGATGTGACTGATTCTATTTTAGTTCTTTTTTTGTTCATCTGTTCTTCCCAGGAAGTATACTGTGTTGCTCTCACTGATTAAGATTATCTTTTTTTGTCCTCTGTGTATAGAATTCCTTCAAGCTTCTTTTGCAATGAGGGAATGGTACTCAGGAATTGATTTAATTTATGTCTATCCTAAGAGGCCTTTATTTTGCCATGAAAATGCCATTTCTGGGTATGGCAATCTTACTGCTAATTATTACTTTCAGGATGCTAAGCATCCATGCTTCTGATGTCTAGGGACTCGGCTGAGAGGACCAATGTTATCCTCCTGTGTTTACCCCTGTAAGTAAGTAGAAATTTTCCCCTCATGGCTTTTAATGTCTTTTCTTCATTTTGTAGTTTTCTCATCTCGACTATAATGTGTCAAGGGGGCAGTCTTTCTCTGCTCATGTCTTCTTGGGGTTCTAAGGACTCTTGGTCTTGAATGCCCATCTCTTCCCTAGATTTGGAGAGTCTCTCTAGTTTGTTGAATAGATTTTCTATAGCATTCATTTTTGTCTCAGATCTTTCCTTTCCCCCACAAATTCTTAGGTTTGAGCTCACGTTTTGGATGTTGTAGTTGTGTTTCGTATTTTTTAAAATTTATGTTTGAATGTGGCGCTGCCTCCACCTTTACTTTTACCCCTCCAGTTCTTTCTTCCACTTGATCTGGTCTACTGGGAGTGTGTTCCGTCTACTGGGAGTGCGTTCCACAACATGCTTTTTCTTGGCTTAGCTGACATTCATTTTTGACATTTATCTCTTGGTTTTTGTCTGAATTTCTCACTCTCGCTGATGTCTTTTGCTTTTCTGTTGCTGACCTTATATAGGATGGTATAATTTTAAAAGAGTACATAAATGATAGAATTAGGTAAATGTAAGAAGGGTAATCCAAAGAAAAACCACAGTGCTCATTTTTATAAAAGTGAAATATTGGGGTTGGAGAGATAGCTCAGAAGTTAAGAGCAGTGGCTGCTTTTCCAGAGGACCCAGGTTCAGTTCCCAGCAACCACATGGCAGCTCACAATTGTCTGTAATCCATCTCAAAGTGAGTTGACACCTTCATACAGACATAAATGTAGGCCAACACCAATGCACATAAAATAAAAATGACTAAAAAGACAGATACCCTACTCTTCAAAAAAAAAAAGAACAAAAGAAAATATCAAAAATACTAAATGTATAGTGAAAAGAAAAAAGAAAAGACGTAAATACATAAGGGTGAAAGATGGTGTGGTGGTTTGGAAGAAAATGGTCGCGAAGGGAGTGGCACTATTAGGAGGTGTGGCCTTGTTGGAGTGGGTGTGGCCTTTGTTGGAGTGGGTGTGGCCTTGTTGAAGGGCGTGGTCACTGTGGAGGTGGGCTTTGAGGTCTCCTACGTGCTCAAGCCACACCCAATGAGACAGACCACTTCCTGCTGCCTGTGTAAGTTGTAGAACTGTCAGCTACTCCTCCAGCACCATGTCTGTCTCATACTGCCGTGTCCCACCATGATGTTAATAGACTGAACCTCTAAACTGGAAGCCACCCAATTAAATGTTTTCCTTTATAACAGTTGCCTTGGTCATGGTGTCTCATAACAGCCATGGAAACCCTAAGAGAGATGGAGAGATGGAGTATGAGGTATCTCTTTCCTTGGACCTCTAAAGTGTAGTCCGCTAGGTGCAGGGAAGGAACAGAGTCTTGAAGTTGGAGCCTCTTATTTTTCTCTACCAAGTAGACTGGTGCTAACCACAGGTCATGTGGCAGATGTCTAACAGAGCTTTCTTCCTTGTGGGAGCTTCTCTTTTCATACCAGGAACCTCGGATGGCTGCTTAAAGCTTTGCAACCTCTGAACAGGCAGCTGGTCCCATGCTACATAGACTCCCCAGTCAGTTCCCTTTGGAGTGAGTGACTTTATATACAGGACTTGTCTCCTGGCTTGTGTGGGGCTGGAGGAAGGGAACAGAATACTGACTGGCATCTGTTCAGGCAGTCTAGTCTCCACGCTTCATTAATCACTTCCTTAAAGGCTTGGGAGAGAGTTCTGTGGTAGAACACCTGCTTAGCATGAGTGAGGCCATAGGTTCAATCTCTAATTCTGCAATGTAACAAAATGCACTTCTTAGTGTCTGGCTGTTATATATAATTCAGCAAAGGGGCTCTGAAGTTCAACCTAATCTAAATGTAACTCACTGACTTTGGAACTGTGCAAAAGAGCAACTAAATGTTGAGGGGTGGGGACTGAGTACTGCTGTAATGTGCTTCTTGGCTGGGATGAAGTTCTGGGTTCAGCTGCCAGGCCAAAGGAAACAGAAGACTAGCAATGCTACTTTGTGAGAGTGTTTTAAAACAAACATAACTCTCTATACTTCTAAAGGCACTGTGGTGTTTCTTCTTTTCTGGTTTTTGTTTTGTTTTGTTTTTTCCTGTAGGATAATCTTTATTTTGCCAGAGTTCTTTCCCAAGTTCCACGAGATCTGTTCACCCCTTTGGGAAGGTTCAGGGATAGACTTGGAGGGCAGGAAAGAGCTTGACTGAATTGTAGCGCGACTTTCTCACTAAAGTGTTGATGTGTCTTCATTTAGAGAATGGCAACTTAAAAGACAAAGATATACTGGTTTTGGCCCTTGACCTGGCTGACAGAAGTTCCCATGGCGCGGCTGTGAAAGCTGTTCTCCAGGAGTTTGGTAGAGTAAGTAGCAGTTTTTTGCTGATAGAGTATGCGTTATATCACTTTTCCCAGCTCGGTGAAAACTGTCAAAGAGATTCTTGTCTGTGGTGTCTCATTCAAAGAGATCCAGGCACAGGGGGTGCATTAGTGGGACAGGGCTGTCACTTGGACTTCTTGATCTCTGGGTCTTGGACCTAGGTCATTAGTATTTTTCTTGCCTTTTAAACTCTCAATTCCTATTGAAGGCAAAAAGAGCTAAAAATCCACCACAACTTTGATATTTATGAATTTTGCTATATTTTGTGAAATATTAATTAGTAGGTGAATAGGTGAATTGTGTTGATTTTATTTATTTATCTCCTTTTATTGTTTGCTGTGCTTTGTTTTGTTTCAAGACAGGGTCTCACTATATGGCTCTGACTGTCCTGGAACACGTCATGTAGACCAGGCTGGCCTTGAACTCACAGAGCTCTGTCTGCCTCTGCCTCCCAAGTGCTGGGATGTAAGGCTTGAGTCACTATACCTGGCTTGATTTTATCTTTTTATTGTTGACTTTAGAAGTGTAACACTGCTCTAGGGAAAGCTCAAATTAACAACCTAACTACTATCTCTAGGAATTCCATCCGTCCATTTGTAGACCATCGCTAAAAAGTCCTCTTTCTGATTTTATTGAACTAGATTGACGTTCTGGTCAACAATGGTGGAATAGCGCATTGTTGCTTTGCTGTAGATACCAACCTGGATGTCTTCAAGATGCTAATAGAGGTCAACTACTTAGGGACGGTGTCGTTGACCAAGTGTGTTCTACCGCACATGATGAAGAGAAAGCAAGGAAAGATCGTGACCATAAATAGCCTTGTGGGGATTGGACCTTTACCACTTTGCAGTGCGTACTCTGCTAGCAAACACGCCCTTCGGGTAAGGCTGCTCGAACCCAGCTCTGTTAGTATTGACCACGATGTACATGAGGGAACTGTCCATCATTGGGTGAGGTCTGGGGCGCTAAGGGGCCACAGAAAGAGAAGACCTTTGAGAGGCCAGCACCAGTAAATGACCAGAAATATTTGAGCTGCACATGCCTCTTACTTATCCAATGGATTTTTATTGTGCGCCTGCATGATGCTGCACTCTGAGATGAATTCTGGGGAGAAAGATTATTTCTGCTCTAGCAGGGCATATATTGTATATTGCCCGACCTCTTTTTCTACTGCATTTTTCACAGCAAACTGTGAGTCAACCCTCTCTTATCTGGTCTAATTCTGTCTGTATGACCACCGAATGATTGATCCTGGGCTACATATCCCCCCTAGGGAAACATGGACTCTATTCATTCTGGTTTCGTGGAAAGAAGAAAAATCTGATCAAGGCAAAGAGTAGGAGAAAAGACTGACCTGTTTTATCTTTAGAGTAATAAATATCAGAATGGGATGATTTTTACATTGGCTTAATAGTAAAACTAAAGACATGATAAGGCCAGTGATTAAGAAAACATAAAATTTAATTCATCCCATTAAAAGTTAACCCTTCTCCCCCTGCTTTTTTTTTTTCTGAATTAAGTCAGGATCTCATTCTGCATGTTAGCCTCAAATTCTCAATGTATCCAAGGTTGGCCTTGAACTCCTGGTCCTTCTGTCTTCAGCTCCCAAATGCTGGGATTGTAGGCATAGGCCAACACACGTGACTAGAAAGTAAGTTTCAGTGGAATATTTTACCATTGGAATTGTATGATGGAGTTGTTCAGGTCACCAGAGCTCCATAGAAATTGAAGGTGTGTTCCAACAGGACTCTTCTCTGCCACACAGCGCAGGCAAGTACCTAGTGATGAAGGGCTGCGGCTGGGATGCTCTCCTCAGATTCAGTAAAGGGCTGCCAGGCAACCTCCTGTAGAGTTAGGCACACTTTAGGCAGGCAGGTGTGGGGTGTCTGGGAGTGTATATCCCGTCTGTTGAGACCCAGCCTTATAAGACATGTAGGATACCTTTTGCAAAAACAAACAAACAAACAAAAGAGAAGAGCCACCTCACCTGTTCCCAAGGCTCTGTTTTAATTGGATTTAATCAGCTGGCAAAATGTGCCCAGTTGACAGGCCTGTGAGACAGTGTAGCTGATAAAATCACTTGCCCTGCAGGTTTGCTTGGGTCACCTGAGTTTAATTCCTCAGTGCTCAAGGTAGAGGAAAGAACCAACTACCCAAAGCTGCCTTCTGACCTCCACATGCATGTGGAGACGCGCACGCGAGCACACACACACACACACACACACACACACACACACACACACACAATTTTAAGTCCAGTTTTTGAAAATGTGGCTGAAGACTTTGTTAGTTGCCGCAGTGGTTTGGCAGGTGAACACTGAGGTCAGGGCTTGTAAAAAGCACGTTTTCCTTCTCAGTCCCCAGGAAGCGTTAGAGTGAATTTATCACTGGAGTGTATACACCATCCCTGATATGGTTTTACACACCGAGAGGGTTCAGTGCTCCTGGGCTGGCTGATTGGTGGCGCTTTCTTTTGCTACAGACCAGCAGAGGCTAAAGGTATGGGGGGTTTCCATACCCTCACAGGTATTTTGTTTTGGTCCACCTGTGGGTCATCAGTCTCTGAGCGCAGAAGCCTTCCCCATCCCTGGTCGGGGGAGGATGTCACATTTACGGCCCTCAAACCTTTTAATGTTACTGAATCAGATATGGATGCCCCTTCGGTAAAGAGCAATAGAATGGGCTGGATGTTCATGTTCAGTTGTTAAGAATGACACACACTCCTCCTTGATTTGGCTAAAACCTCCTTCCCTTTTGCCGTGAAAAGCAGACACTTGCAAACTATCTTTAGAAAACAAATGCACTACAGAAACCACTTGAAACCTTTTTCTGCTCTGCTTCTGGAAACATGCCTAACCACAAGGAAGCTGGCCCTGAAATTCCAAGGCTATCTGCAGAAGGTCACATAGACCACACTTGGAATCCAGCAACATCGCAACAGTTAAAAGTTACCAACGCTGAAGACTTATCAATTCAATGGGAATCTATAAGCCAGGGCTCAGTCTCTCCGAAGATCACAATAAGTTCTCCAACCCCACAACTGCTGCTTGTATTTTCTAGAACCTGCTTTCTCAAACACCTTGAGTAAACAATTTAGTCGTTTCATTAGCTGGCCTAGTGTTAAAACAATGCGGTCTGGGAATAATTGTTCCTACTTTAGAAAGAGATGAGGAGAAACAGATCTCTGTTTATTCATAGTTGGTCTACAGTCTCCAGTATCTTTAAGTCTGGAAGGTCTAGCTAGCTATTCTTTTTTTTTTTTGCATATAATATTTTTATCAAGTTTTTTAAAAAGAATTTCATGCATGCAGACAAATATATTCTCATCATATGCAGTCCCCGTTCCTCCCTGTGATTCCTCCAAGATCATTCCCACACTCCCCAATTTCTTGTTCTTTTCTTTTCTTTTCTTTTTTCTTTCTTTCTTTCCTCCTTTCTTTCCTCCTTTCCTTCCTTCTTTCTTTCTTTCCTTCTTTCTTCCTTCCTTCCTTCCTTCCTTCCTTCCTTCCTTCCTTCCTTCCTTCCTTCCTTTCTAAAATAACTCACTGAGTCCAATTTGTTATTTACAAGAAGCTTCTCTGATGAGGTCTTAGAGCTGTACCAATCTATGGATATATAGACAAAATATGCATTGGGCTGGGAGGTGGTGGCACTTGCCTTTAATCTCAGCACTCAGGTGGCAGGTGGATCTCTGTGAGTTTGAGGCCAGCCTGGTCTACAGAGCGAGATCCAGGACAGCCAAGGCCACACAATGAAACCCTGTCTTTAAAAATAAAAAAAAAATTTAAAAAACCCGCAAAATGTATATTGGTGTGTTTTGCCTGAATATATGTCTATGGACCAGGTGTGTGCCCGGTGCTTGCAGAGGCCAAAAGAGGATGTCAGATCCTTTGGACTGGAGTTACAGATGGTTGTGAGGTACCACATGGGTACTGGGAATTCAACCAGGATCCTCTGAAAGAGCAGATAGTGCTCTTAACCACTGAACTGTCTCTCCAGCTCCTAGAGATATCAATTTAGAGGGCAATTTGATACTATGTCCATATAGCAAAATAAGATTAGTGGGTTCACTCCTGGTCTAGCCTTTTAAAAAAGTCAGTCAGAAGGCAATCACATTGTAATCATGACTGGCTATGCACTAGCCATCAGTCAAAATCTACTTCATGAAAATTAATTCAATAGTTAAAATGGTAATATAAATCAAAAACTGGATTTATCTGTGGTAGTTATTGTAAGATTCTATTCCTGTTTTTTGCCTTTTGCCCCAGCTTTTTTTTAAACCTTGTCTTTTAAAATCTAACCAGGGAATAAAGAGATGCCCCTCTGCTCCTCCCAGGGATGCTCTGTCAAACATACACATTTTTGGAGAGGGGAAATGAAGATTGTTATGAGGAGGGTATATGGGGGTCTTCAGAGAAAAGTCTAGTTCCTGCTTAATGCTTGTCTGCTGTAGAAGCTCTGATGTCAAAAGCTAGCATCCTTTGAAACCCTGGGATCGGACAAGATCTGAGAGTATCAGCTTTGGCTGTTCACGGTCCATGGCCTGTGTGTATACTATCTGTCCTTTATTCAAGCATTTTAGAATATAGTCCCTCAAATCATGAGGCTATGAAATGAGACCTGTATCTATGTTTAATTTCCCTTTTCTTTTCTTGCCTGCTAGGGGTTTTTCAATACCCTCCAAACTGAACTTTTCAACTATCCAGGTATAACAGTGTCTACCATTTACCCAGGACCTGTGCATTCGAATATTTTCGAGAATACTTTAACTTCAGATGTTACCAAGGTAAATGGTTGACAAATAGTTGGAATGTTTTACTATTTATCCTGCAGTGTTGAGTCATTTAGGACAGGGTCTCTGCTAGAAGGACTTATGAATTAGCTGCATAACTTAGATTGTCATGAGACAGGCTAAATTTAGCTGGCAATGTTTGGCTTCCAGGTATTATAAAGCTACTGAGATTGTTACAGTATCAGTTCCAAGTTGGCTGGCCTGTCCACTGCTGTGCAATAAACTTGTAGTCAGGAATAAAATCCCCTTTACCTTCTTTCCTCTCACCACAGATTGGGGGGGGGGTGGCTTTTCATATGCTTTTTGAGGTGATAACCATCATTAGCCATGGTAGTAAAGAAAATGAGGAACTTTGACTTTTCAATTAGCCAGAACGATCTCAGCCAGTCCATACATGACTGCTCTGAGGGACAGTGGACTACCATGGAGGTTTGTGACTCCCGCTAACACCTGGAGAGACTTGGAATAGGTGCAAGGCCCCATGTTGCGTGGGCCTCACTGGCACCCGGCCTTTGGCTCCTTCTTAACATAACATTTCTGTAAAAGAGATCAATAAATCTTTAGTATCTGCTGTGGATATCGTTCTGTATAAATAAAACACTGATTGGCCAGTGGCCAGGCAGGAAGTATAGGCGGGACAAGGAGAAAGGAGAATTCTGGGAAGTGAAAGGCTGAGTCAGGGAGACACTGCCAGCCACCGCCATGACAAGCAGCATGTGAAGATGCCAGTAAGCCATGAGCCACGTGGCAAGGTATAGATTTATGGAAATGGATTAATTTAAGCTATAAGAACAGTTAGCAAGAAGCCTGCCATGGCCATACAGTTTGTAAGCAATATAAGTCTCTGTGTTTACTTGGTTGGGTCTGAGCTGCTGCGGGACTGGCTGGTGACAGAGATTTGTCCTGACTGTGGGCCAGGCAGGACCAGAAAAACTCTAGCTACAGCATCCATTTTATTTTCAATTTTTAGATTTTAGGGATTAAAGCGGACGATATTTCCAAGATGGCAACGAGCCGCTGTGTCCGGCTGATACTAATCTCCATGGCCAATGACTTGAAGGAAGTCTGGATGGCTAAGCAGCCTACCTTGTTTATGACATATGTGTGGCAGTATGTGCCAATCCGGGACTGGATATTTTCAAGGAAGACATGGAAGAAAATTGTTGAAGGCTATAGTGTGGATATGGTAAGTGACTTGCTTTTTTTTTTTCTAGCAGTATGTATTCATCTTGTATGAAAACACAAAGTCTTCAAAGACTTTAGAATGGTTTTTGCTGACTTCCAGACCAAGCTCACAATACAAATACCAAAAACATGTAAGAAGTATTCTATCACCACACATAGCTGATGGTTTTCCATAAATTGCCTGTGGTCTAAGTGCTCCACCCCTTTAATTCCAACATTTGGGAGGCAGAGGCAGAGGCGGAGGGATCTCTGTGAATCTGAAGCGAGCCTGGTCTATGTGAGCTAGCCTGTTCTTCATAGTGAGTTGTGAGTTCTGGGATAGCCAGGTCTACCTAATGAAGAAACTCTGTTTAAAACAAACAATCAGAACAAAGCAAACCAATGAAACAGGCAAACAACAACAAATCAGATAAGTAAACAGCACTATCAAAGAGGGCCATACCTTACAGGGTGTGTTACCTGCCAGTCATTAAGCAATATTCTCTATTTTTTAAACAGCTCATTACTTCTGTCTTTCTATGTTGTAGTAAAAATGAATCAGGTGAGAGAGAGAGCCAAGAGAAAACGTTAACAGAATGCTTAAAGATATTAAGATTATAAAGCATTTACACGGTGTCCTAAAATGTAGAGGTTGAAATGTCCTGAGTCGTTTTGGGTCTTGGTGATGTGAGATGGTTCTAATGGCGGACTTCACGGGAAGCTACCTGTGTTTTCAATGAGGAGGATGGTTTAGGAAGTGGCCTGGAGCTCAGTGACAAAGAAGCCCTGGGTCAGAGCTGGGGCCTGGTGCTGGGATGTTTGGGTTCAAACACCGGGTCTAAGGTCTATTTGCCCATGACCTTAGGCAGGTCACCCCTCTGACAATGGGTAGTAGAAGGTGGTAACAAGTCACAGGGTTGTGATGGGCATTAAGTAAGAAGAGAGGGGCAAAGGCACTTCCTAAGCACGGCCTGGAGTGTTGTCCGGGCTTCTTTTTAGTCTCCATTTCAAGCTGAGTTTGGGAGTAGCAAGGGCAGAGGCTTAGGTTGTTTCTCTGTTCTGACTCTTATAAACGGTCACAAGAAGATGGGGGTGCCACATTGCTTCACTATCCTGGTTTCAGTTCTTTTCGGTATGTAACCTGATACACTTTAGATAGGGTTTATCCTCCAAAGCTTTGTTCCCAAGCTGAACTTCTGATACGAGGCCATGGCGGCATCGCCCTTGGAAGGGATTAATGTTTTCTTGTTTTCCACGGGACTCTGGCAGTTCTAGGGAGAGTGAGTTGTCATACAGCATGGCTACCCAACATGCCTGGCTTCTTTTCCAATTTTCTGCAGGAAGACCTAGAAGACAATCATCACAAGAGGCTGAGTGAATGAGGCTGCCTAATCTTGCACTTTTAGCCATCAAATTGGTGAGATGAAAACTAATTTTCCTACAACCAAAGGGATGGACTAATATATGATTGGGGTGCTGAACGTTACCTCACACAATCTTGACACCAGTTAATATTTTCAGTGCTTTGTGATAAGGCAGAGAAGGAAGAGGTTGAAAAGACTGCCCATCAGAGGGAGAGAGGGACCAAGCATGGTACTTTCAGGTGCACAGTCTTTCAGCAAGGTGCTCCTCAAGGCTATTCAGAGCATCTGCTGTAGTTGCTTACTTTTTACTTGTTTCACTTTGGTTCTTGGCTCTTTGCTTTTGGGGGGCCAGCTATCCAGCTCTCTCTCTCTCTCTCTCTCTCTCTCTCTCTCTCTCTCTCTCTCTCTCTCTCTCTCTCTCTCTCTCACACACACACACACACACACACACACACACACACACACACACACAGACTTTTTCTTACTTATAAATGCCAGGCCTTAGCTTGGCTTATTTCTAGCTAGCTTTTCTTAAATGATCCCATCTATCCTTTACCTCTGGGCTTTTGCCTTTCTCTATTTCTGTATACCCTTCTTTGCTTCTTCCTTTATGGCTGGCTGTGTAGCTGGGTGGCTGCCCCCTGAGCCCTCCTCCTTCCCTTGCTCCTCTATCTTTTCTTCCCACATATCTCCTCCCTGTTTTTCTCTCCGCATGCCATCCTGCCCTATTTCTTCTCTTGCCTAGCTACTGGCTATTCAGCTCTTTATTAGACCAATCAGGTGTTTTAGACAGGCAAAGAAAACACAGCTTCACAGAGTTAAACAAATGCAACATTAAATTAATACGATACATCTTTGCATCATAAACAAGTGCTCCACAGCATAAACAAATGTAACACACCTTAAAATAATATTCTACAACAATCTATCTATAAAACATAAACATCACATAGAACACTTTGCTTTGGATTTCATTTAGTGATTTCAAAGGATATAGTCTTTTCTTCCCCAGATCAACTCTTTTTCGTTTGTTTTGTTTTTCGAGACAGGGTTTCTCTGTGTAGTTTTGGTACCTGTCCTGGATCTCGCTCTGTAGACCAGGCTGGCCTCGAACTCACAGAGATCTGCCTGGCTCTGCCTCCTGAGTGCTGGGATTAAAGGCGTGCGCCACCACTGCCCGGCCTCTTTTTTTTTTTTTTTTAAGTAAATTAAAAGCACTTATTTTATGTATAGCATTACCATGCACATATTAAATAGTACTGTAATAGAATGATTTGACATAGTGGTTCTTTTTCTTTTCTTTTTTATTTTTTTAGAGAGGGTCTCACTATGCAACCCTGGCTGGCCTGGAACTCACTATATAGACCAGACTGGCCTCCAACTCACAGTGATCTTCCTGCTTCTGCCTCTGCCTCTAGAGTGCTAAGATCAAAGGCATACACCACAGACAGTTTTAAACAGAAGAAAAAGGACAAAAATCTCAGATTATAAAACCTGTCCCCTAAGAACAAATTTTGTTTTTAAAAAGTCAATTTTCCCAAGTGGTCAATGAGACAAATGTATTCTGTGCCAACATCATCATCAATAAATTTATTGAATAAATGTTTCTTATTCTTCATCACTGCTTTTTATGACACACTGGACATTTTCTCATTTCTCAGGATTATTTCCTGGATATGATGCCTCATTTTAACCCAGCACCAAAGAACAATAGTCACAAGAATTTTTATTTTGCATAATTATTAAATTTTAGCCTTTCTTGGTGCATATTTTTGGGGGAAGCAAATGGTGTTATTGCCCCAAAATAAAGTCACATCATGGGCACACGATCAAAATTTTTTGTTTTGCTCTTTACATAATATATGAAAAACTTATACATGTTTTATTATTTTTATTTACATTTGAAACATTAAAATATGATTACATTTCCTTCTTTCAACTTCTCTCCTCAGTCCCCTTTGTCCCTCACAAACTCCTTGCCTCCTCTTCTTTAATTATTATTGTTAAATACATTTACATATAAAATTGTTATTATCGCATGGATATATACATAAATATATAGGTATATTCTGCTGAGTCTGTTCAGTGTGGCGTGCACATGATTTCAGGGCTGACCATTTGGTACTGGATAACCAATTAGGGGACTCCTCCCTGGAGGAAGACTGCCTTTCCCTTAGTGGCTATAATTCTTTGTTTAAGGGTAGGACCCTGTAATTCTCCTCTTCTACATCACCATGTATACAGGTGATGTCCTTGTTCAGGTAGACTTATTTTCTTTTAAATATTCCAATTCTAAAGACTCAAAATCATTGCATATAGTTAGAAGGGCAGTCAGCATGGATGTGATGTACAAACCAGAACAATAAGAAAAGAGAATGCTTGAAATGCCATGCGTAGACACTAACCAATGGTATTTATGCCACATACAGATTATAGTGACGCTAAGCCCAGGGGTGATATTTGTGTGCCAATCCACAGTTTTGAATGTGATTTTAAAAATCCAGTGTAAGCATTTGAGCAGGGTTTTAAATATTCTTGTTTTTAAAAATTTTTTAGCCTGCATGTATGTCTGTGTGAGGATGCCACATTCCCTGGAACTGGAGTTACCGACAGTTGTGAACTTTCCATGTGGGTGCTGGGAATTGAACCTAGGTCCCTTGTAAGAGCAGCCAGAGTGGCCAGTGATCTTATCTGCTGAGCCATCTCTCCAGCCCCAGGTTAAGTCTTCTTAACAGGGAATGTTAATGATGTAGATCAACAGAGCAGGATTTCATTTCAAACACTGGGTGAATAGGAGGGACTTAGTCATCTTACTGTTAATATTTTACAGATTACAGACCCCTCTTGAAGCCTGGAAGACAAAGGATGATTGACGGGAGCCCTAACCATTTCCAAACCACCAGAAAGGAAGTTGGGGAACATAAATACAATGCTCTCATGCACCAAAGACTGACGGAAGACTGAAGTATAATTTTATGCTTGTTATCCTTCAAAAGAAGTTTGGCCAGGTAGCCCAGGCTGGCCTCTAAGTCAGATACTCCAGCCTCAACCTCCTGAATGCTGGGATTGTTGGCATCCTCTTTTGTGCTTCATTTTGATTTTTTACCTAACTTCTTCAACATGTAATAAATAAAAAGTAAAATATCACGATGAAGATTGAAAAAAATGATGATGTATATGACAAAATTGAATAACATAACAATTAATTAACATGTGTGTGTATGTGTCTATTTATGCTTGTAGGCCCGAAGTCAATCTCAGTTGTCATTCTTAAGCACTATTCACCTTTCTGTTTCTGTTGCCTTTTCATTTTTAAAAAATTACTTTATTTTGCCGGGCGGTGGTGGTGCACACCTTTAATCCCAGCACTCGGGAGGCAGAGTCAGGTGGATCTCTGTGAGTTCGAGGCCAGCCTGGGCTACCAAGTGAGCTCCAGGAAAGGCGCAAAGCTACGCAGAGAAACCCTGTCTCGAAAAACCAAAAAAAATAATTACTTTATTTTATGTATATGGGTGTCTGTGCATCATGTGTATGCCTGATGCCCAAGCAGGGTGGAGAAGGGTGCCAGATCCCCTGGAACTGGAGTTACAGACAGCTGTGAGCTAACTTGTGGGTGCTGGAATTGAACCCAGGTCCTCTGGAAGAGCAGCCAGTGATCCAAACCACTGGACCATCCCACCAGCTCCCACCTTGGTTTTTGAGACAGGAACTCTCCTTGGCCTGGAGCTATTGACGAGGCTAGGCTGGCTGGCCAGAAGCCCTAGGGGTCCAACTGTCTCCAGTTCCCTGGCGCTGGGATTACAAGCATGTACCGTGTTTGGCTGTTCTTTTGGTTTTTGCTTTTTTACATTAGTTCCTGTGGTGATTCCCTTGCTGGCTTTCCAGCAGGCAGGGGAAAACAGTCAGGATGAGGTAAGACTGAAACTCAGTTCGGCCCAATTTTATTGTAACCAGTGCTGGACCAGGACTTCTAGAGTCTGGCCCAGATAGTTTTACGTTAGCCATATTTAAACACAGCACAATTTTGGAAAAAAGTATGTAGGCACCAATTAACTCAGTTCCAAGTGCACAACAATTTAAGACATGTTTACATTGAGATTCCTTACAAAGTACATCTGGCTTCTTTCCCAAGAATGGGTACTGTTGACTCAGAGACTGTGCCCACAATTTAGGGTCTAGGGAACTTGACTGAGGTTAGCATAACACCTGTGGGTGACAGGCTTGGCCTGGCCCTAAGATAACATAGTGTAGCAGTAACACCCGCATTACCGATACCCGTTCACCATGTCCGAGCGAAGGGCTGCGGATTAAAAATAGAGACAAGAGACAGCGAGTCATTCGCCATGGCTGAATGCCGAATGCCGAATGCTGTTTATTGAAAGAGGGAAGAAACCTTAAATACAGGCTTACAACACAAATGGAGGAACCCCTGGAGGGCAGAAGTTCGCTACCAATGGTCTACATTCCAGACCCAATGTTCTACATTCTTGCATCTAAGTTGTTAACGCCCAATATGCAGGATACACAAACAAGGAACTTCCCTTAAGCATTCAGAAGGGTGGATACCGGCAGGGAATCTGAATAGGGAGGACATCTGATCAAGGTCAGCAAGCAAGGTGGCAGTCACTCACAGTCGGGGGCCAGGGCCCATGGCGCCCACAGGTCCCCCCTTTTTATTAAATGAGCTTCTGACTTAGGTTGCGTGGGACGTCAGCAGACTACCTTACCCGTCATAGAGACACCTGCCCAGGCCACACAAGTGCTCTGTCTTAGGTTGATGGCCGCCCCCCAAGCATTACCCATCTCTGAATACTCATTATCATACAGATTCAACCACATGAGCTGTAGAGTGACTGCTGCCAAAGATCACAAAGTGGCACTGGACTTGCAATCTGTGTGACACAGAAAAGACCAACAGAAGTCCTAACCCACCCATAGCCAGGAGGCTAAAGGCAATTGAACCATTCCCTTCTTAAACGAGCCTTACTGCAAATTGGAGTCTTGTAAGGTGGTATCCCATAAGCAAATGGAACTTGAGTTTTAATAATTTACAACTTTCAAAGCCAATTATAATGTATAATAGTGGAATTAAATTTATCATGCCCAATAAGAAGAAAGATTAACTAACTGTGGTAGCTACTTTTGCTGCCAGGGTCTCCATTGTGCTAGCTGTAGTAACCAATTATGAAATAGCAATCCCAGAAACAATAGCAGCAGTGGCCACCACTGCTATAACAGCAACAACGGCAACAGCGATGTCAGAGTCTCTTCTGGAGCATGTGAGCATCATCTGTGTCTAGCTGCCACGGTCCACTGGCATGGACACGGCTCCTGGAACACGAACCACCAAGGCCCATTTTTCTTGATCCCAGCACTACTTAGGCTGGCAGGTCTGCAAGAGAACAACTGAGAAACATAAAGAAAACAGAAAACAAAAACAGCAAACAGGGAGCAGAACTAATGGCCTCAATAATGGCTACATTCAGGCTCACAAATTTTGAGGTATCTTCAAAAAGGCTAGATGAATTTCAGGAGGCAAATAAATGTTGCACAGAGCCATTCCTGAAAAGTAGGTACTACACCAGCTTGAGGGGGGTTGCAAAATGCGAAAAAGGCTTAGCTGGCATGCTACTGTTAGCAAATGAAGTTCATTGACCTTCAGAGTTATCCTTAATCTCCAAGGTGTGATACATTCCCAACGTTTTAGAAAGAAGTTACCATACATTACCTTCTGAAGAATCCAACCACATGACTACAGTTCCTAGGCTTACAATAATGTTTGCCAAGGCTGGCCATATTGGGCTCTCAATCCCCATTGGCATCAGAAGGGGAGAGTTTTTTACGAAGGCCCAATAGGTCTCTGCCATGTTGGGATTTAGCAGCAGCCACAGGGCGCACACAGCATTCAGGAACCCAAAGAGGAACTTCATTGTCTTGCGGAAAGACACAAACAGATCCCCGGGCCCA
The DNA here is from genome assembly GCF_049852395.1 of Peromyscus maniculatus bairdii. NCBI lineage: Eukaryota > Metazoa > Chordata > Mammalia > Rodentia > Cricetidae > Peromyscus > Peromyscus maniculatus. Next base: position 44,691,453 of record NC_134865.1, on the reverse strand, counting down.
CACCAACACCGGATCGGGTCCCCTCCAAGTGCCAGTAGAAAGATCTTTCCATCGCACCAGAGGATGATTTGCAACAGGAGCCCTCCAGTGCTTATCTGCAGCAGATACTCCAGCAGAATCCACCGATAAAAAATTTAAAATATATAAAACAAGGGAAAGAATAGAATGTGGAGAGGAGAGATGAGCCCCTAGCTCCCCCCTTTTTACTTTAGCAATATAAGTTTTTAAGGTACGATGGCAGCATTCTACTATAGCCTGCCCTTGAGGATTATAAGGAATACCAGTCTTATTAATAATAGAAAAGTCTTGGCAGAATTTCAAAAATCCCGTACTACTGTAGGCGGGACCATTATCAGTCTTTATGCATTTTGGCACTTCCATGTAAGCAAAAGCATGAAGACAATGATTCTTTATATCCTTAACCTTTTCCCCTGAATGGACAGAAGCAAAAATTAGAGAATATGTATCAATAGACACATGGACATATTGTAATTTTCCAAAGGAAGGCATGTGTGTGACGTCCATCTGTCACACATGATTAGGTAAAAGTCCTTGAGGATTAATTCCCAAATGAGGAACAGGTAAAAATTCCACACAAATAGGGTATGATTTAACTATCTGGATGGCTTGTTCCCGAGTTATGCCTGTATGATAACAGAGAGATCCAGCATTAAGATGATAACGTTGATGCAACTGAGTAGCCTTATCAAAGGCAGAACAGACTAACGTGACAGCCATACGAGTAATGGCGTCAGCCCTCTGATTACCTTCACTTAGAGGTCCAGGCAATTGAGTATGAGCTCTAATATGGCCCACATAAAGGTTATGTGAGCGGGACCATATAAGTCCTTGCACTTGCAATAAGTATTCATGAATGAAAGAAATGGATGGTATGTAGGCTGTTGTTTCCAAAGGCATAATGGCATGTGCCACATATTGACTATCGGTATAAATATTTACACTCTCATCAGAAAACATCTGTAAAGCAAGCAACAGTGCCTGTACCTGTGCCACCTGGGCAGAAGTGCCCTGAACTTTTATTCTCTTTACTATGTTACCAGAAACCACCACAACAAAACCACGTGAAGTGCCATCAGTAAATACCACACGGGCCTGAGGAATAGGAGTCATTTGTACTATCTTGGGAAATATAACAGGATGCAATTTAAAAAATTGACACACATCATTGGAAGGATAGTGAGTATCAAACCAACCCTGCATGGAGCATGTCAATATGGTCCAATCATTATCATTAGCTTGCAACCATGCTTGAGACTGGGTGTATGGGGTCACCACAATATCTGGCTCCTTACCAAAAGTTTGAACACTGATCTTGATTCCCTTAAATATAATCTGAGCGACAGCCTGTGGATAAGGAGTGATGATTTTTGCTGTAGAAGCTGGGGAATGTACCCAAGAAATAGGACCTGTTTGCGAAAACACTCCAGTAGGTGAATGAGTAAAACAAAATATCAAATACAATAAGGGAGAATTAAGATCTATATACTGCACGTGAGCCTGTTCCAGGGTCTCTTGCACACGTTGTAGGGCTACACGTCCTTCAGCTGTTAATTTACAGGGAGATGAAGGGTCAGGGTCACCCTTTAAGACATCATACAAGGGGCGAAGCTGACCTGTTGGAATCTTTAAAGTGGGCCGAAGCCATTGAATATCTCCCAGAAAGGTTTGGAAATCATTAAGTGTGCATAGCTGATCCATACGCAGAGTAATCTTTTGTGGGCGTATGCTCGTGCGTAACAATTCATGACCTAAATAATGATAGGGAAAAGATACCTGTACCTTTTCTGGGGCTATCTGTAAATTAGCCAAGCTAAGAACCTCTTGTAAATAAGAAAAGGCATCAAAAACAAGTTTTTTATCTTTAGCAGCCATTAATATATCATCCATATAGTGAATTATATAAACACCTGGAAAAGCTTTTCGAACTGGAGCTAGGGCCAAAGACACATAAATTTGACATATAGTAGGGCTATTGGCCATTCCTTGAGGCAATACCACCCACTGATATCTCTGATAAGGTTCCTTAAGATTTTCTGAAGGAACACTGAAAGCAAAGTGAGGACTGTCCTCGGGATGCAAAGGAATGGTGAAGAAACAATCCCTCAAGTCAACCACAATTAAATGCCAATGTTTAGGAATTGCCACAGGGGCAGGCAAGCCAGGCTGTGTTGCTCCCATGAGAAGCAGGGTTTTATTTACAGCTCTAAGATCCTGTAATAGCCTCCATTTTCCTGATTTATTTTTAATAACAAATATAGGTGAGTTCCAAGGTGAAGTGGAAGGAATGATATGTCCAGCATCTAACTGCTCCTTAACCAATGCATACGCAGCCTCCAATTTTTCCTTAGTAAGGGGCCACTGCTCCACCCATACAGGGTCATCACTTTTCCAAGTGATTTTTATCGGTTGTATTATTGAAGGCTGCTGTGCAGTGACCCCTATGGAAAAGACACTAATCCTCTAGTATCCCCGGGACCCCTAGTGACACAGTTTTTGTCTGTCGCAGGGAGCGGGTCTCCTTGCAACATTTTCCCTAAGCCTTTGCCTGGGCAGTAGCCCTGACTCTTCAGCATCTGTTGTACAGGCTGTGTAGTAAGTACAGCTCCAATACCATCTAACACATCCCGTCCCCACAAGTTCACTGGAATGTCAGGTAGCACAAAGGTTTGAAAAGTTCCTGCATGACCTTCCTCATCCTTCCAATTTAAAAGTAGCCTGCTCTGTAATGGCATCTGAGCTGTGCCGATACCTTGTAGGGTAGAGGTAGAATTTTTAAGTGGCCAATTGGGATCTCAGGATTCTTGTGAAATTATAGATATACCCAGCAGCAGAATCCAATAATCTTTCAATCTCAATCCCATATAATTTTATTTTTAATTTAGGCTGTTTATCATTGATAACTGTTTGTTAAAACACCCTTTTTTCCTGTACTTCCAAAGCCTCCAGTTCTATATATTGGTGCCATTTTGAATTTAAAATATGAAAGCAATAATAATTGAGCAATTCTATCACCAGCTTCTGTTTCCATGGTCCTTTTTACATGTGCCAATTATAAAAGCATTAAATACAATCTCTATAGGATTTGAAAAGGTAAACTTTAGGTAATACTCTTCAGTAGTATTTTATAAAATCTTAAAAAGAGGATTCTTTTTTATAGATCCCAAATAACACATTAGCACAAATAGCCAATTATTAACAATGTGGACCAAACAATTTACCTGTATTTTATTTACTGGAAAATAATTTTGTAACCTCTTTATCAGGAAGAGATTATCATTTATGGATTATCTTAGCAACATTATTTAATAGGCTAATAACCCAATTCATTTCAGGTGTTATATTTTTATAAAATTAAACCAAGAATTTCTAGAAAGCAACTTAAATTATAGAGCCAAATTTTCAGTAATGATCAACAGACAAGACCATACCTAATATATAGTTTAAAATTATGAATTTTGTTCCTCTAGTTTATCTACAATGAGGATCCAAACATTCATCCAAACATTTATCAAGACAATCAAAAGAACAGAACATCCTTTATTCAAACAGTATTGACTTAGCATTCAATGTCCTGACTGAAACCATTTTTCACCAGAAGTTAGGCCCGGTTTAAACTTTTAGTGCTAGTCCCTTCCTGGCCCCAGCTCGCTGGCTCTGCCCAGTGCTCAGGCTCTATTGTCAGTGCCTGCCTGGGCCACGTTCCATCACGGCTCTGCCTCTTACTGGCGTGTACCTGTCCACCCGCTGCTTCGGGCTATCTTGTGCACGCCTTTGTCTGCCACCGCCACTGGGCGTGTGCCCGCACATACAAACTCACATTTAAACTTTCTACTCCCACGAAGGGACTACCTAATAACGAGTTATTCCCACTATAAGGGAAAAACAGAAAAACATTTCCCACGAAGGGATCCTAAATATTGAATTATTCCCACTCTGAGGGAAAAATACAAAACATTTGAATCAAAATTAAGCAAACAGACAGAAAAACTTTAAGCTCTGGGCTCGCTTGCTGTTCAGCCAGCAGCAATGAGGCCTACCTGCCGATTCTTTGTAATTCAGATGCTGCCGCTCTGCACTTGCAGGAAGAAAAAACTCAAGAGTTTTCAGCTATCCTGAAAACTCTACAACTGGAAAAAGTCTTTACATTCTCCATTACCACTGGGAAGAGGCTTCTCTCTTTCCTTCATCCTTCCTCTACAGGGCCCCAATCTTTAGGCCTAGTTTCAAAAAATTTTTCCCCTTTTTACGGGGAAAATTCTTTTTTCTTGATTAAAATTTTTCTCCCTTTTCTAACGGGAAATTTCATTTCCTTCCCTCTTCTCTATTGGGAAGATTTCCTTTTTCATTTAAAATCTTGAGCTGTCTTGCCCTTACTTAACTTTGGTGCCTTCCTGCTTCAACAGTCCAATTAACTGACTGTGAGCTAACTGCACCCATTTCAATTCACTCTTACCTTTTTTCTTTAAAATGCCGGCCGGCCTTCCAAGAGTGTCTGTCAGCTCGTTCCTTCTTTCTCAGATCTCGGTAGGAATCTCCATTTGTAGCGGTAACGCCCGCATTACCGATACCCATTCACCATGTCCGAGCGAAGGGCTGCGGATTAAAAATAGAGACAAGAGACAGCGAGTCATTCGCCATGGCTGAATGCCGAATGCCATTTATTGAAAGAGGGAAGAAACCTTAAATACAGGCTTACAACACAAATGGAGGAACCCCTGGAGGGCAGAAGTTCGCTACCAATGGTCTACATTCCAGACCCAATGTTCTACATTCTTGCATCTAAGTTGTTAACGCCCAAAATGCAGGATACACAACAAGGAACTTCCCTTAAGCATTCAGAAGGGTGGATACCGGCAGGGAATCTGAATAGGGAGGACATCTGATCAAGGTCAGCAAGCAAGGTGGCAGTCACTCACAGTCGGGGGCCAGGGCCCAGGGAGCCCACAACATAGAAGTCACTTAGGCTGTTGTACAGCACAAGTGACATCACTCCTAAGAATGGGTATAAGGTCTGGAAGTAATACTCAAGGTTTTCAGGGGAAAGGGTCTGAGATAAGTAAAAACAAAAATTCTGGAAGATGCAGGCAGTGTAGGCGAGTGTTGCAGCTCTTGGGGAAAGGTATCCTGACTGCTCAGGAAGCTGCTGGAACAGCTCTGGTGGCTGGAGCTGCAATGGGACAGCCCAGCTCTGGAGGGAAACGTATCCTGACTGCTCGGGGGAGTCAGGCTATACCTGGAGTTGGGGTGCAGTGGAGGATGGTCTCCCCTCAGAATATAGCAATCCTGCTCTGCTGTGGCCACATTGCATGTGGGAGCCTGTTCTCGGGTTCCTCCTGGCTTTACCCAGCAGGTCCGAATAGAGGATGATCAGGACCACGGGCCTGAGTGCAGGTGTCTGAGATGGTCTGCACTTGGCTGTGCTGGGGGAGGAGGTCTTTTGCTCCACCCCTTGGCGTCTCTGTAAAAACCCTGGTGCAGAGACAGTCGGGGCCCCCATTGGAAAAGGTTCCTGGCCCTCTCGAGGCTATCCTTTATTTTCTATCTGTTTATCTCCGCAATAAATCCTTCTATCTAATATTTCCTGCTACTCACACTCAAGAAAACTCTGGGGAAATGTGGGGGTGGTGGGTAAACGCCCCACAGAATGGCGCCTGAACAGGGACTAAAGAAAAAAGAAAAAAAGGGACTAAAGAAAAAAAGGGGGGGACTAAAAAAAGGGGAGACTAAAGACAAACGAACAGGGACTAAAGACAAAGTAATAGGGACTAAAGATAAAGGAAAATAATAGTTTTATTACAGAGCTTTTGGCAAAAAATTGAGAGGCAGGGGTTTTATCCTCGAGAGAAAAGGAAAGCGGACTGGAAGGATGTCCGGTGCTGCAGCGAAATTCTCTTCTGTCAAAATTTTCTATCTTCTATCCCTTTCTCAGTTTCTATCTGTGAAAAATAAGTATAAGGTATAGGGTAGTAATATAGTGTAGGAAAAACTTAGAAGTGTGTAGAAAAAAATTAAGATAAGTAAGGCAATGACAGAAAAACTCAATTTTCTAACTTTGGGGGCTATGAATGCAAATTGGGGGGAAAATCTTTCTTTGGACTTTACGGGTAGTAAAAAAGCTCTTCTCTGAGCTTATGGGGAAGAAAAAGTTTCGTATGGAAGCTTTTGTCCTGGGGACAGCTGAAATGCTAAGTCCAAGCAGCAGGAGAAAGTAATTTCTCCCTGAGGCAAAAATGGGGGTGTAAGAAGTCAAAGTTTAAAATTGGCAAGTTTGGGGGAAAGTTGGTCTGTCTTTCTCCTGAGGAAAAAAATCTTTCTCTTAAGCTATAAAGCTTTTCTTGGAAAATTTTGGGGGAAAAATCTCTCTAAAAAGCCTTAATCTTTCTCAAAAGCTCTTAAACTTAAAAACTAAAGCCTTTAACTTTCTCAGAAAAACAAATTAGAATCACCTTAAGATATTAGTATGGGGACCACCTGTGACTAGCTCAAAGGGAAAACAACAAACCTCTTAAGACAGCAAAACCTCTCAATTCTTTCAAGCTTTAAAAATCCTCCCTGCAATGCAAGAGGCAGGGACAAGTTTCTAAAAACCCCTTCTAAGCTCTGTCTCTTCAAGCTAGTAAAAGACAGTGGGTCAGAGTACCCTGAGGGAAATGCTTGGGAGAGCAAGGGTGAACAGCTACAGAGAGCCCCAAAGGGCAGGAAACTTTGCCTGAGAAAAGCAGAAAAACTAAGCTCTTCAGTTACAGCCGAGCTGAGGCATCAAGGGTTTTGTCTGAGTGAGTGTTTCAGAATGAAAAGGTGCTCCTAATCTTCCTAATGCAAAGATCCCCTGAAGCAATGCAAACTGTTAGCATTGTATCCTTGCTTCTGACCAAAAATCCAGAGGCGACTGGCCAGCTTCTCTGAGTTGGAGTGCATTTTGAGGATACTAGGGTTCCTGCAGTTGTAAACTTCTGGAGCACAGAGCTGAGGCAGGAAGGTGCAGGACCCAGGGGAAAACTGTAAATGAACAAAGTTAAAGCCGGTGGGAAAGGCACAGTTGCCCACTTTCCTACAAGTCCCGGGTTGATAGGTCCACAGCTGCAAAAAGAAATCTGAGAAAAGCTTTCCTATCAGAGAAAGGACCTTTCTGGGAAAACAGTAAAGCTGAACTGGGTCTGAAGCAGTCGTGCTGCCGAGTCAGAACGCTGTCTGGGGAAAGAGCCCAGCCAGGGCAGAACAGAACTATCCAGGAGTAAAGCTTTCTTTTCTGTCAGAGAAAGCACCTCTTTGAGAAAGCTTTGTTTCAACCGACTCCCTGAGATGAGGGAGTGTAGCCCTGAGGGGTGATTGCCTCTGGCATAAGCTCTGTCCTTGAGCACCAGACAAGCAAACCCAACCCACTGGGGGACTGGGCCAGGTGAAGGCCTGATGATGCAAAGCACCTGTCCTAATGTGAGTTTAGAAATGGCAAAAACCTCCCTTGTTAGATTTTCAGTCTGTACGCAAACCACACAGACCCCGAAAACGGAAACGGACAAAAAGCCCCTACCTTCAGTATCAGGGAAAGCTGCCACTGTAGTGTCGGAAACTGTTTCTGGGGTAGAGGGGCTAAACTGAGACCAAACTGGATACCGTCAGGGAGAAAGACTCTGAAGAAACAGAGGGGACAGATTCCTCCCCAGAAAATGCATGACCTGACAAAGCTGCTAGAGTTTGAGGCAGATTCAGGGGGAGAAAAAAAGCCCCTACCTCTAAAGGCAGCTTGCAGAGGTACAGAGCCGCAGACAGATAGCTGAAGCTCTGCATCTGGCGGGGGGGGGGGGGGGGGGGAGGGGCAGGAACAAGCAAAATGAGAATAAGATCAGTGGGAGAAAATCTCTCTGAAAGAGCTATGGAAAAGCTGTTGTACATGATCTTGTTTTTCACCGACTGGCTAAAACAAACACACGCCCCGAGGAAAGTTGCTATCAGGAATTCCAGCCTCAGTGCATGCTAATGAGGCAGGTGCAGTTCTGATCCTGGGCCAATGTCAAATGAAGGAGAGACACCTGTTAAAGCCAGCTGAGGAGAATAGAAACCTCCCAATGTGCCATAGCTGAAAATGTAAAATGCTTGTTCAAATCTCCGGTTGCAAAGGCAAGAGACTTTGTTCAAACCTCCCAGGCAAGTCTAGTAAAAGAGAACCAGTTGACTCTCAGACCCAAAAAGAACCATGAGAAATGAAGTCCAAAAGCTAGCTTGCAATAAGGGACTGATATAAGGGAAATGTATTCTGGGAAAGGTAGTTTTTCCCCTAAAGATGGAGGAATTGCCCTGAAACACTTTTGTCAGTTCGAAAATACGTTCATGGTAAACTTAAAATACAGCTTTTAAAAGAATAAGGAGGAAAATCGTCTAAGGGTTTAAGTGTCAGTTCCAATGAAAAATTGAAAGGATATGGAACCAGGTGCTTCGCAGTTTGGGGCTCCATTGGTTAAAATGCCTTATTTACCCTAATAGCTGTGCAAAGTTTTTACGGTAGTTGGATGACAAAAAGCTACCTTTAAGAGCAAACAAGCCACTTTAAAATCCTTAAAACAAGGGAAAGCAGTTTATACACTGAACGTTGTCTTAGATATGAAGAAACTTATGTTGAAATTAAAAAATTTCTTTGCCTTTTGAACAAACTGCCTGCAATGAGTAATTCCTTTGCAAATCTAATAAGGAGACAAGGAAATAGGCATTCAAAAAAATGACTGCTTTATAGATGGGAAACTTCAGAAAATCTAGCTGTCTTACAAAATAGTTGCTTTACCTGAAAGTTCCTTATAAGAAATCAGTGTTAAATATCACAGCTGCTAATAACATCAGGAGTTAAAGCTAATGAAGTGAAAATACTAAATTCGGAAAATGCTTTTTCTCAAAGTAAGCTAATGAAGGATATGTTTCATGAAAGAACATCTACGTTCTTGACTCCTTTGAATAGTAACAGTTTTGATGAAAATATTGGAACTAACAGCAATCAAGCCAAAATGTTTCGACAAATTCAAGACGCTATTCCACAAAAGAAAGCTGCCATGCTTTGTGGGCCATAATAGAGCTCAGTCCAATCTTCCTGGTCCTTTAGCTGAGGGTAATGCAATGGCTGATAAGTTAACAAAGATAGTAGCATTATCCCAAGTGGAAATGGCTCAACAGTCACATGCTCTTCATCAAAATAGCAAAAGCTTAAGAAAGCAATTCAATCTTACCAAAGAAGCAGCTCGTCAAATAGTTAAATGATGTGGGGTATGTCCAAACATTTTCCTATCCCTCACTTAGGGGTAAACCCTCAAGGTCTTCTTCCCAATTATCTATGGCAAATGGATGTTAGGCATATTGCAGAATTTGGCAAATTAAGATACGTACATGTGACCATTGACACTTATTCAGGATTTTTAATGGCTAGTGCACAACCTGGGGAAGCTACAAAACATGTAATTTTGCACTGCTTTGGAAGTGTTTTTCGTATATGGGTATACCAAAAATTATTAACACTGATAATGGTTCTGGATATAGTAGTAAGGCATTTCAACAATTTTGTACCCAACGGGAAATCGTATATAAAACAGGTATTCCTTAGAATCCTCAGGAACAAGGTATTGTGGAAAGGGCTCATAGCAGTCTTAAAATACAACTTCAAATAACAAAGGGAAGAAATTTATCCTCAATTGCCACATAACGCATTAAATCATACTTTTTGTTCTGAACTTTTTGAATATGGAAATCTATGAACAGTCTGCCACAGATAGATTTTGGCACAGTGGCACCCAAGCGACTTCTGCTCAAGTGAAATGGAAAGATCCCTGCTCGGGATTATGGAAGGGTCCTGATCCAGTGTTAATATGGGGTCGAGGACATGTTTGTGTTTTTTCACAAGAGAATGAAGCTCGGTGGTTACCGGAGCATCTGGTAAGGAGCATGGAACTAAGAAAGGTCAGTTCCAATGACGTTCCTATAAAGGAACCAGAATGAAAGTGGCTCGATTAGTGTTTCTGAGGTTTTGTCACTGGTTTAATGCAAACAGTGAGGAAATAGAGTTCGGAGCTGTGCTGCTTTTGGCTTACTAGCTCCTTTAGAAAAATACTTTATATCACCTAATAGCTGTGCAGTATTGGCGAAGAGCTTTACAACAGCTAAATACGGTAATTTCACCCTCAGTGTGAAGTTTTTGGTAGAACAACCAAAAGTACTGCTGTAATAGACACATTTGTCTGAATTGAAGTACTTAGGGGACTATTATAAATTTGGGTGAAGGGACAGCCTCTAGTTAAAAACCGTCTACCGCTGACAGTGCATCTCTGCCGGTTCGGAAAGGCCGAGAAAACTCGGCAACTTTGGGGTGTGGCTTTGTCTTGAGAATGTTACAATCCCCTAGCAACAAGTATCACAACTCTATAATGACAACACTCACTAAATCCCAGTGCTTTATAACAAAGCTGACTATAAACTCTAAACTTTAGAAATGATGTATGTACTTCCTGTCTAGTTAAGAGAATCTTTCTAATAGAGATGGTGATAATAATTAAGAGTAAGAAGTAGAAAGACGAAAATAAGATATGTGAGTTTGTAGAAATTATTCTGTCTTGTTAGATCTGTGTTAAGAAATCTTTAGGTGTTTGCTAAGTTAGATATATGCTAATGGTAGCCCTATATAAGTTTGTAAAATAGATCTATAGAGTTCCTTTAAGAATATAAGCTTGCAAGAAATATCCAAGGTAATCTTAAGACATGTAGTAATAAGTTTGTAAGAAGTAAAGATGTTAGTTGTAAATGTAAGTTTAAATAAGAATAAGATGGAAAGAATATAAGTATATAGGTAGTAAGAAATATATTTGCTAAAGTAGTTCTATACTTTTCTTAAGGAGTATAAATAAGTAGATGTTAATACGTTGTATGTGAGTTTGTAAAAATGTGTAAATCTTGAATGTGAGTCTAAATGCTTTGAAAGGCAAAATGTTATATGTGAGTGTGTAAAAAAGTGTAAATGTGCCAGACGGTGGTGGCGCATGCCTTTAATCCCAGCACTCGGAAGGCAGAGCCAGGCAGATCTCTGTGAGTTCGAGGCCAGCCTGGGCTACCAAGTGAGTTCCAGGAAAGGCGCAAAGCTACACAGAGAAACCCTGTCTCGAAAAACCAAAAAAAAAAAAAGTGTAAATGTTAAGTGTGAATCTATGCTTAATGTATATGGTGAAAAAACCTGAGATGCAGAAGTTAGTGTCCTAGCAGACGGCAAAGCAGGCAGTATGAATGATTTCAAAAGCTCCAGAAGCCGCTAAGAAGCTAAGAATGGTGGATGCCAGAACCAGCACAACAAGGCATCCGAAGCTGAGATCCGTGGGAAGTCGACACAACACAGAAAAACCTGAGCTAACATCAAAAACAGTGCGGTTTAGAATACTACTAAACCTAAAAAGGTCTCTGGCTTGAGAATAAAAGTTGCAGAGATGCTTGTTTGAACTAAAATTGTTAACTGCAAAAAGTTTTGGTTGAAAAACGTCTCTTCATATTTGGAAGTGAAAGCCTAATACCAGAATTTATTTCTTGTTTGAACTTTTTAAACTTAAAATGAGATAAAATTACAAAAAGATTTTGGTTATGGATTTCTTATATTTGGAAGCTAGTTCCATAATTTATTATTTGAATTTTAAGACTTAAGAAATTAAATAAACAATAGAGATTTCATTGCAATGGAACAATTTTCAGTAATGACCTAGGAACGGTTTTCTGGAATTGGGTTAAAAATGGAACTGCTTAAATGAAGAAATTTATTCCTACCTAGAATCAAGATGCAGTTTTGCATATATGCTTTATTAACTAGTGATTCATGAATTGTTTTGTGGAACTGTTTATGCAAAAATGGAATTACTTATGGAACTGGTTTTGTGTTACAAATGGAACTTTTAAACAGAAAAGTTTGGGTTTTCTAACTAGGCTTGAGATTTTGTTTAAAATTATAAAGAAAGGGGAGAGTTAATATTCCTTAGTCTATGTAATTTAAATTGTTGTTTGAGTGGATTAATGTCATGTTTTGTTAGTAAGAAATGCAAATGGGGTATACTAAGAGACTACTTTTAAAGTGTGTAAGAGTTTTATTAAGAAACTGCTTTTGGATGTTTTGCTAAAAGTTTTCAAAGTGTTAATGGTTAGATTGAAAATATTGCTTTTCAATATGGGTTTGTAGGAATTGTATAAGTTTGGGTTCCTCTAACTAGGTGTGAGATTTTGTTTAAAAAATTATAAAGAAAAGGAGGAGTTATGAAATTGAATTATGTTCGCAGAAACCTATTGATATTAATGCACCCTGGTTTTGTGGAGTTAAGGAAATATTTAAGTTTGTGAATACATCAAAGTTTTTCCTGTGTTCTGTTAACAAGAAAATTCAAATGATTGAGTTCAAGTTGTAAGACGGAGAAAATTGTTAAGTATATATAGCACCATATATGCTAATTCAAATGGTTCCGTTAAGGGTTTTCTTTGAGTTGTAAGATTGAGAGAATTGTGACTATGTATAGCAATATTTATGTTAACCTGTTAATGGTAATGATGAAGCTAAGGGATTCTTTAAGTTTGTAGTCGCCTCAAGAGTTTTTGTTTAGAAAGGGCTTGAGGCAGCTAAGACTGCTGTAGTCATCTTGGACCTAATTCAAAAGAGAAATGCCATCTATATCATCCTCTACTCCCATACTGGGACGTGTAACAGCTATGGAGATTGCTGTAAGCCATTAATAGTTATTTTTTTTATATATTAAGAAAGGGGGACCTGTGGGAGCCCGTTCTCGGGGTCCTCGTGGCTTTACCCAGCAGGTCCTCATAGAGGATGATTAGGACCACCGGCCTGAGTGCAGGTGTCTGAGATGGTCTGCACTTGGCTGTGCTCGGGGAGGAGGTCCTTTGCTCCACCCCTTGGCGTCTCTGTAAAAACCCTGGGGCAGAGACAGTCGGGGCCCTGTTGGAATAGGTTCCAGGCCCTCTTGAGGCTATCCTTTATTTTCTATCTGTTTATCTCTGCAATAAATCCTTCTATCTAATATTTCCTGCTGCTCACACTCAAGAAAACTCTGGGGAACTGTGGGGGTGGTGGGTAAACACCCCACAATTGCGAGACCCCTGAGCAAGACCACCACAGAGCTGATATATGATGCAAAACACACAGAGGTTTATTGATAACAAGCAAGCCTGGGCTTGGTCCGTGTCCAACACTTGACACATAGGGTGGAGGAGGAGGATGGTCCTGAGCTCTCAGGGTGAGTTTTTAAAGGAAAAACCGCAAGTAGGGTGGTACAAGCCTTGGTGTCGTATGATTGGGTGAGGGTGTGCAACCTTTGAATTTACTGGTTGGGGGTTACAGTTATCATTTTTGGGCAGGCCTGGAGCTGCCATGGAGGCTGGCTGGCCTTGCACATATTGACTGTGGGGGCTGACTCAGTGGCCCAAGCTCTGTCTTTGAGCTGCCATGGAGGCTGGCTGGCCTCACACGTTCACATTGACCCATGCATGTAGCTCTAAGTTGGTGAGGGGTCCCAGACAGTAAACAACTGGCTGAACCTTGAACAGTCAGATACGTGTAGAAAGAGAGTTACCGCAAGGACTATGTCTTTTGCTCATGGCCCTCCCAGAAACTGCTTGCTCAAGTCTCAGGAAACTGCAACTGAGGCCTGATCTCTGAGAGAAGACTGAGCAGCCTGTTATGGCCTCTGCTTCATCTCTTCAGCTCCCCTCCTGGAGAGCTGCTACAGCTGAACTTTGCTCAGCCCCCACTTACTGGGGCTTCCCCATAGAGCTCTGCTTCTTCTCCAGCCCAAGATGTTGCTTCTTTTGCTTCACTTGCTAAAGGGGAGAATTGTTACTTTTTCTGCTCTGCCTTGCTCAACCTGCTAAGGGAACGTCTCTGCAAGGATTTTTCTGCTCAGTCCCCTAGGGGATGTCTTAGCAAGATTCTTCTCTGCACCGGTGAATGAAGTTCTTCACACTCAAGACTCTTTTGGGAAAGAGATTTATTTGGGAAGGAGGGGTCCAGGAGAGTGGCTGCCTCTATCAGGGTGGGAAGCAATAGCCCACAACTGAACAGGCAGGGTGCTTTATATAGGATTTCTTAGGAGCAGAATTTCTCCAGAAAGAAGATTTTTCTCTCCAGGGATTGGTAAATTTTTTCTGCTTCCCAGAGCAGAAATTGGTTAGTTTCATTGGTCAGGGGCAGAGGTGGCCTTGATTTCAGAGCCAAACTGTGTTTCTTTCACTGGCTTTTCTTAGCTTTTTGGCTCTAAGTCCAAGGCCAGGGCATATTTCTTTCACTGGTTCTGAGTCTAGGAACAAAATGTTTCTTTGGCACTGGTTTCAGAGCCAGGGCGTGTTTCTTTGGTTCTGGGTTCAGGGATAAAGTGTTTCTTCCACTGGCTCTTGGTTCTCCTAAAAAACTTGATAAGACACCCCTTGCATCCCCCTTTTTTTGAGACAAGGTCTCACCATGTGGCCCTGACTGGCCTGGAACTTACTTTGTAGACCAGGATGGCCTGGAACTCACAGAGATCCTGACTCTTCCTCCTGAGTGCTGAGACTAAATGTACATGCCACCACACCCGGCTAAGACCCTATTGTTGAAGACACCATATACTGGAGTCTTGGGGCATGGAAAAATTAAGCTGGCACTGACCTGGAGGCTTCATCCCTACTGGCTGGTTTCATAGTGCTAGAAGGTACTATGCATGCTACTTGCGGGGAGAAAAGAAGTCAATGTCTTACCCAGCTGTGAACCTTATGAACTATAATAACTGACCTGGCATGCTATGACCATAGTTGCAATGGTGGCATGAATATTATGAAAGAAACTAAAAGCTTTCTAATTGAATTTAAGGCCTGTTCCAAAAGACAGAATTCATGCATGCTACTAGTAACTGGGCCGAGAATCCATTGTGGATTAAGTCATATGCCCTAGGGAAGAACCTATTACTATTATTGTGCTAAATAAACATGGCATTAAACCACCCCCTAAAGCAATGGTTCTCAACTTTCCTAATGCTGTGACCCTTTCATACAGTTCCTCATGTTGTGGTGGCCCTCAACCGTAAAATAATTTCCACTACTACTTCATAACTGTAATTTTGCTATTATTAAGAACTGTAATGTAGCCGGGCAGTGGTGGCACATGCCTTTAATCCCAGCACTCAGGAGGCAGAGCCAGGCGGATCTCTGTGAGTTCGAGGCCAACCTGGTCTACAGAGCGAGATCCAGGACAGGCTCCAAAAACTACATAGAGAAATCCTGTCTCAAAAAAAAAAAAAAAAAAAAAAAAAAAGAATTGTAATGTAAATATCTGATATGTGACTCCTGTGAAAGGGTTATTGACCCCCGAAGGGATCATGATTCACAGTTTGAGAACCACTGCCCTAAACACTTATTTTTATATCCATGGATTGGTGCAGTTCTCAACCTTCATTAGAAACGCCTTTTTGCAGAAGATGTCAGTCAACGCAGAGACTCATAACTGGTGAAGTGCAAAGAATAAGAGATTGTTCAGCCCTACCATAATAGGACATCTCTTTCATCCTCTCCTCCTGGGGCTCAGGGGTCATCTTGGAAGTGAGAGTGGAAAGAATGTGAGAGAGGTTGTGGGAGACTGTTGGGAGAGAGTGGCGTCTGGAAATGACAGGGCTCTTACACGTACGGATTCATAGTGGCTGTGACCTCACATACAAGGTCAAGATAACCAAAACTCCAGCATGAATGGGGGTGGGGCTCACGGAGTCTCAACCCTAGGTGGTGACCATGTGGGGCTCACAGAGTCTCACCCCATGTGGTGACCAGCTGATGGTTATTGGGGAAAGAGAATCGGTTTCTTCAGGCATGGGGTTCCTAGGAACTCCAGTTGGATAGCCTTACACCCATGCTCAATGCTGTGGAACAATCTTCGTACACTCTAAATATGTCTTACTCTCATTGGTTAGCAAAGAGCTGAATGACCTATAGCTGCGCAGGAAGAGATTGGATGGGAGAGCCAGATGAGGAGAATTCTGGGAAGAAGGGCAGAATCTTAGGAGATGCTAGGAGACACAGAGGGAACAAAACATGCTAGAGGACAGGTAAAGCCATGAGCCATGTGGTAAAATGTAGATGAATAGAAATGGGTTAATTTAAGTTATAAGAGCTAGCTAGTAACAAGCCAGAGCTATTGGCTGAGCATTCATAATTAATATTAAGATTCTGAGTGATTATTTGGGAAGCAGCTACTGAAACACAAACTCCATCTACAGCTCAATCAGTTAAAAAAAAGAGTTTATGAAGTTGGGAGGGAAAAGTGGTGGTGGAGGTGTGGGAGGAGCTGGAGGAGAGGGAGTGGGTGAAAGATTTGATCAAAACACATTATATGCACATTCTCAAACAATAAGAAAAAAAGGAGACATGCCAAGTGGCTTACCAAGGCAAACCAATCAAAATAACATCACACCTCTCTTCGAAAATGCTAAGAACATGAGGTGATGTATTTCAGGCTAACAGCTGCCTACTACAAGTGTTACAAGCAGCAAAGTTATCCTTTAAAATTGAAAGAGATAAGGACATTTCATGAGAAACAAGTAATTCATGGGTCAGCAATCCAGCAATTCAGAACACGCTAATCAGTTTTTTTCTCAGCTGGACTCAAACCAAGGTCATCTGGGAAGAGAGAACTTCAGAAAATGCCTCCATCAGATTGGCCAGTTTGTGGGGCATTTTCTTGATTAACAATTGATGTGGGAGGACCCAGCCCACTGTGGTACAGTTTGGTAACATTTGAAAGTTCAAGTCTGCCAGAAAAAAAAATCATATCCCTTTTCATTTCATTTCTGTGGTTGAGTGTATTTTGGAAAAATTGACTTGGCACTAACATTGAAATTGTAGAAAACGCACAGGTACACAACGAGAGCCAAAGATGGCTGCAGTGGTGGACTTCTCTCCACTGAAAAAACAGTCATCTCAAATACTTCACAATTTGAAGTAATTAGGATTTTTATTTTCATGAATGATTGCCATTTTAACTTTTAACATCAACTTGGAGAACAAACAAAATTAATTTAAATCTTTTATAAAAAAAAGTTTCTGCAAAAGCTGCTCAACCTATGAAACTGTGCCTGACAATGAAAAATACTGATTTAAGTTGCCCCTCAGTAATGAAGTCACTAAAAGTAAATTTTAAGAAGTTAAGTTAGTTGTCTATTGTTTCGCTTAGCTGGAAAAACACATTTTCAATGATTTGTAATGGAATCAAGACTATAGTATATTGCTGTATGGTTTGGACGATTTGCATACTAATTATCTATATTACATTTATTTAAGTAAATAAGTTTCTATTAATGCTATTAGGTCCAGAGGAGACTCCAATTTCCCCAAAGGCAGTCCAAATATCCAGAAATGGATTCAACCTGGACTATAGGAGGGTTTCTGGAGGTTAGATGTAAGTCAGAATTCCTCAGGAACTTGTGAAACTGGTTCTCCTCTTTCCAAAGGAGTCATCTTCCTTACCATTGGCAGAAGGCTACCTGTGGCACCTGTCAGTCTATCAAAGCCCATGCTGGCTTCCAGGCTCCCTCAGTATCACATGCACCTGTTACACACATCCTAGCTCTTCTCACCTCTTCCTCTACCCTAGACTCCCTCCAGCTCACCGCTCTCCTTCCCAGCTACTCATTCTCCTTATAGCCCTGCTATTTTTGATATGCACTCTCTTTCTCTGACTCCTTCCTTCTCCCCTCCCCCCTGGCCATGTTCAGTTTTTTTTTTTTTCTCTTTCTGCTCTGGACTCAACCTCTGACTGTTCTCTCTCTCCTATCTACAATAAAAAAAACTTTCCCCTTAATTATACCATGGAGCAGGCATGTCGTCAGTTTATACAAAAACCCGTTTAACAGCTAGAAGATATTAGTTAATTTTAAAGTTGAATTCAAGTTCTAATTTAATACTAAAATTTATTCCTTTTCAAAACCTTCACTGTATAATAGCATCCCTTTTGTACATAATAAAGCATAGGCATGTGTGGGTACATATGTGTATTATACAGTGTATCTATGGACTTAAAGTTTAACAGGGGAGTCTTAAGGGTGAAATCATTTCTACCAGGGAGTCTTAGTGGGGAAAAAGTATCTCCAAAGACTCGTAGTTGGGTGAAAGATGAAGAAACACTGTGAAAGGGCCATAGATTCTTGTAGCTGGAGGGCTTCTCTCCAGGTCCCACCAAAACCCCGCAGTCCCATAACCCATGTATAAAATAAACACACAGACGCTTATATTATTTAAACTGTTTGGCCTAATGGCTCAGGCTTCTTGCTAACTGTTCTCATATCTTAAATTAACCCATTTCTATGAATCTATACCTTGCCACGTGGCTCATGGCTTACCAGCATCTTCACATGTTGCTTGTCATGGCGGTGGCTGGCAGTGTCTCCCTCCACCTTCCTGTTCTCTCAATTCTCCTCTCTGTTAGTCCTGCCTATACTTCCTGTCTAGCCACTGGCCAATCAGTGTTTTATTTATTGACCAACCAGAGCAATTTGATATACAGACCATCCCACAGCAGATTCTTCTCAAAAGCACACACCAGAAGTTTGAAACTCCCCTTCATATGCACACACACATATAAAATTTTTATTATATATCCTATATAAAATTCTTTTATATATAAATATATACATATTTAATATATTTATTTATAAGTATATATATGTGTATATATATATATAATCAAGTTAAAAAAACTAGACTGCATACCCATGTAAAATCTAAAAGTACAAAAGGATAAGTAGTGTTTTAAAAGTGCCTTCCTCCTCCCAGTATGCCTCTCTGGAGGCAACCACTGCTCCATCCTCTTCTGTGCCTTTGGTGGAATTCTCCACAATTCCCAGCAGAGGTCTTACACGGGAAACTGGAAGGTGCCTGAATTTCCCTATTGTTCTCAGGTTCAGCAAAGCCTATGGTACAAGTCCCGAGTCTGCAATGAGCAAAGAACGAGCACCTCAGATGAGAGTGACTGACAGAAAGGACAAGGAAATTCACCTGAGGATACAACCGTCTTGGCACAGTTTGGGCCCTCATGGACGGCACCATCTGAGTGACAAGGGAAATGGTTGGGGCATCTCACCCTGCAGTGCCCTGTCCAGGCCTCTCTGGCACCCTGTGCCCTGTTCTGGCTGGCTCCAGTCACTTGGAGATTTGACCAAGCTGACTTAGGCAGAGGGAGGTGCGAGGGTTCGGAAACCTGATGCCATGTGATGTGAGGACAGCTAGCAGAAACTGGATTGTGTTTAGCCGTACAGAAGCCAGAGATGACAGGACTTAGGGAGGATATGTCAGCTGTCTTCAAGTCTATGAGGGATTGCCACGGGGATGACAGGCTGCTTTGTTCTCTCTAAGGCCAGCAGGCAGAGCTACCATCTGCTGCTTCCAGAATTAAAGACCTATCACATGAACAGAAGACAGAGAAGACAGAACCTTTGAAAATGCAAAGGTCACTACTTCCCACATCTGCAGAGGGAGGTGGGAGAGAATAGCCAAGGCCCAAGCAGAGAATCCCTGAGGACACTGGCTCTAGATCTCCTTTCAACTCATAAGAATCTGCTTCCAGAGGAGCCTTTGAGGAAGCCCTTGCTTACACCGGCCTCCGTGGAATTGAAGAAAAATGTATCTGCTCCAGGGTCGGAAGATAGATGGCATGTCTGTAACCATCCCAGGGCAAATAGGAGCATGGAGAAGTACTTGTCACCGACTCAATAGCTGCTTATTGATGAGGACATGAAGAAATCTTTGTGAGCTGGAGGCTAGTTAGGAAATAATTCGAAAATGTTAGTCACTGCAGTTTCTGGGACTTGTAAAACTTTGGGATAATGAGTCACCAATAAGTTAATAAACAGCCTTCTGATTTCACTCCATAATTGCTGTAAAAGCCTCTCTCTACCATGCTTGGATACAGAAGTATATTACAGGAAGGACAGGTTTGTACCCTAGACCTTGGATTTGGATAGCTCTCTAGTTCTTTATATGAGGGTTTTTTTTCCTCTCTAAGGACAAGCTCTGTTTCTTCAAGTCTAAGATACAGCAGAGTTGTAAAACACTGACTGTCTTTAGGGTTAGGAGTGTAACTCAGTGGTCCAGTGCTTGCCCAGGAGACATGGAGCCCTGAGTTTTTGACTTGTAGCAAGGAAAGGTGACTTTATTTGAATGCATGCACCGTAGAGTTCTGGACAGTAGATATGCTGGGATTCGGCTCTCAGCCTCACCAGGGTACTTAGGTGTATGGAGTCCTTTCCATGTGTCAGTCTCTTTGCTAGGGACAGAGACCACAGCACGTGCAAGCAGAAAGATCCCCCCCCCCCCCGCTGCCCCTTGATGGAATTTATTGGGTGCTGCAGCAAATTATTCTCTGTGAAACCATTTCCTTTTTCTGTAAATCCAAGATAACAATATCACGAGAGCTCTATGAGGATTTTAATCGAGTCTGTGTTAAGTACACAGGAAGCGATGAAGAAAACCTTAGGCCGTGGGTGTTAGGAACTGCCCTGTTTCTGGCTGGAGGAAAGAGAGGTCACCGCCATCAACTGCCCCATGTTTTGTGCTGATTGACAGATTCAACATTTTTAGTGATAATTAGAATTAGTATTTTCTAAGCAGGGAGTAGGGGCCAGCCGCTGCTCTGAGAGTTTTCCATATGTTGCAAGTTCCAGGACAGCCAGAGCTCCACAGGGAAACCCTGTTTCAAACACTCTGACCAAAGGAACTCGAGGGAGGAAAGGGATTATTTGAGTTTATAATTCCAGGTCACAGTCCACTGTTAAGGGAAGGCAGGGCAGGAACTGAAACTCAGACCATGGAGGGACTCTGTTGCTTACTGACCTGTTCTTGCCTGTTCGTGCTCAGTCAGCTTTTTTATAGAACCCAGGTCCACCTGCTTAGGGGGTGTCACTGCCCACAGTGGGCTGGGCCCAGCCACAATAATCAGCAGTCAAGAAAATGCCTCATAGTCATGCCCACAGGTCAGTTTAACCAGGCCAGGTCCTCAGTTGGGCCTCCTTCCTGTACCCCGGGGCTGTAGTGAGTTTACAGCAGACACTAATCAGAATGCCTTTGAAGCCTGCTTGTTTTCCTACTTCTATTTGCTTGGAATATTTTTTCTCCCATTCTTCCATCATAAGGTAGTATCTATTTCTGATGGGAGAAGTGTGGGTCTTTGAGGCAGGAAAATAAACTCTTTTCTTATCCAATCTGTTAGTGTGTGTCTTTTGATTGGGAAATTGAGTCCATTGGTACTGACTTATTATTGAAAAATGTATTAATTCCTATTGTGTTGTTGATTTTTAGTTTTCTTAGTCCTCATTTGCTTAGCAATTCTAGCATCTTTCTCCTGTAACCTGTTGGGTGAGTTTATCCTTCTTTACAATCTGAAGACTTCCTTCCAGTGTCCTCTGTCACAGACTGCTTGAGCCTGCCCACAAAGTGCTGTGGGATGTCTTTCTGTATGCTGTGAATGTGTTGCTATGATTGGTTAATAAATAAAGCTGCATTGGCCTATGGCAAGGCAGCTTAGAGGCAAGTGGGAAATCCAAGCAGATATATGGAAAGGAGGAAGAGACACCAGCCGCCCAAGGAGAAGCAAGATGCCAGCAGACTGGTATCACCTGGCCATGTGGCAACTTATAGATTAATAGAAATGGGTTAAGTTATAATAGCTAGCTAGCAAGAAGCCTGCCATAGGCCATAAAATTAGTAATTAATGAATTATTTTACAAGTGGCTGTGGGACTGTGAGGCTGGGTGGGACCAGAGAAACCTTTCAGCTACAGCAAGGTTTTTATCTCCAATTGTGATAGTTTTTCTAGGTATCATAGTCTGGAATGGCAACTGTCGTTTCTCAGAACTTGAAATGCACTCTTCCGTTCCTTTCTGGCTTTCAGGGTTTCCATTTAAAAAGCTGCTGCTACTACTCTGATGGGCCTGTCTGCATATGTGACTCTGTCCTTCTCTTCTGACACTTTAATTTTCCTTTTTTATTCAATTATTACTACTACTTTGTGTAAATGTATGTGTGTGGTGTCTATGGTGTGTATGTGCACATGTGTGTGGATGCATGTGCCTATGTGTGTGGATAAGGAAGCCAGAGGAGGATGTCAGGTGTCCTGCCCTGTCACTGTCCTTCTATTCCCTTCAGACATGTGCTCACACTGATTCTGGAGCTAGGTTAGCAACTAGTAAACCTCAGTGATGCTCCGCCTTCCCCCCTCACAGTGTTAGAGTAACAGGCTTATGTGGCCATACCTGGCTTTTTATGTAGGTGCTGGGGATTTGAACTTGGGTCTTTATTCTTGTAAACTCTATAGGTCAGTTGTGAGGACATTTGGTGCTGATTTATGGAGAGGGTACCTGAGGTGAGCCCAGCTGGGAAGCCAGAATCTGTTCTGTGAAGCCAGGGGAACGCCAGCATGAGACAGGTGGTCACATGCCCTGATCACATAAGCCAGGGTCTTTGGGTAGATAAGTGTGTGCTGGAGGCAAAGGGGAAGGCCATGTCCTCTAACTTAATGAGTCAGAGTGAACTCTCTGTGGCAAGACTGTGGACTGGGGGCTGGGGGCTGGGGTGTTTGGTATTAGTGCATCCTCTGACTTCACTCACTGGGTGCTCCAGTTGCTGTGGGATTATGGGTCAGGGACAAATGGTTGGGAGTGCTCTGATCTCAGGAACCAGAGCATACACAGTGCCAGGGATGGAGGAGTTTAGGCATTCTCTAACTTCACCAGCTGGGGTGTAGCATGTGGGAGGAAAACAACGGGTCCTCTGACCTAAGCAGCTGACACGTGAGATATGGCTGAAGCGTTCACCAGGGACTGGGTATATGTACATACACTGGGTCCAGTCCTCTCACCTCAGCAGTTTGCTTCAGGTGTGCCAGAAGTGAGCACTAGGCTGGAAGAGTTGCATGCTGGTTGACTTGACCAGGAGGGTTAATGTGGGGTGATGAGAGTGTATGTGGGGAGTTGGAGGGGTGTCTCTCATTCTCTGGTTTCACAGTCAGGCTGTGTGCAGTGTGACAATGGTGTGTGCATGGTGGTGGTGGGAGGTTGTGGGAGCCCGTTCTGGGGTTCCTCGTGGCTTTACCCAGCAGGTCCAAATAGAGGATGATCAGGACCACGGGCCTGAGTGCAGGTGTCTGAGATGGTCGGCACTTGGCTGTGCTGGGGGAGGAGGTCTTTTGCTCCACCCCTTGGCGTCTCTATAAAAACCCTGGACCAGAGACAGTCCGGGCCCGTTGGAATAGGTTCCAGGCCCTCTCGAGGCTATCCTTTATTTTCTATCTGTTTATCTCCGCAACATTCTCCGCTATAAATCCTTCTATCTAATATTTCCTGCTGCTCGCACTCAAGAAAACTCTGGGAAGCTGTGGGGGTGGTGGGTAAACGCCCCACAGAATGGCGCCGTGAACAGGGACTAAAGAAAGGGGAAAAAAAAGGGACTAAAGAAAGGGGAAAAAAAGGGACTAAAGAAAGGGGAAAAAAGGGACTAAAGAAAGGGGAAAAAAGGGACTAAAGAAAAAAGGGACAAAAAAAGGGGGGGACTAAAGACAAATGAACAGGGACTTAAGACAAAGTAATAGGGACTAAAGATAAAGGAAAATAATAGTTTTATTACAGAGTTTTTGGTGAAAGTGCTGAGTTAGCCCTGCCAGTGGAAAGGCATGCCGGTGTTATGGAATATATATATTTTTATATATATATATATTTTTGGTGAGGCGGGGGTTTTATCCTCGAGAGAAAAGGAAAGCGGACTGGAAGGATGTCCGATGCTGCAGCGAAATTCTCTTCTGTCAAAATTTTCTATCTTCTATCCCTTTCTCAATTTCTATCTGTGATAAGTATAAGATATAGGGTAGTAATATAGTTTAGGAAAAACTTAGAAGTATAAGATTGTGTAGGAAAAAATAAGTAAGGCAACTAGACAGAACAACTCAATTTTCTAACTTTGGGGGCTTTGAAAGCAAACTGGGGAAAAAATCTTTCTTTGGGCTTTACGGGTAGTAAATAAGCTCTTCTTTGAGCTTATGGGGAAGAAAAAGTTTCCTATGGAAGCTTTTGACCTGGGGACAGCTGAAATGCTAAATCCAAGCGGCAGGAGAAAGTAATTTCTCCCTGAGGCAAAAATGGGGGTGTAAGAAGTCAAAGTTTAAAGTTCAGAAGTTTTGGGAAAAGTTGGTCTTTCTCCTGGGGGGAAAAATCTTTCTCTTAAACTATAAAACTTTTCTTGGAAAAATTGGGGGAAAAAAATCTCTAAAAAGCCTTAATCTTTCTCAAAAGCTCTCTTAAACTTAAAAACTAAAGCCTTTCAGAACTCTCTCAGGACAAAAATTAGAATCACCTGAAGATATTAGTATGGGGACCACCTGTGATTAGCTCTAAGGGAAAACAACAAACTTAAGACAGCAAAACCTCTAAGTTCTCTTTCAAGCTTTAAAAATCATCCCTGAAATGCAGGAGGCAAGGACAAGTTTCTAAAAACCCCTAAGCTCTGTCTCTTCAAGCTAGTAAAAGACAGTGGGTCAGAGTACCCTGAGGGAAACGCTTGGGGAGAGTGTGGGTGAAGAGCTACAGAGAGCCCAAAAGGGCAGGAAACTTTACCTGAGAAAAGCAAAATAGTCAAGCTTCACAGTTACAGCTGAGCTGAGGCAGCAAAGGTTTTGAGCATTTCAGAATGAAAAGGTGCTCCTAATCGTCCAATGCAAAGATTCCCTGAAGCAATGCAAACTGTTAGCATTGAATCCTCGCTTCTGACCAAAAACCCAGAGGTGACTGGCCAGCATCTCTGAGTTGGAGTGCATTTTGGGGATACTAGGGTTCCTGCAGTTGTAAACTTCCTGGAGCACAGAGCTGAGGCAGGAAGGTGCAGGACCCAGGGAAAGATTGCTAATGAACAAACAAAGCTAAAGACGGTGGGAACGGCACAGTTGTCCACTTTCCTACAAGTCCCGGGTTGATAGGTCCACAGCTGCAAAAAGAAATCTGAGAAAAAGCTTTCCTATCAGAGAAAGGACCTTTCTGGGAAAACAGTAAAGCTGAACTGGGTCTGAAGCAGTCGCGCTGCCGAGTCAGAACGCTGTCTGGGGAAAGAGCCCAGCCAGGGCAGAACAGAACTAACCAGGAGTAAAGCTTTCTTTTCTGTCAGAGAAAGCATCTCTTTGAGAAAAGCTTTGTTTCAACTGACTCCCATGAGATGAGGGAGTGTAGCCCTGAGGGGTGATTGCCTCTGGCATAAGCTCTGTCCTTGAGCACCCAGACAAGCAAAGACAACCCACTGGGGGACTGGGCCAGGTGAAGGCCTGATGAGGCAAAACACCTGTCCTAATGGGAGTTTAGAGATGGCAAAAACCTCCCTTGTTAGATTTTCAGTCTGTACGCAAACCACACAGACCCCGAAAACAAACGGACAAAAAGCCCCTACCTTCAGTAGCAGGGAAAGCCGCTGCTGTAGTGTTGGAAACTGTTTCTGGGGTAGAGGGAATAAACTGAGACCAAACTGGGAACTGTCTGGGAGAAAGACTCTGAAGAAACAGAGAAGGGACATAATCCTCCCCAGAAAATATGACCTGAAAAAGCTGCTAGAATTGGAGGCAGATTCGGGGGAGAGAAAAAAAAGCCCCTACCTCCAAAGGCAGCTAGCAGAGGTACAGAGCCGCAGACAGAAAGCTGAAGCTCTGCATCTGGTGGGGGGAAGGAACAAGCAAAATGAGAATAAGATCAGTGGGAGAAAATCTCTGAAAGAGCTATGGAAAAGCTGTTGTACATGATCCTGCTTTTCACTGACTGGCTAAGGCAAGCACAAGCCCCGAGGAAAGTTGCTATCAGAAATGCCAGCCTCAATGCCGGCTAATGAGGCAGGTGTGGTTCTGATTCGGGGGCCAGTGTCTGATGAAGTTGAAACACCTGTTAAAGCCAGCTGAGAATAGAAACCTCCCAATGTGCCATAGCTGAAAATGTAAAAGGCTTGTTCAAATCTCCCGTTGCAAAAGCCAAAGAACTTTGTTCAAACCTCCCGGGCAAGAATTTGTAAGCAAGTCTGGTTAAAAGAGAACCAGTTGACTCTCAAACACGACAAGAAATATGGGAAATGATATAAGGGACTGATATATGGGACTGATATTATGGACTGATATAAGGGATATGCATTCTGGGAAAGGTAGTTTTTCTGCTAAAGATGGCGACATTGCCCTGAAACACTTTTGTCAGCTCGAAAATATGTTCATGGTAAACTTAAAATACAGCTTTTTTAAGAATAAGGAGGAAAAATCGTCTAAGGGTTTAAGTGTCAATTCCAGTGAAAAATTGAAAGGGTACAGAACTAGGCGCTTCGCGGTTTGGGGCTCTGTTGGTAAAATGCCTTATTTACCCTAATAGTTGTGCAAAGTTTTTACGGTAGTTGGATGACAAAAAGCTACCTATAAGAGCAAACAAGTCACCTTAAAATCCTTAAAATATCACCTAATAGCTGTGCAGTTTTTGGCGAAGAGCTTTACAACAGCTAAATAAGATAATTTCACCCTCAGCGTGAAGTGAAGTTTTCAGAAGAGCATACCAAAAGTACTGCTGTAATAGAAACGTTTGTCTGAATTGAGGCATTTAGGGGAGCTATTATGAATTTGGGTGAAGGGACAGCCTCTAGTTAAAAACCGTTTACCGCTGACAGTGCATCTCTGCCGGTCCAAACGGCTGACAGAAATGGCAACTTTGGAGTGTGGCGTCGTCTGGAGAATGTTACAATCCCCTAGCAACAAGTATCACAACTCTATAATGACAACACTCACTAAATCCCAGTGCTTTATAACAAAGCTAACTATAAACTGTAAACTTTAGAAATGATGTACGTACTTCCTGTCTAGTTAAGAGAATCTTTCTGATAGAGATGGTGATAATAATTAAGAGTAAGAAGTAGAGAGACGAATATAAGATATGTGAGTTTGTAAAATTCTGTCTTGTTAGATCTGTGTTAAGAAATCTTTAGGTGTTTGCTAAGTTAGATATATGCTAATGGTAGCCTATATAAGTTTGTAAAATAGATCAATAGAGTTCCTTTAAGAATATAAGCTTGTAAGAAGTATCTAAGGTAGTCTTAAGACATGTAGTAATAAGCTTGTAAGATGCTAGTTGTAAATGTAAGTTTAAATAAGAAATAAGATGGAATGAATATAAGTATATAAGAATTAATAGGAAATATATTTGCTAAAGTAGTTCTATAAAGTATAAATAAGTAGATGTTAATATGTTGTATGTGAGTTTGTAAAAACGTGTAAATGTTGAATATGAGTCTAAATGCTTTGCAAGGCAAAAAATGTTATATGTGAGTTTGTGAAAAAGTGTAAATGTTAAGTGTGAGTCTATTAATGTATATGGTGAAAACACCTGAGACACAGGAGATAGTGTCCTAGTAGACTGCAAAGTAGGCAGTCTGAATGGTTACAAAAGCTCCAGAAGCCGCTAAGAAGCTAAGAATGGCGGACGCCAGAACCAGCATAAGGCATCTGCAGCTGAGATCCGTGGAATATCAACGCAGCACAGAAAAACCTGAGCTAACAGCAAAAACGGTGCGGTTTAAAATATTACTATAACTAAAAAGTTCTGTCTGTGAGAACAAAAGTTGCAGAGACGCTTGTTTGAACAAAAATTAACTGCAAAAAGTTTTGGTTGAAAAATGTCTCTTCATATTTGGAAGTGAAAGCCTGATACCAGAATTTATTTCTTGTTTGAACTTTTTGAACTTTAAATGAGATAAAATTACAAAAACATTTTGGTTATGGATTTCTTCAAATTTGGAAGGCTAGTACCAATATTTATCATTTGAATTTTGGTACTTAAATGAAATGAACAATAGAGATTTCATTGCAGTGGGACAATTTTGAGCTTACTTATAGTAATGACCTAGGAACAGTTTTCTGGAATTGGGTTAAAAATGGAACTGTTTAAATGAAGAAATGTATTTCTACTTAGAATCAAGATGCAATTTTGTGTATGCATATATGCTTTATTAATTGGAGATTTATGAATTGTTTTGTGGAACTGTTTATGTAAAAATGGAATTACTTATGGAACTGGTTTTGTGTTACAAATGGAACTGTTTAAACAGAAAAGTTTGGGTTTTCTAACTAGGCTTGAGATTTTGCTTAAAAATTATAAAGAAAAGGAGGAGCTATGAGATTGAATTATGTTCGCTGAAACCTATTGATATTAATGCACCCTGGCTTTGTGGAATTGAGGAAATGTTTAAGTTTGATGTGAATACATCGAAGTTTTTCCTATGTTCTGTTAACAAGAAAATTCAAATGACTGAGTTAAAGTTGTAAGACGGAGAAAATTGTTAACTATATATAGCATCATATATGCTAATTCTAATGGTTCTGTTAAGAGTTTGTTTTGAGTTGTAAGATTGAGAGAATTGTGACTATGTATAGCAATATTTGTTAACCTGTTAATGGTAATGATGAAGCTAAGGGATTCTTTAAGTTTGTAGTCGCCTTAAGAGTTTTGGTTTAGAAAGGGCTTGAGGCAGCTAAGACTGCTGTGGTCACCTTGGACCTAATTCAAAAGAGAAATGCCATCTATATCATCCTCTACTCCCATACTGGGAGGTGTAACAGCTATGGAGATTGCTGTAAGCCATTAATAGTTATTTTTTTATATATTAAGAAGGGGGGACCTGTGGGAGCCCGTTCTGGGGTTCCTCGTGGCTTTACCCAGCAGGTCCAAATAGAGGATGATCAGGACCACGGGCCTGAGTGCAGGTGTCTGAGATGGTCTGCACTTGGCTGTGCTGGGGGAGGAGGTCTTTTGCTCCACCCCTTGGCGTCTCTATAAAAACCCTGGACCAGAGACAGTCCGGGCCCGTTGGAATAGGTTCCAGGCCCTCTCGAGGCTATCCTTTATTTTCTATCTGTTTATCTCCGCAAGACTCTCCGCTATAAATCCTTCTATCTAATATTTCCTGCTGCTCGCACTCAAGAAAACTCTGGGAAGCTGTGGGGGTGGTGGGTAAACGCCCCACAGGAGGTATAGCCTCTGACTTGGACAGCCTTGGGGTGTGTGTGGCATATTGTATATGGGGTAAGAGTGCGTGGGCGGCTTATACGTCCTCTGGTTTTACCAGTTGGGGTGTTCCCGGTGTGGCAGGGGTATGCCTGGAGCTGGGGTGGAGCATGTTGTTGGTGTGACTTCCACACTGATATGCTTTTCTATGGGGATCCCTGTCCCTGCAAGCTCTATCGTCAACAGCAGGACGATCCGCGGAGAGGCAAGAATAAAACTGTTCAATATGACTTCAGTTAGCCGGCACTGGTTCAAACTTCTGGAGTCCGACATCATAATTTTGGAAAAAAGTTTGCTGATGACAATGAACTCAGGCCAGGTTGTACAACGAAGCTTAAGGCATGTTTACACTGAAACTCTTTACAAAATACATATGGCCTCTTCCACAAAGACGGGTCCTGTTGACTTAGAAACAACGCTTCAGATAAGGAACTAGGAGGATTGACCGAGGTAAACGCAATGGCTGTGGGAGTCGGGATTGGCCTGGCCTGAAGATAACACAGAAGTCACTTAGGCTGTAGTAAAGTACAGGTGACATCTCTCACAAGGAAGGGCTTTATGGACTGAGAAGCAATGCTCAAGATTTGGGGTGGGGGGAGTCTGGCTAAATAAACAATCTGGGGGATTCTGTGAATACTGGCCCTGCAGATAGCAGAAGGTCACCAAGTTGTCGATTCCATCTTTCCCCAGAGTTCTGGGTGGAAGACCGGCAAGAATCTCCTTCCTTTGAAGAGACAAGCCTGCATGTTTAACTTCTCTGGCTTTAGTGCTTCTCTGGTGCACAAGGGCCTCCTGTCCTCGACATTCTCCCTTAGAGAAGAGCAACTTCAAAGAAAAAGACAGACCTGACCGAAGTTCCCACAATGGGTTACTGTAAGCAACACTTGGTATCAATAGAGCATCTTCTGCTTTGTCTGTTTGAGCTAAATGCTGGAGAGGGTCTATTCTGTCCTGTCTCCCTCAAAGGGATTCAGGAGTGCAGACAGTAAGGTCAGCTCTATGGCTTGGTTCTTGGCCATTAGGTTATTCATATTTTTTCATACCTTTATAAGTAACTCGTTCTTCACTGTAGAACAAAAACTCCTAAAATGTGCTGTTTTATCTTCGTGACATTTGTACTTCTCACAAAAGTTACTAAACTAATATCACTTTTGTAGACAAATTCTGACTTTTCTCTCTGTCTTCCCATCTTCCTTTTTTCCTTTTTTTTTTTTTTTTTTGGTTTTTAGAGACAGGGTTTCTCTGTGTAGCTTTGGAGCCTGTCCTGGATCTCACTCTGTAGCCCAGGCTGGCCTCGAACTCACAGAGATCCGCCTGCCTCTGCCTCCCGAGTGCTGGGATTAAAGGTGTGTGCCACCACCGCCCAGCCTGCCTATCTTTCTTGAAGGCCAACGTCTTCCTTCTATTGTTCTCTATTATCTGAGACAGGGTCTCTCATGGACCCTGGAGCTTGATTTTCTCCTGGACCAGCTAGCTAGCAAGACCCTGGGAGCTGCCCATTTCCACTGGACCCTGGAGCTGGGGTTACGAACACAGGGCTGTACCCTGCTTTTAAGTGGGTGCTGGAGATCTGAACTCGGATATTCATGCTGGTAAATCAAGCGCTTTGCCCACTGACCCATCTCCTTAACTCTATTATGTATTTGTATTATTGACTTCTAGAAATATAACAATGGTCACCAAAGTTAACAATATAACTAGCCATCACTAAGAATTCTATCACTCATTCCACAGACTATCTCCCTGATTTTATTTAACCAGATTGATGTGCTGGTCAACAATGGTGAGAAGATCCCAGATTTCCTTGGCTTTAGACACCAACCTGGATGTCGTCAAGGAGCTGATGGGGATGAACTACTTAGGGACGGTGTCCTTGACCGAATGTACTCTACATCAAATGATAGAAACATGGGCAGTTTGTCACTGTGGGAATTGTGTCTCTGTCCCTTTCCAGTGTGTACTGTGCCAGCAAACATGATCTTTAGGTAAGGTGGCCCAAACTCTGACGAAACCAACCTGAGCGCATACAAGGCATGCTGACCATGAGTGGGAGAGGTAGTGGTCCCCATCCTTATCCCCAAGCTTGCCACGTCTTTACCAAGGACTCATGGTCTGTCCCTACTGTCTCCTACACACACCTCTGTCCCCACGAGGTGACTTCTTTTGTTTTCCCTGACCATAAACAGATATTTCCTGCCTGATGACGGATCCCAGGCCCCATGACTCTACTGGGAAAGATACTGACTATTCACTTCAGTTTCATAGGAAGAAGAAATCTAGTCAAAGACTAGAAGAAAGCTTGATTTGGGTCATCCATCTTACGAAGTTGTAAACATTAGAATGGAGTCAACTTTTATTATTTTATTTCCGTTATGCTTTCAGTGAATATCACTAAGCCTACCACACTCCCCCAACCTCTTACTTTTCTTTTTGGAATTCCACACTGAAATTTTTCCTCTTTTTTTTTTTTAATCTTCCAGCCTTCTGTATTGGTTGGGACCCACTAAGTTTCCTAGTGGCTGTACCCTGCAGGCCTGCATAAGAGGTTGATTGGACCAGGGACCCGAGTTCCAGGTGTTTGGAAGGGTCTACACAAGGCTGTATCTAGCAAGGGGGAAGCTTGGCAATGGTGCCATTGTGGGGAACGAGCAGTTCCTACACGGGAGGTGATGGCAGATTGGAGTTACGCCAGGTGCTCTGTTTTGAATGGATGGTCTGACATTGTGGCGGTTTGGATGAGAATGGCCCCCACAGGTTCATCTATTGGCATGCTCAGTCCCCAGCTGATGA
Source organism: Peromyscus maniculatus bairdii (assembly GCF_049852395.1). Taxonomy (NCBI): domain Eukaryota; kingdom Metazoa; phylum Chordata; class Mammalia; order Rodentia; family Cricetidae; genus Peromyscus; species Peromyscus maniculatus. The sequence goes on along the minus strand of NC_134865.1, from coordinate 44,659,564 downwards.
ACTGTTTGGAGAGGTTTACAGGTGCCTTGTTGGCGGAGGTGTGTCACGGGGGTGGGCTTTGAGGTTTCAAGAGCTCAGCCAGGCCCAGTCTCTCTCTGCATGCTGCCCGTGGATCAGGATGTAAATGTCTCCACTACTTCTCCAGCACCACGCCTGCTTGAGTGCCGCTGCCGCGCCATGCTCCCGCCACGGTAATGGACTAACTTTCTGAAACTGTAAACAAGCTCCCAATGAAATACTTCCACATTTACCTTGGTGATGGTGTCTCTTCACAGCCACAGAACATCCACTAAGGCAAATATTAAATACAAAATATTGTAAAAAACAACTTTTAAAACAAAGTCTAGAGAGGACTTACATTCACTGAGTGGTGACTTGGTACAAAAGGAACCTAGGCCACCATGACCAGTTTACAGGAGTCAGGATTGAAACTGCTCTGCCTTGTTCCCCGTCGACTTTGAATGTCATGTCAGCCCCATGTGTGCTCAGTTATTCGGGTCCTCCACTTCACTCCTTCCTCCTTGGAAAGCCCTGAGCTCCAATTCCTGTCCCCAAAGTATTTCCTAGGTCCTTGACTTCCAACTACCAGCAGGAAGCAGCCCACCCACAGAAGAGCGCTGGTGTGGGGACAGCCCAAGGCAGGTGCCTCAGGTGCTGCAGGAAGGACTCACATGTGCCCAGGCGCCATTCAGAGGAAAGCAGGGTGAGGAGGGCAGCAGAGAGCCAGATGTTTGACACACAGGTCCGTAACAACCTCAACCTTTGTTTTTGGGGAAATCAGAGATGGAATCTAGACTGGAATGGGTTAATAAATGATGCAATGGGGAACTGTGATCATTTTAGGATAATGCAGGGTCAAGGGAAGGCAAGGCTTGGCATTATGTTAATGATGAAAACCTTCTCATTTCAAACTGCTACCTTTGGGGATAAAGCCCAATGCAGCCTGTTAATGCAATCCTTGTAAGTGACCATTACAAAGAGCTTTTAGCCTCAAGACATTTTTCTCCATGAAAAAAGTTATAATATTGTCCATCTAATAAATTCAATCAGATAAACCACCGCCAGATGTCTAAACTAGTTTAGGGTGTAACCTAAAACTCCATTTTACTACACTGTAACACCTGCAAAAATTCAACTCAGGAATTTTTTGGATTTATTAACTGAAATTAGTCCCAAAATAATCTTTTTAACACGGATGGAATAAACTGGTTCATATGCTAAGTAACTGACTTAGCATCAGCACATAACAGACTACAATCAGCACACTTTAATAGGCTTAGCCATTTCTTTCTTTTTTTTTTTTTTTTTTTTTTTAGTTCTAGTGTTTCTTGTTTTTATTTGGGGTGGGAGACAGCAGAGACACAGGGCGGGAACGGACTGGTAATGGGCAACCTCCTCCTCTTTCTTCTCAAACAGGAAGTGCTGCCACTTTGGACAGCAGGTTCACCCAAAGGGCACATCCTGGACTGTGACCTTCTGAAGATAAACGTTTGTTTCTTTTGACACATAATGTTTACCAGCATTAGGTGAGATGGGTCTGGCCACATTTCTAAGGCCAGGTAGAGGTGACTGTGTGGCTTTTACTGAGACTTGGCAGTGGGGCAGAGGACTGATCGCTGGGACAGTAACCAGACATTCCAGGGTGAGCGGAACAGCAGATGAGGCCATAGGCAGATCTGTGCCAGGGGCTCTCTAAGTGGGCAGTGCCTCTGAGGAGGGAGACGAGAAGAGATGGGACAAAGACACGTGAATAAAGGTTGGAGGGCAGAGGCAGGATGGGAGAAGAGCTGACTGCTACAGACACAATGAAGCTTCCTAAGACGCCCTGGCCGGGTGACCCTAGGGACAGTGTGGCACTACCTGCTGGGGGGGCTGACTTGCTTCCTTCTAACAACTAACAAGGCAGCACGAAGCCACCGCAGAGCTCTGAGGATGCTTTCTCACACGCACCCAGGACAGACAGGCTTGTTCCAGCCCTGCCACCAATGGTGAGCTCTCCAAGGCAGGTGTTAGTAAACTGGGGATCCTAATGGGCTGAGCAGCTTGAAATCCCCCCCACCCTTTACTTTCCTTCCAGCAACGGGAAGATTTCCTTGTTCTTAGTGAAAGCCAGAAGCCCAGCATATAGCTCACACGAAACCTTCTGCATGGGGCAGTCCTAAGAAACCACCCTGATCCCGTGACCCTGCCCAGGTGTCTATAAATAGGTGGCTTAGCCATTTCTAAAGGTAACTACTGTCTTAGGGCTCCATGAGTTCCTATACATTTAGTTGGAAATCAAGTAAGGAACACAGCCAGTTCCCATCTGAAGGGCACATGTCCATTGTCCTTTTAAGTGTGTGTAAATCATCCCTGAGCAGCAAGACAATGAAAATGAAGTTCTGATAACTTTATGGGAATTTCCTCTGACCTTCAATTTTGAGTTGATATACCTAAGACACTAGGAGCTGATGGCCCAACTGGGTAATCAGTTGCAAGAATTGTGTAAGGAGTCAGAACTATGGGATGGCCTCTGGTTGTGAAAACACCCACAATGAAGAGTACCATTTTATTTACACATAATAACTATTTGGAAAGATTGATAAGATTTTATTGGAGAGAGACTGGTATGGTATCTCAGTTGGTAAAGTGTTTGCCGTCCAAGCATGATGACCTGAGTTTGATACCCAGTACTCTGTAAAAAGCCAGACATGGCAGCACGGACTTCTAACTCCACTGCTGGGGAGGTGGGCACAGACGGGGCTCATTGGCTGGCCACTTAGCCCACTCGGCAAGCCCCAAGTCTCTGAGAAAGACACTGCCCAGGCTGACCTCTGCTCTCCACAAGCATGGGTAGGTACCTACACACATGTATACCCCTCTCCCAACACAAAGAACAAGATCTTACTGGTCATATTTTATTTCAAGTGCTTACGGTTTCTAAACTGAAATATATGAAAAATGATACACTGTATGGGACTGTTCACACCATGTTAAATGTTAAAACAGTATGACATTTGAAAATACTAGAAAATTAACTACATTTCAAATAAATATATGTATATATTGTTAACCATTAAAAGGATTCATTATTATTTAAAAACACTAATATGAATGTCTTTTAAATATATAATTATACACCTGTTGACTTTTAAAAAGACAAACTACTTTTCAGACATTTAACAAAGCAGTAAAAAACATCTAATCTTGTACAAATGTCTTTAGCTACCAAAACCTATGAGAACTCATACAGCACAAATATTGGCCAACTACTTCTACCCATGTTAGGCACAGAGGAGCTGCTGTTTGAGTCATTCAGACGGCTGAGAATCAGCTTTACAGGCCTTAGTTTTTCTCTCAGGCATCCCTGGGGCAAGAAGAAAAGTCTAGAGAGGTCACACAACTTAGACTCGTGCTGTTTAACTAGTGCCTCCTCTGACGTCCTCACATTGAGATGTAAAAACGGACTAACACAAATGTATAGGGAGAGGTTTTGAGGAGAAAATTGGATACCCTAAGGGTGGGTCAGCAGCTTGGACAGTGAGGTTCCTCAGAAGGAGTGGGTGAGCCTGGATACTGTAGCGCTCCTCATCGTCGTTGGTGGCATAGAGCAGTTCCCATGAAAGATTGGCCCACTGGCCTCGAACAGCCTCAGCATTCAGCTTCCCGACGTGGACCAGGAGCTCCTGGAGCACCAGGACCCTCGCGGTGTAAACGCCCTGGAAGTGTGAAAGGGGAGGGAAGGTCACCGAACATAAAGCAAAACTGCCCACCACACAACAGAGACTGGCCTCTGAAGATGCGCACGAGTTGCTTAGCTTTCCAATCAAGAATCACCTCTGTTTCCTTAGCTCTCTAAATAAATAGAAGAAAAACTTCACTTAATTACTACGACAACATTTCAGTTACTTAGTGTCTTCTGACTCTGACCCATCACTTCACGTGGCCTTGGCTGTATGTTAGTGGAGAGATCTGTTATTTTCTCATTGATGAGACAAAATACTAGACCAAAAAAAAAAAACAAAAAACCAAAAAAAACCAAAAACAAAAAACAAAAAACAAAAAAACAAAACAAAACAAAACAAAACAAAAAAACCAAAACAACAACAACCAAAAACAAAAAAGCAAAAACAAAAAAAGCCTTAAGAAAGGAAGGGCTGGAGCTGGAGAGATGGCTCAGTGTTAAGAGCACTTCAATCAGGTTACGTCTTTATTAGAGTCTACATTCTTTACATACTATAGTAACAAATCTTTTATGAGATAGGTAGTTATTTTTCCCATGCTGGTTTGTGTTTTCACTTTCTGACAGTATCTTTTAAAACACAAAATTTATTTTTTTCCGCACTGTTTTGCTTTGAGGCAGGGCCTCATATAGCCCAGGCTACACTCAAATTCTGTGTTCTGTGTTGCAGAGGATGACCACAAAGTCTTGATCCTCCTGGGGATAGAATATATAAAAGCCCGCTTTTTTCTTCTCCTCTTCATAAATCTTTTTTTTTTTTTTGCTGTATTATTTTGGTTCTTTTCAACATTTTCAAGATTTACTTTATTTTACATGTCTAAGTATTTTACCTGCATGTGCCCAAGGAGGCCAGAAGAGGGATCTGGACCTCTGGAACTAGTGTTACAGATGGCTATGAGCCACCATGGGTGCTGGGAATTGAACCCGGGTCCTCTGAGCCATCCTGCCACTCCCTTGTTTTGTTGTTGAGGCGGGCTCTTATGTGGCCACAGATGTAGACGATGAAGTCCTCTGGAACCAGGAAGGACTCGGAAGTCTTGAGCCTTCTGCTAAGATTACACATGTGCAACATTTCAAAGAATTTTATTTTTGGTTAGCTGGCTTTTGTCTTTTTTAAGACAAGGACTTGCTTTGTAGCCCAGGTTGGCCTCAAACTTGTGGTAATCTTCCCTCAGGCTCCAAGGTCCTGGATTTAGGAAGCCACTAGACCAGCAAATATAGGCCCTATTCTCTTCTTCTGTTCGTATGTTTTCCTTTTCTGATAGAGGGGTTCACCGAGGGTCTTGTACGAGGCAAACAATCTATGAAGGAGCCATTTCTGCACTCCTGGTTAACCCACTGACTTTCTTTCTTTCTGACACAGTCAGGATGAACGAGAATCTGTGTCATAGCCATGGATAACCTTGAACGTCTGATCCCCTTGCCTCTACCTTCCGAGTAACTAGGTTACCCTGTCTGGTTTTATGTGGTGCCAAGAGTTCGGAACCTAGGGGCCTCCAAGCACCCTACACAAGCACTTCAGCAACTGATCTGCATCTCTAGCCTCAAGGTTTTCCTTCAATTCTTTTCATTCTCATTTTTGATGTGTATGGATGTTTTGCTTGGATGTATATCTGTACACTATAGGCATACAGTGCCTGAGAAGACCGGAACAGAGTGCTGCATCTCCTGGGAGTTCCAGATGGTTGAGAGGTGCCATGTGGTTGCTGGAATTGAACCTCGGACCTCTGGAAAAGCAGGCAGTGCTCTTCACTGTTGAGTTATTGCTCCACCCTTAAACATTTTATTTTTAATGAGGTAAGTCAATGTGGTTTCATTTGTTCCTCATACTTTTGTTATCATGTCTAAGAAATTATTTTCAAGTTTGAGGTTATGAAAATTACGCTCACATTTTCTCCTAAAATTTCCATGGTTTTAGCTGTAACATTTATTTTATTTTATTTTATTTTATTTTATTTTATTTTATGCAATGGAGGTCAGTTATTTAATTTGGCGTTAGCTGAGATCTTTAGTAGATAGGACAGCATCTTCAAATAAGATGAATGTAAGTCCTACCCCACAGTACCTGTGAATATGACCTTTATTGGAATGGGTACTTGCCAATGTAACTTTGCTTACAATGGGTACTTTGCAAATGTAACTAAGAATTTTGAGATGCGATCATCCTAGATTTACATGGATCCTAAGCCAATGTCTGGAATCCTTATAACAGAAGGGAGCAAGAGATCACCCCAGGATACAGAAAAGAGGCCCCCTGAAGATGGAGACTGGCGTTAGAGCGAGACAGGCTGAGGAATTCGAGGAGGCAGCAGACGCAGGAGAGGTTAAGGGAAGAACTCTTCTCTAGAGCCTTCAGAGGGAGCATGGCCTCCTGACTCCCAACTTGCAGAACTGGGAGATGAGAAATTTGTTCTTTGAAGTCTGTAGGAATGGCTTTCTGTAGCAGCCATGAGAAAATGACATCCACAATCAATGCTTCTCTTAATGGAGGGCACTCCACTGTCTCAGTGCCATTTGTTGAAAACAATGCCTTTTCCATTACATGGTCTTGGAAGCCTTATTGGAAATTTGTTGAACAGGACTATTCTTATGTCTATTTTACACACTTACACGTTACCTTTATGCAGAACCACACAGGATCAGATAGCTTTTTGGAGTATTTTGAAATTCACAGGTACAAGGTCACCAATTTTCTTTTGAAAAGATTTTCCTGGCTACTCTGAGTCTCTTGACATTCCATGAGTTCTAGAAAACCACTCTGCCAATGTTCACAACAGGCAGATGTACCTTGAATGGGGCTGTGCTAAGTCTATAGATTAATTGGAAGAGACTGCCATTTTAAACTTAAGACAATTTTTTTTATGTGCATCAGTGCTTAGCCTGCATGTAGGTATGTGCACTATTTGCATGCCTACTGCCCATGGAGGTCAGAAGAGGGTACTGGGCTCTCTGGAGCTGGAGCTGCAGGTGACTGTGAGCCATGGGAGTGGTGGTGGGAATTGAACCCCAGTCCTCTAGAAGAACAGCCAATGCTCCTAACTGCTGAGTCATCTCTGCAGTCCCAGGTATTACCATTTGAACAATACAGTTTAATCACAAATGTGGGTATTTTATAAACATGAGTAGTTTTACTTAGATTTTTAATTCCTTCTTTCCACAGTGTTTTATAGTTTTCAGAGTACATGTTTTATACTTATTTACATTTCTACCTGTTTTGTTTGTTTTGGAGACAGGGTCTTACTATACTAGATAGCGTGAATTCACGGATCCTCTTGCCTTAGCCTTCTGCATGTAGAGATTCAAGGCAAGAGCTACCATGCTTGCCTTACATTTTGTCCTTGAATTTTATTTATTCATTGTGTGTACAGACACATGTCACGGCGGACACACGGAGGTCAGAGGACAACGTTCGGAAGTTGATTCTCTTTCACCACGCGGGTCCTGAAGAGGGGACTCAAGTCATGGGATTCGGTGGCAGGTGTGCCTTCACCTGCTAAGCCATGTCATTGGCCCTTTATTCTTTATGGTGTATTATAAGTGGGATTTTGGTTTGTTCATTGCTAGTATATGAAAATACAAAAGATTTTTATGCTGGCCAACTTCGTATATCCTACAGTTACACTGAGCAGTTTAAAAACGGACTCCTTCCACTCTGAACGCAGGCCGCACCACCTGCAATCCTGTCCTCCTTCTGTTCTGCTCCAGATGTGTTTCTTTCTTTTTCCCGCCTCATTACTCTGTCGTCATAGCTCAGGGTTACAGTGGATTTAGGCTAAGTACGGCGGCACAGGCCTCCAGTCCTTGCAACCTGAGTGACTGAGCCAGGATGGTCACAGGGCTTGGGTTTTATAAACCCCACAACTAGCTGGGCAAAATAGCGAGACCCTTGCTGAACGGTGGACAGAGAAAAGAGAGGGAGGAAAAGAGAGATGAATCGGGGTTTGTTCTCTCACTGTAGAGGTGGGGAGTGTGTGGTCAGGGTCAGGCTGCAGTGAGGCCGTCTTTTGCTGGCTCCTCCTTCCTCTGTCTTTCATGGTACACACACAGGAGGGTCTAAGGTCGCCTTGTGTTATAAGGCCACTAGTCCCATCACACAGTACAAGATCTATAATCTCATGAGATCATAATTACTTCCTAATACACTGAGGCAAGGGTTTCAATATGAATTTGGGACAGAAACAATCAGTTCATTACACACATAAATTCCAGCACAGTATTACGATTGTAATTATATTTAATAACTAATAACCAATTGCACATTACAGTGTATTTATACTGTGGCTAATGAATCATTCCTTTTGGGGAGTACTTCAGAGCTCAACTTTTATTTGATTTTTATTTATTTTTTCTGCTCTTGCTATATATTTTAATATCAAATTCAATTGTTAGAAAAATGTTTTTACTATGAAAGGGTATTGGATTTTGTTATTGAGGTTTTTTTTTTTTGTTGTTGTTGTTTTTTTTTGGTTTTTCGAGACAGGGTTTCTCTGTGTAGCTTTGCACCTTTTCCTGGAACTCACTTGGTAGCCCAGGCTGGCCTCAAACTCACAGAGATCCGCCTGCCTCTGCCTTCCGAGTGCTGGGATTAAAGGCGTGCGCCACCACCCCCTGGCTTGAGTTTTTTTTTAATCTACTGAGATAATTATGGAGCCTTTGTTTCTTATTCTATTGATACTGTGTATGACATTAATTGGCTTTTTTATATATTAAACAAATATTATATACTATTCTGGCACAAAAGCTATTTTTATAGGTTGCTGGATCAGTTTGCTAATATATTGTTAAGCATTTTGCACCCATAATGATGGAGTTAGTTCTTTGCCCAATACAGCTTGCTCTGCTGATTTCTTTTGTGTAATTCGTAGACAGCACATTTCCTTCTGTTACAAGCCCCAGGGTACACTAATTACATATCGCAGGGTAGCCACACCACGGCTAATGAATCATTTCTTTAGGGGGGTTCTTCAGAGCTCAACTTTCACTTGATTTTCACTTATTATTTTTTTCTGATTTGCCTTTCTCACAGGGCAACATTTCTGAGGTAGAGCTCTGGATCTGGAGATGTAACTACCATAGGCTGCTCCCTGACAGACACTGTTGGAGACAACACTCTGTGGTGGCCAGAAGGAAGGAAGGTCTTTTCTGCTCCTCTCTTTCCATGTATAGCCTCCATCAAGTGAATAGGCAAGCTGAGTCAAGGCCCGATTCCTGGTAGTAGCATGTGGAAGGTAAAGCCTCCTGTGAGGAGGGCTGGCCAGACAGGAACCCACTTCCTGACTGCATCTGGAATCTGGTCTCAGCAGTTACAGTGGGAAAAGAATATTACATGGACATCCCAGTCCCACTGCCTGGGGACGTGGGTGTTCTTTATTCTCTTCTCTACTGTAACTGCTGAGGCCAGATTCCAGATGTCCTTGGTGCATGAGCCGGCTGTTTGGAACCTAGGGCCTATGCTGAGACACTGGGTGAAGGGAGGAGGGGACTGGAGCTGCCTCAGCTGAATCTACCAGGCTGAGCTGACCCACAGGGGAGACCTTGCCTTGGAGGAGGTGGGAATGGGGGGTGGATTGGGAGGGGAAAGCTGGGGGGTGGGAGGAGGGAAGACAGGGGAATTCGTGGCTGATGTATAAAATTAAATTATAAAATAAAATAGAAAAATTAAAAAAACAAAACCAAAGAACACTCACGTCCCAGCCTCCAGGGACACTTCTCCTTTCCCTGGGAGTGGAGGAGGGCACGCCCTGTGTCCTTAGCTGTAGCACTCTGATGGAGTTTCTGTCTCCATTAGAGGAAGGAGGCAACAGCAGGGCTTCAGATACCTGGCTTCTTGCTAATCTTTAATATTGGTGTTTAGGAGACTTTTCTAAACTATGTTTCTTTATTTGCTATACGCCTTAGGGTTATAACCTTTCAAGGTAATTTTTTAAAAAAATCATTTTTGTTGGCAGAAATATGATGAACTCTTTTTATTCTTGCCATAATGCTATATAGACCTGAAACCCAAAATAGGCTCATTCCATTTTTCATATTGTGTTCAATCAAGGATTTTTTTTTTTCCTCCAGGGACAGGGCTTCTCTGTGTAGCTTTGGAGCTTGTCCTGGATCTCGCTTTGTAGCCCAGGCTGGCCTTGAACTCACAGGGATCTGCCTGCCTCTGCCTCCCGAGTGCTGGGATCAAAGGCATGCGCCACCACCTCCTGGCCCAATCGAGGATATTTTTAAATGTAATAAGAACACGTCCTAAGTGTTTTTAAAAAGTCCTCTATTTGAAGACTCTCTGAATTCTCAAAGGTTGGGTTTGATTCAAATGAAGCATATATGTTGGCAGAAGTAGTAATCTGCCACTTACAAATTAATTTCTCTTCTTGGAGTTTGCACTAAAGTGGTAATTCTTACACTTGAACAGGGCATAAAACCCCACAAAGTATTTCATCAACTATGCTATACAGCAGATTGCATACACTATCTTACAGATCAGCTGCTGTACGGTAATTCCACAACAGTTTCAACTGTTCCCTCTTTGGCTGGCAAAAGGAAATGAACCTGCTCTTCTGGATTACAGAGATGGCCTGATCATACAGCCCTAATTATAAATGCCTCGCAACTGTCATGACACGTTATTAACAGCTAGAATGTCACACCATTTACCAGTTTAAATAGTGTACACTTCCCAATTCATGAAAATGCCTTACCATACTAGACTCATAGCCCAGGGAAAACAAGCATGGCTTTTCTTCTAGAATTGCTTCTTTCCACTGCTCTTCGGTCACTAAACCGATGTACCAATCCCTCTCGTATTCTCTGAGGCAGTCCATCAGCTCTTCAAAGTCTTCTACTGGACCCAAACTCGCTTTATCAACCATTAGTTTCAGTGTATACCTAAAAAATGAACACCCAAACAACTTCAGAATAATTTATAATACACTTTAAAGATGAGAGATAATTGCTGACTATTTTTAAGACACTGAAGTGAAACATCTCACTTCAAGACAACTCTGGGGGTACATGTGTGACAACCCGCAGGGAAGGGGTGGGAGCACAGTGACCAGGCATCCTTGGCTCTCCAGAATGAGCTCCAGGCCAGCCTGGGATCATGTCTCAACAGCCAGCCTCCCCTTTTAAAATGAAGTCATCCATTGCAGATAAAAACTGAGGGAAACGGGGCTGGAGATGCAGATCAGCCGCTGTGGACTGGCCTAGCATGCACAGCTAAGCCCTGGATTCGATCCTCAGCACCATGTAAACCAGGCGGTGGTGTCTCATGCCTCTAACCCCAGCACTCTGGAGGAGGAGGCAGGATGTGCAGGTTTCATCCCCAGCACTGAGAGAAAAAAAAAAAAATCAACAAAACCCTCAACAAACAAAATGAGGGAGAAATGAAGAAATCCAATAAATCATATTAAAAAAATCCTTAGCCGGGCGATGGTGGCGCACGCCTTTAATCCCAGCACTTGGGAGGCAGAGCCAGGCGAATCTCTGTGAGTTCGAGGCCAGCCTGGGCTACCAAGTGAGTTCCAGGAAAGGCGCAAAGCTACACAGAGAAACCCTGTCTCGAAAAAACAAACAAACAAAAAAAATCCTCTATACAGCTGGGCACTCAGAAGGCAGAGGCAGGTGGATCTCTGTGAGTTTGAGGATAGCCTAGTCTACAGAGCAATTTCCAGGACAGCCAGAGCTATTACACAGAGATACCTTGTCTGGAAAAAAAAATCCTCTACACAAACAAAATAAAAAATGTAGAAATTAAACTGTTTCCAATTAAATCATGCTATAGACCAAGCCTTTTCTTAATATTTATGAAAGCAATAAAAAACTATAAATGAAAGAATCTTCTAGTGATTAAAAAAAAGAAAAAAAAAGAACAACCTGTGTATAATCAAAATGAGTTACCTGAATGCTTTCTGAACTAGTTGGAACAGCTCTGGTTTTTCTGAGAGCCAGTCCAAGGTGCCCGAGCAGGGTAAGCCACCACTGTAGACTCTTACTATTTGACCAGGACTAGGCACCATGTTGTCTGTTCCAAATAAACCAATGTAGCACGCCATCACTGTATGGACATACACGGCTTTTAAAGCTTTGTCCTTTGCGATTTCTTCCAGTACACCTGACTTTTCCTCTGAGTGAAAACACTCCACCTGCCTTAGAACGAACTGATACCAGTCTTCTGGAAACAAGGGGCTTGCCTCCGTTATTCTGGAATGGGGTGTACAGTTAGACCTCCACTCTTCGGGTACACTCAGCAAGTGCGACTGTGGACAACTGAACTCCACGAGAGGGATGAAAGCCGCGTCTTCTCTCTGGCCCTTGTCAACAGCAGGGAACCCCAACAGCATCGTCCTGTACAGGTCATTCTGGGGGCCTGTGCTTGTGGAACGGTCATCTGCACTCTGGGAGTCTACTGACCCTGGAATGGGCAGACTGGTACCTGGTCGATCTTTGAACTGAAGTTTTTCTTTTTTGTTTTTGATAGTTGGTTCATCATCAAAAATACAATCATCAGACCAGTCGTGGAAAGTGTCTGAATTTAAACTGTCCGAGTCTTCCAGGGATTTGGGGTATGGTGACGTGTTCAAGGCAGGCAGGACCACTGGTAAGGCTTCTCTGTTATTTTCAGTTCTGCGAATATTCTCCTGCAGGCTGGGCCTTTTAGAGCAGTGCTGAATAAGCACCCATACAAGCACTTTGACAAGGTCGTCTCTAAATTCCTGCAAGTTTTCATGAGAATCAATTATGCCAGTTAGGACACTCTTGGCATCAGAGTACAGTTTCACAGGCAAAACAGTACACGGCGTCAAGACATTGCCCAAGTGCTCATTGAGGAACCACGTTCGGGAGGGTTCTTGCTGAAAAGCACTTTCAAACACTTCGTCTACTCTCTGGGCTTCAGCAGTGTGGCAGGATGTCTCCTGTAGCTCTAACCCCTTAAGAGGAAAGAGAAGCACTTGGGGTCACGGCTGTCTCTTACCCAGGGAACAGAAACCAGTCTCCTGAGGGCAATGGAGTATCTCCTCACAGAGATATGGAACAAGCAAAAGCAGACTCCAACCAAGTCCGGAGCAGCCCCCACTTCAACTCTGTTATCTGACACATTTGATGTTGCATAAAGAGATTACAATCAAGGCTACTTCGATTTTAAAAGAAATTACAGAAAATCCCACAAGAAGTTGGTCACTGAGTATGGTCATACTTTTCATAAGACTATCTGTTGTCAAGGTTGAGTCACACATGAAAAACTGTTAAGTCAGACTTGCTTCGTGGGAGGGGAAGGAAAAGCATGTCTGTCAAGTGTGTGGTAATAGTTCTGTATTTTTTCACCTTACTTTTTTTTAAATGACACTAAGATAATTATTCTAATGTATGAAAGTACCATAATTTATCAAATCATTATTTTAATTTTTAATAACATTCATGTGATTACTGTCTGTCTCAACCAAATGCAGCATCAATTTCATAGAGCAGCTGTCTTTGGTTATGATTGTATTCCCAGTACCTATGAGGAGATGATATGCAAAAGCAAGTGTTGAATGAATATGTTCTTCTATCAATTTTAGACACGTTGATTACATCTTGAAGAGGACATACCAGCTCACTTTTCACTATTAGAGCTGTTAACTTATTTATGTATATTACAAAACCACGGTACCTTTGTAGCCCATTTCTAAACCACTGTTCCACACCTCACCATGGGCTACATAAGACCTCAAGAGAATATCTGCCGTATTGTATTCTCCAAGGTTCTTAATATCTCAGAGGAAAGAAGTCAACTCTAGAAGGTAAGTGAGTGTGGAGAGTTCAACCCTGAGTGGGCATCTACATCACCCCCACCTCCCCCACAGCTTAAGAGGCTATCAGCAGGACAGAGCAGAGAGATTTTAGGAGCCCGCGCTGGGGGGGCCTGCTGCACACCAATGTCTTCTGGACACGACAAAGCTGCTGTCTCCCGGATCCACAGGCTGTGGTTGCCGGCCCACGACCAAGCAGTCAACGTGGACAGCATGGACAGAGGAGGGAAGGGCTCATGATGCCCCATCCCTCGCTGAGGAGCTTTCGGGAACTGATGGCTGCCAGGAGAGGGAGAATCCGCTTTCTCTGGGTGTGGCCCAGAGGTTGTCAATGCTCCAGCACATGGCCCTACACCCATGCATGTTTAGCACACTAGCAGCACTGACTGGACTCAGCGAGTTATTAGAAAAAAAAAAAAGACATGATGTTGGCTGGGGTCCTTGATGGAGGAGGGTATGCAAGGAGTTGGAGGATGGAGTGGGCGTGGCTACGATCTAAATACACTGTCTGCATGTGTGAAGTTACCAAAGGGGGAAAATAATTCTAGTAAATAGGTTGATGAAGATTAAAGTTTTGTAACTTTCAAAGTAATACAAATGTTAGTGAGGGGTAAATCCTAAGCAGCTTGGTCACAACAACAACAACAAAAACAAAACAAAACAAAAACAAAAACAAAAAGGGTACCTATAAATATTTATGTATGAAAAAAATCAAGAAAGACCATTAAAAGGATATAGGTCAATGGGTAATAGTCAACTGAAGGACTTACAAATGTAATAAAGGGAAAACGCTCATGGTAATCTGTATGTTCTTCAGGTGAGTCGGAATGACGGGAGGGCACTTTCAAGTATACCGCCGGACTGCACTGGCACTCAGCTCTGGCTCTGGTAGGTCCAGGGTGGAACCAGGCATTCATTCCCATTGGCAGTTAATGCACCTCGGCTGGGGACAGAGTTTTGAGAGCCACGGCTGTGAGGGACAGCTTTTTGGTCACTAGCACTTTATCCAGTCTCTGTTAAGACAAGGAATGGACGCATCCACTCCAGCCTCAGGACTATTTATTAGAGGTCTGCTCTGTGTTAGGAACTATTCCAGGACCTCAGGTTACATTCTCGGATAAAAGCATGAGCACTGTGAGCCTGTGATATCCCATTAGTGAAGGACACAGACAATCAATAAGAAGCAATCATTTCTTTATTTCTAGAAGGTGTAAAGCAGGTAAGGGCTGGGACTGTGGGATGGGTGGCCGCAGTTTTAAACACAAGAGCTGCAACACCTACAAGAAGTCTGGAAGGTGTAAGGGATTCAGCAACACGACTTTCCCGATTACCTGAAGGGAAAGGAGACGGCCAGTGGGCTGGAATAGAGGTTGAAGTAGCACCTGAGGTCAAAGAAGTAATAGAAAGCCTGGCTATTTAGGGCCTTGGCTTTAAATGAACGAGGTCCACTACAGCAGCGGTTCTCAATCTTCCTAACGCTGCGACCCTTTAACACAGTTCCTCATGGTGTGGGGACCCCCCCCCCCCCCCGGCATAAAATGATTTCATTGCTACTTCATAACTGTGATTTTGCTACTGTTAGGAATCATACTGTAAATAAATAGCTGATATGCAGGATATCTGATATGCGACCCCCAAAGGGGTCACAACAGGTTGAAATCCGCTGCACTAAAGGGTTTCCGATGGAGAAGTAACCCGACCGATCTTATTTTCAAGGTCATTTGGGTTGACAATAGATTAAGAGGCTACTCCAATCACCTGGGGCGGGTAAGGGATGAAGATGAGCAAGACAGTGAAAAGTGATGGAGACAGGACAGAGAGTCTCCGCAGACTGAATGCGGGAAGCACGGACGTATGCGTTACTTTAGACCTGAGCAACCACAAGAACAGTTGTCTTGGAGGACTGCCAGGCTCTGGGACTCTGATGTGAAGAGGTCACAGTAAAGACAACTCATAAAACAAGAGCCTCATGTCAACTGCTGCTGACTGGCGAAGTGGGGCGGGTCTGAGGATAAACACAGGAGTTAGCCGAGTGAGTCACTGGGGAACCTGACAAGGGCAGGACTGATAATAGAGTCAAAGACAGATGGGAAGAATGGAACTGGAGACTTAAGAGTAAACAATCTGAATAAGGCACTTGGCCCTTAAAGAAGAATGGTGTAGCATGTAGGGTAGTGGGGTGTAGGGAAGATCATTTTTAGTAACCCAAAAATGTTTATATGATACATGTGAATTTAAGAAACCACTGATTCACATTTTTGAGATGCTCAACTATACGGATGACAAGAACAAGACTAGGAGATGTGGCTGGAGAGATGCACAGCCATTAAGAGCACTGGCGGCTCTTCCAGAGGACGCAGGTTCGATTCCCAGCACCCACATGGTGGCTCATAACCATCTGTAACTCCAGTTCCAGGGGGGTCTGATGCCTTCTTCTGACCTCCATAAGCATCAGGCAAGCATGTGCTCACACATGCAGGCAACACACCCATACACATAATGATAGTAATAAATTTGTAAAAAGACTAGAAACAAAGTCAGTTTTGTTCCCATGCTCTAGGATGCAATCAGCACGAGTCAGCTATCAATATGTGCTTATTGAAATACACCTTTAAAAATCATCAGGTGTTTCCATCAACCAAGAGCTGCTTCTTTCAAGCTAAGTAACTGTTTGATGTGTACATAACAGGTATATTTTAGGTGTGCTCTATAAAAACCACCGGGATGGTCCCAGTGATACTGACCTTCACATTAATGCAACAGTAGGAATAGCCGCGCTCGAGGACCATTATCCATATCAGACGATCCTCAAAACGGCCCAAGTAATGAGAGCCAGGGAGGAGGGGGCCTGAAAGAAATCAGAAATGGGAGGGGAAATAAGAAATAACGCTCTGAGCTTGTTTCAGTTCGTTCTATATTTAAAATTAGGTATCTAGAACCCTATTTCAATGACTTGGTCCATCATTAGGTCAATAGAAAGAATCTGCTGCAGATTGTGAGGTGTGACGCTCTTCAGGAACACTCAGAAGAGACCACATATAGGTGACAAGACACGAAAATTTGGGATATGTTTGTCAGAAAAATGACCAGGTGGAAACTACTAAATAAAATGCCAGACACATGTCAGACATATTAGGGAAAGTATGAAAAGTATGCAAGCCAATTTCACACTTATCTAAAAGACAAAATATAACAATGTTTTATGATTTTGAGATTTTGTATAATTTATACAAAACATATAAATGTATGTCATTTATATATTTTAATATATATAATATATATAATATATATTTAATATATATTTTAATTTAATATATATTTGATATATAATACATTTAATATATTTAATATAAATATAATATATATCATTCGTGATGCATGAATATTTTTAAAGCTTAGGTCCTCTTTCAACACAGTATCTCTGAGACTTATTCATGCTGACTGCAACCAGTTCAAGTTCATTCACAGCTGTTAGAATTCACTGTATGAATACAGTTGAATCTGAGTATTCCTTTCCTGGCTGATAAACAATTCAGGGGTTTTCATTTCTTCGTTATTAGAAGTAACAGTTTTGGGAATTGGTTTTGGTAAGTCTCTTTATTCAACTGTGGTGCTGAGGAGTAAACTCCAGCAGGATGGGCCGCCATCCTCGGAAGTGTCTGCTCACCAGGGATTCTGAGTGAGCGCCTGGTGTGGATCTTCACTGTCGCTCACTATTGGTGCACACTACACCAGCTTTCCTTTACAGGTCTGCTTACTGGGATGTTCTACGCAGGGTGACCCACACAAGCATCTTTACGGATGGAACCTATGGTATCCATCTGACAGAAATTCACTAGAAGATGGTGGAAGAGCAGAAAAGTGTTTCTATGTTTAAATGGTGAGCCTGTCATCTGAGTTTAAGCAAATGTTTCCCTTTTCAAGCTGTCAAATCATGCTAATGAAATTTTCCCCAAGTATTTTTATTTTATAATTTTTACCTCCAAATAAGCAGCAGAGATATAATTCTATTTCATAGTTAGTCTCTGCCTACACATCAAAGTACTAGAACCTGTTTTATGGTTGGATCAAAAGGATTTTTTTTTTTTTGGTTCCTTAAATGCATCGGTAAAAACTTTGGGGCCCGGCGCACTGCTCACCGAAACTTCCAGCTGCCACTGCAGTCTGCAGCGCCACGGTCAAGCGGGGGACCATCTGCTGGTAGAACACCGTGTCTGTGCACACGCAAGCTGCGGTGCCCACCGCTCCTGGCCAGCTCTGACCCGGACGAGGAAACCCCACCAGGAAGATAGGAAGGGTGAAGAGGGGCAGCAGAGGGGATGATAGCAGTGCTGAGAAAACTATGATAATCAACACAAAGGGAGCGAATACAGCGTTGAGGACACACAACGTTGTGGTTATTTTTCTGTGCTGTTTTTTTTCTGTCCATGATGCCAAGAGCACAGTCATGGCAAACTGCAATTTAGTGATGAACTGACGCACACGGTCTCGCATGACACCAATCTGTGGATACATAAAAGTAATTATTTATTATGCCTTATGAATTTTCAAAAGTCATATAAGGAAAAAAAAATCACACAACCTCAAAATTAATAAACAAGAAACTACATTTTGGGTTTCTATTGCTGTGAAGAGACACCATGACCATGACTACTTTTATATTTAAAAAGAAAAAAAACATTTAATTGGGGCTGGCTTACAGTTCAGAGGTTTAGTCCATTATCATCATGGTGAGAAGCATGGCAGCACACAGGCAGACATGGTGCTGGAGAAGGAGCTAAGAGTTCTACATCCAGATTGGCAGGCAGCAGGAAAAGAGTGAGAGACTAGGCCTGACTTGAATATCTGAGACCTCAAAGCCCACCCCTAATGACACACTTCCTCCAACAAAGACACACCTCCTCCAACAAAACCACACCTCCTAATGGTGCCACTCTCTAAGGGCCTATAGGGGCCATTTTCATTCAAACCATCATAATAGCCGGGCGGTGGTGGCGCACGCCTTTAATCCCAGCACTCGGGAGGCAGAGCCAGGCGGATCTCTGTGAGTTCATGGCCAGCCTGGTCTACAAAGGAGTTTCAGGAAAGGCGCAAAGCTACACAGAGAGAAACCCTGTCTTGGAAAAACAAAACAAAACATCACAATAAGTTCCATCTTTTTTACTTTCTTTCTTTCTTTCTTTCTTTCTTTCTTTCTTTCTTTCTTTCTTTCTTTCTTTCTTTCTTTCTTTCTTTCTTTTCTCTTCTCCTCCCCTCCCCTCCTCTCCCCTCCCCTCCTCTCCTCTTCTTTTCTTTTTTTTTTTGAGGTAAGATCTTATGTAGCCCAGGCTGGCCTTAAACGTGCTATGTAGTTGTAGATGACCTTGGCCTCCCAATCCTCTTGGCCTCCACCTCCTGAGAGATTAGGAATACAGACCCCTGCTGGCACTGGCAGGTTCTGGGCATGCTTGGGAACTTTCATGCAAACTCATTACTCTACCAAGTAGGCTACATACTCAAGCCAAGTTTGGTCTTTCCAGAAACAAAACCAAAAAAACCTAAGTTACACTACACCACTTAAATCTTATGGGTAAATAATTAATCACAAGCTATTAAATTAGGTGACTAGGATATATCCTAGGAAAACACACTTAGTGAAGCCAAATAAAGAAGAAAAAAAGACTAGCTTAATAACAAGAGTGAATTAGATGACACTGAATTAACTAAGATTCAACTAGTATTTCTATATTCAAAGTATAGATGTGCTAGTTGATATATTTCATTTCTAAAATGTAGTGCAATAATTACAATTTATGACTCAATATGTATTCAGCTTAGTATTTTGTTACTGCTCTTTTTTCTTTTTCAATAATTAATTTTTCTTTCTGACAATTTTATACATGTATACAATGCATTCTGACTACATTCCCACAATCCTCTCTTACCTTCTTCCACCCCGTCAGCTCCCGTTTTTCCCTACAAATCTTTCCCCCATATTCATGACTTTTGGCTTTGTTACCTGAGTTTAATCTGGGTTTGGAACTGTCCACCGGAGCCTCGATGGGCTTGCCAGTGGGCACACGACTGAAAATAATGACTCCCCAAACTACTCACACAGAACAGCTGAGATGTGGATGCCTTTACTATTATGAAATACCATAAACTATAAAACACCCTAAATATTAATATTTACTGGATATTATAAAACATTAGGAATGACCAATACCAATCTTTTTCCAGAGAACAAAAGTGTAACATGAATCTTAAAAGTTCTTATTAATAAAAAACAAACCTGAAGCCAGGTATTGGTGTGAATGCTGGAAGATCAAAGAAACAGAACAGGCCACAGCTTCCTCACCTTGCCAATTCCTCAGCTGATCCGGTTTCCTCAGACTGGAAGCCTCTCAGCTGAACTGTTTTCAAAAGCCTGAAAGCTAAAAGCTTCTAGTTTCTGGTCTTCACGCCTTATATACCTTACTGCTTTCTGCCATCACTCCCTGGGATTAAAGGCGTGAGTCACCATGCTTGGCTGTATCCTCGAACACACAGAGATCCAGATAGATCTCTGCCTCTGGAATGAACACACAGAGATCCAGGTAGATCTCTGCCTCTGGAATGCTAGGATTAAAAGCGTGTGCTATCACTGCCTATCCTCTATGTTTAATATTGTGGTTGTTCTGTCTCTGACCCCAGATAAGTTTATTAGGGTGCACAATATTTTGAGGAATACAATAACACCACACAAAAGTGTATGGAATACTGTCAAACTCATTTTACGTGGTCCTGATATGTAAACCAGACACTATCACAAGGAAAGGTAGCCACAAATACACATATACACATGGCTTAGACACACCTCTTGAAAATACAGATAATACCACCACAACATATGAAAAATGTTGGAATGCATGGCCAAGTAGGCCATTTAGGAATAGAAAGTTGGTTTAACAATCAAAACTCAACACATCACACTATGTTAAACAGAAAAAACTGATAAACTTTAGCACCCTTCATGATACAAACACTTAGCAGTGAAGGGTACTTTATAAGGTAGAGACTATCTATGCAGAATGTTTAATGATAAAAGGTTGGCACATTAATGAAGGTTGGTCGCTTTCCTCATGAAATGCCTGCTTTTTCTCTTCAAGTGAACATTTTCCTGCTTCTCAACATGAAACAAAACAACAGTAACAAAAAAATCACTGCAGTGGCACTTCATACCACGAGTATATAAAATAAAATAAATAATAAAAACGTCAGGTAACAAGTGTTGATGAGAACGGAGACCAGCTGGGGAAGTCTCATATAATGCCAACCGTGTATTCCAAATGGTACAGTTAGGCTGGAAAGCAATGTGCCAGTAGCCTGAAGCATGAAATGTGGGTGACTAGAATACACCTACAAATACACCTGTCCATCCATCCATCTGTCCGTCCATCTACCTACCTACCTATCTCCATGGGAAATAAAAAATACATCTGTACAAAAACATGTACACAAATGCTCACAGTAATATTCCTGTCAACAGCGAAAAGCTGAAACGTGAATATCTATCATCTAATGGGTGTATGAACCAGCAGGGGTCTATGGACACACTGGAATTTACTTGACAACAAAGAAGTACTCATCTATGCCAAATGAATGAACCTTGAGAGCTCATTAAAAAGTTGAAGAAAAGAGATGCAAAGGACCACACATCCTCTGACACCACTCAGGGAATTCATCCAGAAGGTGAAGATCGGTACAGAGAGAAGCAGACACATGGTGGCTGGGTCTGGGACAGATACAGATGCCAGGGAGGGCGTGATGGAGAGTGGCTGTTAGTGTACACATTTGGAACGCTGAAAATGTTAGATGGCCGCAACGATGGCCGCACTACTCTGCATATGCAGCACTGACTAGAAAGCCTTCAATGGGTGAGTTTTCTTGTCTGTAAAAACCCAAATACCTCTCGACAGAGCTGCTAAAAACATACTTACCAATAACAGTCTCACGCCCGTATTAAGGCTCCTGTTCCACCAGCAGTCTGTGTGGGACACCATGTAGACTGCCCACACAATCACAGTCTCTAGTAAAGCATTTTCTGTGTTCTGCCACACCTACAGTATATAAAGTATCCACTTTTATCAGGTAGAATTCAATAACCTAAGCAAACTGTTGAATAAATGCCACAATTACACTCCGCCACAGGAAGGGCTGTGCAATGCATCCTGGGATTACCGTTCTGAAAGCCCTGGTGAATCCGATGGAGACAGTCACAGAGTGCAGCCCGTGTAAGGAGCTATCCAGTGCAAGGAAGGCCACCATAGCCAGAGGAGACACTGAAGCAGAACAGACAAGACGGGGTGAATTGGATTAGTGCAGAAACCTCTCCTGCCACAGCTTATCTCGGTAAACAGCTTTCATGAGCACGCGTAAGCAATTAACTGAAAAACTAGTGAATATATTACAACAAAAACAAAACTCAAACATGAAGAGTAGTAGGTATACAACACACATGCGAGGATTCTTTCCTGACTACCATTTGGAAGAGCCAGTAGATCGAAACCGCCTACCTATAGTTAGCAAGATCCATCTGACCACCCCAATCTTCAGGAGCTTGTTCTGCTTTTCGGAGAACACAGACACAGCTTGTATATTCTTTGGAAAGAAAGGGTTTCGAAAAATTCCGAAGATGTAGATGCTTTGAGTTTCTCCCAGTATCCATAGTATTGAAAGTAACGCCATCAGAACATAGCCCAAGTTGGACTGAGAGCTGCTTCTGGAGACCTGGGAGACACCGGCGTAGTGATGCAGCAGCCCAGCCTCGAGGAGGGCCACACCCAGCACAACGGTGCACAGAAGGCATTCCTTCCTGCCGAACCGATGTCCACAGCTGCCTGGGAAAGCCTTGGGACCCCTTTCTACTCCGGGCCTGGCCACACCACGCCTGAAGACCAAACTCAGGTCACTTAGGTTAAGACTCAGGAAGAATCCAAGTCCAGTCATGAAAAGCACCACACCAACGGTGCTGGGGATGAAGTAGGACACAACAGGTGTTCCAGCAGAAGTGATGAACATTGCCAATAACCTGTGGGGAAAAGAGGACAGAAGATTTACTTGAAGACCAGCAGGACGGCTCAGTGGGTACCTGAGTTCCATCCGGAGAGCCTACATGGCGGAAGGAGGAAAAAAAGACTCCTGTAAGTGTCATGGCAGCACATGAGCACTTACCCCCACACCACATTAGAGAAAGAATGAAAAAGTAAAAAGTCCCATCGACCTTCACAACTCAAACCCTAACAACTTACCGTAGGTGAGATGACATGGACGAGCCTCCAAGACCGAACTCTAAAACCTGCTCCACCGCCCAGAAGAAAAGGGCGTCGGGTGGGGGGAGAGTCCCAAGTGCCCAGAGGAGAGGCAGCAACACAAACAAGATGTGCAGAACCTGATTCACTTGCTCTAGAGCTGGTATATTCACAATAAACCTGTAAGAAAGAGAAAATACTAAATCACACCAAGAACCAAACAGATCTACCAAACAGCACATATCACAAGAAGGCAAGCTTACAGGAAAGGCCATGATCCCAGATAGCTGTGGGCACTGTGCCCACTGCCCCAAACCAGCAATGACCTCACTTGTGCCCAAACTTTACAGATACCTGGATTCAAATATGCAAAGAGAGAACCTAATACAGCCATCTGCAACACTGAATGCAGGGATTTAAAAAACTGAATAAATGAGGCTGGGACATTCTTCCCCTAAACCTACACTGGCTGAAATCCTACCAACGATTCTCAGACTTTACAACCGTAAGTAACCCTGGGGAGCCAAGCTGCAGTAACATGCATTTACTGGCAGCTCCTCTCTTCTCTTCCCTCCATCACTGTCCTCCTTGTAGGTCTCAGCTTTGAAGTCACTACAGATAATAGCATCGGACAGGTCACTGGGAACTTAATTAGCATTAATAGCACTCCTCTATTTTAGACCAGCAATGTTATGGGCTGAAGACATATTTGTAAAATACAGTCTCCTCAGAGCAGGGGCAGCCCCTCTTTAAATGGAGATATTGATACTCAGTAAAACATTTGGAGTTAAACAACGAAACAGATTTAAATTGTTGAATAAAAATGTAAAACATCGCCGGGCGGTGGTGGCGCACGCCTTTAATCCCAGCACTCGGGAGGCAGAGCCAGGCGGATCTCTGTGAGTTCGAGGCCAGCCTGGACTACCAAGTGAGTCCCAGGAAAGGCGCAAAGCTACACAGAGAAACCCTGTCTCGAAAAACCAAAAAAAAAAAAAAAAATGTAAAACATAGGAAAACATTCTCAACCTCCTGTTAATTTTTCAGAATAAACTTAATCAAACACTAAGTCAAGGGGCTAAAACAGTAACAGTACTAATGGAGTAATAGAGATTTTCAAGAGAAAAAACCCAAGGCTCAGACTTAGAGCAGAATTGCACTTGAATACCTGAGCTGTTGAGAATCAAAACACAACTGTCATACTTCAGCTTTAAGTTTCCACAGTCTGAATGCAAGCATACATTAACTATGGCTATAACAATGGCCTACACATATTTGCTCATGGGCATGCCTGGCCTACACCAGTCAGCACACTACTTCATACTCTCTTCCTTCTTTCAAATTGTCATAAGCAGGGAGCAAATGAGCTCAAGATCAATATGCGGTGCTCAATTACAGGACACTCTTTCCAGTGGTGGAACTTGAAATAAAATATACTCCATTCTGAGAAGAAATGTCCAATGAGCAAAAAGAATTAAGCAACACATAACAACCTACAGGTGGTAAGAGACACCAGGTTAGTCTGTTCTCAAAACCACCTTCCTCTTCAAAATATACTCATGAGCAGAACTGCATGAGAATAACCATGCTCAGCAAATGTTTTACAAAATAAAGTTCTATTTTGAAATACTTTTCTTAATAAGCAACGTCTTAGCAACAGTACTTACCAGATATTATAAACAAATATAAGGACATTATATAAGTAAATATAAACTTATAGTTAAATTAAACAAATACAGATTATTTTGCTCCATATATAAATTGACCTCCAAAAGATGGTTACTGTAGTTAATTACTTTATATGGGAAGATACTTAATGTTTCTGAACAGAAACTACCTAGGATTAAAAAAATTCAGGTATTAAAAAAACACAGTTTTGAAATTAATAGCTATAAAAATATCTTGAATTCTATATATCTGAAGATCCACATGCCAAGAAATACAACATGCCCATACCGTGGCTAAGAGGCTATAAATGTGTATCATTTCTTCTGATAACTCTCAAGTCTCTGAGGTGAGTACTATAGATTTAACACTTGCTTTTCAGAATCTAAAGCCCATAGAAAACTATTTACCCTTCTCACAACACAACTGTGGTCCACAGAATGGGGAGAGAAGAAGTTACTGTGGGTTGCATCTCTTTAGCCTTCTTTAGAGATAAAACTAAGCAACATTTGGTATTTCTGTCCAGCGTGGGAGAGCATACACACTTTATCCACAAGCTAGCTGTGTCCTCACACCTACTAATCAAAGACTCTGTGTCTTTGTCATCTCGAAGGTATTGTTCTAAAAATGAAAGGTTAACTGTTTCGTATTGAAACTGTCATTTTGTTCTTTAAAAACAAATGTGAGGCTTTCTTTGCCTCATGCTTTCGTCATAGTTAAAAAACCCTTTGTAATTATGAAACCTTTAAACATTGAAACAGTACATTAAATCCAACAAGAAATTTAGCAAGAAATATTTTATGCACTTCTATTTATAAATGAATAATGCTGTTTTTAAGAAAATGCAACAAAATAACTTAGGATTATTTAAAATGTGGAGATATACTATAGCAGGCATTAGTTTCTGACTTCAGATTTTTTTTTTTTTTCTGAGACAGGGTTTCTCTGTGTAGCTTTGGTGCCTTTCCTGGAACTCACTCTGTAGCCCAGGCTGGCCTCGAACTCACAGAGGTCCACTTGCCTCTGCCTCCTGAGTGCTGGGATTACAGGCGTGCGCCACCAAGCTGGACTCGGACTCAGAGATCCGCCTGGCTCTGCCTCCCCAGTGCTGAGATTAAAGGTGTGTGCCACCACTGCCCGGCCTAACTTCAGAAATTTAATAGTGGGATAGTAATTTACAAATCTGTATTCTGACTCAGGAGGTGTTAATCTCATAGATGTGAAGAGAAAGGCCACCAAACCAAATATGGCTAAATTAATTTTAAAAAGCTTTATTCATATACACAGGCTGTTGCTTATTATCAATGTTCCCACACTGAGTGTGGGAAAGATAAGTTTCTTATAGCTCAGGAGCAGGGAGTTTCAAAAAAGGGGATTTGGCAGGTGAATAAGTGGGGGGTCACAGAAGCTGAGCATACCAAGGTCATAAAGACCTTTGTTTCAGAAGGTTTAGAAAGTTGCCATTTCCTGGAACAGGCAGTACAGACCATGTGCAGTTAGAGTTACAGGTAGAGCATAGCCCAATCCTTGAGAAACAGATTTAATCACAGAGAGCAATGAACCAAGTGTGCCCTTACTATAAAATGGTTTTCAAGCCTAAGATAAAGGCAGGCTGGTTTATCAGAGGCAGAAAGATTTCTTTGAGTTCGAGGCAAGCCTGGTCTACATAGCCAGTTCCAGAACAGGCAAGATTACTTTGAGAGACTCTGTCTCAAAAAACAAAAACGAAACAACAACAAAAATATATTCTGAAAATTCTGAGTCTTATAAACTTGGGGTTTTAAAAAATGTTGTATACATGCATTCAATTTTATAGCTAACTTCTAAAAACCAAGCATTTAATTGTAACTTGTTAGTAAATGATGCTACCAGACTCCAACTAAACTTCCCATTTATGCTCCTCTTAAATATCTGATTAGATGAAGAACTACATAAGTTCTTATTTACTCTGATCTACAAATGTAGATTAAGAGTTAAGGACATCTGAAGTCAATTTCAGTACATAAACTGTCCTTGTGTTTTCAAATGTCAACTTCCACAATACAATACAATAGACTAGAAGGTTTAAAGTCGTAGAAATTTAGATTCTAAAAGTTGAGAGGGTTGAGGATGCTGGAAGCCAAGACCACAGTAGAAATGAGAATGAGCGCTCTTCCACACACAGCAGATGAAGTAGCTCTGCTGGGCCCCTTCTTCTAAGGGCCTCATCCCATCACATCAGGTTGCACGTTCCGACCTGGTCACCCGCAAAGGCCTTCCTCCTAACCTCATTACACTCAGGGTTGAGCAACACACAACTCAGTCTACATTGCACTCCTGCCCAGTCCACAACATAGGCTCTTCTTGAAAGATAAAACCAGCCCAAGACTGCTCCACGGTAGAGAAGGTTTATTGTAGTTACGAGGGAATAAACAGCCAGAGGTATCTGGAATGGTCTATGGAGGACAGGGGGATTGGAAGAGTGAGAGAGGAAGAGAGAAGAGTGGAGGAGGCCAAGAGAGGACCCAGGAGCCAAGAGCCGAGAGAACCACGAGGGCGTGTAGCCAAGATGGCGGAGTTACCCAGGGAGAAGAGGCCGGGTGAAGGGAGGTGCAGCTCAGGGCCGGGGAGGGTTAGGGTAGGAAGCAGGGTATGCCAGCCAGGATGACTCTGTAACAGGTCTGCAGCCAGTGTCTGCTCAGATTTGTTAGAGAGGCACCCCAGTTAGCCATCTGTCCTGAGTTATCTTTAAGACCTCACACTTCTCACAGACAAAAATACATCGGTGTCCCAATGGTTCCCAAAGTCTTAACTTTTTCTAGCATTAATTCTAAAACCTCATCTAGGTATTACCCAAATGAGCACCCTAAATGTGCCTAATCTTATCTATGAATCACCTACATTTAGCTATGGGTGATGCTCAAGGTACAATCCATCCATTTTTTTTTTTTTTTTGGTTCTTTTTAACGGGTTTTGGGTCTGGGATAATTTTCATTATTTAGGGGGGTTGGTTACAAGTTGTTGTCAAGGGTTAGGAAAAAGGCTAAGCAAAGGAGATTAGATTTAAGGTTCTTGTAAAAAAAAAAAAGAAAAAAAGAAAAGAAAAAAAGAAAAAGACAATTACTAGTTTTAAATACTTTACATTATTACCAACTATTAGGATATAAAGAAATGAAAGTTAGTAGTTAGACATTACAATAGAAATTGTAGTCATATTAGATATGTTTTAAAAATTGAGCAGATATATTTTAGACAGGTCATCTTCAAACCCTTCAGAGATCTACAGAATATGGCATTTAAAATGTTTTAATAACTTAGAAATTTTTCTTTTTTGAGACATGTCGGCTCCTGGCAGTACCAATCTACTTCAGAGAAAATATGGGCATTGAAGAAACTGCATATGGAGTTAACTTTCATTGTGGCAAAAGTTAGCCACTGGACAACAAAGTATCCTCGAATCAACAGGACAAAATGGACAGACAGAACACGAAACAAAGGACTACCGATTCCTGCCAAAACAAGTGTGGTTATGGCTTTATCAGAAGGCATCTTCTGAGGCCAGGACAATATGGCACCATCCCTGAAGTGGCCTTCACAATCCAGATAAGGTACAGTGCCCTTTTCTTCGAAGGCAGCTAAACAGGCAGTGGGCCGATGGCTTCTGTTGTGCAATGGAACAGCAACTGAAAGCTCACCACGCCTCTCAATAGTAGACTGGCATTTAATAGAGGGATGTGGAGAAGAAGGGGATGCTGAGATGAAGCCATATATACACAGCCAAGAAGAATGGACAGCTGAATTCAAAAACCATCAACAATTTCCAGAATTTAAAATCCTGAATCATGACATGACACTAGTGGAATTCAGGTGTTTCTGGTACATGGACTGCTCTCACCCAATGTGAGGTTGAACTGTTGACCTTGTGTACATCCTACTTCACAAATGAGTCTGTCAGATACGATAAGCCTATAGGCTGAAGATGATGCCCCAACACTGCGGAGAAACCTCAGGTGACTGTCCGGGCAGCTGGCTGTTTCTGTCAACTCACAAAATTTTTGGAAGTTGCTTTTGTGCACTTCCTGTTTTTATTTTTGTTAGCTAATATTATTTCCTTCTTGGGTCTCTGAGGGAGTTGAAGATTAGTTAGTTATAGTTGAAGACTAATTAGGATAGAAAGTGAATTAGATACATTTTGGACTTACTAAAATAGGATAGATAAGGGAATTATTTTCTCTGATTTGTCAAATACAAATGGACTAGATATTGTTTAGGTATTTGTTACTTGTATATATTGTATATAGTTACTGTACTTTTGTATATAGTTTTTCTTTTGTTAGTTATAACCTTTTGCCTTTTTTCTTTTTATTAAAATAGAAAAGGGGAAATATGGTGATATTTTATTTGTACTGAAATGTGATTTTAATTTTATGTTAATAAATAAAGTTGCCCTGGGGTCAGAGCTATTAGAGCCATAGCAAGAGCGTGATGGTTAGAAGAGCTAGGCAGATTTCTGTGTGTTCAGGGATACAGCCAGTATTGGAGACATACGCCTTTAAGACCTGGAGGGCGGTACTTACAGACAGTGATGAGGCAGTCATGTGGTTGGGTTTACAACCAATGAGAAGGCAGAACAAAAAGACTATTTAAACACAGACAAACAGGAAGTAGCTCTCTCTCGGGGAAGCTAGGAGCACTGCAGGAGGTAAGATTTTATCTCGGAGCTCTGACCTCTCGGCTTTCTCTTTTACATTGGCTCTGTGTTTCTTATTTTAATAAGACAATTGGTTACATCTACACAAGAACCTGAAGAACTAGGCTGAGGACTTTCCACAGTGGATGGTGAGACAGGCTAGGACACTCTCAATAGCAAATGGTGAAAGGGAAAAAGAATGGGTGACTGGACCCAGGAACTTCAAATACAGCAAGACAAACTGCATTATCTTTTAGCTTAGGGGTAATTCTTTCTAGATCTGTACTTGGCCTTCTCACACCCTGGAGTGGCTGTAACCTGCATGACTCCAGGCAGAGCTCATTCTCCTGGCTCTGAGGAGTGACCCTGTCTATGTGGCTCCTGACAGAGGCGATTTGGTCTGAAGCCGAAACAATGGTCCTGATGGTCTCAGAATCACTCCGGCCATCATTCTCCCTTTATTCCAACACCGCACATTCACAGTTGAATAATTCTGTCAGTCAGGGCTGCAAATTCTAAGCTCAGTATCTCTCCTTTACTTTATTATCACGTTTCTATCCCTTTCACTCAAACTGGGGATGCAATCTGCACTGACTGACGAGGAGACGCTGCAGCCTCACCCTAGTGTTCGCTTCAGAATCTGTTATAAAACAGATTGGGAATTTTCCAAATTTCAAGTTCTAGTTCCTTTTTCCTGATTAACATTTTCTTTACCTCTTTCCTTTTGTATTTTAAAGTAAGCTGTCAGGATGAACATTGTTTCTTCTCACATTTGTTTCAAAATTTCCTTTCTCAGATGTCCTATTATATCACTTAAAAGTTTTGCCTTCCATGAAACACTGGCAGTTGGCCAAGTTCTTTGCCAATTTATAAAAAAGGATTACTTTTCTTCTGGTTTCCAAGAATATGTACCCCATTTCCATTTACAATCCCATCAGAATTAGCCTTAATGTCTCAATTTCTAGCCTGCACATCCCAAATCTCCCAGCTTTTACCAACTGCTCAGTTAAGTAAGCTCCATTTTCTATTTATGTATTTGTTATAACAACCGTCCACTACCTTTGTCTGCTTGGGCAGCTACAACAAAGCATCACAGACTAGGTAACCTAGGCGACACAAATGTGTTCTCTCATAAGAGCTGGAAGTCCAAAATCAGGGTGCCAGAGTGGTGTGGCGTGGTGTGGGGGCTCCTCTCCTGGCTTACTGATAGTTACTGCTGTCTCCCCCAAGTCCTCCCATGTATCTTTCAAAGGCACCAATTCTACCAGACCAGAGCCCACCTTCATGACATCATCGTCTTTCAAAGGCTTCATCATGAAATGACACCACATAGCTTAAGGCTTTAGTAAATGAATTGTTTTCACACACACATATTTGCTCCATCACATGTCTGTACATTTCTACCTGTCCACTAACCTGGTAGAGAAAACTCTGATCTACAGAAACAGAAACTAGACTTAGAAAAGACAAACAAGAAGGGTATCTAGCAAATTTGTAAACTATTTGCTTCAAAACAGTTCCCATTTCCCTTCTAGAACTAATTTAAAAACCATCATTCTGTCTACATTTTGGTGTTATTACAGAGATTATAAATTTTCTATTCATTAAATTTGCTCTTTATATAATAGTAAGTGTATAAATTTTAAATTCTCCTCTCCCTGATTTAAAGTTTCCCTTCTTTCCCAGGTTATCACATTAAAATAATAATAATCTTGATTTAAAAAATTATCTTTCGATACAGAATTTCTCTGTGTAGCCCTGGCTGCCCTAGATCTGTAGACCAGCCTGGATCTGAACTTTGAACTCCATCTGCCTCTGGCTCTAGAGCTGGGATTAAAGGCGTGCACCACCACCACCCAGCAAAATTATGTATCTTAAAAAGTATTTCTGTTATGATTCTTCATTAAGATTTAGATACTTCTTTATAATATGAAAATTTTATAGAGATCATTCCTAAAAGATTAATCATCAAAATAACTTAAGTATCCCAATGGTTTGGTCTGACTTTTTAATTCACTGATGCATCCCTTGTAAACACTAAGAAAAGCTCTCTTGCCAGGTACACTTAGAAACAAAGCAAGCCATTAAGTGTTCTCTAAGTTTTTACCTGTGTGCAAGGTCCACAGAAACAAAGAAAAAAATATACAGTGGCCGCAGGAGAGGAGTAATTTCGTAGGTATCCTGGGTCTGAAATGTTGCGGTCTCCGTGGCGGTGTTTACAATTAGGGAATATTCTGCTATGCAGAGGGTCAGCCACCCAAAGACAAAGAGAGCGGCCGTTGCCCCGGGGCTGCCGTACAGCGAGGTCATTCTGTCGGGGAGCAGATACCATGTTCCAAGACCACACACCAACCCGGCAAGACCAGAATGGAAAACTGTATTGGCCACGTATTTTTTGCCAGGAATCAGAAATCTGACGGTCTCAGCCCCAGAACAACTTGTAAACTCGTGCTCGTCTTCCTCCGCTAAGATGTTCAGGGCTGTCATCCTCTGGACCACCACCGACTTGCTCTTGGCGTGCGCACTGGTTAGCTGGATGACAGCCGCCGTGATCACCATCAGTCCTCCCGAGAGAGCTGCCGCCGAGTAGTCTCTCAGGATGTCCAGCTGGTATAGAAGAGTTCCTGTCCCACCTAAGGCCCATGGCATCAGGAAAAGGACAATCTGATTAACGTATATGTAAGGAGGGGCACAATAGCCTAATTTGAGTCGAGGGCCTCCAAGAACAGTCTGTGGAAAGCGCTTCAGCAGGAAGTCCTGTTTGTAATCGTTTAGCAGAGGGACATCTGGACTCATCCTTCCCATTCAGGACTGGTCTAAAAGTCACATCTTTTTCATAGCCAGCAGTATCTGTGAAAAAGAAAAAACAAAGCACTGTTCAAAAACACGACACTGAAGACCTGGAGGAAACATAGTCCATATTTCGACTTGACTTCCTTAGTCCCTTTATAGGCAGGATTTCTAACCTTGGTTCCTACCCAACCTTCACAATATAATTGGTACTAAGTTTGCTCTCTTCCCAAAATAATCATGCTAACTGACTTTCTTTTTTGGTTTTTCGAGACAGGGTTTCTCTGTGTAACTTTGTGCCTATCCTGGATCTCACTCTGTAGACCAGGCTGGCTTCAAACTCACAAAGACCCACCTGCCTCTGCCTCCCGAGTGCTGGGATTAAAGGCGTGCACCACCACGGCCCAGCGCTAACTGATTTTCTTAAGAAATCAAATTCTTGGGCTGCACGATGGCCAGCACTTGGGAGACAGAGCCAGGCGAATTTCTGAGTTCAAGACCAGCCTGGTCTACAGCGAGAGTTCCAGGACAGCCAGGGCTACACAGAGAAACTCTGTCTTGTGGGGGGAAGAAATATTTTTTATTAATGTACCTAGCATATCATTGTTGACATTAGATTGAACTCACAGCTTAGATTCCAAGGCCAAAGGAAAGTACTCTCTATTCAGACTTGCTGGCAGTCCTACTGTTTCCCAGTGAGCTCTTCTGTTAGTCTTTTCCTTCTGTTACAGGGTCAGCGAACTGTCTCTAAATGGCCAGACAGTAAATACTGTCAGCTTGTTGAGTTCTGTTATAACAATCCTATCTTGTTGCTATACCATAAAAGCATCCATAGACAATACAATATGTAAATTAATGCGAGTGGTTGTATTTTATAAAATGTACAGTATTTATCCAAATAGGCTATGTATAGGCTGTCAATCACTACTGTCTAAATAATGATATTTCTCTGTTATTCTCTGGGAAACAAAGTAGAAAATACAACAACTAAATGTTCTGTATATCACTTAATTATAATAAATTTAGGATTTTCAAATATTTTAAAAAGTCAAATCTTATTACATAAAATTAGTAGCATTTCAATAAAAACCTATCTAGAAACTGGGAGTTCAAATGTAGTTGGGAGGCAGGCCTTTAATCCCAGGATTCAGGAGGCAGGGGCAGGGGCAGGTGGATCTCTGAGTTCAAGGCCAATCCAGGGCTAGTCGTGAAAACTTGTCTCCACATCATCTTCATCACCAACAACTACAACACATAAGATAAAGTAGAAGAAAAAACTATGATGAAAAAGAAGTCAAAATACATGCTTATTTTTAACAGCTATATTATCACAGGCAAGCTACTTCATAATTCAAGTTTTAGTCTTTCTAGTGCCAGTTTCTAGAATATGCCAGAAATAAACTGCACATCCTTTATATCCTTAAGTGTAGGTTATTCCTACTCAGAGATCATAAAAATCTTAAGTATCAAGTACAGTGGATTCTATTTACTTTTCCACAATATCTTATTCAGAAAGTAAAACAAAAATAAAAACCAAACAACAACAAAACCTGTTGCCTGATACAAGATTAGCTGGAAAAATATTACCACAGCGGATCATCTGTTAGGTGGTAAAATTTAAATACCTTAAAACAGCCCTTTGAACTAGTCTGGCTAATCTGTGGCAGGCAACACCTGTTTGCTGCACAGTTAGGATGCTCTTTAAACTGCAAATGTCTGTGTTCTTACACCTTCAGTCAACTGTCCTTAGTTCTGCGTAGAACTATGTGCAGCTTTGACTTAATTAGCAGCCTGGTACATTCACAAGGTAACAGAGCAGGAGAGATACTATAGTGGTTTGAATGAAAATGTCCCCACAGGCCCATAGGGAGCGGGCACTATTAGAAGGTGTGGCCTTGTTGGAGTAGATGTGGCCTTATTGGAGGAAGTGAGTCAATGGGGATGGGCTTTGAGGTTTCAGATGCTCAAGCCAGACCAGTGTCACGTTCTCTTCCTGTTGCCTGCTGATCCGGATACAGAACTTTCAGTTCTTCTCCAGCACCACGTCTGTCTGCATGCTGCCGTGCTTCCTGCCATGATGATAATGGATTAAACTTCTGATCTGTAAGCCAGCTCCAATTAAATGTTTTCCTTTGTAAGAGCTGCTGTGGTCATGATGTCACTTCACAGCAATAGAAACCCTAACTAAGACAGAAATCAGGGGCTAGGGTATTGCTGTAATAGGCCTGACCATGGTTCTGCCTGGAGGAACATGGAACACTATAGCACAAATCCTAATTGGTCTTAATTAAAAACCCAGAGTCAGATATCAGGGTGAAAGCTGAAAGATCAGAGAAGCAGAGCAGCCAGCCGCTATAGTCCTTACCTTTACGAAATCCTCAGCCTGAAAGGACTCCAAGTTCCTGTCTCCTCCTACCTTATAATCCTTTCTCTGCCCAGCCATATCACTTCCTGTCTCAACCTCCCAAGGGCTGGGATCAAAGGTGTGAGCCACCAGTGCCTGCTCTGTTTCTCTTTTAGACCGGATCAATCTTGTGTAGCACAGGATGGCCTTGAACTCACAGAGATCCGTCTGCCTCTGCCTCTGCCTCCTAAGTGCTGGGATTAAAAGTGTGTGCCACCACTGCCTGGACTCTATAGCTAACTAGTGACTTAGCTCGCACTCTGATCTTCAGGCAAGCTTTATTTGTTAGATCACACACAAAACATCACCACAGAACACTTTGGGACTTTGGACTAGAAAACAGATTGGACATTTTGAGTGAGATTTAATGGGACTTACTAGTAGGAGCATGGAAGACAGTAGTAGTGAATGTGATTTGAACTGTGGGGGCCTGGTCAAGAGATTTCAGAGGAGAAGAATATTAATATGTGGTCTAGAGATTGTTCTGGTTATCTTTTGGCTGCTTTCTGCCCTTGTCCAAAAAAAAAAAAAAAAAAAAAAAAATCTGCCTGAGGCTAAACTGAAAAGTTATGGATGAACAGCTTTGGCAGAGGCGACTTCCAGACAGCATACTATTGACTGTTGCTTGGTTCTTAGTGGCCACGCTTATGCAGATCTATAATGAAAAGCAGCAAGCTGAGCAAGGAAACAAGCAATCTGAGGAGAAAAGGGGCCCCAGGAAGTGTAAACAGGTCAAAGAAAAGCCTGATTCTGAGTGGAATAAAGGGAGTGGTGACCTCAGAGCAAGACCCCACCCAGCTAACTTTTCAAGTTGTGAAAAGGAATTAAAGGAAAGCTTAGGGCTGGGCTTGGTGGTGCACACCTTTAATCCCAGCACTCAAAGGCAAAGGCTGGTGGATCTCTGAGTTCGAGACCAGCCTGGTCTAAAAGAGCGAGTTTCAAAACAGCCAAGCTTAGGCAGTGAAGGAAACCAGTGAAAAGAGAAAGCTAGGGAAAATGTATTTGAATAAGGGGGCCATGTTCCGGCCCAGCAAGCAGAATTTGGCAAGTTCAGCCACGCTGTTCTGGCTTTAGAATCAAGGATACAAGAAACGGGTTAAGGTCAAGCATATGTCAGTTGTGTCCCTGCATGGATGCACATAGAAGCCATTGCATGAAGCTGTGAAGGTAAAGCCTGGATTGCCTTGGAGACCCCAAGATGTTGGAGATGCCAGAGTTGTGGGACAGCTGTCAAGGAGAGTTGCTAATGGAGTGGAACCAGCCCAAGAGGAAGACATGTGCTGCAGTGAACAAAGATGAAAGGAGTGGAGATTTGAGGAGCACGTTGACTTCAGATGCGGAGATGTAGAGTTTGGAGTTTGCCCAGCTGGTTTCTGGTCTTGTTTTAGTCCAGTATTTCCTCATTATGTTTCCTTTTGGAATGGTAATGCATATCCATTTTGGACGTATGTGATCTGCCTTTTCATTTTGACTTTACTGGGGATTATAGTTAAAAGACTGCGTGAGTCTCCGAAGAGTCTTTGAACTACGGATTTTCAAACAGTCCCGATACTGTGATAGACTATGGGGATTTTTGAAGTTGGACTATGATATGGCTACCGGCCTGTGGGGGCCAGAGTAGAATGTGGTGGTTTGGATGCAATGGCCCCCAGAGGCCCACAGGGAATGGCACTATTAGGAGGTGTAGCCTTGTTGAAGGTGGTGTGTCACTGGAAGTGGGCTTTGAGGTTTCAGAGAGCCAAGCCAGGCCCAGTGTCACTCTCTCTTCCTGCTGCCTGCCACAATACTCAGTTCCTCTCAAACACCATGTCTGCCCACAAGCGGTCATGCTACCCACCATGATGATAATGGACTAAACCTCCGAACTGTAAGTGAGCCACCCCGATGAAATGTTTTCCTTTATAAGAGTTGTGATCACGGCATCTGTTCACAGCGATAGAACACTGACCAAGACAGGGATTTTAATACTCTAAGGTTCTTTTTGCACCTTTCCCTCTGTAAAACCTTATCTGTCTCAGTGATGTTAAGCTTGCTGGTCTGAAATAGTCTCCTAGTGTCACGGGGTCAGAAGACCACACTCCTGCAGACGGGGGTAAACATGCCAGCATGAGTTATCTATGTAGATGCCATTAGTCAAGACAATGAGCTCCACTGGATGGTCAGGATTTTAAAGTCTGAAGTACCTAAGTTTTCTCCATGGAATTAAGAAGACTCTCTTGCCCCATGAGAGAAGTCAGGAAACAAAATAGAGAAAGGGAGACAGAAAAATGATACCATATAAAGCTGATTATTTGTGATACTAACCACATTCATTTTCCTTCTAGTGGTTCTGAACCTTTTAGAATACTAGACTGTCAATAGAGAAACATGGAAAGACACTTATGAAATGCCAAAGAAAAAAATGAATAAATTGTTGATGGCATCTGTATTAAAAGTATACATATCTATGTATTAGAAGACTGGATATATATTGCATATGTGTTAAAAGCTCGATAAGGATACTATTTGTTTTAACAGTTGGTAGTTCTTCAATTTACTAAATGTCCTCCAAGCTCTCAATGCCACGTCCTGGGAACACATCCCGTGCGTTTCCTCCTAGGTGCCTCTTCTCACACCCTTTGCCTATGATCTTCTCTTTCCCTTTCTCTAGTCAGTAATTTTAGTCAACTTTCACGACTCAGTCTAATCATTTCTAAACTCCTGGCAAGCACTCCGGCTGAACTACTGTGTCTCCCTTCTCTCTGCACCTAGAACAGCTGGTTCTACACCATTCCACCAGCTCAGAGGCAACCTCGGAGTAGGCTCTCACACTGTTCAGCATTATCTGCACATATGTATTTCTCTTCTTTACTTGTAATCTGTGGCGAGGGGCCCAATCTGGAGATTCATTTAATTCCTCAAACTCAGCAGAACACCTCGGGATACAGAAGCATGCAGTATGTTAATGGAATAGCTTAAGTAAGATGGGTCAAGTTGAAAAACAAGATGCCTTCCTATTTTAAGGGAGGAATTCAGAGTCACCATTTTTGAGCTTTCTCACATTGTATTTTGTTCCAATCAAAATATTAAATCCATAAACTGCTTGTTCCCTGTTTTGGAAGATGGAAGGTATCTCCATTTATCTTCATTATGGAATAAGTGATGGTTGTTATTGACAATATTGTTGGCTCAGGGAAGACTCTGCCTAGGAAGGTTATCCCAAAATAACAAAGGAACAGGACTGGATGTGATAGGGATCACACAGCTAGTTTTCTCTTGTGGGTAAGGAAGTGGCAGGAGTAAGATGCTAGAAAGAAATCCAACTTGAATTCCTTCCTTGTACTACACTATAGTTTAATCTCCTCATCAGGACAGTGCAGACTTCATACTGAGAAACCAGTAAAGGAGAAATGCCATGCAGATGTACACAAAGAAACAATTATGAAATCTGATAGACAGAATGTCAGACATAAATGCTCACTGAAATCATAAATATTTTTAAATAACATTGTGAAGATTTTAAAAACTGCTATTTCCTAACAATTCACTAATGACCACTATGGCAGAAAAGATATAATAAGCAGGTCCATTAACTTCTAATTTTCATTCTAAATCATAGAAGCTTAAAAAGATTTAAGAATTTAAAATGTATTTTGAGGTACCACAATTACATTTATGTGGAGAAATATTCTAAATGCTAACCTGGATTATTCATAAATATAATCAGAACAACTAAACTCACTCCCCCAAAACCCGGCATATGCTTCTGAAGGACTGTTGATCCCTGGAAGGACAGATGACATTTATATGGCCCCCACCTCTAGCACGCTCAAATGAAAATAGCTCCAGCCTGAGGAAAGAAAAGCTGTGATGAAGACTGCACCACAACACTGAGTTGGGCCATATGCTCTCCTCATATGCTCTTCTGAAACTGAGCCAACCAAACAGACTCGGAGATGATGCTGTATTTGGAATCCGAGTCACAAAATCCCACAGGGGTAAGAAATGGTACAAACTGGCAATCTGCTGGGAGGAAACTTAGTTACCAAAACTACAGCTCATTAATCATGTGATAGTGACTAAAATCCCCTGAAACAGAGGAAAACACAACAAAAGTAGTAGTTTGAATATGTGCATGTGCACATCTATATACATTTCTCTAAGGCCAGAAGAAAGAATTTCTGCTACTCAGGAGGCTAATGCATGAAGATCTCAGGTTCAAGGCCAGCCTGGGTAATATCAAAAGCTTGTTTCAAATTTCTAAAAAGTAAAAAAGAGGTCTGGGAACAGGGCTCAGTTGCAGAGCACTTACTAAGCATGTAGGAAGCCTTAGGTTTAACCCTTAGGTTAACCATCCCTTCCCTCAAGGGAAAAAGGAAGACTTTTTATGGTTAGAGAGGGAGACCAGACAGTTCAAATGGGCAATGCCTCACAAGCAGTACAGTGAGCATCCGTTCTGTTTCACTTGTCCAATGTACACAAATGAACAGAACACAAATGGACAGCTGTCTTCGTTAGGGTTGCTATTGCGGGGATGAAACATGACCAAAGCAATTTGGGGAGGACAGGGTTTATTTGGTTTACACCTCCATATCACTGTTTATCATGGAAGGGACTCAGGTCAGGAACTCAAACAGGCAGGAACCCAGAGGCAGGAGATGATTCAGAGAGAGAGTCGTGCCTGTAACAGGGATTCAGACATCAGTAGGCCCCCAGACCTTAGCACAACTGACTCCATGATGAAAGTACCCTTCAGGCTGTAAAACTCAGAAGGTGGACAGCACCACCTGCCAAAACTAAAACAAAGGCCTGATCCATCCAAGTCCATAGTTATGGGAAAGTCTCCAAATGTAAAGCAAGGTTAGTATCTTGCTTTTTGGCTTCTGTAGTTCTGCTTTTTGCTAAGTCTTCTAGTTAACTGAAGCACATCAACTCAGGACATGGGTTTTGTACTTAAAAGCTCACCCTGGCTATTAGCTTAAACCCATGTCCAAACAGTCTTCTCTGGATATCCCACAACAGGCCTCCCCTCATTCAATCACTTACTAAAAAAAAGCTCTACAGGTTTGTCCACAGCCCAGCCTTACAGAGGCATTTGGGGTTCCCTCCTCTCTGATGACTCTAGCCTGTGTCATGTGGACATAAAATGAAGCCAGCATTCTACTACTCACTGAAACTAAAAATGGAAAGAAATGGCTAAAGATTCTGACCACCCTCCCATTTCTCACTCACTCGAATAAATTCAATTGGTTTGACAATTTTTTCTTTCATAATAAGGTATCATCAAAGTCGAGCCTGACACTCATATAAATCACTAGAAATAACTGTTCTAGAAAGCGAGAACCAGTGGTGGCGCACGCCTTTAATCCCAGCATTCAGGAGGCAGAGCCAGGTGGATCTCTGTGAGTTCGAGGCCAGCCTGGTCTCCAAGGTAAGTTCCAGGAGGAAAAGCCCAAAGCTACACAGAGAAGCCCTGTCTCCAAAAAAAAAAAAAAAAAAAAAAAAGCAAGAACCAACAATATCAACAACTAAGATACAAAGTGGCAAAGTAGGCTTTTGAACTGTACCAACTTATTGTCAAACAAAAGTGACGTTTGCTTTCAGGATTCTTGAATGGTGGACTGGTGGACTTGAAAGGACTATACAAAGTGTGAAAATGTAAACCCTGATACCTAAGCTAGCATGGAAGAGTTTTCAAGAGTCCTCACCAGCAGGGAAGTGAAACATTCTACACAACAGTAAAGGGCTGTATTTAGAGATTTGTATTT
Organism: Peromyscus maniculatus bairdii; assembly: GCF_049852395.1. NCBI lineage: Eukaryota > Metazoa > Chordata > Mammalia > Rodentia > Cricetidae > Peromyscus > Peromyscus maniculatus. The sequence goes on along the minus strand of NC_134865.1, from coordinate 44,619,520 downwards.
AGAATATATAATGAATTCTCCCACTTCAATGATGAAAGTACAACTTGGGTTTTAAAAGATGAACTAAGGATAAGAACTGACAATTTCTGGGTGATGGGCCAGAGGAACTAAGGATAAGAACTGACACAAGGAGATGGAAACCAAACCCACCATGAGATACTTTCAATTCCCTTGACTGGCTAAAATAAAAATGAAAGACAAAAACAAGTATTGATGAGGTTAATTTAAAACCTTCAAACACGTCTGGTGGGGATGTAAAAGGGTGTAATGCCTTGGGAAAATCTGGCAGTTTCTCAACAGTCTAAGCAAGAGAATTAGCATATGACCCACTAGTCCATTACCAGGTATTATATTTAAGAGATATGAAAACATGTCTACACCAAAATTTATACAAAATGTCCACAGCATATTATTAATGTCAAAAAAGGGGAAAACTCAATGTCTATCAATGACTAAATGGATAAATAAAATAAAGCACATCTGCATAACAGACTTTTATAAGATAACAAACAATAATGAAGCTCTGACATGGGTGAGCTTGAGAACATTCCTGTAAGGTGAAAGAAGCTAGATGCATGCATTCAAATTGCATATTCTAAGGTTCTGTGGAATAAATCTGGAGAGACAAAACACAGATTAGTGGTTGCCTAGAACTATTGTGGGCAGGCATATTGGGGAAAGGTGAGAAAAACAGCTAAAAACATACAGAGTTTTTGGAAGGTCGTCAAATTGTTCCAAAATTGACTGATAGATGTGCAATTCTGTCCATATACTTGAAACCAGTGAACTGTACACTTCCAGAGAGAGTTGTATCTCAAGAAAGCTCCCATAGAGGAACACGAAAAGGTTCCCTGCCCAACATTTCCACAGCAGTTAATAACCAACAGGCATCTCTTTAGGTAGGAAAGGTAAAACTTGTAGACAGCATGGTCCCCAAACTGTTAAATTAGTAAAATGGCAATATCTGAACTGGATGCCGTGAGAAATGATGGGTGAATGGGCAAGATGGAAGCTGATAGAAATATGAATGTTCTTTCTAAATGCAGCAACTTAATGAAAGAAAACAACAGCGAAAGAATGAGTAATGAGAGGCACAGAGTGGATAATTCAGAGGCCTAAAAAAAAAAAAAAAAAAAAAAAAACGGGAATGGAATTCATTTAAATAAATTCTTTGACATGCAAAAGATTATATGGAGACAGAAAACCTGGGAAACGAGCTACGCGGATCCGGGCGGCCAAGAATGAACAAATTTGGGGGAGGAGGGCTTGAGATGGAGAAAACCAAGGAATAGTGAACTCTACCTAAGGGGCATAGACCTTGAACTTGATTAGGGTAACATGCTCATCCCTCATCAGGGCCAAAGAGCCGCTCTCCAATTCACAAAGGCCTCTCGGAAAGAAAAAGCAACTCCCCGGGCTGCAAAACACTCCCAGTCAAGTTAAAAGCCACACTGGATCACTACCTCCATCAATTCAGTTCACCCTGTACGTTAGAAAGAGCAATCGTTGCACTTAAAAGCTTTCTAACGGAGAACGGAAGACGTTTGTTGTTGGTAATAAAAGCCGAAAGAAGCGGGTCGTACCCAGGCGTGGAAACTAAGGCAGCAACCAAGTCCCGGGTGTTTCCGGGGCAGACAGTACCTGGAGTCATCCGAGGGGATGGGCGACGCGAGGGCGTCCCGGGACCACATCTCCCCTGGGGAGGTCGGTTGGGAGCTCCCGCCCCACGACCGGTGCGGCGGCGCCGGCGGCTGACCCGGGGCCTCCAGCACCGCTCGCGTTTCCATGGCTAACATCAACTGCGCTCGCGCCTCCCGGGAGGCAGTGCGCACGCGCGCCCGGAGGCGGGGCTGCGCGTCTCGCCCCGCCCCCGTCGCCATGACTCTGCCGGGTGGGCGGCGTTGTTTCCTCCGCGCGGGTGGGGGCCCGGCGGGCTTAGAGCTTAGTGTGGGCTTAGAGCTGTGGGACCCAACTGCGGCTCAGGATCCTTGATGACCCGCCGCCTAAGCACCACCTCTGAACTCTCCCCCGGGCCACGCCCAGACGCCAGAACGTGGTTGCCTTGGTGACGAGGCGTTCCTGCTCTGGAAGCCTCAAAGCTGGATAGATGCTTGACCACCACCATTTAAGCCGGATAGATGCTTGACCACCAACATTTAAGCTGGATGGATGCTTGATCACCACCATTTAAGCTGGGTGGATGCTTGATCACCACCATTTAAGCCGGATAGATGCTTGACCACCACCTTTTAAGCCGGATGGATGCTTGACCACCACCATTTAAGCTGAATGGATGCTTGACCACCACCATTTAAGCCGGATGGATGCTTGATCACCACCATTTAAGCCGGATGGATGCTTGACCACCACCATTTAAGCTGGATAAATGCTTGACCACCACCACTTAAGCCGGATAGATGCTTGAACACCACCATTTGGGGAGCCTAGAATCTCTAAGATTGGTAGACTCGTGGTTCAAAAGTGTAATAGGAATCCAATCCTGTGGGGCGTTTACCCACCACCCCCACAGCTTCCCAGAGTTTTCTTGAGTGCGAGCAGCAGGAAATATTAGATAGAAGGATTTATAGCGGAGAATCTTGCGGAGATAAACAGATAGAAAATAAAGGATAGCCTCGAGAGGGCCTGGAACCTATTCCAACGGGCCTGGACTGTCTCTGGTCCAGGGTTTTTATAGAGACGCCAAGGGGTGGAGCAAAAGACCTCCTCCCCCAGCACAGACAAGTGCAGGCCATCTCAGACACCTGCACTCAGGCCTGTGGTCCTGATCATCCTCTATTCGGACCTGCTGAGTAAAGCCACGAGGAACCCCAGAACGGGCTCCCACACAATCCACTAGGGTCCTCCGTTAATGACCGCAGAACTATGGCCATCCAACAGCCTCAGGGTTCTGAATGCTTTTAAGTGGTACCACGTGCCCTATTCTTCTTAGATTTGAAACCAAATACCTTTGTTTTCTTGCACTACTAGATACTGCCTTTTCCTGTTTACAAAATGAAGGTTCTTGACCACAGCAAATCTTGGTACCATTTTTCCAACTACATGTGCCTACTCTTGCATTACATATTGGTAATTCTCAAAACACGTTAAATTTAATGTGTGTATTTCTTACATACATGATCTCGACTCAAATGTTTTCACTCTTTATTTGTTTGTTTTTAGAGACAGGGTTTCACTATGTTGTGTAGCCCTGGCTGTCTGTCCTGGATCTCACTCTGTAGACCAGGCTAGCCTTGAACACAGAGATTCTCCTGCCTCTGCCTCTGAGTGCTGAAGTGCTGGGATGAAAAGTGCGCACCACCACTGTCCAGCTTGTTTTAACTCTTAATAATATACTACTTTGGGGACATTATAAATTATATCCATATAATAGTGAACTTATCAGGGCAGTGTCCAGGGACCAGGGACACAGGTTGTGCATAGCCACCTTAGCAACCCGAGCTGAATTTGCAACCAGAAAAAAAATTCCAGGGTGGGCCTGTATGGAGCAGAGTTGAGAGTTTGCTAATGATTTTAACATGAAATATGGGGGTCAATAGGTGTGCTCAATGACAGGGTAAGACACAGGAAAGTTCAGTTACTTTTCTCTTTACATAGTCACATAGACAATTTTGGTGACATCTGAGGTTATATAGAAAGCTGTGCTAAGGACTTGGAGTGATATCAGGAGGTTCCTAATGTCCATTGGATCCATTTACAGCTGATAAGGTAAAAAGGGCGTTTTGAAAGATATGTTTATAGTCTTATTTGTGAGAGACCCAGAACTTTTCAGGTTTATATATATTTGGAAAAAAGTGAGGTCATAAATACTCAGGCCCTAAGCATGACTTGTAGATATTTAAACATTCTTATTTGAAATGTTTCTACATAAAAGAAGTATTGTCTCTCTGTAGGCAACCTTCACAGAAAATTTTAACTTCTGGGACTCTTCACTTGCTGGACTCTCTCACCTCAAATGTCAAAACAACTCTTTCAAATTCTCAACACATATAAAAGTTTTACCTTATTATATTGTGGGTTATTAAGTGTTATATCTTAAAAATCAGTGTGTATATCTTAATTACAAAACATTTCCTCAGGGGGACTGTAGAAGTGGCTCAGCAGAATTCTTGACTCTCACCTAGTAGAACTTCAGCCAGACGATTTGGCGATTCCATTTTTCTTCCACTTCTCCAGCTTCTCTATTTCTTGAGACAAAACAGTGTTGGATTTGAGTCAGTTGATCACTCTGGAATACTCTCTAGGTGGCCAGCTGAAGGGGAGAGCTGGGAAACTCTCACTTTAAATCAAAAGCTAGAATGACTAAGCGTGGTGAGTCAGGCATGGCAAACAGCCAAGAACGACTGAAAGCTAGGCCTCCTGTGTGTGTGGGGGGGGTGCCCAAAACAGCTTGACCACACAGCTGCCATGACAGACTTAGAAGCTCAGACACAGCTTCTGGCAGGCAATACCTGGACCCAGGAAAAGCCATAAGCTGACCCCACCCAGGAAAGGCCTGCATCTAAGAGGAAATACCTGACATTCCAAATATTCCCTATATACCTAGACAAATGTCAGCCAATCAGAGTCCTGAACCCTGGAAATTTCCTCACCCCAACCTCTGCTATGATTAAAAACCCCTCCCTGCCTGGGTTCTGAGCTCTCTGCTCTTAAGCGCTGCATTAGACAGGGATTCTGAGCTTGAAAACAAAGGTTCTTTGTTTTTACATAAGGAATTTGGTCTCCATGGCGGTATTTTGTGGGTCCCCATGATCTGGGTATAACATTTGGTGGGTCATCCAGGATTCCCCAACCCCACCGGGACCACCGCCGGTAGACCTTGAAGCTGGCCAGTACGTTTTCTGTGTGTCTGCAGTTTGTGTTTTTTATGTTAACTTTCATTTGGATATCCTTTTGTAAATGGGCTTTTGGGATATCCTTTTGTAAGTGAGCCCAGAATCTGTGGGTACCTGCAGAAGGTCTTGGGATGTGTTTGGATCCCTTTGGTTGATTTGTATTTGAATTCGTTTTGTATAGACTGGGACGGCATGAGGCTGGTGTCTGCCTTTTGGTTTTGTCTCTCGGTGCCAGGAGAGCTGTTTTGTTGCCTTGTGTGTTGTGATTTTGTTCTTTTCCTGACTTATGAAAACGGTAGATTCTTATTTTAGGATTTTTGAGTTGGTCAGCTGACACTCTTTCCCTGGGAAATCGTTTGCCTTTTTGTTGGAATGTCCTGCCTATTGAATGTGTGAGAAATGTGGCCACGTATGTGTGTTTCATGCCTGGGCTTATGTGTTGTGACTCCAGCTAAGAAACTGTACATGGACAGCCTTTGGTCTGGATGGCCCGCAGCAAGGACAGAGGATCCCTTTGGTTGAACTGGGACAGACTAACAGTACTCCTACCCCTCATTGCTTCCTTGCTCTCTGACCCAGAGCACACATAGCAGTGGGGCGGGGGGAGTGCACTGCTGTGGTGCTACACACTGGGTGGACAGCGGCTGGGGCAGGGACTCTGGTCACAGCTGAGGAGTGGCCGATAGGGAGTGACCCCCAGAGCGCCTGGCCAGGGCATGGAGTCCCTTCCAGTCTGCTGCTCTCATACACTTGAGCATCTGGGGTTAACGACAATATTTTGTCTCATGCTGTGTGCTGTCCCCTCCCATGCTGATGGGTGGGGCTCCCAAGACCTGCCCAGGGGACTGCCCGCCAAACCTGACCAAAATTTGGCTCCAAAGATGGAATGGAATATCACTGCCTATAGTTGCTAAGCTACGGTGGCTATGTTATAATGCTGTAGCCTGGAGCGCTTTGATCATTCAGATCCAATAGATTCTTTATGTTGGTACAGTGTTGATACACATTTAGAGTTATTCTTGTTATGGTATATGCATGTATTTCTGTTCTTGTTTAAAATATTGTAGCCATACAATATATTCTAGACTACTGAGGGGAATCACAAGAAAGACAAAATATCTGTGTTTAAAAAATAAGAAAGAAGGCAGGAGCCTGGAATAATAAAGAGAAGGAAAGGAAAAGAGGAACTTGTCTGAAGAAAATGTCTGAGGAATCAAAGGAACGGACTGAAGGTACATAGAAGATTGTAAAAGGCCAGAGGGGATGTCAACTATGTTGTGGTTTCTTAAACCTGAAAATACTGATTTTGAAAGTTAATTCTGGTTGGTTTTCATTTTAAAAATAGCTCATGATTCTTCACTGCAAACTGTTTATGTTAAAAATGGAGATATATCTATGTATGTGTGTATGTGGACATATATGTGACTTGGATTTAACTCTGTGTGAATGTAAGCTAACTTTAACTGTATATATGTATATGTAACTTGGATCCAACTGTGCATACATGTGCAAGTAATTATTGTCTAGAAAAACATTTTTTAAACAGCAACCACATGGCTTTCCTCCATCTTGGCAGGTGACCTCATCATGATGTAGGCAGACATGTAGCTGGCAGCCATCTTTTACTAAGGTTATAAAGATCTATTCAGATTAACAAAAGCTAACTTAGAGATTTACACCTAAGTACTTATGTCTTTGTTAAGTGTTCAACAGCAAGCTTCTAGAAAAATTAAATAGATGGCTACATGTGTTTAAACTTTTTTTTTTTTTTTTTTTTGATTTTTCGAGGCAGGGTTTCTCTGTGTAGTTTTGCGCCTTTCCTGGGACTCACTTGGTAGCCCAGGCTGGCCTCGAACTCACAGAGATCCGCCTGGCTCTGCCTCCCGGCTACATGTGTTTAATAAATAAAGTATTTTGATAAATATTAAAGCTGCACCTCGATGCTTTTATACACAAGAATGTACCTTGCTCTGGAAGCTAAACTTTGTAATTTAAGAGTCACCTAAGTGATAGTCATCAGAAATTGAGGTGTTCATTTCTTGTGATGCAACAAGATAATGACCTAGGCAAAGGGCTTGGATTAGTTTCTGACTCCATGAGTCTAAACCCTTCAGGGATTGAAAAACATTTTACAGAGGTAGCCTAGGATCACCTATATGTCAGATGTTTGCACCGAGATTCATAACAATGGCAAAACTGCAGTTATGAAATAACATTGAGAAAGCTGAGAACCAGAGCCTTACTCAAGGTCTATTAAGGCTTAAGAGTGTATATATGTGTGTATATATAGCCTCTTTGCCTTTGCTAAATTTGTTAAACTTAAGCTATTTGGATAAACTGAGTCATATAAATGTTTTATATTGATATTTTGTTTTGGTTTCTTTACTGAACCTATATTTGATACTAAAAGAACTTCACTTTAAAATCATTGTTTAAGGCTACTTAGTATAGACTGTTAGAGACCATAAGTAAACAGTCATTTTATAATCAAGTTCTTTAATTGTAGTCATGCTAAGTACTGATGTAATTAATAACAAGGATAAGCTTTACTTAGTCCTTTGCATTTGTTTTTAGTGTTGAGCTTAAAATAAATAACTAGAAACAAAGTTTGTCTATTCAGGTATACCAGGACAGTCCTCATACTTGAGAGAGCTGCAGAATATGGCATTGAAAATGTTGATCTAAAAGCTTATTATATCAAACAGACTCGCAGATCCTAGCAGTGACCCAAGGTCTTCAAAGAAGATTACATATGGGACTCCACAATGTCTCCACCTGGATTATGGCAATGCTGACCACAGGGCAAGATGCCCTAATGCAACACCTACTGCCAGACCTGGCCCAGTCAGTGGACAAGCAGCAGGACACTGGAGAATTGATTGCATCCCTTTTGCCTGGACAAAATTAGATCAGTCTTCCCATGTCACTCTTCCACAGGGAAAACTCTGCCTTATGGGTCTGATGGCCAAAGCAGACTGATGCTGTTCTGATACTTTTACCGCCAATGCTATGGAGACCTGGGTGTGGACTGGTCCCTTCATTTATAGAACTGGAAACTGCTTGGTCTGCACTCAGATATAATTTATCCTTCTCAGATCTCTGATAGTACTGATGGCTAGGCTAGCTATAACTTTGTCAGCTTGGCAGCATCAGACAACCAGATCCTATAGCCATCTTGTCAGTTCATTTTAAAGAAAATGTTCTAAGATATGAAAGTTTAAATTAGTCACAAAGGTTTAAATATGGGTCTGGAAAAAAATCTGAAGATATGAAAGTCTATGCAAGTTTTGAAGGTCTAAGAATGTTTTAAGATATATAAAGGTCTGAGTGTATAAAATCTTATAAGCTTTGAGAATCTCAGAAAATGGTTTAATATATAAATAAATTAGCTGGGTGGTGGTGGAGCATGCCTTTAATCCCAGCACTCAGAAGGCAGAGGCAGGTGGATCTCTGTGAGTTCGAGGCCAGCTTGGACCACCAAGTGAGTTCCAGGAAAGGCACAAAGCTATACAGAGAAACCCTGTCTCGAAAAACCAAAAAAAAAAAAAAAAAAAAAAGATATAAATAAATGATTTAGATTATGAGAAATGTTTTAGATTGCTCCCCTTTCTATGATATAAAAATTCAGAGCTTAACATTTAATAGAGTTCTGATAAGCTGGTAGAGCAATGACAACTTACTGTTCAATCACAAGCTCAACATTTTACATTTATTTTGGTTGTCATCTAAATATAAACTTAAAGTGCTTCTCATCAGGCCAAAAAAAAAAATCTCTTTCCAATTTATACCTGACTCTCTAGACAGAATGAAAATGCACATGTTTTTAACCCAAATCTATAGTTCTTGCTAGGACTCAAAGGTGTGAGTCCACTTCTGCTGTTTTACAGATATCCATCACCTGCTTTATCTATGATATGGATTCCAGTACATATTGGTAATACTAATTTATCTAAAACCTTTATATCCTTTTTAAGATAATTCATATAGGCTTCAGAGAATTAAAAGAGTAATAAAACTTGAATCTACTTCACAGAGGTTGGAAGGACTCCAGATAAGTACAGCTTACATTTTCCCAGCTTGTTTATTCCTAAGTATGGTATTTTTTCTCTCTCCTGGTCTTGGGACTCCTGCTCTTTCCAATTACTAAGAATATGGGCCTAAAAATTCCAAATAATTTCATGAGTTTTAACTTCTGTCCTTAGTTTAAATGTGTTTCAACAGGTTTCAACTTGGCGGGCAGACACCTCCAATCTTCAGTTGCTGACTACACTGCTCTGGATGACTATGAGCTCTGGACCTGCTGGAGGCTGACGTGGACCAGCCCAGCCAATGTGATTGTTCCCAGTCTCTACAGCTAGGTCAGATAGCCATGTTTCTGACAAATGTCCCATTGCCCAGCCTTTGACTAGCCTTTCAGTCTTTTTTGGGCCCTGACAACAATTCTTTAACGTCAGCTAGAAGCAGTTCCGGAAAAGAATACATTGGCCCATGTTCCCTACCCAGAATACAATAAAATGTTGGGTCAAAAGGAAACTCCCTGGCATAGGGGACAAAGTTGCTAACTATAATGCCCATTGACATACCAGGAAAATAGTTTCAGAGTTGTCAATTGACTCAAAGATCAGAACTACAGGGCCTTAAGAATAATAATAGATACAGATGTCACTGCCCTAGAAAAATCCGTTAGCTGATGGTTCTTAGATCCCAATACCTTTAAACCCCTGGACAGGTAGGACTCATGATTGAGTCCTGTCATTGGTACTTGTGAAGGGGGGATGTGAGGGAACCCAAAACAGCTTGACCACACAGCTGCCATGACAGGCTTAGAAGCCCAGACACAGCTTCTGGCAGGCAACACCTGGACCCAGGAAAAGCCATAAACTGACTCTACCCAGGGAGGACCTGCAACTAAGAGGAAATACCTGGCATTCCAAACATTCCCTATACCCCTAGACAAATGTCAGCCAATCAGGGTCCTGAACCCTGGAAATCCCCTCACCCTATCCTCTGCTATAATAATAAAAAAAAAACCTACCCTGTGTGGGCTCTGGGCTCTCTGTTCTCATCACCGCAATGGACAGGGAGTCCAAGCTCCAAGCTTGAAAATAAAGACTCTTTGCTTTTACATACAGGATTCAGTCTCCGTAGTGGTCTTCTGGGGGTCCCCATGATCTGGACATAACACCTGGACCAACCAACTAAGTTGTAAATGAAAAGTTCTTAAAGGAAATTAAAAGTGATGCTATGAGAACACACAGATGAAAAGAAATAATTGTTTCCCCTCTAACATGGAGAAAACCTTAGTGATCTGGATGGAAAACCAAATCAGTTACACTCTGTTCAATTCTGTGAAGACTGAGAGAGGCAATGAAATTACAGAAGCAAAGCTTGAAGCTAGACCAGGCCAGTTCATGATATTTAAAGAAAAAAGTGATTCTGTAACATTGCAGGGCAAGGGAAAGCTGCAAGGAATAATAACAGCGATCGGGAGTAACCTGGAAGACCTAGTTAGCTTATTGAAGGTGGTCACACTAAACAGCTGATTTTAAGTTTAGAAGTAGGGCCTGGAGCTATGACCGAATTACTTTAATCCCATGGTAAACTTCAATGACGAGGAGCTACATCTTAGGAATGAGCAAGAGGAAGTAATTTTTTAAGACAGGACCCACTCCTGGAAAAGACACTAATGTGTTGAAATGACTGTGGGAGCCCATTTTCAGGTTCCTTGTGGCTTTACCCAGCAGGACCACATAGAGAGGACAATTAGGACCATGGGCCTGAGTACAGGTATCTGAGATGGTCTGCACTTGGCTGTGCTGAGGGGAGGTCTTTTACTCCACCCCTTGGCATTTCTATAAATACCTTAGGGTAGAGACAGTCAGGGCCCATTGGAATAGGTTCCAGGCCTTCTTGAGGCTATCCTGTATTTTCTATCTGTTTATCTCCACAATCTAAGTCCTTCTATCTAATATTTCCTGCTGCTTGCTTGCACTCAAGAAAACTCTGAGGGGGTGTGGGGTTGGTGGGTAAATGCCCTGCAAATGACAACAAAGGATTTAGACTGTGTAAGTGTGCTTGATCAAGTAGTAACAAGGTTTGAAAGAATCAACTCCAATTTTGGAAGAAGTTCTACTATGGCTAAAATGTTATCAAATAGAATTACATGAAACCTTTTGTGAAAGCAAGAAATCAGTGCCAAAAACATTGTTCTCTGAAGAAATTGTCCCAGCCACTCCAAAACTTTAGTAGCCACCACTCTGAACCAATCAGCACTGAGATAAGATTCTCTACTAGCAGAGATAATTCTGAAGGATCATATAGTCATTAGCAATTCATTACCAATAAAATATTTTACATTTTATTTTAATTTTAATTATGTGCTTATGTGTGTTTCTGAGTATGGATTTTTGCATTTCAGTGTAGTTTCCTGCTGAGGCCAGAAAAGGGTGTTGTGTCCTCTGGCACTGGAGTTATAGGTCTTTGTCAGCTGTCCAGTGTGGGTACTAACTGTGGGGAACTAGTTGTGAGGAACTCAACCCAGATCCTCTAGAAGAGTAGCAAGTACTCATATAACTGCTCAGTCATCTCTCTTGCCCCCCCCCATGAAGTATTTTGTAATTAAGGTACATATTTTGTTTTTAGAAATAATGCTATTATGCATTTAATAATCTATAATATAACCAGATAAAATTTTTATGTGTATTGAGAAACTGAAAAATCTGTGGCTCTGTTTTGACATTTGATTTACTGAAGTGGGCCATGTAGGGTAAAAGGGGCAGCCAAAGAAACACACCCTGACACTGAAACCAGAGCCAAAGAAACACACCCTGGCCCTGAATCCAGAGCCAGCCAAAGAAACACACCCTGACCCTGAAACCAGAGCCAGTGAAGCAAACACACCCTGGCCCTGAAATCTGAGCTAAAAGGTTAAAAAGGGCCAGTGAAAGAAACATGCATTGGTCCTGAAACCAGAGCTAAAGAAACACACTCTGCCCTTGACCAGTTGAGCACGAAACTAACCAATCCCCGAGCAGCAAAACCAACCAATCCCTGACCATGAAACCAACCAGTCCCTGAGCACAAAATCGAGCCAATCTCCAAGCCTGTCTAATCTCAGGGACTGAGCTCTGACCAATTATCACCCTGAAAATCTTCACCCTGGAAAAACTCCACCCCTAAGAAGCCTTATATAAGCCTTGTGCCTGCTCAGTTGGGAGCTGCCCTTTTCACCCTGGTAGAGGCAGTCACTCTCCTGGATCCCTCATTCTCAATACATTTGTTGAATGAGTTTTAGGTGGTGACCTTTCCCAGGAGTGGAGCAGAGGCAGAGAAGTAAAGGACATCTCTGCTGGGAAACTCCCTTAGTGGAGCAGAGCAGAGCAGAAAAGTAACAATTTTTGCCGGAGAGGGAACAAACTGCTACAATTCCACAGGGGTTTCTCCCTTAGCAGAGTGAAGCAAAGAAATAACAATGTTTGCCAGAGCAGAGAAGCAATGATATCTCTGCTGGGAAAGTCTCCTAGCAGAGTGGAGCAGAGCTGAACTGTAATGGTTCTCTCGGAAAGGAGCCGGATTGCTACATCCTGCAGGGAAACCATCCCTCTCTGCAACACAGCTGTAGGTATAGCCTGACTCCCAACAGTCAGGACACCTTTCTTTTCAGAGCTGTAGGCATACAGGATACCTTCCCTTCGTAGCTATAGATAATACCCTCGCTCCCGGCAGTCAGGATACCTTTCCCTTCACAGCTATAAATATAGCCTGGCTCCTGACAGTCAGGATACCTTTCCCTTTGGAGCTGTAACATTTGCAGGCCAGAACTAAACAAGAAGTATGTACAAGGTATGCTTTATATGTTGAATCTTCTCTTTATTTATATATTTTTTCCCCATGAATACATTTGTAGCTGCATTCTTAGGTATAAAGAATGGCCATAACCAAAACATGTTACTAACATACTTGTTTTGTTAATAAAGGAAAAGTTCTTCTGTTCCAACTATTTCCTAAAAGCAGTGGATAATTTTTTAGTGCAGCATTCGTTTCAGATCTAGGAATCTTTAAGACCCACTATTCTTGTTAAAATTTTACCTATACCTTCAACATCTACCAGCCTGATTCTTCGACCTTATTTCAAGTTCTGGACACAACGTGGACACGTTCCAGCTTACCAGTTGGGAGTCCTCAAGGTAGCACCTGAGAGTTTTAATGTTCATCTCAACTGACTCATCATGCAAGAGAACTCTGAAGCCAAGTTGTTGTTGGTGTAAGGGCACTTGTCTTTGCTTGTGTGAATGATATTCTACCACTTTTATACATTTGACACTCCCAAGTGGCTTCAGAACTGACATATTTGGAACTTAACCCAAAAATTATAAATGAAAATTAATTTTCTCCCTCTAGCTTATACAGTAATTGAGCCTTTGGGCTTTCAGAATATAATGGGCTAAAAATTTGTGTTAATGGCAAAAAATAAACCATGACTTACTTTAAAAAGATGAAACATTTCTAGATGTAAATTGTAGTTCACTGAAAGCACATGGAAGAAACCTATGAGGTAGCACTGATATGCAAATGATGTGCAAATTAAAGACACAGTTTGCTGAGAGACTTATAGTTCAGTGTCTTCAGAGTGAGAGGTTATAAGGAGATACAGTCCTGGTCTACCCACACGACTCCCTCTTTGTCGGGGAAGACAAGCTCCATCACTCCTGGTCGGAGTACCAAGTTAAGTATCTTTGAAACTGCAGTCACCGCTAAGAAGTCCAAGGACCATGTGGTTAAGAGGAGACACGCCAGAGTCAGGAAGCCTAGATCAGAACTCTGACATCTTCATTCATTGCTCATGTGATTTGGAGGTTGCTTCATTTCTTTGGTCTACAGTCTCCATGTCTTATGAAATAGAGACAATAGGTGGTTTAACCCACAGAAGGTTACACAGATTGAGTTAAATCATTCAGCACAATAACTGGCAAAATTTAAGTACTTATTAAGGATGAACACCTGGGTTTTAAAAATTATTTTATTTTATTTTATTTTTTTATTTTTTTTTTTTTTTTTGGTTTTTTGAGACAGGGTTTCTCTGTGTAGCTTTGCGCCTTTCCTGGAACTCACTTGGTAGCCCAGGCTGGCCTCGAACTCACAGAGATCCGCCTGGCTCTGCCTCCCGAGTGCTGGGATTAAAGGCGTGCGCCACCAACGCCCGGCAAATTATTTTATTTTTAATAAAGAGGCTTTAAAATGCTCTTTATTCTCGAGAGTACTCACTGTGACCCAACTAGAATTAACCTGTTGTTGGTGTTGAAATACCTGCTACTGATACATGGTTTTTTCCCCCAATCTCTCTAAATATTGCACTGTCTTACAATAACTTAGTAGTATATGGTACAAAGCTGTTAGCTACTGTTTGTGGATACCGTAGCCATCCAATGGTTATTAAAGTCATGGTTCTTATTTACCAGGAGCCGCACTGCTTCTTGTAGCTAAGAAGTCAAATAAAATAAAATAATTCTTAAGGGTCTTACCAAAATGTATCTTGGGAGATGAACAAGGTCATTGATAGTTACAGGAATTCAGAAGTAAGACACAAAATATTCTGAGAAAATAAAGGATGACTGTGTCCAATTATGAAAGGCATGTCGAATTAGTGGGATGAAGATATGACAAAGGATATACTCCCAGGCAACACTTCATTCTTAACAATATTGAGGTAATATAGAGGTAAGTGCTTTTATGTACTTCACTTAATGGTAACCCCACAAGGTACCTGTTGTTCATGTAATTTCAAATACAGGAGTCTGGATTCCAGAGAAGTCAAACAAACGAAGTCTGGAATTGAGCCCATGTCTGTGTGGGCTTCATGATTCACCTATTTTTTTTTTTTACTACCTTGCTGATTCATATGAAATAAATGGATAATGGACAATATGGAATAGCTGCACCCGCCACAGAAAATGTGTAGACATCTGTCATCAGGGCACAGGTTTTGTGTGATGGTGTAATGGCAATGCCTGTGTACAGTTCACACCAAAGATGTATAGGGTATGGAAAATAATGCAGAGCTGCAGAACCAGGAATAGTGGGATAGAGGCAAAAAACAAAAACAAAAAAAAATGACAGTTCATGAAGTGTATTAAGAAACAGCTTCGCAGTCAGAGGTACAGCTGGTTCAAACGGTAAATGACTGGATTGGGTGGGAATAAGGAGACAAGAAGAAAGAGTGAAGATGGGTCCAGACGTCC
This sequence comes from Peromyscus maniculatus bairdii, assembly GCF_049852395.1. Taxonomy (NCBI): domain Eukaryota; kingdom Metazoa; phylum Chordata; class Mammalia; order Rodentia; family Cricetidae; genus Peromyscus; species Peromyscus maniculatus. Next base: position 44,604,429 of record NC_134865.1, on the reverse strand, counting down.
AGTTCAGTGTCCACACCAAGTCTGAAGTAACATAAAACACACAAGCAAATAAATAAACACAGCAATAAGTAAGTAAACGAAGAGGAGCCATCTTGAGAAGAAAGATAACAAAATCAATCTGAGATGTTTCTGAAAGGCTTGTGGGCTATTCAGGTACACAAAAGTAGCTAGAAATACAGAGAAAAAAACAACCAGTTGAAATCATGAGATTGGGAAAGATTGGGAAAGTTTAGGTAACCAAGGAAGAAAAGCATCAGAAAAATAAGTGACAGTGTGACAATTTCTTGGTTTGTTGAAATTTACTTGACTTCTTTATATCACAGATCATGATATGCTCATTTGTTTTTGAGACAGTTTCTTACATATTATACGGTCTGATTCCAACTCTCTGTGTGGCTGAAGATGACCTTGAACTTACCCTCTTGTTCTAGCTCCTGTGTGTGGGTTACAGGCATGCACCACCACACCCGGTTAATGTGGTGCTAGGGATCAAGTCCAGGCATTGTGCATGCCAGGTGGACACTCTGCCACCTGAGCTACGCCTCTGATACACATGCTTTTAAAATGATGATGTGTAGGTAGAATTTCACATTGTCTCGTCACGTTGACAGGCTATGAGGATGTTAAATGACAGGGAGTTAACAAGGGTATGTGAAACATATTGAAACATCTTTCAAAATAGAACTTTTCATGTCCCCCAGACACACATATGACTGTGGAATAAACAATGACTAACACAATTATAGCTCTGACTTATGTGGTTTTTAGCGTTCTTGTAAGATGTATTTTATTGTTCTGAAAATTTTACAGTAATTCTTGATGGGGGATGTTACAGGGTTAAAAGGATAGCTTTTGGATTTTGTTATTCAAGAATTTAACATCTTTTCCAGGGTTAGTGGTGCACACCTTTGATCCCAGCACTCAGGAGGTTGAGGCAGGAGGATCTCTATGAGTTTGAAACCAGTCTGGCCCATACAGAGACTTCTAGATCAGCCAGGGTTCAAATATTGTTTGTAGTATTAAGGCAATTCCACATAGTTAAAAGGGAGGTTTATTTTTTTGGAGGGTAACTTACAAGTAAAGGGATAGGTTACAGGGTCCAGGAAAGGTGTAGTGCAGTCCAGAGATGTTCTCTGGAAAACTCTGCTTGGTCTACCTCCAGCATCCCGGATCCAGGAACCAAGAGAGCCGGCACATCCAGATCTTGGGTCTTAAGGGCTCCTGTCTCAGCCCTGCCTTGTAGGCATGACAGTTACCGAAGCCTCAATGGAGGTAGTACTTCCAGGTTAAAGCTGGAACAGCTACCCACTACATTCAAAGTGAGAATTTTTTCAAAGGAATTAAATTTCTTGGATAGTTCTTACATTTCTCTGTCATTTGCCATCAATAACTTTTTTTGTGTGGTTGTTGATATTGTTCTTGCTTTTATGACAGGATATGGCTCAGATAGTCTGCCTCTCAGGTGCCAGGGCTACAGGTGTGAGCCACACATCCAGCTTCATTTTTTTTTTAATTTATTTTTTGACCAGCTTCATTTTTAAGGGTAGTTATTGTTTTGAACTATCGTTACTGGAAATTTGAGGGATATAGTTGTTCAGAAAGAGAACACAACTATTTGTATACTGAAAGCAATTTACTGGTTTATTTATTTAAGAGAGTCTCATTGTGAAGCTCTAATTGACCTGGAATTTGCTATGTAGACCTCAGATTCACAGAGACCCATCTGCCTCCTGCCTCCTGCATGCTGGATTTAAAGTTGTGTGTCACCATGCCTGGCCAGTGTTGTTTCACTTTTAAATTATGGTACATTTAATAAAAAACAATGTGAAGATAAGTTCACTGGACCTTCAAATTTTAATAGTATAACATTTCCTTAAGTATCTCTATATATGTAATTTATGTCTATAAAATTAAGTTACACACATCTGAATTACAAAGATACCCTTTTATTTTGTCATCTACAATGGAGTTGATTATGCAGACTTCAGTCTTTACCCCAACATCAGAGACTGAGATTGGAACATGGCAGCTTCTGTTGACAGGGATATCAAGGATATAATGCCTTGTTATTAATGCTAATCTCTAAAGTTAGAGATACGGTAACTTGAAATAGCTATCCTTCCCTTGGTATTTGCCTTCTAAATTCTGATTATAAATGTGTTAGCCATTAGAGTCCTGTAAACATTATTTCCTCTTTTTTTTTTGGTTTTTTCGAGACAGGGTTTCTCTGTGTAGCTTTGCGCCTTTCCTGGAACTCACTTGGTAGCCCAGGCTGGCCTCGAACTCACAGAGATCCGCCTGCCTCTGCCTCCCGAGTGCTGGGATTAAAGGCGTGCGCCACCACCGCCCGGCCAATTTCCTCTTTTTTTAAAGATCTTCATTTGCCTAAAAAAAGCCCACATTAGTTTGAATTACTTCTTATAGTTTATATGGTAGTGATGTCTTCAGGATAATATAAATATTAAAAATTAGAGGTTGTTCATACTTATTTAGAGGAAGTGAAACCACACTTAGAAAAGAAATTTTATACATAAAAGATAAGTTGTAGGTCAGAAGATCAATTTTTGAAATTTAGTTTGGCTGCAAAAAATTTTAAAATGCCTTTCCACTTAGAAATTTCACCTCTGGAAATCTTCTTAATAGCTACCTCACTAAGTATATAATGATTTTACAAAGATATGCTTAAAACATTTGTAAGCAAAATAAATAAATAAATAAACAAATAAATATTCCTTCAGACGAGAATGAGTTAAATTAGATGTTTTTTCTAAAAGTAGAACTTCAGGTAGTCCCATACAGAGATATCCAGCTTATATTAAGTTAAAAAAAATCAATTTGTACAGTATCTTTAGATCTAGGTAAAGTGGATATAAGCCTGTGCATGCTTGGTATGTGTTTATTTCTGAAGGATAAAAAGAAACTGGTAGGCTCACTCAAGAGGTTAAGTGGGTCTTGAAAAGACAAACATGTACTTCATTCCCTTTTGTGTTGTTAGTAACAGTTTTAACCCAAAATTAGCAATCTTTAAATCATATAATTTCTAACAAGGATTAGCAAAAATATACTAAAAAAAGTCCCCCCAAGCTGTTAAATGAATTGTCTATTGTTCCTTTGATAATAAGTCATAGTGGGCAGGGCAGTAATGGCACATGCTTTTAATTCCAGCACTCAGGAAACAGAGACAGGCAGATCTCTGTGAGTTCTAGTCCAGCCTGATCTACAGGGCAAGTTTCAGGACAGTCAGGGATATGCAGAGAAATCTGTCTATAAAAAACCATATGTATATATCTGCAGTGGGTTTTTTTAATAATTTATTTTTATTTTATTTGCATTGGTGCTTTGCCTGCATGCATGTCTATGTGAGGGTGTCAGATCTTGGAGTTAGAGACAGTTGTGAGCTGCCATGTGGGTGCTGGGAATTGAACCCGGGTCCTCTGGAAGAGCAGTTGGTGCCCTTCACCACTGAGCCATCTCTCCAGCCCCTGCAGTGGGTTTTTATTTCCATAATGGTACTTTCATACAGAAAGCAATTTTGGAAAATAGCTTCCCAGAGTAAAGAAATAATTATAGCATTAATACTTCCATAGGGAGAGGAATTCTATATTTTTGGTGCTATATATTAATGTTGGAAATTACTATAAATCATTGGTATACCAGTAATTTGGGGCCTATGATGATAAAGACTGCTTAAATCCTGGACCAGTGTACAGTGTAGTGTTATATCAGCAGGTCATTCTCTGAACTCCTGAAAAATTAATGTTTATTGAAAAATCAGAGTAATTCTCACTTATTAGTTTTCAAATGTTGCATACCCAGAGTTTTAGCACATATGTAAAATATAGATATTATTGTATATACACAGATACAGATGTAAAACATTTGCACATATGTAAATGTATGTTATCTACAACATAAAAAGTAAAATACATGGGAGTCTTGTAAAACTAAAAATGACTAAGTATCACTAAGAGAAATTTTCATATGCAGCTTCTCTTTAGCAATGTAATTTTAACTATAACAATTTTAATTAATTTCTGCCAAGGTTTTATTTTATTGAAGTTCCTTTTTAGGGTCTTAATTTGAATAAAAATCAAAGCATAGAAATGAATACTGGGATAAGTATTTTAACTAACTTTATTACTTATTTGCCAACAGGAACTTTTACTAAAAACATGTCAAGAGCCAGAATCAAGAAGGGAGGCAGTTGATGTGCCCTGTAGATGGCCAGGCTCTGCCTAAGCAGGCCATGAAGGTCAGCTCACCAACAGCCGGAGCCCTGCAGGACACCAGTGCTGCCGCATCTACAAGGACTTTCTGCTGGGCTTGGAGATGCCAGCCTCCCTCTCACTCTCAGGGTTGGAGACTTCTGATATATCGTGGGGCCAGTAGTCATTACAGTGGGGGCAGTGTGGTTCGGAGGTGACTGACATACTTGGCCATGCAAGGGAAATACATACTAATACCCATGCCTCTCAGCTTTGACCATGGATGAGGAGGCTGTGGCAGATCTTTGCATCTCTTCACTGCATCCAGGCAGGTCTCTCGGGCGAACTGCTCCACCGGGACATGCAGCGTGAACTCCCCTTCCTTCTCAATCAGCTACTTGCTCTGCACGAACTTCTGCAGCACCGGCTCTGCTTTCTTCTTCCTCATCCTTTTGCCTTTGAGTTGATCAACCAGATTCAAAATGTTTGTAGAAGCAAAGCCAGCTTCTGAGTCGATGATCAGTTCCAAGATCTTTCCAAACAGATCCAGCCCGTTCTCTACAAAATCAGTTCTCTACAAAATTTTGGAAAATGAAGTTGTAGCAAGATTCACCAGTGTATAAATGGGTCTCCTTTATCCCAACGTACAAGGACTCCAAGACACTGTTGACACTGTTGATGAAGTCCTTCAGCTTATCCACAGTAGCATTTAGGTCATGGACCTTGTCACAGTGGCTCTGCAGGCGCCTAACCTCCCGCTCCTCCAGCACATCTGAGTCAGCGGTGCTGACGGATATGATGGACATCCGCCAGGGCACCCAATCTTCTGTGCGGCCCTGCATGTCCCAGGGAGCCCATGACTGCAGGCTGGCCAGGGGCTTAACTAATTTAACTCTAAGTAATCTCAGCACATTCCCCCAAACTCAGGCTTTTATCTGCCTCATTTATGTGTAGTTTACAAAATCTACAAATTAATTTACTAATGAAAAAAAATTATTTTTAAACTCAGAAAACCTTTATTGATTTCAAGCTAAATACTAGATACTTGTTTTTATACAGACATTTGCTTCCTAATATTTAGTAGAAATTGCGTATACAATTAAAGAAGAGCATGTACAGAAAAATGCATTTACTCATATAGATGATTGTGTATTAAGAAAAAATGGATCATTTTTATTTGTGGCTTTTATATAAAATAAGCCCATGGACTTATTTTCCCTATAAACTTTTTCTTATGGCATTATAATAATGAAAAGAAGAGCATTTTAGAAACAAAGCTTCTTTTAAGGGCATATATGCCTTGCTTTAACACATAAAATAAAAACACTTATTTCCATACTGCAAATGCCAAATGAAAATTTTAATCTCAGTATAGAAGCGTATACTAGGGCTGGAGAGATGGCTCAGAGGTTAAGAGCACCGACTACCCTTCCAGAGGTCCCGAGTTCAATTCCCAGCACCCACATGGTGGCTCACAACCATCTGTAATGAGATCTGGCACCCTCTTCTGTGTGTGTGTGTATATATATATATATATATATATATATATATAAAATCTAGAAGCATATACTCTGTATAAGCATATACTCAGTATAGAAGCGTATACTCTGATTTTCACAGCTTACCCCTGAGTCAGTCTGATACTATGTCATTGGTTTGCCCAATGGTACTCTAGAAGAGAACAGAAGGGCTGTGAAACACATGTTATATTTCTTCTTATTAAAACTCTGTTTTATCAAGCTCCTCTCAATAAATTGTTTAACACAAATATGTCTTAAAAATACTTAAGTATCAAGTGAGTGCATCCAGAGGGAGTTTTTTTTTTTTAATTACCTTTTCTTTTTTTTTTTTTTTTTTTTTTTTTGGTTTTTCGAGACAGGGTTTCTCTGTGTAGCTTTGCGCCTTTCCTGGGACTCACTTGGTAGCCCAGGCTGGCCTCGAACTCACAGAGATCCACCTGGCTCTGCCTCCCGAGTGCTGGGATTAAAGGCGTGCGCCACCACCGCCCGGCTTAATTACCTTTTCTACTGATGCACAGAACACAAAGCATTTGCTCCCTGAGAAGCACCTCAGAACAGGAAGAGCCTGAGGTGATCTTCTCGTCTGTACTCTATCATTGCCTCCTCCCGAGGAAAAGAGCTGTTCCCATTCATGCACAAAGCGCCCCTTCCTGAGCTTCTGGATCCCCATCCTCTGCATGATTGTCATTTACTAGACCAGTATTTCCTCATTTCTTATCAAGCATGAACTAAGTAACTGATTTTTTTTGGGGGGGGGGCAGGGGATGTTGTTTAATTAATGAACATGGGTACTTTGTTCAATTTTAAAATGATGAAAATTTTAGAAAAACGTTCTTAACTGGAGGAAATTGTTTACTTTCACAGGGCTATGGAAAACGTATTTGGTAAGTACTGCTGTCTGAGTTCTAGTTTACTATCTACTGTAAATTTGATCATTTGACCCTGGGAAAGCTGCCAGACTCTCTAGTCTTCAGGGTAACACCCTGTGGTGAGAAGAGATTGGGGTACAGGGCTGAGTTTCCAAGTAACTCTGGTTCTGCCCTTATTTTTTTTTTTTTTTTGTTAAATTGATCATATTTATGGGTAGAAATAAAGGCAAATTTATAAAATTTTAGTGAAAGCAATCTTTTTCTTTAAAAATGAATAGCTTTTCTAAATAGCATAGTTAAATTTAAGAATGAGCTTTACCTATTGCTATACAAACCAAAAACAAAACAGGATTTGTTTCTAACTGCTAACTTTCTCTGACAGTGACTTCTGTCACTATTAACACTTGGTAACAGGCCACCTTAGTCCATTAGAATTCATTAAGAACCAACAGTTTACCCACTGAGAGCTTTCTCTTTAAGGTCAATGAAATAAAAATGTTAAAGCTGGCATTGTGAATATTTTCCCCTTGTAATGGTGAAGTTACTTTATTTTTAGCCTCCTTTTGATTAAAACTAGTGGTCAAAGATGACAAAGCCCTCAGAAGTGATTCTGAGGGTAAAGTGCTGGGACTACCCAGGCTGTAATCACAAACAATTAGGAAAAACGTACCAAACACTTCATTTCTTTCCCCAGGCTGCATGGCAAATTGCATTTAACATTTCAGGCTTGTTGCATCTTAAAATAAGGTCTCAAACTAAGCAATTTTCAAGACAACTTCAATCAAGAGATATTGCTTAACTTTTTGTTATTGCTATAGAAATGAAAAGAATGATTGTCTGTGTGATTAGCCTTGAAGATTGCTCTGGGAAGAGTTTGACAGTCCTTGTAACATGTCTATTATCATTTACAATCTGTGCAGAATTGAATATTACATTGACTCTCAAAGACAGATTTATAAGGCTTCCTCTTTATCTGCTAATTTTAATTCCACAATTTTAACATGAAGAGGGAATCAATCCTTGTGGTGTTAATGTGTAGATAATGTACTTTTAATCATGAGTAAAATTATTTCCCAGTCATTAAAAAAATAAACATACAGTGGAATAAACTTAACCCAATTGGTGCCTCCTATGTGCAAAAATTTGTGCTAAAGAGTTTGGCAGACAGATATATCCAACTCGAAGATGTGGTTTAATGACTAAAATTTACAAAAAAGAAAAAGAAATGAACAAAATGAGTTAAGAAAAAATTGGCACTTTTGTGTTCTTATGGGTTTTTTGTCTATGTGTGTTTCTTATAATTTTTTTTTCTTTTTCTTAAATCCTGAATTTTTAAAACTTTGCTTGTTTTCTAGAGAGAGAGAAAGAAGGCACGGAGCTGGATGGGTGGGCAGTTGGGGAGCATCTGGAAGGAGATGAGGAAGGGCAAACTTCAGAATACATTGCATGAAAATTATTTTCAACAACAAAAAAAGAAAAGAAAAATAGCACCAACTGCAAGTAAGTTGTGTTGAAAATTACCTTCACTACCTCATTTGCTATATAAAAATTAAATCATATATGGATTAAATTGGCCTTATGCTGCACAACCTCAGAGATTCGCTGCATGCCCATTTATTTTGTGTTTATTAGGTGATAGATAATTGGTTAGAGGAGCAGTGGTTCACAGAAAAAAGCAGGACCTCCTGACATGTGCTCTTCTGTTTAGAATAGCGGGATAATAGAGATGTATAAAACAACTTTGGAAAGAAATTTAATATTAGGAATGGTCAAAAATGCATATCTTTTAGCTGATTAATATTTTCTTATGGGAATTATTGGAAGGGAGTATTTATCCAAAAATATTTTTTTTCATATATTTAAAAGCCAGAAAATAATTTTAGCAGCTGCATGGTGGGGGCACAAAACTTTAATCCCAGCACTCAGAAGGCAGAGGCAGGCGGATCTCTGTGAGTTTGAGGCCAGCCTGGTCTACAGAGCAAGTTCCAGGACAGCCAGGGCCACACAGAGAAATCCTGTCACAAAACAAAAAAAATTAGCAACTTGAATGTTGCATCCTTTTGTACTTGAGAAAATTACAGTATTTTCCTTGGTTGAACATAATAGACCCATTAAAATTATAATTACAGCCAGGTGTGGTGGTGTACTCCTTTGATCCCAGAATTTGAAAGGCGGAAGCAGGTTGGTCTCTGTGAATTTAAGGCCAGTCTAGTCTACACAGCTAGTTCTAGAACACTCAGGGCTACACCAAGACTCTGTCATACACACCCTAAAAGATGATTATGTTGTCTTTGTAATATCATGGAAATATTTAGATAGATAGCATAAAAAGTTGTATGCAGGCCAGGTGGTGGTAGCGCACACTTGTAATCCCAGCACTTGGGAGGCAGAGGCAGGTGGATCTCTGTGAGTTCAAGGCCAGCCTGGTCTACAGAGCTAGTCCAGGACAGGCTCCAAAGCTACAGAGAAACCCTGTCTCAATAAACCAAAAAAAAAAAAAAAAAAAAAAAAGTTGTATGCGGTATTCTAATTCTGTAACAATATGCAAATGAGAAAACTTGGAAAAATTTTAACTGACAATTTTGTTAACATCATGTGGTGATATATTGTGTCCCCCAATATATTGTGCACCCTACCAAAGCTTATCTGAGGATCAGAGGAAAAAGACAGCCACTGTATTAAACATAGAAGTCAGGCAATGGTAGCATACGCCTTTAATCCTAGCATTTGGGAGGCAGAGAAAATCTGTGAGTCCAAGGCCACACTGGGGAACAGAACCAGGCATGATGACACACACATTTAATCCCAGCACTAACCATAGAGGCCTGGAGGTCTGTACAGACAGACAGGAAGTGATGTAGCTGGGCGGAGAGAGGAAGTGAGATGCAGAACAGAAAGGCATATAGGCATGGGTATATAGGAAGTAGGTCTCTTTGGCTGAGGATTTCCAAGTGGTAAGAACATGGTTGGCTTCTTTCTGCTTTTCTGATCTCTCAGTTTTTACCTCAATATCTGGCAAGGCGCTGGCGACCTAATTAATGAACGACTTAATCCTCATGGTGTCACTCAGTTCCTGAGGTCTCATTCTAAAATCTGAGTTTTCCAGCCTTTCTGCTATGAGAGCTATATAATGACATCTATAAAGTATTTGTTTTTCTTTCAGCCAAAACCACTGCTTGGTATACAACTAATTCTTAGTAGTTATTTTGAAGAATAATTATTTTCTTCAAGATGCTAATGATGGGCAAATTAAGGTATGATTCATGTTTCTCATGTATTTCACAACTTCAAATTCTAGAATTTATTATTTCATGGCACCTCTTTTATGATGATACCAATTTTATTAAAGCAGGAAAGCATATCAATAAATTTAAGAAACATTTTTCAAAAATATAAAAAGATACAACTCTTCTTTCAACTAACTAAAGCCAGTCAGTATTAATACTTCCATGTTGTATAAGTAATGTGTGACATCTAGTTTGAGTCTCTGTTTCAAGTTTGTTTAACTGTACACTTGCACCTTTGCCATTAATATAAATTAGCATCTTTTCCTTTTGAGTGGAAAGGGCTCCACATAAGTACAATGATCGATATAAGGCTGTAGAATTTACTATATTTATATGAGCTATGTTTTCCCTTATACATAGAAATGCATATAAATATGTTTATAAAATACCAGGTGTAGGCTGTTTTTTTCAAAATTCTAATGGTGGCATTTAAACACTGTTTTGTTGTTAATAATGGCTCAATACCTAAAGTGTCCTTCCAAGGTAAATTAACCAGGGAAATGCGCCAATTTTGACTCATTGTTGAATGACTGCATTCATCCCTTTTAGACTTAGCTCTCCATTTGCTGTTCCTCGGCACTCTATAGAATTCCAGCTTGCTCTGCTTTTCACCTATTTTTTAACAGTTTAACACAGACGGTTGGATCAAGTCCATTGCTCCAATTGTGTGGAGCTTAAAAAGCTCGGCAGTGCCTCCCTCCTCTTTCCATTGTGTCTGGCTTCCCTGAGTGCTCTGCGCGCTGCCTTTCGCTTGGGCATTCTCTTTTCTAAACCCATTTACACCCATTCTTTCCAAAGACACTTGTTCATCTGCGATCTCAAATTGACTTCTCCCTATTCTCTGTGTCCTTAACTAAAAATGCACCATTAACGCTGATTGAGCTCTCGTAAAGCTCTCCGTAAAGTGTGAAAGGCTGTGTGAGACGAGGCCACAGTGTTTGCAAATACCTGTCTGAGCCAAACTGAGAGGAAGAAATGAGAAATAATTGGAAACTTAAAAATGCTGTTGATATATATATGATATATATATATATTTAACAGATTAGTCTTTTTTGGCTGTTCATAGAAAGAGACAATTATAAAACATTTTGAAGGGAAGAGAGGGAGCCCCATGTTACACTTAAAGATGGAATAAAGAATAAAGCCAAGACAGTAAAACAATCACAAGAGTTTATGGGAAAAACCTCATTTCACAGTAAGGGAGGTGTAAAGAGCACACAGGTCATGGATAATATCTAAATGTCATCAACATTTTAAAGAGTTTCAAAAAAAGTATAGCCGTTGCAGTTACGATTTATACAGTAGTAAGATTATTGTCTTTTTTTTCTTTTACAAACAATTGCTGGTAAGGAATATTTTTACACATTTAGAAACTAGAATCATAAAATTCAAAAGTAGAAGAAAATTTAGAATTATGGGTTTACATTTACATAACTGTAAAAATCACACATTTTAATACTTGTGAAAAGCACTCACTCTTGTTTACAGTCAAGAGTTTTGGTAAAAATGTAGTTCACTTAAAAGTGTGCCAAGATGTTTTATTCTGGTGCACTTTCCCCTCAGGACACACGGAAACACTGTCCCGATTATAGATAGACCAGAAAGGAAGTGTTCTAATGGCCATCTCCCTCTCTCCTGTAGCTTCCAGCCATAGTCCCAGCCTGTGATCGCTGGAACCGTGTATGGAACAGGATCAATGTAGAGACACAGGGTTATCTTGACTCAAATGACTATAGAGTTAAGGTGAAGTCCCAAAAAATATAGAAGGTAAATAATTCAATTTCAGGTAATTAATACTTTCAAATATATTTTTACATTTATCTGACTAGCTATTCTATTTTAGGTTACAAATTTTTATAGTATTTTTCTATTAAATCATTAATTAAGAAAATGTCATTACAAAAATAAAATTTTAAGATAAAAGTACATAAGTTGAATCTGAGAGGTGTGGTTGATATATTGTGCACCCCAATAAACTTATCTGGGGATCTGAGAACAGAACAGCCACTATATTAAACATAGAGGTTAGGCAGTGGTAGCACATTCCTTTAATCCTAGCATTCTGGAGGCAGAGGTCCATCTGGATCTCTGTGAGTTCAAGGCCCCACTGGAAACAGCCAAGCATGGTGACTCACACCTTTAATCCCAGGAAGTGATGACAGGAAGCAGAAAGGTATTTAAGGTGTGAGGACCAGGAACTAGAGGCTCTTTTATGCTTTTAGGCTTTTGAGCAGCAGTTCAGCTGAGATCCATTCGGATGAGGACTCTGAGGCTTCCAGTTTGAGGAAACAGGATCAGCTGAGGAATTGGCGAGGTGAGGTTAGCTGTGGCTTGTTCTGCTTCTCTGATCCTTCAGAATTTACCCCAATATCTGCCTCGGGGTTTGTTTTTATTAATAAGACCTTTTAAGATTCGTGTTACAGAGAGGTACATTTTAAATAGTTTACAAAGTAAGTTAAATTAAAAATTTAAAGATTAATGATATAATGGTATAATTAATATTTTTATAAAATAAAAATGTATAGAAGCAGATTATTTTCAGTAAAATAACTATGTGTTCCTAGCCAGTCTAGTTTTCAAAAGCAGCTATGAACTTAAATAGCAATTTAGTATTGATTTTCTTATAAACATTTTAATGATGAAAGAAAGTCTAGAAAGATGAACAAGAAAATAGTTAAGTGCTCTAAGGCTGTTTGGAATCTCTAGGGTTTTTGCAGAGGCAACTTTTTCTGATGAAAAATCAGTTTCTAGTCCATAAACGAACTGACTTGACTAGATCCACTTAATAACCAAAGGAATTTGACCATAGGTGCTGACTCTACTCATAACTAAGAATAATTTATTTCCTTCTATGTCAGTAACATTTAACTGAAGCTGTGATTAAGATCTAATATTTTAAAACATTGACTGCTTATTATAATGTATGATAGCTTATGGATAGGAACATAATGCACGTTGCAAATATAGGATTACTTTAAAGCTAGTTTTTAGTGGCTATAAACATATATGCACTGTACACCTGTACAACAGGACATCTTGCATATTTTAGACAAAAATATTTACAATCATAGTTAATTCAATAGAAGACTCTAGGGTTGTAAATTAGAGTGAGCGATAATATCCTTGCTGAACAATTATAATTACAGTTAATTGCCGTCTGTAGCTAGCAGAAGAGTGACTTACCATCATCCACTTTCAGTTCAGCATAGTAGGCTCCTGCTCTGTAATTAAAATGTGTTAATTTCTCACATTCCTGATTGCTTGTGGGATTAAAAATCAAGTCACAATGCATTTGATTGACTGCATGTAAAAATATGTCTATGGAGTTATTTACTGAGAACAAAGAAATAATACTTGCATTGTAGAAGTTATACGTTTTATTCAAGCCAAATATATTGGAGAAGAATGAATTAGTTTATAGTCTTTATGTACATTAGTTATATAGAAAGCTTACACAAACTGCTGGCTAAATAGCATGTAATTATTAATTGCTAATTCATGTGCATTTGAAAAAGCAATGGATTTGGAGTTGAAAAAATTTAAGATTAGACATGTTATATACCATCCTTTTTGTATGCCACACATTCTTTAAAGAGATAGTACATGCCATGCCTATCTAATAAGAGTATTAGAATAAGTCATTCAAAATGTGTGCCAGGAATAGAAGACATTTACAATAACTCCTATAAAACGTCAGTTACATTCCTATAAAAACATAAGATATTTTGTTCGTTTCATTAAATAGGAATGGGATGGAGACAAATTATTGCCTATGAATAACATGTAGCTTCACCCACTCGATAGTCCCAGAGGAATTGTGCATCATATCAGTGACATCTGCTATCATGGCAGAAAAACGTGGTGATATATTGTGTCCCCAATATATTGACTTATCTGGGGTCAGAGGACAGAACAGCCACTAGATATACATAGAGGCCAGAAAATGGTGGCACACACGCCTTTAATCCTAGCATTCCAAAGGCAGAGATCCATCTGGATTTCTGTGAGTTCAAAGCCACACTGGAAACAGCCAGGCATGGTGACACACACCTTTAATCCCAGGAAGTGATGGCAGGAGGCAGAAAGGTATATAAGGTGTGAAAACCAGGAACTAGAGCTGGTTAAGCTTTTAGGCTTTGAGCAGCAGTTCAGCTGAGATTCATTCGGATGAGGACACAGAAGCTTCCAGTCTGAGGAAACAGGATCAGCTGAGGAATTGGCAAGGTGAGGTGGCTGTGGCTTGTTCTGCTTCTCTGATCTTTCAGCATTCACCCCAATACCTGCTTCAGGTTTGATTTTTATTAATAAGACCTTTTAAAATTCGTGCTACAGCGGGCGGTGGTGGCGCACGCCTTTAATCCCAGCACTCGGGAGGCAGAGCCAGGTGGATCTCTGTGAGTTCGAGGCCAGCCTGGACTACCAAGTGAGTCCCACGAAAGGCGCAAAGCTACACAGAGAAACCCTGTCTCGAAAAACCAGAAAAAAAAAAAAAAAAAAAAATTCGTGCTACAGAAAAAAATATGATCTGCTGTGCCAAATCATGTTCAGAATCACCCCCTTATTGTTTTCATATAAAATCATCATAATTTACATGAAAAGCTGCTGAAGGCTGGCTCTGTGTTCACTGTATTCTGTACAGTGCCTGGCAATGCCTAAACTCATATTTATTATTATTCTTTGTGTCACTATTAAGTTATGTATTAAAATCATTTTATGTTAAATAAGAAATTCAGATGTAGTTAAAATAATATTTATAAAATATCCCTGAATTTAAAAATGAACATAAAAATAAAAGACAACATTTATGAAAAATCCATAGGAGAAAAAAAATCCCAGAATGTTAAATAGATGTGGTATAAGTTATTCTTTTCTGCTTTATATTTTTCTGTTCCTAAACACTTTTCCCCAGTGAAAACCTATTACAGGTATTTGTCCTAGTGTTTTAAAATGACACATTTTATTATAAAAGTTTGATATTCATTTCTAATCATAAAAGGAAACAAAGAGCATGGAGTCCTAGTTTCATAATGGGTGCACACACCGTCAGTCATTGCAATGTTGGAACTGCAGTGCAACCCAGACCCCTCCTGGACATCTTCAGAACTGCGCAGTTATTCTCTGAACAAAGGCCTGAATGCAGTAACTGTTTAAAAACCACACGTCAAGAAGTGCAAAATCAATCTGTAGTTAGGTTTAAAATTTAACGTATTACATGATTAATTTACAAAAGCCAGTATTTAAAGGATTAAAAAGCACGAAGGTTTTGCATGCATATTGGAATGATAGTTTCCAAAATACTTTTGGAACTATATTCAGGTAGATTATAGGGTATGCACAGTCGGATAAAGACGCCTTATGTTTATACAAGTAACATTGCAGTACTATGAAATTATATGCAATGTAGAGTCAATACTTTGAATATAGGGTACTTTCTGAATTGTGCAGCCTATTTATACCAAAATATGACTGGCAACTTATTCATCATTTTTTCTGAGACAGGGTCTCTTGTAGCTCAGGTGGGCATCAACCTCACTAAATAACCAAGGATGACCTTGAACATCTCATCTTTCTGCCTCACCCCCCTGATAATTGTTTGCCACCATGCCTGATTGATGCTGGGATGAGGACTGAACCCAGGGCTTTGTGCATGCTAGGATAGGCAAGCACTCCAGCACCTGAGTCACATCCCCAGTTCGTTAGTCATCAATTTAAAAAACTTTATTTAACAACCAAAGTCAAATCCATATTTGATTGTTTTGTGCTATTTTAGACAATATAAAAATTTAGCAAAATTTCAAATGAAATATAATTATTAAAGGTCAAAACTTAGTTTTGAATGTGTATTCTTTTAGCTTGAAACTGCTTGTAAAATCATATCACTACAGACACAATTGCTTGAATAGGAATTAAGACTCACCCGTAACTCTGAGTGCCCATAGTTGGTTACATTTAGGAGCTAGCAAAGATGCCCACCTTTTACATTGATCTCTAAGCGGGTTTGACAGCTGTCCTGGCTGAAGGGTCTTTCTTTTCTCCCCTTGCAAAGCATAGCACTAAAGAGTGGCAAAGCTCACCTTGCTTTAGCAGTATTTGTGTTTACTTTGCTGGCTCCTGTTCTCAGAGTTACAGCAATCTCTTTATTTATTTATTTATTTATTTATTTATTTATTTATTTATTTATTTATTTTATTTTATTTTATTTTATTTTATTTTACAATACCATTCAGTTCTACATATCAGCCACGGGTTCCTCTACTCTCCCCCTCCCACCCCCTCCCCTTCTCCCCAGCCCACCCCCCATTCCCACCTCCTCCAGGGCAAATCCTCCCCTGAGGACTGCAATCAACCTGGTAGACTCAGTCCAGGGAGGTCCAGTCCCTTCCTCCCAGACTGAGCCAAGTGTCCCTGCATAAGCTCCAGGTTTCAAACAGCCAACTCATGCAATGAGCACAGGACTTGGTCCCACTGCCTAGTTGCCTCCCAAACTGATTAAGCCAATCAGCTGTCTCACCTATTCAGAGGGCCTGATCCAGCTGGGGGCCCCTCAGCCTTTGGTTCATAGTTCATGTGTTTCCATTCATTTGGCTATTTTTTTTCAATAATTGAGTAAAACCGAAATTTATTATAAGCCACAGTCATCCTAGGGACCTCCATGCTATATATATATATAGCCTCCATGGTTCTATGGGTTGTTGTCTGATTGTTCTTTATTTTATATCTAGAATCCACTTATGAGTGAGTACATACCATGACTGTCTTTCTGGGTTTGGGTTACCTCACTCAGGATGATGTAGCTAGAGTTTTCCTGCCTTGCCCACAGTCAGGACAAATCTTTGTCACCCGCCAGTCCCACAGCCGCTCAGACCCAACCAAGTAAACACAGAGACTTATATTGCTTACAAACTGTATGGCCGTGGCAGGCTTCTTGCTAACTGTTCTTATAGCTTAAATTAATCCATTTCTATAAATCTATACCTTGCCACATGGCTGGTGGCTTACCGGTGTCTTCACATGCTGCTGGTCATGGAGGCAGCTGGCAGTGTCTCTCTGCCTCAGCCTTCTGCTTCCCAGAATTCACCTCTCTCCCTGTCCCACCTACTTCCTGCCTGGCCACTGGCCAATCAGTGTTTTATTTATTGACCAATCAGAGCAATTTGACATACAGACCATCCCACACCAGGATGATTTTTTCTAGTTCCATCCATTTGCCTGCAAATTTCATGCTTTCATTGTTTTTCTCTGCTGAGTAGTACTCCATTGTGTATATGTACCACATTTTTTTCATCCATTCTTCCGTTGACGGGCATCTAGGTTGTTTCCAGGTTCTGGCTATTACAAATAGTGCTGCTATGAACATAGCTGAGCATGTATCTTTATGGTATGAATCAGCATTCCTTGGGTATATGCCCAAGAGTGGGATGGCTGGGTCTTGAGGTAGTTCGATTCCTAATTTTCTGAGAAACCGCCATACTGATTTCCACAGTGGTTGTACAAGTTTACATTCCCACCAACAGTGGAGGAGTGTTCCCTTTGCTCCACATCCTCTCCAACATTGACTGTCATTGGTGTTTTTGATTGTAGCCATTCTGACAGGTGTAAGGTGTTATCTCAGAGTCGTTTTGATTTGCATTTCTCTGATGATTAAGGATGTTGAGCATTTCTTTAAATGTCTTTCAGCCATTTGTGATTCTTGTTTTGTGAATTCTCTGTTTAGCTCTTTAGCCCATTTTTTGATTGGACTGTTCAGTATTTTGTTGTCTAGTTTCTTGAGTTCTTTATATACTGTGGAGATCAACCCTCTGTCAGATGTGGGGTTGGTGAAGATCTTTTCCCAATCTGTTGGCTGTTTTTTTTGTCTTATTGACTGTGTCTTTTGCCCTGCAAAAGCTTCTCAATTTTGAGAGGTCCCATTTATTAATTGTTGTGCTCAGGGTCTGTACTGTTGGTGTTTTATTAGGAAATGGTCTCCGGTGCCAGTGCGTTCAAGATGCTTCCTACTTTCTTTTCTATTAAGGTTAGTGTAACTGGATTTATGTTCAGGTCTTTGATCCACTTGGACTTGAGTTTTGTGCATGGTGACAGATATGGATCTATTTGTAATCTTTTACATATTGACATCCAGTTATGCCAGCACCATTTGTTGAAGATACTTTCTTTTTTCCATTGTATAGTTTTGGCTCCTTTGTCAAAGATCAGGTGTTCATATGTGCATGGATTAATGTCAGGGTCTTCAATTCGATTCCATTGGTCCGTATGTCGGTTTTTATACCAGTACCAAGCTGTTTTTATTACTATAGCTCTATAGTAGAGTTTGAGGTCAGGGATGGTGATGCCTCCAAAGGTTGCTTTATCATATAGGATTCTTTTAGCTATCCTGGGTCTTTTGTTTTTCCATATGAAGTTGAGTGTTTTTCTTTCCAAGTCTGTGAAGAATTGTGTTGGGATTTTGATGGGGATTGCATTGAATCTGTAGATTGCTTTTGGTAAGATTGTCATTTTTACTATGTTAAGCCTACCTATCCATGAGCATGGGAGATCCTTCCATTTTCTGATATCTTCTTCAATTTCTTTCTTTAGAGATTTAAAGTTCTTATCAAAAAGGTCTTTCACTTGTTTAGTTAGTGTTATCCCAAGGTATTTTATATTATTTGTGGCTATTGTAAGGGTGATGTTTCTCTGACTTTTTTCTCAGCCCTTTTATCATTTGTGTATAGGAGGGCTACTGATTTTTTTGAGTTGATCTTGCATCCTGCCACTTTACTGAAGGAGTTTATCAGCTGTAGGAGTTCCCTGGTAGAGTTTTTGGGGTCACTTATGTATACTATCATATCATTTGCAAATAGTGAAAGTTTGACTTCTTCCTTGCCAATTTGTATCCCTTTGATCTCCTTTTGTTGTCTTATTGCTCTAGCTAGAACTTCTAGTACTAGATTGAATAAATATGGGGAGAGTGGACAGCCTTGTCTTGTTCCTGAATTTAGTGGTATCACTTTGAGTTTCTCTCCATTTAATTTGATGTTTGCTGTTGGCTTGCTATAAATTGCTTTTATTATGTTTAGAAATGTTCCTTGTATTCCTGATCTTTCTAAGACCTTTATCATGAAGGGGTGTTGGATTTTTGTCAAAGGCTTTTTCAGCATCTAAGGAGATGATCATGTGTTTTTTTTCTTTCAGTTTGTTTATATGGTGTATTACATTGACTGATTTTTGTATGTTGAACCATCCTTGCATCCCTGGGATGAATCCTACTTGGTCGTGATGGATAATTGTTTTGATGTATTCTTGGATTCAGTTTGCCAATATTTTGTTGAGTATTTTTGCATCAACGTTCATGAGGGAGATTGATCTGTAGTTCTCTTTCTTTGTTGCATCTTTGTGTGGTTTGGGTATCAGGGTAATTGTAGCCTCATAAAAAGAGTTTGGTAGTGTTCCTTCTGTTTCTATTGTGTGGAACACTTTGAAGAGTATTGGTATTAGTTCTTCTTTGAAAGTCTGGTAGAATTCTGCACTGAAACCATCTGGTCCTGGGCTTTTTTTGGTTGGGAGACTTTTGATGACTGTTTCTATTTCTTTAGGGGTTATTGGTCTATTTAAATGGTTTATCTGGTCTTGATTTAATTTTGGTATGTGGTATTTATCCAGAAAATTGTCCATTTCTTCCTGGTTTTCCATTTTTGAGGAGTACAGGTTTTTGAAGTATGATCTGATGATTCTCTGGATTTCCTCCTTGTCTGTTGTTATGTCTCCCTTTTCATTTCTGATTTTGTTAATTTGGGTGCTCTCTCTTTGCCTTTTGGTTAATTTGGCTAGGGGTTTGTCTATCTTGTTGATTTTTTTCAAAGAACCAACTCTTTGTTTCATTGATTTTTTTTGTATTGTTCTCTTGTTTTCTATTTCGTTGATTTCAGCCCTCAATTTGATAATTTCCTGGTGTCTATTTCTCCTGGGTGAGTTTGTTTCTTTTTGTTCTAGAGCTTTCAGTTGTGCTGTTAATTCATTGGTATGGGATTGCTCCATCTTCTTTATGTGTGCATTTAGAGTTATGAATTTTCCTCTTTGCTTTCATAGTGTCGCATAAGTTTGGGTATGTTGTACTTTCATTTTCATTGAATTCTAGGAAATCTTTAATTTCTTTCTTTATTTCTTCCCTGACCCATTGATGTTTCAGGTGGGCATTATTCAGTTTCCATGAGTTTGTGGGTTTTCTATAATTCTTGTTGTTGTTGAGGTCTAACTTTAAGGCATGGTGGTCTGATAAAATACAGGAGGTTATTCCAATTTTTTTGTATCTGTTGAGATTTGTTTTGTGTCCAAGCATGTGGTCAATTTTTGAGAAGGTTCCATGGGGTGCTGAGAAGAAGGTATATTCTTTTGTGTTAGGATGGAATGTTCTGTAGATATCTATTAGGTCCATTTGAGTCATAACATCTGTTGGGTCCTTTATTTCTTTGTTAAGTTTCAGTCTGGTAGACCTGTCTTTTGGTGAGAGTGGTGTGTTAAAATCTCCCACTACTAATGTGTGGGGTTTGTTGTGCGTTTTAAACTTTAGTAGTGTTTCTTTTATGAATGTGGGTGCTTTTGTATTTGGAGCATAAATGTTTAGAATCGAGACTTCATCTTGGTGGATTTTTCCTGTGATAAATATGTAATGTCCATTCTGATCTCTTTTGATTGATTTTAGTTTGAAGTCTATTTTATTAGATATTAGGATAGCTACACCAGCTTGTTTCTTAGGTCCATTTGCTTGGAAAGCCTTTTCCCAGCCCTTTACTCGGAGGTGAGTTACAGCAATCTTATTTCCTATACAAACAGTTGTGTTTGTAGTGATATGATTGTACAAGCAGTCTCAGGCTGAAAAAGACATGTTCAAACTGAGTTTTGACCTTTAATAATTAATCAAAATTCCAATAAAAGGGAGTTTCATGTAATTCTAATTCAGTAGCGATTCCACAGTGGAAGTCTTCCTAGGACAGACCACCATGAGATTTCAGAACTAACTGCTTCTAATGCTGGAAGCAAACATTTGGATTTCTAGAATTTGTTTCATGTCCTATCACTTTTATCTTCTGAGATTGATGTATACTATAATAAGTAGCTCATGACTGCTTTGGAAATTGGGGCAAGTACCCAAAATACCCATAAAGTTTAAGACCAATGGTATGAAATCAGATTAACCAAGGGCAACATCTTCATATGGAACTGAAGTGTCTCAGCTTTATCAGTAACGTAAGTTTTTTTTTTTTTTACTGACTACTGTCTGCTAGTTTTTTCGTGACACCTAATATAAATGTTTGCTGGTTCATACTCACTTATATTTAGGTAGTTACACCTGATTTGATCTGAGAAAGTTACTCCCAGGAATTCTTTTTTTGTTTGTTTGTTTGTTTTTTTGTTTTTTTCAAGACAGGGTTTCTCTGTGTAGCTTTGTGCCTTTCCTGGAACTCACTTGGCAGCCCAGGCTGGCCTTGAACTCACAGAGATCCGCCTGCCTCTGCCTCCTGAGTGTTGGGATTAAAGGCCCGGCTCCAGGAATTCTTTAAGAAACAAGGTAGGTATCAAATCACATAATGGCCGCTTATCAACTTAAGGGTTCAGATAATTGGAGGTACCTTTGCAGTTAGTGCATTGTATATACATCTAGTTCCCAAAGACAATGTGTAGGACAGAACCTCATTTTGACTGTTTAGGAATTATGTCAGCCTGGAGATTCACCCAGACCACTGACTGCAGCCAGGGAGTGAGTGCAGCAAGCAGGAGCTGTAGGGGTGGAGCCGTGAAGAGGCTGGAGGATGAGGGGCAGTTCTCAGAAATTCAGGCAGGTGTTGCACAGTGGAGCCCACTCCAAGTGAGCACAAAGCGGGGGGGGCGCGCTCTTATAATAGAGTTGGGCTGGGGGGTGGATCAACACTGGAGACAAGGCGAGAGGGAATTTCAAAGAAAGCTTGGAATATTTACAAAATTCTCTGCCTTTACAATTTCCAAGTGTCGAATTTATTTGCAGTTTAAAATACACGTGAGCTGCAGTCCACACTCCCTGAGTGCCATGAGTCGAGAGAGTACACAACAGTGGCTGCTCTGGAGTTATTTCGATGTGTTCTCACTAGTGACTACTTCCTGTGTTTGGAACGTTGTTCAACCTTAACTGTCATTTTAAACCTTTGAATTGTTATACAAAACTATGAGGTTTTGACAAAAACCTCATGTTTCATGTATGTGGGAAGGAGGTCCTATGCTAAGAGTTTTTTTTTTTCCCCAGCAAGCAAAGTAAGCTATAACATATATGGCAATAGCCACTGTTTTTATACATGGTTAGCGAGTTTGGAGAGTTTTTACACGGAGAAGAACGCTAACAACACACAGATAGCTTTACCCTCCTTCAGCTTGAAGGATCTGGTACATTTGTGCAGTTGGAGATGTAATGTTCTGATGTGATAAAAGAGGAGAGAGATTATTCCTCTGAGTTGCCACTTTGGAAGCTTCAAAGATTATTTTTCAGAATGTGTCTATTCTTGTTTTGTTTTGTGTTTCTGAAATCAGGAATTCAGATAGTTAGGTTATAAAATAGTAAGGAGCATTAAGCAGTAAGTTAGGTCGCCCTTAAGCTCAATACATGCTGTATGGGTTTGATAATATGGACTCCAAATTTCAAATAAAAATATAAAATTGTGTTGGGAATGGAGACAAAGCAAGGCAGGAGGATGGAGGGGTTACGAGCTAGTCTGTACTACATAGCAAGAACTGCTTCAAACACACACACAAGCCAGGAGTGGTGGCCCATGCCTTTAATCCCAGCACTGGGGAGGCAGAAGCAGGTCGATCTCTATGAGTTTGAGACCAGCCTGGTCTACAGAGTTCCAGGACAATCAGAGGGAGGTATGTAAAGAGCCATTGTTTCAAAAACCAAACAAACATCCCCCCCAAAGAAAAACCAAAAAAACCATCTAAGAATGTCATAATTACTAATACTCAGTGTAGCTTACATTTTTGCAAACTAATCAATTTGATTTTTTTGGTGGTTTTTTTTTTTTTTTTTTTTTTTTTTTTTGAGACAGGGTTTCTCTGTGTAGCTTTGCACCTTTCCTGGAACTCACTCTGTAGCCCAGGCTGGCCTCGAACTCACAGAGATCTGCCTGGCTCTGCCTTCCCAGTGCTGGGATTAAAGGCATGTGCCACCACTGCCCGGCTCAATTTGATTTTTTAAATTCAAAGAATGTAGATATCCAGAACTGTGCGCTGTAGTAGGAAGTATACACAGAACTCGGCCATGCTTTTCAAACTAAGAATTTGAGCAGTATAATTGGAAAATAGCAGAGTAAGGATTTTCCCAGAAAATCCTAAAGAACTGCTGCATGACAAATCTTGAAGAACAAAGATGGAGTCAGGGCTGAACTCATTCAGAAGATAAATCCACACCCCTAAACACGACATTATATGCTCAAAGAGACTGAGAACAATTTGACAGGTCCAACTGTGTGTAGGCAGAATCTTTTGAACAAAAACATAATGAGCCTTATTATGACTAAAATGTTACTGTGGTAAAGATGTAGAAATATGAAAACTAAGATAAATACCACAATGATAAATTATGCTGAGTCTCTCTATTACATTTATTTGTGAGTGTGTGTGTGTGTGTGTGTGTGTGTGTGTGTGTGTGTGTGTGTGTGTAGGCAGGGGTGTGGGTGGTGTTCAGAGGACAACGTTCTGGAGTGGTTTTCTTGCTCCATCATGTGGGTTCTGGTCTTCGGGGTTGCTCTTACCCACTGAGCCAGCTCACCAATACCTGGTGTCCTGTAACAAGCTCTTCTTTAAATGTTACAGCCATGTACGTCATCTCCTGCTCTTAGTAGGCTCCTAGATAATTTTGTCATTATTGTGAGCAAAGGGGGAACTTAGAAGGAATGTGAGAGATTCTCTCTCAAGCGGGGACACTATCCCCAGCTGTTTAAAAACAGAGCTTTTGAGTGAGGATCTGCAGTTAGGGAACAGGCTTCTTTTAAACCCTAACTAAAACAAATATACTAAAATATTTTCCATGTCCTGTTCTTTTACTATAGGCCATCCCTTAAAGCCCTGGTTCTCAAACTCTTCTCTCTTGCTAGCTTCATGAGTTCCTGATAATCCCGAGAAAAATGCGCTCTCTTTGGAAGACACTCTTGTGTCTCTTTGAAAGACACTCCGTGACTACAAGATTCTCTTATGTTTTAAATTTTCTTATTTCTGCTTTTAGCAGAATTCTCTGCTGGACTGGTTTTGGTGGTTGTTCACTATGACATACATAAAATGTAAAATTGTGGGAAGAAGTCAGGGGATTCTTGTCTACACTGTGAGAGTAGATCAGTCTCAATCCATTCGTAGTAATGTAGAATGAAATGAAATAATAAAAAAAATAGCATGTTATTTGAAATCGGTATGACCACAGACAATCTGCCAAAATGTGTATTACTAAGAATGCAAATTAAACCATGTAATCTTAAGTTACATCAGAAACCAAATGAGACTGCTGTTTCAAATTTTTTTTTTAAAGTTTTTTATTGTTGTTGCTGCTGTTGTTGTTTGTTTGTTTTTACATTCTCTCTGAAACTCTTTGTAAAAATACCTTCAACTTCAGGAGTTAAGGTGAAGTCAGGTCCCAAGAAATGGCTAAATCCAGCAGGCAGAATAACATTGGTTATTTTAATGGGAGAGGCTTTAACGTGGCAGAGGGATCCACCGTCTGTAGGAGAGCTGGTAACAGGCACGAGCTACATAATAAAATAAAACAGTTAAGAGCATCTTACCACTGAAGTGGAGATAAATAGGCATCCTTATCACAAGATCCACTACACAATCAACTTAAAAACTTTTACATGCTTGCCTCAGCTCAGGATTGGTAACTCTGTAAATAGGGACGGAGTAGAGCCCTGCAGGCCCGGGGCTGACACCCCTCAGATATTATATATGGTCTTCTTTTCCAGACTACCTTGTCCTCATCACTAGGAGCCAGTGCTGGATGGCCCATCCAACTCCCAAAGCTCTTACCAGGGAAGAACAAAGCTGTGAACGCGAGAATGTGTTTCCTTTGTAACGGTTCTTTTTCTTTCTTCAAATATGTATTTTTTTACTTTGTGTGTATGAGTGTCTCGCTTGCTTGCATGTATGTATGTGCACCACATGCATGCTGGTGCCAGCAGAGGTCAAAAGAAAGTGATGAACCCTTTGGAACTATAGACAGGTATAAGCCACCATGTGGGTGCTGGGAATGGAACCGCTTTCTGCATAAATGTATGGCTGCTCTATTTCCTCAGGGCTGTGAGCTTGTTTAAAGAGATGAAGTCTGAACATATGGTTTGATTTATTTAGAGATACAGGCCTTTGCTATTTGTGGGAAGTAACCAGCTTGACTTTAGCAAGCACTACCCAGGGTGCAGCTTTGAGTGGGCACCTAGGCTCTTTAACGAATGCCATGCAGTCCTCAGTGGCCCGACAGCTCCTTCATGGGAGTCCCTTTCTGTCACTAACTCGACATGCTGTCAACTTTTCCATTAAAGCCAAACCCCTAAAATGCTGAGGTGTAAGTGTTTAGACTATACTTCTTCACCCTTCTGCTGTTAAAAAGAAAGAGCCACAACCAAAATAAGGAAATCTGAACTGAGAAACTTGAAATCTTTTCTATTCTTCTTTATTCTAAATAGCTAAAAGAAATAATAGCTCAGTTTTGTTCTAGCCATGAAAGTAAGAATTATTATTGAATTTTAAAATACATTTTTTGTAAGACAAATATTTTAAATACTTCATTTATTTTGCTGGGTATAGATGGTTCAAAAATAATTTTAAATAAAATGTTTGTTTATGTAACAAAAGTAGATAGTTAATTTATTTTTTATGGCACTATTCAAAAGGCAAGAATAGTTATGTTGAATAAATCATTATAATGTTAGAGTAATGGAAAATAGAAATTCATGAGAGAAAATACACAAGTAAACACTAATGAAATGTAATGCTGAAGGTTGAGTCTACATATTTTTTGATAGACTAAGCCAATTTCAAAATTATATATTAAGAAAAGGGTGTCTTAAAGTTATTGTAAGTGATGATTTGCTTTAAAATTTAGCACTATTGAAGGGTTCACAACGCGGTTACATTTACTGGGCGGACACTTCCGCCTAGCCATTTCCGCATCAAAAGCGTCTTTCGTAGCTAGGATACCCGGTGGGCCCGGATATCTCCGCCTAGCAAGTTCCGGGCCAAGGGGTCTCGGTGATCAGAGTCCCGTGGCATTGCATGGTCATGTAAGCGCGCAACATGACCATGTGATCTACGCACACGCGTAGAGTAGTGACGTGACCTGGCCACGCCCCCAGCCGGTTTTAAAAGTCCGGCACGATATTCCCCATTCTCTTCTCCACGCACGTGTCTCTCCCACAGGCCTGCACTTTCTGTCCTTTGTTTTCTAATAAACTCTATAAGCGGATTCTGTCGTGTTTCGTGACGTTTCCTTGCAAGGGGTAAGAACACAACGCAGGCAGAAAACTAACATTTTGGTGCCGTGACTCGGATCAGGCAGAAAACTAACAACTATGACTTTAAAATAGAGCTTACACATTTTGACTAAACAATAGTTCTTCCACGCGTCCCTATGGAACCTCACATCGCAGTGTGGTAGAAGCATCTTTCCCCACAGATGTCTCTAGCCTCCTCTCTAAGCCTATGAAGACCTTACCTTACATGGCAAAGGAGCTTGCAGGTGTGACTGAGGTAAGGACTTTGAAGTGGGGAGATTACTCTGGATTATCTAAAAAGAGGGAGACAGAGGGTCAGGGTGTGAGAAAGAGCTGTGAATGGAAGCAGAAGGGGGAGGGAGACTACTGCTGGCTGAGCGCAAGGAGCCGAGGTCGAGGTCGACTAGAAGCCAGGAAAATGCAGCCTGAGTTCCTTTCCAGAGCTTCCAGAAGGAACACAGCCCAGGCCATGCTTCCATCTAAGACCCCGGCTCAGATTTCTGAATTCCCAGGCTGTGAATCAGTCACCATGAGCTACGTGAAGCAGTGAATTTGTGATGATTTGAGGCAAGAACAATAGGAAACTATTTCACGGGGCATGTGCTTTTTCAATAGGTGGCTTGAAGATCAAGAAAGAGGGCTTAATCACTGGACTAAATTTCACCTGATCTGTTCTCTTTTGAAAGAGTGGAGCCTACGGCAGGAATTTGAGTACATAGTATTAGACAGTACTGTTAGCTACATTGGTTGTTAGAATGCGAAGTTAGAACTTCAAGTTTTTTTTGACCTATAGCTCAATCCCTTTTTTTAAAACTATTTTTTAATTAACACTGAATAATTATGGGCCTCAAGGTCCCTATATGTCTAACTCTAACTTGTTCTAGAAATGCCTTTATTAAAATATATCAAGATTAATTTTTAAAAATTGGAGTTAAAAAGTCAAGGAATCAATAAAAATTGCAAGCAGGGGTAAAGTTGTTTCTGGGTGGTAGGACACTTGCCTAGCATGACCTGTGTTTGTCCCTCAGCACCACAAAAAAGAAAAAAAAACAATATAATTCATATGTATCTTTTAACAAAATTTCAAATGTGCATATGTTTGATGAAGAAGAAATCTCTGCCTCTTTGGAGGCAAGCTCTCAGGTAGCCCATGCCAAGGATGACTTTGAACTTCTGATCTTCCTGTCTCCCAAGGGCTATGGCCATAGGTGTGCTCCACCATGCCTGGCGAAGGTCATCTTCTAAGCAAGGGTCTATGACTGACATTGTGCTTGTGTGTGTGTGTGTGTGTGTGTGTGTGTGTGTGTGTGTGATTATTATTTATCTAGACTTTCCAAAGTATTGAATTTGGTTTTCATAAGAACATAAAAATCATAATTTAAAGTTTGAACTTGTGTTTCATCTGTTGACTTAATATAAACCACGCAGCAGGTTTTTGAAGAAACAAAGCCATCTCTCGAGGAGTGTGTGACTCTACTGCTGACGGGAGAAGTGAAGCGAGGAGAGTTGAGTAGGATCAGAAGGGCCTGAGGAGAACCTGTCCATCAGCACATATTCATCCTGGAGGTGAGCAAGAGTCCAGTAGGAGGGCATCTGTCGGGAACAACCTCACCTGTTTCTCTCTCTCTTCTCTCTCTCTCTCTCTCTCTCTCTCTCTCTCTCTCTCTCTCTCTCTCTCTCTCTCTCTCTCTCTCTCTCTCTCTCTCTCTCTCTGGCTCAACAGGATTTCTCTGATACCCTGGCTGTCCTGGAACTCACTCTGTAGACCAGGCTGGCCATGAACTCAGAAATCCTCTTGCCTCTGCCTCCCAAGTGAAGATCCTGTTCTTAATGAAACCTTGGATCCTTGACTCCAATGTCCTTGGATTTTTGCTTCTAGTTACATTAAAGGTTCAATTATACCTCCTCCCCCACATGCTCCAGGTCTTTGTAACATCTCTTTGATTGTCTTACAAGTTTCAACTGGTTCCCCTCCCTCCTCCATTTCTTCTTCAAACTTTGCAAAGGTTCAGCTCTGATAATTCTATGTGTTTGTTAAGAAGCATCATCCTTCTGTGTTAACTTTGGTCTTTAGAGGATAATCATGAGCAAATAGAAGTGGCTACTGATTAAATTCCTAAAGAGCCCGTTTTTATTGTTTCTTCATTCTATAATTTTTTTCCTGTCATTTGTAAGAGCCCAGCACCCTTACAAATCTATAAGAATAGCAGCACACATCTCTATTAGGTGAACTACACAGCCCAGAAAGTTGAGATCAAAATGCCCCTTCTTCCTTTCTGCCTAAAGTGAAGCGATTTTATGGTTAGTTCTATAAAAATGGCACATCCCAGTTTCTTACCTTCTAGTATCATCTGAGCACTGAACAAACAAATATTAAATAATCTGTCTTATATTAATGCATTATTAGGAAAAAGAGCTGTCTTTGATAGTAGTCACTAAGTAAATACTATAATTTACAAAACCACATATGCCTAAACATTTAAGTCAAAATGTACATGGTATAATGTTCATTTACAATAATCTATAATAAATGGAAAAGTGTAAATAGCATAGTTACCAAATTTTTCTTTGCTTGTAGTTCTGAGAAATGAAACTCAGCCTTTGCCCTATCATCTGCATTTATAGGGATTCCATCCAACATCTGTAAATTAGGCAGGCGGAATATGACCACATGGCGGTGCACCATTTTTCTACAAATCTAAAGAAGGGTAAAATAATAGTTTATTTCCCAAATCCCTTTCATTAAAAAAACATTAATCTTAAAAAGAAGGCAGTTTGGGAAAGGACATAAAGATGATGCATAACAGCTGCCTTCAATCTCAGCACTTGAGAGGCAGAGGCTGACAGATCTCTGATTCTGAGGCCAGCCTGGGCTACGTAGTGAGTTCCAGGACAGTCAGGGCTGCACAGAGAAACCCTGTCTTAAATAAAACCACAAAACCAAAACCAAACCAACCAAACAAACAATATTAGATGCTACAGGTAGAAACTTTTTCCTGGAAGGTTTCTCAATCCTCTGCGATGTCCAGTGAAAATAGAAAATATTTTTAAACTAAGGCTCCTCTTAAGAGGTTTAACCTCTCTCCTCTGCTTCTTCCTCTTTTTCTTCCCCCTCCCCTTGTCTTTCATCACCCCCTCCATGGATCCTGGGCTGGTCTGAACCAACAGTCCTCTGGCCTCAGCCTCTGGGTGCTGGAATCACAGGTGTGTGGCACCAGAGTCACAGGTGTGTGGCACCAGAATCACAGGTGTGTGGCACCAGAATCACAGGTGTGTGGCACCAGAGTCACAGGTGTGTGGCACCAGAGTCACAGGTGTGTGGCACCAGAGTCACAGGTGTGTGCCACCACACTCAGACTGCCATCCGTCTTAAGTCTGTAGCATTGCCCATTAGCTAGGGAAAATCTCAGCTTATGGGTAGAACTCTATGAAAGTTCATTTATAAAGAATTAGTTTACGTGAGATTTTCCAAAAGGCCCTATCCCAGTTAATTCAACATCTTCTGGTCGGTATGATTGGTCTTTTCAAAGCGTTAACCTGCCTTAAAAATATTGCATATATGCAAAAAAAGGTAGATGGAAAGACTTCAGTAGAGTGGTCTGTTGGTGTTGACTTTAGAAGGCTCTGCTGGCTAGGATGGCTCTTGCTTGGGGTTTGGGACCCGGACCTGGGAACGTGCTTATTATTCCTTGGATGATAACGGTAGGTGACTAAGTCTTGATAATTACTAAAAATAGTAGGATTTATACTCAACCTCTTTCCCATCTGGAATTTGGAATTGCAGTTCTTGACTGGGAAAGGGTGCCCATGTCATCAGTTATTGGAATGCTGAGTCTCTAAGGGGCTCCCTTGAATAAAAACGTGACACAGAAGAGATGCCATCTTTGTGGCTGAGTGAAGAGTGTGCCCTGTGTCCCCTGCCATGGGACAGAAAGCACAAGGAAGAAGAACACATACAGAAACTTCCAGACTCGACTTTTCTCTTCCTCATGCCCTGTGGTTGTGCATCCTTACTCTGCCATTATAACCAGTCTTGATTGTGTGTCCTAACTATGGCATTGCTACTGATCTTAGTCATAAGGAAAACATGATGCGGACTGAGTCTCTCTAGAAAATCTCTGAAATGGTGGTGATCGTGGGGACCCCTAATACAGAGAGTGTACAGCACTGTCTGTAATAGCAAAGAACAACAAACTCTTGGAGACGGATGACTAAGCTGGGTCTGGTGGCTCGTGCCTATCATCGTTGAACTCTGGAGGTTAAAGCAGGAAGACTGCCATGAGTTGGAGGTCAGCTTGGTTTCTATAGTAAGTTCCAGAGCAAGCTAAAATAGAAAAAGAAAAAACCAGAAAGGAAAATGGACAAACTGCTTGAAATGAATGTGGTAGGGGTGTGCTCAGTGATGGAGAAAGACCTCTAACACATATAACAGCCAAACTAATCACTGGCCACATTCTAAGTTACAAAGCATTTTTCTTAAAAATATAATATTTTAAAAATATTATAAAGAGAATATAGAGCCTGCTTCATCTGACTGAAATACTCCAAAACTGGAGGAAAATGATGAAGATACAACTAGGAACAAGAAAAAATAGATTTAAAATGAATAAAAACGGCCGGGCGGTGGTGGCGCACGCCTTTAATCCCAGCACTGGGAGGCAGAGCCAGGTGGATCTCTGTGAGTTCAAGGCCAGCCTGGGCTACCAAGTGAGTTCCAGGAAAGGCGCAAAGCTACACAGGGAAACCCTGTCTCGGAAAAAAAAAATGAATAAAAACGTATGCACAGCCCTCAATAATTTACATATTAAAATGAAGTCTTTTGAAGAGTAGAAGATTTTGCGATATGAAGATTAATAAAAGCAACATACATAAAAACTTTCAGGACATTGTTGGAGCAGCACTGTGTAACCTACAACTTACTGATTAGAAATATATTGAAAATTAATATTAAGTTAAAATGATTAAGATTGAGAAATGTGAAAAGTAAAACTTTCTTGGAAAATTTCAAGAAACAAAAAGAAGAACATGATAAAGAATAGATGCTGATGAACTAGAAAGCAAACAATGCCCTTGATAAGGAAAACTACGGTGTTCTAAAGAAGCAAGCGAGGCTCCAGCAAGATTTATCAAGAATAAAATGCAAAAGCAAAAACTGACAACCTTAGGTATAGAGGGGTGACAAAATAGGTACAATGGAGAATTAAAAGGACATCACGAGCTTACTGTGATAGCAATACATTAAAGTCTAAAGAACAATATCTAGGAAAATTTAACTTCCCAATGTGAGCTTCTGAGGAAGTAGAAAATATGATGGGATTTATACTCGTGGAGGAATGTGAGTAAGCAAGTTAAAGTCTGGCTTATAAAAAAACTGGAGTCAAGCTGTTTTAGAGATAAGGTCCAGTTACTTTTCAAGGACCATATGGGTCTTTAAACTATCCATAGACTAGGAATAGAAGGAGTGCTCCCAAATAAATGTTATAAAGCAAAAGACATTATGCAAGATTTAAAAGTATGGTATAAAAAGACAGAATCATAGCTTTTATCTGCATAGATGCAGATATGCTACATCAAATACTATCAGATTGAATCCAGTAAGATATAAATTATATTCATACCAAGAATTTAAGGGTAGAGTACTCTATTAAGTGTGTTAATGCAATTTTTTTTTTTTGGTTTTTTGAGACAGGGTTTCGCTGTGTGTCTTTTCTGGAACTCACTCTATAGCCCAGGCTGGCCTCGAACTCACAGAAATCCACCTGCCTCTGCCTCCTGAGTGCTGGGATTAAAGGCGTGCGCCACCACTGCCCGGCTGCAATTAACTCTTAATGGTCGGAGTGCCTAAGAAAAATCCTCAGGCCAAAGCTGCTGTAGTTATTATTCAATTTCTGGCATAATACAATGTTTCAAATTTTATATCTTTGTAGAATTTATTTGTATGTCTAATCCTGGCATTCTTTTGCTCCTTGGCTCTGCATGAGCTAACTTTTCTAACAAAGGAAGGTTCTGACACCTCATTCTTTTATCTTTCCACACCATTCCTTGTCCATCAGTAAAAGTCCCTGTGTAGGGCAGAAGTAACTTCAGCTAATCTAACTTTCTTGCTGTATATGCCACGTAATTGCCTTAGCATATAGTAGGAGGAGTCTTGTAATCTGATCTGCGGCTAACCCTGCTAGCCTACCAAATCTTGTTGACCTTATAGGTTTACTTTGTTTTGACTATCTTGTTACTGAGTAAGTACAGGGGTAGATGTTTCAAGAATATCTCATAGCCTCATAAAGAGACCTCTGGCTTCTTTATGTGTGTCACAACATCAAGGCCTAAGGAAGACCTTCAAGTAGATAAGGATATCTCCCTAAAAGCTGGAGAGGCAGTATACTCAGGACTTGGGGGGGGGGAGTAGAAGCAGTACTCCTGGGAGAAGGCATAAATGATTCTTAAGAGATTTCCCATCCCCCAATATCCCCAATTGCATAAATATTAAAAATCCCCCAAGTATGCAACATGTGGAGATGAAAACCAAAAGGGGCAGGTCAGCCATCAGGTGGCTCAGCTTGGCTGGATCTTTGTCAAGCAGCTGTGCTGACTTGATGACTTTTACCATTCCCACCAGATATGGCTCTGCCAAGCTCTCTCCTCCCACACAGAGAGGTTTCCACCAGGGGTTTCCTGGTCCTTTGCAATCAGACTACATACTTCTGTCATCTATCAGCATGTCTATTCGGTATTTTCAAGGCAGGCATCCAGCCTGACCTGATCACTGCCATCTTGTGTCATGTCCCCTGCAAGAGTTCCCAAGCAGTCCTGACCCATTTCCCCACAAAGTTTCCCAGCACTATACATTTAAAAAAAAAAAAGAAAAACAAAACCCAAACAAACAAAACATTAGAGCATTGTGCGAAGCTTTCTGACTGGGTCTGAATGCCACCACCAACAGGAATGAACCTGACCTCTTTGATCCCAGGTTGAAATGAACTGTTCTGGCATAGACGAAAGACCCTTTGTCCTAACCGTCATATAACCCTCCCTCTCTGACTCACAGTCCTGCTGCCCTTGACGGCCTTCTGTGAAACCCTGGACCTGTCTGCCCCGTGGCCTTTTCAGTCTTACGCCTTCTGCTGTCTGTTCTTTTTGCTGGATTTTCCTGGAACACTCGGCACACTACACATCAGGCCATCGCTCGGTTGCCATGTTTCCCAGTTCGCTTAGAAGTTAAACGGGCATGGGTGCTAGTTATTGGATCCCTTCAAAGACTCCAATGAGAAAAGCGACAAACGTCTCCCAAATTAACTTAAAACAAGTGCAATTCGAATTAAAACATCAACAAACTTTTCCCTTAACTTAATTTGCTTCCTAAAATTCACAGCAAAGTGAAAGGGTCAAGAATAGCGAAGACAGTGGAGAAATTGAAGGGTCTGATTAGAAAGAAGAGACGGAAGAGGAGATAAGGAAAAACACTCTCCAAGAATTGAGACAACACAAAATGTTAGTAAGTACTCAGCATCATATCACGGGCACAGCGCAGGCAGGTGAGCCGAGGGTGCAGTGCAGAATGGGGCGCACACCTGCTTACACTTGACAGCAATGGCTGGCAGGGCAGTCAGGTGGAGACAAGACTAAGCCCCGCACTGTGCTGTGTTAACTAGCTATGTGTGCAGAAATAGAAAAAGCAAATCACGTTCTCATATCTCATAAAATTTACATATGACAATTGGGAACTTACTAAGTTTTAAAGGTAAATACTCACTGGATTGCCATAGACAGTAAGCTCTCTGAGAGAAGGGATGACATCAAGTTTTTCCAGTTCTGTGATTTCCTGTGTAAAAGGTAAGGAATTATCATTTGGTTGGCTTACATCTCCTAACGTAAACCTCTCTGAAGTAGTTTTATGCAAGTTTTAGATTTCAAGTAGCTCCACTTGGATCCTCTGAGTGAACCCAAGTGAAGACTGTAGACTCCCAATACATGACTTGCAAAGATAACACTGTGACGTGGAAAATGAGCCATTCAGCAGAACTCGCAAAAGAACAGCAAACTTTCTAGAAGAGTTATAAACCACCTAGGGCTCAGATGACGACCTTAATAACAGAAGAATGTGTGATATTGGCTATACTCTGATACACTAGCTGTGAAAGACAGAACAGATTACAGCTGTTTCTCTGGTTAAATGTTTTGCCCTCCACAATGCCTAGGAATATTTATTAGTATCCACTTAACATCACTGTAAATTTCTAATAGTGTAGCTTTGGCGAAATTTTTTAAAATGCTTATTTTTTATTTAATGTGTATGTATTTTGCCTTCATTGTATGCTCAGATAACTTTAGAAGTAATGGAGAATCTGGATGTCAGACAGAGGAATCACCTAGCCATGGGGATCGAATGGGACTGTGAAGCTGAAACCTTTGTTTGTGTTGCAATGATTCTTAGACCCAACACAATAGGCCACACTTTATCAGTCTACATTGTTGGACATATTGGGGAAGTTAGTCAAAAGGTCCACGCCATAGCCTATAGGCCCATGAGAGACCACATCTACCTCTTATCTGAAGTACTCATGCTTCGTTAATTTTTAATAGGTTTTTCTCTTGTCCTATCATTCTTGGCTAACCCAGACATTGTATTCTGACTGCTCACTTGTAGAATTAATGCTTGTATCACACTGCCCAAATTGGTATGAATGCGGAGACAAAGTCTCTCCTCAAAAGAAAATCTGAATGGACAGTCAAGGTTTTGAAAGAACGTGGTTTCAGAAGAATTCAACTAGGTTTCCAACTCGCTCTTACTCCCCAGCCTTTATCTTCTCCTCCAGTTAACTGTGTATGGTCACATGAAGGTACAATAACACCAACCATCAGTGTAAGTTCAATGGTAAAACAACCCATCTAAACTCACTGATGAATACCATAAGAGTAAAAATCAAAGGCTAAAATTTTTCAACAATCACTAAGGCTCAGTCATTCCTTCAGTGATGCGTGAATAGTCTCCTGTGATTTGTCACGGGTTACCATATAGTTGTATTACATTTGACAGGAAACCCCACTAAGCATGATTCTGTTCAAGTTGCTGAGGAGGGTGCTATCATAAGCTCATCTACCATCTCCTCCATCCCTTGTGGGGAGCAGGGTGTCGACAGGTGAGCAGGGACATCCTGAGGAGAAGCTGGTCACCTGGGCTAAGCTCCTTTAAGCATACTGTTAACTGAGTGTCCCGGCAAACAGAGCAATGGCCTTTTCCAGGAAGCTTCTTACCTGTGGCATTCTCTTAACAGATCTCTCTGGATGAAGACTGCTTAGAGTCAACTAACCTGGAATCTACAGAATTACAGGCCATGGCCTCTAATAAGATGCTTAAGTATAAAATGGAAATGTTTCACTCTGAGACCACTCCACAGAGTCTTTCTGAGATAGATAGCCTGTGTGGTGTGGGAAAAAGGAAACCAATCAAATGTCCAAGGCGTCAAGTATTAATGATTGAACTGATAAGCAAAGCTCATGGAGGTTTTGTTTTTGCTGGGCTTTTCAGGCCAAGGCTTTGGGCATGCTACACACACGCTCTACCACAGAACTGCTCCCCCAGCAATAAGTCTCTTTGCTAAGCTCACTTACTGTTGCCAGATTATTTCCATAGACTATCAATTTTTCCAACTTTTATTTCTCCTAAACAAAGTGTTGGAAAGCTCACTGCCAGTTTGGATAGGCTTTCCTCAGACTGGTGTTTGAATCTGGATAACTCAGCTATATGCTATTTTTCTCAGTATGTGTGTTTCTTACTTGCTAAGTTAAAAGAGACATCACTCATGATTTTCTTCTAATCTTGGAAAGAAATTTCATATTATCCCCGAAAAGACTTAATGAACTGTAGCAAATAGAGCCGCAGACAAATATTTGTCAAGTGTCTGGTGTCTACCATGTACCATGTGCCATACTGACATAAATATGGACAAGATGGACAGGTCCTGCTCATGCAGGGGGAGTGTACAGTTCAGCCTGTCTTTGAAGCTGCCTTAGAAGTGTGGATAGTGTAGGGCAGTGGTGGCGCACACCTTTAATCCCAGAACTTGGGAGGCAGAGGCAGGTGGATCTTTGTGAGTTCGAAGCCAGCCTGGTCGACAGAGCGAGATCCAGGAAAGGCACAAAGCTACACAGAGAAACCCTATCTCGTAACCGCCCCCCCAAAAAAAAAAAAGAAGTGTGGCTAGCAGAAGCAGCATGGGCAAAAGTAGGTATATAAGTCATTATCAAAATGCTGATACAAACACCAACTCTTCATACCTGTATACAACCTCAGGACACAGTCTAAGAAGGCCCAGTTGGTGCTGCACTTTAAAAGTAGCAGCTGAATTTCAAGGACATAAAACAAGGTACTAGCTAAGGAAGACATGAGTGGGAAGAGCTGTAGTGTAAAAACCAGGTCAGTGGTATAGATGTGAATGCCAAGTAGACCAAGGACACAAGGCAGAGTGAATGGGCTAGAGGAAGGCTTCAGCTGAGCCTCAGAGACTGCCCAGACCAAGAGCATTGAGGACTAAGTGCAAACTGTGAGAGAGGATTGGCGAGACCAGCTTTAGAACTGAACTAAAGTAAACTAACATCAGTGGGTGGGTGCATATCCTCTGGGTCATCAGTCTAGACGTGGTGAGTACAGGATATGCCTTGTGATATGCCTGAGATAGACTTGACCAACAGCAGTCACAACACTCTCACTGGTGTACTTGGGAGCTTTATGTTCACATCACAGGGGATTTCAACTACATAAACCTTGAAACGACAACGCCCCCAAAGACTGTTACCTGGATTTTATTATATCCTAGGAAGAGTTTCTCCAGTTTGACCAAAGACTGCAACTTGCCCAGCTCTCTCAGTCTGTTTTCCTCTAGATGAAGGGTCAGCAGGGAACTGGGCTTGGCGAAAGCGCTGTCATTAAATGCTCGGATGCGGTTATGGTCGACAACCAGCTCCTGAAGGACGATCAAGTTGTCCAGCCCTTCCACCTGGCTGATCTCGTTTCCTAAACAGTTACGACATGCTGCATGAGCCCCGACTTCCAGAATCAAAGTCTATGTAACCGTCTTTATCTAAATATTTATCAAATGATTTCTAAAACTAAAAAAGCACATTTATATTTACGTCTCAAAATTGTAACACAAACTGGTCTTTCCCTAACCTCTAATGAGCGGCCTTTCCCAAAAAAACTATCTAGCCTTAGCAATCCAGTTTATCAATCTGTTAATTCAGTTACAAAATAATCTTGGACTAGTTTTCTTCTCTTCTTGATATATTTAATTAGTCACTTAATCCTAATATTTACTCCTTTACAATTGACTTTTAGACTTACCATTTCTATTGGTATCACTGTGGGCCAGGTCATTATTGGTATATGTTAATGCAACTCTGAATCTAAACTTCATATGCTTTTGAGTCAGACAGACCTAAATACCATAACACATTGGTGCAAACTTGGGTACATTATTCAACCACATTGAACCTCAATTATTTCTTCTTCCCCACCCCAGGTGTCCAACATCAGGGAAATAGCTAAGAAAGTATGATGGATAAATATACAATAGATTTTTTCAGTCATAAGGAAAGCAATATTATACTCTTTGCAAGAGAATGCATACAGCTGGATATAATCACATTAATCAGATTAAGGTAGTCTCAGAAAACAAACTTCATATAGGAAGTGGAACTATCTAAGGGAACAAAGGGGACTGACTGAAGAGGGCCAGAAGGGGGAGGCAAGGGAGGTAGAGAATACACTCAGTCTACAACATACAGTTGTATGAAAATGTCCCTAATAATAGTACCAGGTACAATGAGTATATGCAATCAATTGTTTAAAATAATCTTATTTGATAAATTTTGTTGTCAGTGATCATTAGAGTAATTGATAATGCTTGCACTTGCTTGTTAAAGCAAGATGATAATCCAGTCAGTTTACAGGATTTATGAACAGCATGTCTTACTCACCCTGTAGAAATAGGAATTTTAAGTTTCTTAGTCTGTTAAGTTGTAGCTGGACTAAGTTACAAATTCCATTGTATCCCAAATGAAG
The DNA here is from genome assembly GCF_049852395.1 of Peromyscus maniculatus bairdii. Taxonomy (NCBI): domain Eukaryota; kingdom Metazoa; phylum Chordata; class Mammalia; order Rodentia; family Cricetidae; genus Peromyscus; species Peromyscus maniculatus. The sequence goes on along the minus strand of NC_134865.1, from coordinate 44,566,012 downwards.
AACCTCTAAACTTTGCATTATTGGAGGCAAATTTTCATTGCTTATTGAATCTCTGAAACACACAGTTATGTTTGAGGTCATTAACTTGATTTGAAAGCAATTTTATCATAAAAGAAGGTCTGAAGTGTACTTACTACAAAGTGAAAATAAGATAAAAATTTGTAAGAACTTTTGATATACGATAGTTGAGTAGTGCTTTTATAATAACAATAATAATTTTTATCTCTTTAAAATGTTTATAGGGCAAATAATACAGAAAGCCACAATGAAAAGTGAAGTCAATACAATCAGGCGAGAAAAAGAAAAATGTTGTATTCCATTAGAAAGGAATAAGTAGACTTACCTTTATTCTCAAAGGACATAATTCCTGTATGTATTGAACTCTAACAGATCTACCAAAAATGCTAATTGAGCTAAAAATGACTTCATCAAAGCTACAAGATCAAATAATAAAAATGTTCTGGAGTTCCAGTGCCAATAAAAAATTTAAAAAATTAAGAAAACAATTCTTACACTTTTTACAATACTGTAAGACAAAATAATTTCAGAACACTTTAGGATAAATTCCAAAAAAGAAGCACAAAATTTATATATAGATAAAAACACGCAAGTGAATGAAACCAATGAAGGTATCAGTAAGTAAAAAAATTATTTCATGTTTGTGGATTATAAGTCAGAATATTATTAAGATGGCAATTCTTTCAAATTGATGAGTAGATTAAATACAATCTCTATCAAAAGTTTTCTAGGAGAAAACAAAATGTCTTAAAATTTAAAAAGAACTCAAAGAACTCTGAACATCCAAAACAATATTGAAAAGAATAAGCTAGGTGGCTTACACTCTTATAGTGTATGTATTGAAACAGTACACAGCAGGGTAGTGAAATTAATCACTGGCCCCTTCAGTGACAAGGGTCAGGTCTCAAAGGCAAGCTAAGTGAAAGGAACTAGACACAAAATGAAAGTAAAAGGAGGGCTTGGAGGTGGAGGAAGTGAGCAGCAATGAGATAGAGCAGAATATGATAATAGGGGATTGGAGATAACCAAAGTATGTTATGTACACACAAGAAATGCCATAATGAAACCCATTATTTTGTACAATTAATACATGCTAATAAAAATGAAAAGAGCATGCTGTGGGATAATGTTTTCATACATTGGTTTAATAAAATGCTGATTGGCTAGTAGCCAGGCAGGAGGTATAGGCGGGATAAGCAGATAAGGAGAATTCTGGGAAGAGGAAGGCTGAGTCAGGAGACGTCCAGGGAGCAGCATGTAATGGTACACAGGTAAAGCCACAGAACACATGGCGACATATAGATTAACAGAAATGGGCTGAGTTTAAATGTAAGAGCTAGTCGGTGGTAGGACTGAGCTAATGGCTGAGCAGTTTTAATTAATATAAGCCTGTGTATGTTTACTTGGGTCTGAGCAGCTGCAGACTGGCCGGGACACAGGAAAACTTCCAGCTACAAAAGTACTTAACATGTAATTCCAATCTTTCACAGCTCTAGAAAAAGGCAAAGTTACAGGGAAAGAAAGCAGATCAGTGGCCATTGCCAAAGGCTGGGATGTGGGGGAGGGGGTTGCAAAGAAAAATAAGGGTGTTTTGAGGGGCAGTTACCTCACACTGTGGTGTCAGCTGTGGCTACAGGGCTGAATACATTTGTCAAAAATCATTAAATGGCACACTGAAGGTGGTAACTTTGTTATATGCAAATTACCTCAATAAAGATGGCAAACACAAGGAATGTCCTTCATTGAGAAAAATGAAAATAAAAATATTTTGACTTGGTGATACACACATTTCACATACACATGCACACATATCTCTGTCAGTCTGTCCATCTATCTATCTGTCCATCTGTCTATCTGTCTAGCCACCCATCCATCCTTTTATAGATGTGTAGGAGAGCAAGAGATATGTCTTGATCTTCACAAGTGATATCTTTCCCATTAATGTTAGAATTGGGGGAAAATGACAGACTCCCTTTTTATTCGTGAAGTTTATTTTTGGCATATAGTTTGTTAAAATAATTCTTAAAATCAGCCAAATATGTGTATTAGATTGTGTTACTTCTTTGGTTGTTTTTACGTGTGACAAACTAGAGAATTTTAGAACGTACTTGTTTAGTTTTGAGGCTCCTTGCTGTCCGTAGCCACTTGAAGGCACTTTCTGGTAGAGTAGCTGTCTGCTGCTTAAGTGAGTCTGAGGTTTCAGTCTAGGTATGATTGATTCAATATGATTATAGTTGAGGCATAAGACCTACGGAAAGAGCATCTTATTAATCAAATGTCCATGAAACACTGAAATGGTATGACTAATACTTGGAATAGAGAACATAATTCATAATATATTCTTGTGAAAAATAAAATAATTTATCCCAAAGTATTTAGATTTAGCTTGGAATGTGTTTTTAACAACCTTACATGTTGGGGAATCACTACAAATAAAATATCCAAGATACTAGCCAGCCATTTAGCTTTCTCAATCTGCACTCCTGGTTTGTCTAAGCCTGATACAGATGAAATAATTACTAAGGAAGTATTTTTGGTCTGTGTTTAGATGCTGAGAATCCCCTTATTCTCAACTTCATTTCTTAAGTGCTCACTGGAGACATGGCCTCGCATCCCATCTCCTAACTCAAGAGTGAGATCTGTTTGTAAGTCAATGATGTAAGATAGATTGTTAAAAAATAAAAACCCTGGAAGGTAAGACTAAGACTTTTTCTTGATTAGTGAGAAACAAAATAAAATACAATTGAGGGAATAATTTCGACACCTTAATAAGGAAATACATTTTAGTGTAAAATGAAGATTAAAACTTGTGCTGAAGTCTGTGAGAACAAAGACAGCTTTGCAGCAACATGCCTTCACGTTGGGCAGGTAGATGAGGCCGCTGAAGGAGGTGAGGTTGTTGTTCTGCAGGTTCACATTGCACACGTTCCTAAAGTGGTCCACTGGAATCAGATCCACAGTCCTGAGTTAGAAAGCAAACACAGTCATTATTTTAACGGGACAGGGTGAGCTCCCCATAAACGACTCCTAAGTTCCATGCAACATCAAATGTTGGAAATCCATGTCCAGCTAAGTGTATATTTTTGTTGCACAGGTATGAAGAAAATGACATAGAAATTTGATTACTTAAAAAATACCATCTCTATAACCATTAAACGATTACTGTAGAAGACATTTATACAATAAACATTTCCAGTTGATTCACAAATTAACATACAAGTTCATGAAATCACAGCAGACTTGATAAAGTAAGTCTATCAAGTACGTAAGATAACCAGGTCGTAAGCGTCTATGGACATATATGAAGTAGGCGGTTTCTGCAGTGGTAAGAAGTGACAGGAGTGGACGGGAAGGAGACAGTAGTAAGGGCGTTGAAACCAGACTTTTCTGAGATCTGTGGAAGACCTGCAAAGCATTGGTTTCAACACTCAATTGAGAATGGCGATTACGGCCCATGGTCCTTGTGAGCCTCTGGAGATCCACATGCCAGACAAGTTGGAGCCTGAACATAACAGTTCCACATTCATATTCTGTCATGCATCTAAGGATCCCATTAGAACTAACAAGATACAATTAAAAGTGTTAACAGGTTTTTTTTTGTTTGTTTGTTTGTTTTTTTTGCTAATTTTGATTTTCATGATTTTCTTCAGATGTAATTACGTTTTTTGCTATTCCTTAAAAAAAAAAAACAACCAATATATAAGTAGTAAACCTAATATGACTAGTGGTAAAAGAAATAGGCGAAACAAAATCAGATGAAAAACAAACCCAAATTTTTTAATCGTAATTTCTGATAATAAAAATTATTGCATCATTTCAAGTGGTGTCTAAGATAGACTAGGATAATTACTGAGTATATTTGGAAAGGAGAGTCAGACAATGTGGTGATAATTAAACTTGTAATTATAATGACAAATAGACACAATAAAGCGATTGTACCTGATGGATGATGAAGTCCAGTTTAGTTCTTGCATTTGGACAAAGTTTGAGTGGCCTTGGCGTTCAGCAATCATGTCAGACGTGAGCCTACCACCAAACAAATCTTTTGCATTCTCGATCTCCGGAGGTTCCTTGAAGGACATTGAGAAAGTGATGACCTCTCTTACAAGATGACCCCTGGTTACAGATATAAATGACCTAGACACACTTACTCTCTTCAATAGAAACAGCTACTTCTACCCACCTAGGACACTGTATAGGTAAAACGCACACAAGATGACCAGGGCCCTAGGGATCTTGGGGCCTGAGGAACGACACCTTGATTTTGTTTTTTGCCTCATATATGTCCGATTGGGTGCTGGGGAGCCAGAAAATAAAAGAAAGCCCATAACCATCCAGCTTTCTCTAGTCAGCAGACAAGCAGAGGGGGGCCTGGCATGACAATAACTGTGAAACTTTTAGAGACTATTAGACCTGTTCCATCCAAGCACCAGGAAGTAAACTTGGCCGGACCACCAAGTACAGAACGGGCTGCTCAGTACTGCCAGCCCACTACTGCCAGCCGACAGAAGACATTCCTTAGCTTTCCTTGTCAAAGGAGAGACCGAACCTGCATGCCCTCCCAGCACAATGCAACCCCCAGAAAACAACAACGGACCAAACCAAACCAACTTTCACCACCAAGTGTTTGTTACTGGGGACCACATGGTGGGGGCTGAACTGGGTTGCCACTACTGTCTATCATAACACGGGTCCCTGTGGAGTATTAACCAGGCATTCCTGTCTCTCACAGCCAGGATGAATCCCTGGAGGCCCACGGAGACTGTAACAAGGTAACTATCCTAGCCACACAGAATCAATGGAGACTTGCTGGAAAGCTGGAACTCCTACTCTGGCCTTGGCATTAAGGAACTACACACTTCAGGCTGGATCTCTGACTCCCCCACCTGACAGGAGCCAAGGGGTGCCCCCATCACCCCACTGGTCAGAGGAGGGCTGCAGGGGCATTGTGGGAGGGCTGCTGAGACACGTCATCTCTGCTCTGCTGCCGACCCAAAATTGCCCACTGAATAATAGAAAAGTCTTCTCTCATCATATTAAAAACCAAGAAAGCTCTCAGTGTGAAAAGATAATCAGCAGATCCTCCGGAATGGTATAGATATGAGTCATTACTGACAACCAGGCCTCATAAAAATGCTTCAGCAGTTATGAATGCACTTGCATCAAATGAAAACACAAACTATCAGCAAGGAAATAAAATAGAAGATAGGAAAAAGAATGAAACCAACTTTAATACTGAAAAACACCATAGCCAGGCAGTTATCCCAGGGCAGTAATTTATCAGTCTGTTAGATAAAACTGATAAGACATTCGCTCCACATTTACCTACTCTCCCTTTCTTAGATTCCTAACACAAAAAGACTTCATATTTGAAACGAGTGAAAGAATAAATATTCTTCACTCAAGATTATTTTTTTGCAAGCTAGAAATACGTACGAAGATGGAATAAAATGAAATTCCAGCTACCTAGACAGCGCCTTAGTTCTTCATAGACTATGACCTCCCTTAGTTAAAATATATATCAATAAAGACCTGCCTAACTTGAAAGAAGCCGTGTGGTATCTCTGAGCTGCTGTGTGCCTCCTGCTTTCATCTGCGCCATTCCTGGTCCACTCACACCTCAAAATCCTCCAGGGATGTGCTGCCCTTCGCATCCCTCTGCACCCTCTTTTCACTGCTTTTTCCCCTCCTTTTTCTTTTTAAGATTCCTAAGCAAAATATTAAAGCCTTATTCAGACTTCCTTGCATTCTTTATTCTCTTTCTTTAGATGGTTTAACTATCTGCTCTCTTCAAACTATTTCTAAATCTAAAAAAAAATGTGAAAGAAATTTCCATATCCAAAGTTAGTCCCATGATTTCAACTGCCTGCATTATATTTCTAGTCAGATAACCTAAGGTCTCATCAAACGTGGTATGTCTAAAAGTGGCCATCTCCTCCCCCAAAGCTGCTTTTCTTCTGCTCAGATTGCACTATGAGGTCTTTGGCTACAGTCATCTCGGAGAACATCAGGGCTCTGTTGAGGCTCATTAGGGGAAAGCTATTTCCTCCTGGTCAAAAGCATGGAATCTACCTCTGGCCTGAGTGGAGACATGAGATACCATTATTTCCTCCCCTAAGAGCTAATTCATCTGGGCCTGTCAGTAACCGTTCCAAGAGAATCACCCCTCAGGTAGGTTTATTCACTTAAAGCCACTCTAAAGAGTTGGGAAGAATAATTATCCCCTTGAGATAATGTACTTTTCCTTCAGGAAATATCATCCTCAGTGCAGTTACTCCTGGACCCACCACCATGTTGATCTTTTAAGGTCTATCCATCAGAAAAGTGAAACTTTCTCTTTTGCTTTTCTATCACTTTCTTGATGTATTTTTTTTTTTTTAGTTTTTTTTTTTAGTTTTTCAAGAGAGGGTTTCTCTGTGTAGCTTTGCACCTTTCCTGGAACTCACTCTGGAGATCAGACTGGCCTTGAACTCACCAAGATCCGCCTGCCTCTGCCTCCCGAGTGCTGGGATTAAAGGCGTGCACCACCACCGCCCAGCTTCTCTCACTTTCTTTTGGATACTAACCAAAGCCTAGGTATGTTTTCTCTGGCATTTTGGGTTTTCTTAGCCCCGTTCTGAAGCTGCTGTCATGTGATTGGCTGCTGACCTCCATTGCTGAACTTGTCGACCTAACTCAGAAGGCGTGGCTTTCTTTCTTCCTCCATTTCATAAGCCTCCCGATGGCTGCTGAGATCTATAATCTGCTTGTTATGTTGTTTTCTCTTCAATGTTAGTAATATTGACCTTGAGCTTCTTGTGAGTCTCTTTTAAAATTCTTTTTGGAAGGCTAAGAACCCAAAGAGGTGACCCCAACTTCCCCCATAACATTTTTTATTATAGTTGCGGACTTTGTAGACGCCTTTCCGTGTTTGCTGCCCAGGAGTAATAAATTCTGTTAATTTCCTCTAGTGATTCTCTCAAGTTTCAGCTTTCTGTTTCTGTTTGTTTGTTTACTTTTTGAGACAGGTCTCTTTACATAGCCCTGGCTGCCCTGGAACTCACTATGTCAACCACGCTGGCCTCTAGCTCACAGCCATCCGCCTGCCTCTGCCTCCCGCAAGCTCCATGTAACAGGCAGGATAAGTGCTTGACAAGCATGGGAAGAACACAGTTCCTAGTGTAATGTTACCTAGTGCTCATCAAACAAAAACGTGCATCAGATATTCTAGAAAACTGAGAGACAACTCTTGATGGTTTAGCACTCAGAAACACTCTGGAAAGATTATTAGTCCTAGCCCCACATTTTTCAGGGTTCCACTGAATAAAGCATCATCATTCCAATAAATGCAGATTCTCCAGAACTGTGTATGTTGGGCTTATTCAGTCACTAGCTTTCACTAGGGTAGACTTGTTATGTATAGTCTTGCATAAGCAATACTGCATTGCTCTAAATGGGCCGGAGCTCTTACTCCTCTTATTCACAGGCCCTCGTTTGAAAGGTGTCATAAGAAAATACTTCTAGAGGTAAATGCAGGGGGGAAAGTATTGTTCTAGTCACTGACGATGGGTATTTGTAAATATTTCTCTTCTCACTTTAGCATCTCAAAAGCTCAGAGCCAATTTTATGATTCAATAATAGACACTTATAGGGTTTTGTATTCTCTCTGTCCCTAATTCTAGTTTTTATCTTTTTAATTTATGCTGTTCTTAGTCTTGATATTCACTATTTATTATTTATTCTTTTATTGATTTCTTATATATTATGTTTCCTATAAGCTGTTATACGACCTTTATAGAATGGAGTATGTCAAAAATCTATGAATTAATAATGGAACATGAAGAATGGGATGGAGAATTGGACTTCAAATTAAAGGGAATGGGAATGCACTGAATATTTTTTGGAAGAGTGATTATATATCCAGAAACATATATTAAGAACTTTCATCTAATAGCAGTATTTATGAAAGTAGAGGAAATAACTTTTTTTAAGTTACTAAGATATTGCAGGATCAAAATAATGAGAAACTGAGCAGAAGGAGGTGACTCAGAAAGCTGGCTGGGTGTGGGGATGCACATCTTCATCCTAGCTCAGCGCCTCATGGGGTCTCTGCCTGCTAAACCCACTGTTCACTTTGGAGGCACTGAATTCACTGTACGAAAAGGTAAGCACCCTCTTTTTTCTCTGTCTCGTGTAAGATGATTAAGAATTGGCCAGGTGAGAGAACTGTGAAATCCTGATCCCAAAAGAGCATTGGGGATGTAGATTTTAATGAGCATGGTGAAGTTTAGTATAATACCAGAGATAAAGCAATATTCAAGACGCTTATGACCTATGGGTATGCAAATACATGCACTGTGGATCAAATGTTATGATTCACAAAAACAACTTACAATTGAGATTCCATCCAAGGCCTTCAGTTCCGGAAGATGAAATATTACAAACAACCGGTAGTTTTCTTGGTTCCATATGATAATGTTTCCATACATGTCTAGAATGACCAAGTTGCATAAACCCTAGATAATAAGGATACATTCAATTTATGTATATATATATATATATTTATATGCAAATCACACTTCAGCAAGTTATTTTTCCAGGGGTTAGACAACCTTGAATTTTAATATTTGAATTATCTACAATTTAATAGAATTTGAGTGCTTTTTTTTTTTTTTTTTGGTTTTTTCGAGACAGGGTTTCTCTGTGTAGCTTTGCGCCTTTCCTGGGACTCACTTGGTAGTCCAGGCTGGCCTCGAACTCACAGAGATCTGCCTGGCTCTGCCTCCCGAGTGCTGGGATTAAAGGCATGCGCCACCACCGCCAGGCTGAGTGCTTTTAATTATACTTTAACCACAAGGGTTTCCCTTTAGACCAGTAAGATGTAATTGTATGCAACATTTCTGTGGTCTATGCTATATATCATGATCCCTTTTAGGATATTGGTATTAGAGTATTATCATTGGCAAAGGTGTAGAGAAAATGTTCATATATTTAAAGCTATATACCTCAGTCACGGAGTAATGGCCTATGAGGTGGTATGTTTATGTATTCACTATGTAAAGGGGATGAGAAACAATGTCACTTGAAAAGAAGACCATCTTGAAGTGCATTATCAGCTCTCTGAAAAGTTAGGACAACCAATCTTATGGGAAAATTTGTTTTTACAGTAAAGGAATGGCCCCCAGTAGGTATGGGAGGAGGAAATGAAGCTTTTCAATACCATGGTGGGCTTGTTTTCTGCTGACACTGTTGGTACCCAGGCTGCCTCTGTAGCTTTAGAAATATATTGGGGAAGAGGGTGGAGAGAGGGCTGAATTTAGGGAAAGACTGATACAAATTGTTGGAAGGAAATACCGTCACAGCAAACGAACCAATGTGTCATGCATAGGAAGTGGCCAGGAACTGAAGAGACAAAGAAGTCACACATTGCATTTGAAGCTAATTCCTTCAGTAACGCCTGTTATACACTAGTCTTGAGTTAGTAGTTTCTTTAGGAAAGTTAAAGAGATCAAATGTGATATAGCTCATGATAGCATGCTTGCCTAGCATGCTTGAGGCCCTGAGTTTGATCCTCAGCCCAGTACTAGAAAAAACAAAAACAAAACAAAACAAAACAAAATCCAATAAACAAATAAACAAAACTGGCCAGAAAAGCTCAGAGAGATAAAATACCATAGACAGTTATGGAGAACTTGTACTGAGAACAGAACTGTTAAAGAATGCCTGGTTTGGGAACCTTTAGCACTGCTAAAGAAAACATTTGTCTTAGTTAGGTTACTGTTGCTGCGATGAAACACCATGACCCAGAGCAACTTGGGGAGGAAAGGGTGTAGTGGCTTACATATCCCAAGTCACAGTCCATTGAGGGAAACCAAGGCAGGAACTCAAGCAGGGCAGGAACCTGGAGGCAGGAGCTGATGCAGAGGCCATGGAAGGGTGCTGCTTACTGGCTTGCTCCTCATATCTTTCTCAGCCTGCTTTCTCATAGCACCCAGGACCACCAGCCCAGCAGTGGCCCCACCCACAAAGTGTTGGGCCCTCCCACACTTATTATTAAGTAAAAATGCCCTACAGGCTTGCCTACAGCCTAATTTTATAGAGGCAATTTCTCAATTGAAGTCCCCTCTTCTCAGATGACTACAGCTTATGTTAAGTTGACATAAAACTAGTCAGTACAGAAAATATGGGTTCTTATATTTGAGCATGAAGATAAGATTGATTTCAAGGGGCTGGAGAGGTGGCTCAGAGGTTAAGAGCACTGGCTGCTCTTCCAGAGGTCCTGAGTTCAATTCCCAGCACCCACATGGTGGCTCACAACCATCTATAATGAGATCTGGTGCCCTCTTCTGGCCTGTAGACATACATGCAGGCAGAACACTGCATACATCATAAATAAATAAATCTTAAAAAAAAAAAAAAAAAAAAAGATTGATTTCAAACTACTTCGGAGCCATAATGGAAACAAACAATGGAACAAAAACTAGTGTGGTTCTCAAATCAAAACAGACATGTAGATTAGTGGACCAGAACAAAAGACCCAAGAACATGCCTGCGCAGATGCAGCACAGCCTTCTGGATCCGACAAATATAAACATTATATGCTGGGTAGAATGACTTCTTTTATATGTAGTGCTGGGAAAACCGGATACCCATATGTAGAAGAGCAAAATTGACCCCCATTTCTCACTCTGTAAAAGCATCAACTCAAGGGCAAAAGAGAAGACTCAGTGGTTAGGAGCGTTGCTGTTCTTGCAGTGGACCCAGGTTCAATTCTCAGCACCCACATGGCAGCTCACAACCACCTGTAGTTCCAGTTCCAGGGGTTTGATGCCCTCTTCTGGTCTCCACAGGCTCCAGGCATGCAGGTAGTACACATACATATACGTAGGCAAAACACTCACACATAAAATTAAATCAATTTAAAACCCAAAACAAAACAACATCAACTCAGAATGGATCAAAAATCTTGGTGTGATGCCAGAAGTAAAGTTAGAACACTGAGGAAATGCCTGAGGTAAAGATACAGGGAGTATTTAAAAAGTCAGCCAAAGCAATGACTTTCTAAGAGGAGTCTAGTATCCAGGAAACCACAGCAAGGTTTGACAATCAGGATTGCATACATTAAAAAGACTTCTTCACGGAAAAGAAACATTTACCAGAGTGAAGAGACAGATCTTGGAATGAGAGAGACTCTGGTTTAACACCTCAAATATCAAAAATATTAAAAACCAAAAGGGCAAATAATCCAGTTGATAAATGGGCACATAAACTGAACAGGCACACACAAATGAAGAAATCCAATGGATAATAAAGTAGGCACGCCTACAAACTAAGAAAATGCAAATCAAAGCGACATTGAGATTCTATCTTATCCCTGGCCCAAAAGGCTGTCAGCAAGAAAGCAAAACAAAGAAAAGAAAAAACAACCACAATAAACACTGGCAGTGATGTGAGGAGAAAGCAACTCTTATGTGTGATTGATAGTGATGTGAGTTATTCCAGCCACTATGGAAATTAGAATAGGGGTCCTTATAAGATGAGAAGATCTACACACTGCTCCTGAGTGGATGGCCCCCGGCTGAAGTCAGCTGATCATGCCGACACCTGAACATCCATGCTTATTGCAGCACTTGTCACAGCAGCGAAGCTACAGAATTAGTTCCCATGTCCATTAATGGATGGACGGATAAAGAAAATATAGTATGTGTATGTTATGTGGTATTCTGCCATAAGGAAGAACAAATCCATGTCATTTGCAGGACTGCAGATCACTACATTCGGGGGGGGGGGGAGATAGCCTCAAAAAGACAAGTATTGTGTGCTTTTGTTCACACACAGTGTTAGTGGGGAGGGTAGCAGGGGGACTATTTGGGGTGGGAGAGGAAAGGAGGGATGGGAGGGAGGGAGGGCAGTAAAGGGGGATGACCATGATCAAAGCAAACTGTGTGCGCCATACAAATGTCATAATGAAAGAAAGTATTTTGCACAATTAATACATGTTGATAAAAAGTGACCCCATAAATCTATCAGGTTGCTGTCATACTGGTGTTATCTGTATATTCGCATTAAATGAAAGCAAATGTATTGCACTAAACCTTGTTATTTGAGCTTTCTTCTTTATAGTTTTCAACAAACTCTGTTCAGTGAGCGTGGCTTCCGTAGCATCCACAAACAGTAAATGCTTGGAAAAGCAGAAACTTGTTAGCCCAGGTGGTCACCTTTAAGTTGTAGATCTCTTGATTCACAGCTATGTAGTTATTGCTCAGGTACAACTCTATCAGAGTGAACATCTTCTGTAAAGCGCTCAGCGATGTGATCCTGTTGTTCTCGAGAGAAAGGGAGTGGAGATGAAGCATGTTATCAAAAGTATGCTTCTCCAAGCCGGTGAGCAGGTTGTTGTTCATGCTGAGGCGACTTAATTTAGTCAGCCGGGCGATGCCTGAAATACCAGCAAAGTCAAGGAGCAATTCAGACAGCAGGTTAGTTTCAAAGAGAACGAGCTAGCCACTGCACTGATGCTCTTAACTGTAAATTTAAACAACTTGAAGGACTCTGTGACAATAAATCATTCCATCATTTTTTTCTTTGTGTTTCAGAAGGACACAGTCATGTGCAAAAGTTCCACTCACGCATCAAATTTTGATTTTGAATTTCTAAGTAGATTCATTTTCTTAGGTGTTAAAGAAAGGCACTTTGAAGGCAACAATTTCTCCTTCAAAAAATAAAGATAAAATAGCCACCAGCTCTCATAAAACACTGAAGATTAGAAACCAGAGTATAACCCCCCGGAAATTATAGAATCAGCCGTATTAATGACAACCATTTGGCCCAAATTCTCATATAACGCGCTTAAAATTATTTTTAGAATGAAGTGTAGAAGCTGGCTATGCCCAGCAGGCTCTAACGAGAAGCATGCAGGCAATGGAGAAGCATGCAGGCAATGGAGAAGCATGCAGGCAATGGAGAAGCATGCAGGCAATGGAGAAGCATGCAGGCAATGGAGAAGCATGCAGGCAATGGAGAAGCATGCAGGCAATGGAGAAGCAAGCAGGCAATGGAGAAGCAAGCAGGCAATGGAGAAGCATGCAGGCAGGAGAGAACAGTTGAAAAGAGGAACTTTTTTTTTTTTTTTTTTTTTTTTAAAGATAAGGTTTCAATATGTAGCTCAGATTGGCTTCAAATTCAGAGTTCCTAGTCCTCCTGACTCAGACACCTGAGTGCTGGGATTTCTGGCATGTATCACCACACACCTGGCAGATAGGTAAGAACTTTGTAGTCATAGTTTGCTACAGGTAAATGATATAGACACTCCTCCATTTCCTCAGCCATACAAAGGGCATGTCAAACCTACTTCTAAGGGGTTATGGGATTAAATAGAATGGTTTTTAGGAAGGGAGAATAAAGACAGTTTTTAACAGGTCACAGAAGATTTCTTTCAATTCTTGCCATTAAAGGCCTCAAGTGAGGGTCAGGAGAGATCTGAGATAGTCACAGAATATTTAATTTAGTACATTTTAGAACATGCCATCTAAATGTTGGGCTTTTTAGTTTCAGGTAAGCACAGACTAAAGTGAGCTGAAGAATCTGGATACTTGGTGGGGAAGGCAATTTCACTTTACTCTCTGGTATAGGATAAATGTTTTTATTTTAAACGTAAAGTAGTCAGAACATACTCATCTCATTATGAATGAGGCCTTATTAATGCAGAGTATTGGTTTGTAAGTGAAGTCATAGAAAATGTATACCCATTTTCCATTTTTAATTTCCAGTAAGTATAATTTTCATTTTTGTTCTTCTTTACATTTCTAAATATAACCTTAATTCCTTGCAAAAGGACTGTTTGATCTTTTTCCAAGTAAGCCTCATCCATACATTTCTTCACTTGTTACAAATCTTAACGGCCACCTCGTTTCTACTCACTGGGTTTGGTAATAGATGGTAATTCCTTGCATTAGGAAAGGAAAGAGGCCTAGGGATGACAGTCAGCTGCCGCAGCTCATTATGCTTAGAAGTTCATCACCAGTATTGTCAACGACATTCAGAAGACCCAGACCCAGGCCTTATCGAAGCCTCTCTAGACATCCTCCCCTTTGGAAACTCTGCCCTTAGCAGTACTGAGTTACTTGAGACTTGGTGGCTCTTACCAAGTTTCTGTCTCACCTTCTATTTTTGAGATACAGTTGCCATCCAATATGAGCTCCTCCAGGTTGACACAGGACTCCAAGCCTTCCATTTTGGAGAGGTTATTATTGCTGAATGATGCCCATTTCAAATTCTCCAATTTTTCTAGATTTGTGATTTCAAAGAGATGTTGTCCATCTAAATTTAAGGCAGTTATCTATACAATAATTCATATTACATGTTACTTCTGAATCTTGCAAACAAATTCAAAATCATTAGATTTAAAAAACGAACAGAACAGTCCAAATGTGACAAGTAAATGCTAGAATTCCTTTAGGAACTGGAAATTCTTCATTTACGGGAAAAGTAAAGCTTGAAAAGACTCTAACGGGGATGTTTATTGTGTTATGGACACAATGGAGTGGCAGTTGAGTTCCCGCTGCAGCTACAGGGGCACATCTGCCGGCAAAGGTCCCTTCGGGGACAGCCTCAGCTGCAGAGCCACGTTCCCCCGGGGAATAGTCCTTCCAAGCTTGGCTCATTGTTAGTGGTAGACAGAAAAACTTGGCCATCTCAGCCTCATTTGGGACACATTCTGATTCCAGAACTTAGGCCCACCAAGGCTTTCACTCAGCCTGCACTGCAGCCCAGTATTACCATATATTATATGATAAAAACGTCACCAATATTTCCCCTTTTCAAGAGTCCTATTAGCTTCATTGCTGTCCTTCATGTCTAGAAAGGACTCTGAGATGGTCAGGTGGCCTTATACAGCCAGAAGCTGTGGGGGTTGTGACTTGTCCCTGGCTGAGGCCTGGATAACTCTGATTCTCTTGCCAAAATTCCTGCTCCCTCGTCTTTAAAATGTTGGCTTGACCTCTGGCTCTGAGCATTAAGTTGGCTAAAACTTAGTATAAAAATCTACCCTTCAGTTTATAGCCAACCTTTATCCTAAATCTCCAATTCTGTGATAACCACAGTTGAAGATGAGCACCTGTAACATTTAGAACTTGGCCTTAGCATTTCATGTTTTATACATACATACATACATACATAATACATACATACATACGGTACATTTATTATCTTAAAAATGATAAATTGCCTCATATGTTTTCTTTATTGAAGCATAATTGACCAATAAAATGATAAATATCTAAGGTATGTCATTGAATTTGATAGCCTTGTGTTATAAATTAAACAGTGATCTCAATTAGATGTGGAAATCTAAATAATCAACTTCATGGAGGCAGAGAGAAGTCGGGTGGTTTCTGGGGATGAAGATGGGAGCCCGTGGGAATGGAGTTGAAGGGCACAAAGTTCCAACTTTTCAAGAAAAATGAGTTCTGAGGGGTTAAAATATGTTATGACTCCCTTTCAAAACAGTGTATTGCACAGTTGACATTTGCTAAGAAGGAACATCTTAAGTATTCTTTCCTATTTTACTTTATATCTTAAATTTTTGGCCCTCATCTGTCTGTGTCCTCTTCATGGTTCACACCAACGCTGGATACAAAGATCCACTTAAATCAGATGGTATAAGGTTTGGTAGAAAGAGCTGTTACCTTCGCGTACCAGTTCCCAGTCAGATGAAAATGTGGTCCTAACTTGTAAATCTGGGTCAGAATTTTGGCAGAAGGCCATATGCTAAGCATCCGAGGTCTTTCCTCCTTAGAACTAGAGTTCTGTAAGAGAGTTAACTAAGAAAATAGAAAATATGATTAGTAAAAGTAATAGCACACTGATGTTCATTTATACATAGCTGAGAAGTTTTGTTTCCCAGGGAAGATGAATAGCCTAATAACCGATTTTAAATCATTTCCTATCTCTTAAAATATCCTCCACATCCATGTAAGTTTTAACTTTCAATTTTTCTTGTTTTGCAAACATTGAAGCATTCTAAGATAACACACAACTTCAAGAACGCTTATACTCCACAACCCATATAGCGACCTCAAGAGACCGACTTACGATCTGGAACAGAACCGCTGTCACGCAAGCTCCTATGGTCCCATCCCACGCCCTCTGCACCCGCCCCGTATGGCAGCATTTTTGTCTGCCATTCACTTGCTCTCTTCTCTCAGTCTTGTTTGTGTGCATACACAACACGTCATTATACCTCACGCTGTTTGAACTATTTGGAAACCAACAGTGAGTTTTCTGCTCCATTGCTCCTTTTCACTTTAGGAGATTTATGCTTCACCATTTAGCTGGAGTTCATCGGTAGTCAGTAGCATGTGAGCTCCCTCTTTGTGACTCTCCCTCTCCCTCTTCCTCAATCTCTTTTCCAGACAAGGTCTCATGTAGCCCAGGCTGTCCTTGAACTTTCTATGTAGTTTAGGATGACCTTGAACTTCTGATTCACCTGCCTCCACCTCCCAGTGCTGGGGATATTGATGTGAACACCATGCCCGGCTTATGCAGTGCTGAGGATTGAGCCCAAGGCTTTTTTGTATGCTAGGCAAGCCCTTGAGTACTAACTGAGCTACATCTCTAGCCTTGTATAGTATTCTCTTAATGACTCTGCTGATTGTGAATGCTGATGTTTTGTCCCAAGCTTTTGTTATCAAGAACACTACCATGGTGGCTATCCTTGTGCCCTTGTGCATGGCTCCTGTACACACACAAGGGTTTCTTCAGAGAATATGATCCCAAGCAAAATTGCTGGGATATAGAAGTGTGTGTGTGTGTGTGTGTGTGTGTGAGAGAGAGAGAGAGAGAGAGAGAGACAGAGAGACAGAGAGAGACAGAGACAGTCAGAGAAAGAGAAAAGAGAGACAGAGACAGAGAGACAGAGACAGAGGTAGGAAGTGAAGACAGGTGTGAGGAGTCAAACAATTTTTCTAAAGTGATTGTAACAATTATAATTACTATTTCATATTCTGGCTGAAACTTACAATTTTCACCAATCTGTAAGATTAAGGATAATTGACTGATTACTGTGGTTTGGACTTCATTTTTCAATTCTAATGTGGTAAAGAATCTTTTTTTCTAAATTAATTGACTGTTCTGCTATCCTATCTAGTAAAATGCCTTTTCAAACCCCTTCCTCCCCACCCCCCACTTAGTTGGTCATCTTTTTCTGTACATATTCTGGATATTGATAGAGACCACATTTTGACACTTGGGTTGTAAATTTCCTTCCCTGGCATGCTACCAATTTTTCTTTCCTTTATAGCATCCTTTAAGGGAAGGCTGTGTCAATTTTATTGTAGACAAACTCTATCTGTTGCTTCCTTCCTTGTGAATAATTTCTTAAACCATGGTCACAAGAATAAATCACAAGTATATTTTCTTCTAAACCATTCTTGGTTTTGCCTTTCACAGTGGAGTTTTAATGCATTCGTCCTAGAACTTTCTACTGAGCAGCTGATTTGGTCTGCAAAGGTGCGTCTGTTGTCTGTCAAGCTCTCCCAGAGGTTTGGGTCTCTCCTGGGTCTATGATCCAAGCTGTTGGTCTGTCTTTGCATTTGGTACCAATATCACACCTTAAAAATTTTAGTGGTCTTTGATTTCTATTGGGACAAATCTCTAAGTCTTTCTCAATACATTAATTATAATCTTATCAATAAAAATTTTCTTCCCTTCATTTTGAGTAGATCCCAAACAAATTGTTGTGTTGTTACAGAACTAACATTCAAGTTTTCCACAAAAAATAAGGCAAAAGAGCTAGCGTTTTTTTTGAGCGTTGGGGATCAAGTCCAGGGCCTAACCCGAGCTGAGTAAATAAATGCTTTGTCACTAATCTACAAGCCCAACACCCAGAGCACAGGTTTCTTTATCTGTGTAGTGGAGGTATTTCTTTCTCCACAGGCTAACAGGCTAGTGTCTTTTGTTTTTGTTTTTGTTTTTTTTCAACCAGTTACACATAATACTGGTACTAAGCAGATGCTGCAAAAACTACTTTCTGAAAGCCTTCTAAGCTTACTGAATACACAAATACTGCTAATTTTGTACAGGCTCTAGAAAGTTAATGAGACTAGAAAATAGTTGCTATGGAGATATTGGGGGGAGGAGAGTGGCATTTGGGGCTGTTCCAAGGTAACATTTTCATGGAGAGTTATGGAGGGGGTACAGTGAAGTAGAAACATGGTCAAGTGGTAAGCTCACTATATGCTGATTTTTATTAATGTGTTAGGAGAGAATGTCAAACTTAATGAAAGAAAAAAAAAGCACAAAAAGTATTTGTAGCAGCGGTTGTCTGTGCTTTACCCCTGAGTTGTAGGCAGCAGGTAACTGCCCGGGGCAGAGACAGGGACCCCTTAAGACCTGAGATGCCTACATGCTCGCTCTCTTGGCTACCTCGTGATCCTGGATGATGGATGCTGGACTGCAGACCAAGTCAGAGTTCTCCAGAGAACCATGTTGGACTGAACCTCACCTCTCCTGGATCCCGTAACTGACTCCTTTGCTTGCTGTAAATTTACCCAAAATAAACCTCTTTTGACTATCAGATAAACTATGTGGAATTGCCTCATTAATTTCCACTATAAGTATTATTTGTGTGTTCCACCTAACATAAGGAATAGTAACCTAGTACTCCAACCTGAGTAATCTTTGCTCCATTAATGAACTTCAGAGCTGCTCTGGTTTCTTCTTCAGAGATGAGGAGTCCATCTAAGTGCGTAAGAGTCTTTAGTCTGCCAATAACACTCAGCCTCAATGTGGTTGGCTTAGGAAAAAAAATATCAAAAAGTTAATTTACATAAAATATCACATGCATTATGACACGGGAAAGTAGTTCTTCCTTTCTTTCCATATAATTGAGAACTGTATATCTCTCTTCTTACTATATACCTATAAAACTTAAGACTTAATTTAATTCTTTAAATAATAGTTGGAATTAAATTATACAAGGATAAACCTGTTTGATTTCTTGGGTGTGAGGGAGGGAGATGCCAGGAGCTGCTGCAAAGTGTCTGTGGTGAAAAGGATGATGGGAACCACGGTGGTGATTCCTGCTTATGAAGTAGGCAGTAAGCCAGGGAGCTCGTGCTGGACTCAGCAGGGATCTCCTGCCTTTGATGCCCAACTTGACTACAGAGAGACAGTGACCATTCAAGAAGTCTGCTTTAGCCAAAGAAAAACATTGTTCATTTTTACTTAGCTTAAAAGAAGAATTTCAATGATATAAATTTAGTAATATAGTCCATTTAATGGAATTGGTCATTTTACTAGTACTTTTAAAATAATAAACATAGCCTTATAAATGTCATTTAGTTATTTATTCTTGAGATGGGTCTCACTACAGAACATAGGCTAGCCTTGAACTCACAATTCTCCTGCTTCTGCTTCTCAAGTGCAGTGTCTGGCTCTATGTATATTTCAGAAGCAATGAAGATATTTAAAATTATAAATTTGAGTTCATTTAAAATACTTGGAGATAACCTTAAATGTATACCATGAACAATAATAAAATAATGTTCAAATTTTCTTTCTATAACAGAATATGATTTTATAATTCAGGTTTAATAGGGGACATGATTGCTGCATTTAAAAGAGAATAAATAATGAAAATTGCAAAGTAAACTTATATGTTTATCATCTAGGGTTTAGGGCACATTGTAAAATTCTGTTCCCTTCTTAACAGTATGCTTCCCTCACTGTATCGTATTCTCCTTGGCTCCTGTGTGTCATTACAAAAGTATTCTAGCACACTGACAGGAATTCTCTAGAAGTTTGCAAATGGCTATGACATCAATCACTCTTAGAGCAATAATGCATTCAAACTGTCACAGGTTACAAGATATCTGGCATGACCTCACATTTGATACATTAGGTCACCACCCTAAACTCACAAGACACAGGGGCAGCTTGCCTGTGTCTGGCTCCTATTGGCCAGCAAGGCAGAGGAACGGCTCTGAACGAGAGCATCTGCTTCTCTAACGGTGTCTGTCACATACCTTCTGCCAGGGGTTGTGCTGAATGTCAAGGGTGAGAAGGCTCGTGGTGTGTTTGCACAACACGTTGATCTCCTCACTAGTCTTCTTCAGCTGGTTCCAGCTCAAGTCCAAATGCTTCAGTTTCATCAGGCCTCTGAATCCCTCCAGAGTTATCACGTGGTTATGGCTGGCATCCAGATACTCAAGGTTATACTGCAGCACATACAGAGAGGAGTCTGTATTCACCAAGTGCTTTTCTCCACTTCTTTTAACACATCCCATGCTTTCTTCTAATGCTCACGAAAACCTACACAAGAGTCACTCTGTCATAGCGTAACAATACTCTGGGTCAATTATTCAGTCAGATTATGGCTTTGACAATGGTGGATTACTAGCAAACACACACTCAAAGCCAATCCTTCTCAGAGACTACAGCTTAGGTTTCCCATCTCTCTGAACACAGAACTGCAGGGTCTGTCTGCACAAGAGGGCAGGCAAATGGTGACTTGCAGGACAAGTTGTTACCCACAATAAAATATGTCTTTACACCTAGATTTCTGGTTATATTTCAAGAGCACATCCTTGGAGACAGAAATGTAATTTTATTCTATAATTTTCTTTTCTTTTCTTTTTTTTTTTTTTTTTGAGGTGTATGGGTCTCTAAAGCTGGGCCTCACGGTATAGGCCCGTGATCCCTGCTCCTCAGGAGGCAAAGCAAGAGGATAAGAAGTTCGAGGCCTGTCTGCTCTACAGAGAGAATTCAAGGCTGGCATGAGACACTGGTTGAGAACCTATCTGAAATAAAAAGATGGGGCAGTGCTAGCATGTCTACGCAGCATGCACAAGGCCCTAGTTTCAATCCCCACCAGCACAGTTAAAAATCACACAGTTTTAAATAATTTTTCAATAATAAAATGAACACATTATTTATTGAAAATTTGGAAAAACAAAAGATAAATAAAAGGAAGAAAACTGGAAAGCATCTGTAAGTCTATTGCTAAAAAGAAGTGAAAATTGTTTTTGTTATTTTCACATATATACTTTCCTATTGTTTTATATGCTTTTGGGATTTTCATTCATTACATATTGTCCAAAATGATTTTTCATAGCAGCATATCATAGTATTTGGTGTGTTACTATTTCTAAGAGTCTTGCACATTACACTAGGATGTTCCATTTTAGTTGCTCACGACAATACAATGGAAAGTGCCAAGAAGGACACTAATTGCTACCCTGTGAGCTCTTAGAGCCAAAATTTCTCCAGGTAAACAGTGGGGAATGATTCAGGATCCGAAGGAAATCTTTAAGAGGGACCTGAAAGGTATAATGCGAAGATACAATTTCTACACGGTGGTGATAACCTGTTTTCTGCTATTCTAGACTGTTTGTGCATGGCCTCTGAAATCAATGATTACAAATCAAATAACTGGTTGCCAACAATAAAATACACCTTTCCTAAGATGACAAAGCCAAACTATCATGGGAGCAATGTGCACCTGGGTGGCAGCACTCCCGGGGCCAAGTGCAGGAGAGGATCTAGGCAGAGGGATCTAGGAAGCTGCACCAGGGGGCGTTGGCCCCAGGTAGCAACTCCCCTCTCTTTCTATGAGGGCTGCTTATGAGCAAGCTCTCCGTTAAGAGTACTCCAAGCTGCACATCTGCATGGTTTATTTGAATGTATCTTCATTTTGTTTGTAGTAAATAATAAAATAAATAGTAAGGCCACCTAATTAACACAGCGACCACCTGTGCTGTACATGAGATCCCCCAAACATCTTTGTCTCATAATTGAAAGTCTCTCCTTTGACCTACATTTCCTCTTCCCCTAGGTCCAGACATCTTCCCACCTCTATGCATTTGATTTTGCGTTTACATTTCAAAAGAGCAGCTCTTACCAAATGGTATACATCATCTAAGCAAGTAAATTCATTAAAGCTAATATTCAATTTTCGAAGTCCGGTTAACTTGGAAAGATCTCTCAGTTTGCTCAAACTATTCCCATGTAGATTCAGATTCTGAAGCAAAATAAAATGTAAATTAAAAACAAAATACGTTACTTTCTGCAACACAATCTAGGTGTTAAAATCTAACATATTTAGAATAATTATCATCACCTCTTGGCCTTTTGGCTAAGCTCAAGTGTAGGATAATTAAATCATCTACAATAATGCAAAATGAGCACACAGCTGTTTTGAATAACATCCAGAGAATGCTAATACAGTAAATAAATATGCTGTGTGATGCTGAAAGTTAAAAATAGTTTAGAACAACATCAATGGATCTGGTAGGTGGTTAACATGACTTCCTACTTGGTCTAAGTCTGTTAATAACTGGCAAAAATTATTTTTAGTGAATAAATATTTTGATTAAGGTATTTATTAGAAAAGATCTGCTTCTCAGGTTAGCCAGTGAACAATGGAGGCTCTCCTGATTTAAGACATCAGGCAGAAAACCTCACAGGAAAGAGATGACAGGGTGCACCTTGGGGGAGCCACTGGACCAAGAAAGAAATTCTGAGAGTCTTGAAACAGGTGGACAGAATGTCAAAGAAGATGACAGGCCATCTAAGACCAAGCCTACACCAGAAGGAGGCCTAGATGTTCTCTGTACATCTCACCCTCAGGTACACAAAATGAACGTCATTGCAGTTTTATATTTAGAAGTTCTTATGACGCATACATGCTTCTCTGTCTTCAAAACTCCCTGTTATGAATAGTCTCAAGTGAAGAGGCATTTTTGGGTAGACTACAAGTTTAAAAAAATGGCACAAGGAAATGCACCATACAACTAAACACAACTAACCAATTACAGTAGGCACACGTGGCATTGTGGGATAAATTCGGGTGTGTACTGTCAGCCATGGCCATGCACTGCAATCATTTTGTGTTGTGGATACAACTGTGTTCCTCTCTGGAAGAAACAACTCAGTTTCTAATAGTGTTCAAAAATTGGCTAAATGTATAAATGGCTAAGTTGTGCAGAAGATTCTAAAAATCAATGACAGTTTGTACAGATGTATCATCACATTTAATATATCGCGAATGGAATTCATCTTATCCACGAGGCTGCCTGGCTTAAGAGGTTCACTATCTACTGATTACCCTTCCCTTCTTTTCCATATACATTTGACTATAGAAGTATTTTTCAAACCAGATGTCTATTTTTTTCACCCACACCAGTGCCTTGAGCTGACTGATTCCTCTTTGGACCACGGCTACAGTTCCTATTGACTCTTCACACCACATGCCTGCCTGTGCCGCTAAGACCACCCACAAGATACCAAAGTTAGGATCTTTAGAAGAGAGATTCTGTTCCTTGAATTCTGAAAACATTTGAATTTGGCTTCCAAAACCTATCCCATAATGTGGCTCTAATCTCCTAAATCTCCTGCCTCGGCTTCACACATCTTCCTTGAATTCCAACACACACATTCATCTCCCACCATCACAACCCTGCATTTGAGTTAGACTGAAGTTCTCAGTGTTCCTGCAAGATACTAGTATCTTTCAAAACCGTGTTCCTATAAGACAGAGTCTTTTCTCTGTCTGGCAACTATAAACAAGTAGATTTTTCATATCCTTAAAAAATCCATTTAAAACTCGTCTCTATAAAGCTTGTCCAGGATTCCCATCTTCCTCCATTGTTTATATATCTATTCACTAAATGAAACTGATGTTGTTGAGGTGAGGAGTGTAATTTATTCATTTTCAGTACTGTCCAGGTTAGTTTTTGTCAACTCGACACAAGCTAGAGTCATCTGGAAAGAGGGACCTTGGTTGGGAAAATGCCTCCACCAGATGGCCTACAGGCAAGTCTATGAAGCATTTTCCTGATCAATTATTGATGTGGGTGGGTCCATCTCACTTCTCAGCCCAGGGAGGCCACTCTCGGTTTGTGGTCCTGGGTAGTATAAGAAAGCAAGCTAAGCAAGCCTGTAAGCAGCACGCCTCCATGGCTTCTGCATCAGCTCCTGCCTCCAGGTTCCTGCCATGGCTTCCTTCACGATGGACAGAAAAGCTTAAGTGGAAATAAATGCCTCTGTCCCCAAGCTGCTTTTGGTCAGGTGTTGTCAAGACAATAGAAGTCTAATTAGAACAGGCAACCTACAGTTAATTCGCTGCCTTTGACATAGCTAATTCTGAACAAATTACAGGTGAAAAAAATGAACTAAAGAGTCAGATTTACAACTGACAACTCTAATTTTAACACTTGATTGTCTATAAGAGAATATAAAATTCAGTGTCATAAGATATAGGGGTATATTTTTATTTTATTTTTGTAAATTTTGTTTCCTGATGTCATAATAATACTAGTGTTTAAAAGGAAAATAAGAAATGCACTCTGAATTTCTTTTATCATACTGACACACACACAAAGGACAGAGAAGACAAAATGTCTAGGTATTCCTACGATGATAATGAGGAATTCCTAGCAGTCCTAGAAATTCCTGGTTTTGTGCAGTATAGTCGAATCTGAAGTGAAAAAGTCTAGCTGTTTAAGTGTCAATCAAAGCAGACATCTAAGTGTGAAGAAATCCCCAGCAGGCCAAGTGCCATGAAATCTTATTTGCTCCTATTTTTATTTTTATTTACAACACCCACTTTTTGTGGGTGTTTTCCTGGTTTTTATTTAATCCCTTTAAGTTTAGAGGAACACATGCTGCCGGTCTCAGTCTAATCAAGTACATTCATCTTTTAGAGACATTTCATTACTAAATTTTATCATGAAAGTTTCTTGTTCCTATGTGGAAATCTCAGCATTGTAGTTCAAAGTATTTTTCTCAACATGTTAACCGAGAAGACCACTTCTATAATTACCATTCTGCACTTTGACAGCTCAAGAGGCAATGAGGACATGAAGCCCCCATTAGTAATGACAACCAGTTAAGACAGACTTAACCTCATCTAGACTTAAATATCCAGTGGATGGTGACAATCCAGTTCCATGAACACAGTCTCTTATAACACTCTGAAAGCTATGTTTTCTGAAATTAGTAACTTAGAAAATAGACTTAGAACTCTCAATTTCCCTTATTTTCAACTTTGCACTCAGTCACTTTAGGATTTTCTTCTTGAACCATGAATCTAGAAATGTGGCACTGGAGTCATGTAATTAAATTCAAAGATCAAAACCATTTCTGCATCTTTACCTGTATTTCAGCTCCCATGGTACCTACAGTGAGATACTGCAATGTGGGAAGAAAATCTGGTTTCTCAAGGTGCATCCATTTACTGCTTCTGCAGGTTCAAGCAAACAACCCAACCCAGTGTCCCTGGTGTGTGTGAGTGTGTGTGTGTGTGCGCACAAATATTTTGAACTAGTAACTAAAGACCATCTAGTGTGTGCCACATACTGTACTGGGTATGGCTGGAGTTGATGGCAATCCCTGGAGTTCTTATGGGTAATTTAAGAAAAAGCCACCTGCCCTTTCCTCAAGATATGTTTGTGTCTAACTTTTAATTTTTTTTAAGATAACACTGGGTTGATAAGAAATTGTGTCAACAGCTTTAACTTGGCCTATAAGCTATTGGCCAAGTTAAAGACTTTGGGACCATTTCAGAGTAATGGCAAAACATTTGAGGATATTAAGTAGGAGTATCTGAGATGGGACGGAACTATCAAGATCCGATTGGCAGTTTGAGAAGATTATGCGAGGTTGAGTGAAGCAGGCATTGGGGCAGGGCTTTGTTGCACCTCCCAGAACCTCCCTCCTATTGATTTTTGAAATATGACACCATGTCTGTTTTATCTATTCATCCACTTAGTTATTTATATGTAGATGTGTGTGCCATGGCACACATGTGCCGGTCAGAGGACAACTTGCAGAAGGTTTATTCTTCCACATGTGGTTCTGGAGTTGTGACACAGGTCTTCAGGTTTGGTGGCAAGCACCTTACTGGCTGAGCCATCTTTCCTGCCCTGAATTTTATTTAGTTATATATTGACTAGCAGACCACAAGGTGAGTGGCAATTCCTGGAGTTCAGAACTGCCATGGCAGAGTTGAGAAGGCCTGGTTAGAAGGCTATGACAGTAGAGTAGATCAGAGATGGGGGTAGTGTGGAAATCACGGTAGCAGCACATCTGAAACTGGTAAGACTCAAAGTCAGAAACACAGGTAGGTTACCATCTCAAGCAGAGTCAACTCAATGTATGCATGTCACTCTAATCAGTAGCTCAAATTCCGCTGGCACACATGTAAAGACAAAGCTTTCCTGTACCCACTGATTAATACCAGACGCGGATTAGATACTTTTTGCTTTTACCTCAATCATTTAAAGAGAGATTGTTGATCATTCAGAATAAAAGCACTGGCTGCCTGGAAAGCCACCTCATGTGGTTATTGAACGTCCAACACGTGACTAGACTGAATTAAGACATGGTATTGGTAGAAAATACACTCCAAAATAAAGACTTAATACTAATATGTCTCCTTAATAAATTTTAATAATGATGGCATGTTGAAATATTTTACATATTTGGGCTAAATAAAATGTATCATTAAAACGAATTTTGCCTTGACAAGATTGTGACAAAGTCATTGGAGAATTTAAAAAGACACACGTGGTTCTCACTTGGTTACTACTGGAGAACCCTGGTCTAGTCTACACATGAAGAGGGGTGGGGCACTTTTCAATCAAATTATATGATTCCTGGCAACAGGAGATATTAACCTAGTAACTTTAGACTCCATAAACTAGATTCAAACTTCAAATTCAAGTTTTCTTTTTCCCATTTTATTCTCATAATACTCACCACAATATGGCTGTAAACGTTAGTCTTAGCAAGGGAAATTATCGTCTTATCATCCAAACTAATGAGTTTTGGGCGGGGTTTAATCTTGGGCTCCATCTTCATAACCTCATCATCAAATTTCAAATCCTGTGAGAATACTAATCCTTCAGAATATTTTTTGCCTTCTTCTAGAATAACAGTGTTTAATGTAGAAAATAAAGAGTGAACTTTGACCTAAAAAATATTTCAAATGTTGAAAATTCAGTTGATTATTTGTTACTTTAAAAACCAAATATGCTATATAGAAAAGAATTGACTTTTGCAGTTATACAATAACATCATACCTAGGATAATAAAAATCCTTTTAGCAAATATATAAGCATAGATCAAGATTATGAGCTAAGCATGGATGTGTCCATTCTCATCCATAAAGACTTCTTAAAACTGACAGAGGATAAATTTAAAACATTTTATGACAAAGAACACAAACAAGGGTTGAGAAATGATCAGACATGAAGCTGAAGGGATTGATGTGGCAGGTAAGAGCAGAAATGTAACTTCTTAGCAGAAACATGCGGATGATAACATTTAAGAAATGGAATGTTTGGAATAAATAAATGAAAGCAGGAAACTACTCTCTGTAGTTACCGGGTAAGTAGTTACATCAGGAACTGTGAATGAGCAAATAAGAGCTACGTGAACAAATGGAGCTGACCCTAGAAGAACACAAAATAATTAACCAGAGTATACTTTTTAAACCTAGGAGAATACGGAATCTATAATAAAATAACAAGACACTATGCAAAAGAATAGGATAAATACTACAATAAATACATAAACAACTACCAAAATAAAAATACTTAGTAAATATTAAGAAGCCAAATGAATATAACAACAGATTAAATTGTCAGTCTGGAGGCCAGTACTGAGGAAATATTTCAGAGCAAAGAATTAAGAGGTGCAATATGAGAGAAAAATAGAAAGTTACCTCTACATCTTTTAAATGTGAGTTCAGAGCCCCCTCCTCCCAGTGTGGATTTCAGAAGACTTAACAGAGAACTGATAAGAAGAAACAATCAAAGGAACTAAGAGAAGACAACTTCTCAGAAGTAAAGACAAAACTCAGTTATTACAGAGCTCTTCAAGTGGTGACCAGGCAAGCATGATGTCTTGCTGGCATCGTTAAACTGGGTTGCCCTTCTCTTGGCTTCTTCACTATGTGAGTTAATGAAAGACTGCTTATTATTCTGTGTGCTTGACTGGTAGAATCCCCTTGTGAGAACAGTAAAAAAATATAAAATACCCAGAATTATGTTTAATACAATGTATTAAATATATAGAGAGGAATATATAAGAACATACTCAAATGAATGAAGTAAGCCATCATGTTTCTAGACAAGAAGACAAATGATTCAAAATAATTAATTCAGAGCTAGAGAAGTAGTGCAGTGGATAAGAACAGTTGCTGTGCCGGCACAAGGACCTGAGTGATAATCCCCAGCACCCACATAAAAAGCTGAGCATGGGTATGTGTGCCCGGAACCCCAGCACTGGGAGGCGAGGCTGGGCTATCCCCAGAGCTGCTAGCTAGCCTGCCTAGCCTAAGTGCTGAGTGAGCTTCTGTCAGTGAGAGATCCTGTCTCAAAGTAACAAGGTGGACTTATTAATAGAAGAAAACACCTGATGATGTCCTATGCTGGCCTCCATAGACACACATACACTCATGTGCACACACTACACACACACATCTATCACACAACCAACACACACAAACACACAAATAACACACACACACACACACACACACACACACACACACACACACACACACACACACACACTTCATCCTAAATGAAGTTTCAGACTCAATACATTTTCAATCAAATCTTAAAACAGAACTGATAAACTGATTTAGAGTTTGGGGAAAATGGTCAAGAATTTTTTAAAAAGGTGTTTTTAATGGAAACTGCTGAGATGATTCTAATTTTTCTTAGGAAACAAAATATTCAAGAATAGTTAAGAAAAGTTCTTAAAAGATGGGGCAAGAAAATTTATCCTATCCTATATTAAAACACATTATCAAGGTTATATTTAACCAAAACAAAGGTCTTTAGAGTCCAAAGTTAGATAAATCAATCAATGGAACAAAAAAGAGATTGAATTCCTTAAAATTTAAAGTAGTTATAATGAGAGAGAATATTTCAAAACATAGCAAAATGGACAATGAGCAGATAGTATCCATTAATATTTAAGAAAACAAATGGATTAATCCTTCAAATCACACAATGTAAGGTAATTCTAGGTAATGTTTGAAAAGCTGAAAGTTTTAAAATAGGCCAAATAAGCACTGAGGAAAAACAGGATACTTGTTATAAGATTTTTGAAAAAAGATACAAAAAATTAAGAATCCACATGGGGGAAGATTAAGAAAACAGAAATTTGAGAAATTCACAAGTTACAAATTAAAATGTTAACTTTTTGTTACAAGTAAAATTAAAAGACAACAGAAAATATCTGCACTATAAAGTATTAATATCCACAGTATATAATTGTAAAAATCAATATGAAAACAAGTCTCACAGAAGTGACCCAAGAATTTAACAGATGACTTGTAATATTGTGAATAACTTTAAGCATATGAAGTTTGAAATATTCTGATTTTTGCTTAAGAAAATGGAAAAAAATTGATAGGGTACCATGCTGGCAAGGATGCAAGAAAACAGGGTTTGCCACACTGGGGGACACGTGTAAAACGGTCCAACCTCTGTGGAGGAAATGGGCAATGTCAAAAATTTAAATGTCTATAGCTGCTGACTTTCCATTTTTCTCAATAGATCTCTCTTGCATAGGAACTTCTATAGTCATATGAAGATTTATATATAAATAATCTCCACTCAGATATAATTTTAAATAGTTAAAACTACATATAACATATTTGTTATCAACACAGGAGAATTTGAATCAGAGTTTTACTGGATAGTATACAGCCACAGGAAGAAGAAATTACACATCTGTGTACAACATATGTTCACAATGTACTGTGAAAAGCAAGGCGTAGAGCTTGATTCTACTAGCTAAGACTGTGTGTTGTCATTTACGTCAACCGAAAAAGATTGCAGACAAACCCACAGAGCTGTTAGGTGGATGCGCTGGCAAAGAAGGGGCAGGACGTTAAGGGGAAGCGGCTTCCCATGTCTACTCTATAGGCATCCATGGGCTTTGAATCTTTCCCAGTGATATTACCGCTGTATAATACTCCTATAATATGCTCACATAACAAAAGCATTCAGGTACCATAACGATATGCTTTGGAAATGCAGACCTTTACAGAACAGCCATTGTACATTCACACACACACACACACACACACACACACACACACACACACACACACACACACACACACAGCATGAATAAGCACATATAATACAAGCTCAGCATAACACTACTGTTCTGTTGTTCAACTCCCAGTTAAGGAATCCCTGCTTGTAAAAATGGACAACAATGCAATGCGTACCACTGTGAGATACTCAAATTCAACGATGTACTCTGGCAAAACAAGGTCATGGTCAAAGACAAACCACTTGTACTGCCGATAGCCACAATCACAATGTCTTTGTCCCAGGATAGAATCTAGAGTAAAAAAGAAAATCAAGCAAGACAAACATTCAAAATACAGTAAACCTTTTTACCCCAGGACAGATGAAGAAGTAACAGTAAGGCCCTACCACCAATTTCTCAGTTATAAAAATGCTCCGGTACTCCAACATGGATGTCAGAACCATTACAGCTCTTTCTCCAGAGTAGGGTTGATGCTTATGCTTAGCATTTTACCAACGAATAAATGACCATGGAGTTTTGATAAATAGAGCACTCTAAGACCTTTATTAAAGGTTCCTATTTTAATCATTTGAAAACTAATACACACATACACCTGTGTGTACACAATGCACACACTCACACATGAAAACCTCCGTTTCCATAGCTTCTGCAACCATAGATTCAAAAACTGCCAAGCAGAAATATTTTTTTTTTAGAAAAATGTCTGTAGTGAACATGTACAGATTTTTTTCTTGTCATATTCCTGGAACATTGGACACAGTCATGATTTGCAGCCTTTCATTTGTACTGACTTAGGTATTAAAGCAATATTGAGATGGTGTAATGTACCCAGGAAGACTATATAGGTGATATGCATACACTACACTATTTGATATGGGCTTGAGAATCCATGAAGTTTGGTATCTATAGGTGGTGTGTGTGTGTGTGTGTGTGTGTGTGTGTGTGTGTGTGTGTGCAAACTCTAGAACAATTCCTCAGATACTGAGAGTCGAGGGTAGGTATGTAAAATAATAAATAAAATTGGTGAAATATCTCTCTCTCTCTCTCTCTCTCTCTCTCTCTCTCTCTCTCACACACACACACACACACACACACACACACACATCTCATTGATGTGACAGAACAATCATTAGTATCCAGAAGTAGGTTTTTGTAGAAAAGTTTATAGGTCTTGTTACGTAGAGGTTAGATCATTAGCTATGTTATAAACTATTGTGTTAAGTAGAGATGCTTTGTATTGAGAGGTATGAAACCACACATTTTTCTTTTTGGCAGACATACCTAGCAAATGTCTCTGCGGCATGAACACCGAGTTAACCGTGGGGTAGTTGGCTTTACTGATGGGCTCCTGTTCACGAGCCTGAACACTCTGGCCAAGGAAAACCTTCGAAATGAGGATGGTGCCTAAATGTGGAAAAGGAGACATAATTGAGCAAATACGACCTTAACCCATCTCCAGTGTAATCTTTACTAACCTCAAGCATGACATAACGTCCTGTAAAGGCAGAGATGCCTATCTTGCTTGCTACTATATAGTACACAGCACAGAACTTGATTCAAAATAGGAGCTAAGGCATATCTGTTAAAGAAATGAACTGGTCACGAAAGGAGCTTCGTGACTGCAGTGAACTCAGCTTTAAGTGCTGGGCACAGTGGCTCACACTTAAAATCCTGGCACTTAGAAGGCAGAAACAGGACTCTTACAATTTTATTTATTATCCCTATTTATGTGTATATGAATGTGTCTGAGTGTGGGTTGTGTACATGAGTACAGTGTCTGTTCCAGAAGAGAGTGTTGGATTCCCTGCAACTGGAGTTATAAGGTGGTTCTGAACCACCCAATGTGGATGCTGGAACTGAGCTCTGGTCCTCTGGAAGAGCAGCCAATGCTCTTATCCACTAAGGCATCTCTCTAGTCCTGTTTCTTTATTTTCACCATACATAAGATACAAAATGTAAATCAGGAGAACCTGCTTTAGAAAATGCATTTGGGGAGGATTAAGTAAATAGTAAATTTGAGAGGATTAAGTAAATAGTAAATATGAAGTTTTTCTAATAATGGGAATGGAAAAGAATGATTTAAAAGTGTCAGAGTTTTTCAAGGAAAGAGTTCTTGATTTTGCAATCAGCTGGAGTTTCTGATGCTATTTAACTACATGAAGGAAGGGGAAATCAGGCACAGTTTACAGTTGGCCATGAAGCATCCCCGAGGAACTGTGGGCTGGATCCTGGAAGGCTAGTCTCAAAGACACAGTAAGTGCATGCGTGCTGCCGGGGCTTAAACCCAAAACTTGAGGCATGCCAGGCCAGGCAGGCATTCTACTACCATGCCACAGCTCCAACCACAGCAGGTGTCCTGACTGAGCACAAACCAAAGTGCTGCCTATCCAATGCTCGGTCAGTTTGGTGATTGAGAGATAAAAGAAATAGGTGCCCTTAATCCCTAGCCTGATTATCTATTCTCTTTATTGTATGTATCAATACTTCATATTTATACTTATTATAGTAACTGTAACTTTGTATTTGATCACATGATTATCGGTATTTGCAGGCACGACATAGCAACTGGTTCAGACAAACCAAGCAGTTCCTGACATACAATAGCACTAAATTAGTTCATAGGGAACTAAGGATAAGCGGTGGAAGGCGGGGCAAGAGAAGGCTTGATAAACTGGCCTTTCTCCCAACCTGGAAATAAAACCTTCCAGAGGCGTCTTGCAAGTTGGTTCTTGTTCTTACCCTGAGTTGTTGGAATTTAGCAGAGTCACTGTATCTGGGATAGACATTAGAGTGAACAGTTGTTTTCTAGAAGTACTTTGATCTTGAAGGACCAGTGTGGTAACCAGTAAAGAATCTTTGTGGAAAACAGTGACTGTTTTCCCTGATTTGTAGAATTGTTTTACTGAAGGGGTGTTGCAGCCTTCGTATGGCTTTGGTCACCAGACACCCTGGCACACCCGAGGCTCTTGGATTATTGTGTATTGCAAATGATGCATAATAAAGGACTAAAGTCATGAGGAAATGTGATGCTTTCCTTTAGTGAGACATATAGATTAGATTAGGGACCTTGGTATGAGGAAATACTTTACCCAAAAAACAACTTTGTGTAATAATCAATAAATATGCCTTTGTATGGCTGTTCAGGGTTCAGTCCATTAGAAAGGCTGGACCTTCCTGACACATAGGCCCCAAAATTTCATCTTGGAGTGCCTTCTTCCTTCAACTGACCCACGCTACACAGAACACCCCGACAATGCTGATGTCTATTTAAGTGCAAGGATAGTATTTAGTAACTGAATACATTAGCATGCAGCTTGCCTTCTAGAGAACAATGTCTAATCGACATGCCTCCCAGCCTGTCTCCTGCCGACAGCAAGTCAATCAGGTTTTCTTACCACCTCAGAGTGATGACTCAGATCAGTGGAGTCCAACCTTCCTCACTATTTTATCTGGCTATTTCACACACAAGCCAGTTCTTTGCTCTTTCTTGTGAAGGTAGTGTGTGTAAAGAAATATACATACAGACCTCTGGGTTCATTCTTATGGTGCAACACAACATGAACAAACACAGACTCTGAAAAGCGTGTGTAAGGTGGATGAAATATCTGAGTAACAAAGACGCTTCTTCCTAAGGCTGATACACAATAAACACTGAGTATTAGCTGACAGCGCCAACAACATGATAGAAACATGATAGAAACATGGCACTATAGTGTGAGAATGACGTAAAACAATTGGGACAGAATCTCTTGGAGAAAACCGAGAACGAAGACAATTCGGAAGAGACCGAGGAAGCAGGGACTAGCGACTTCAGAAGCACTGTCTGTATTACCGTGTCTGAAGAGGTCACAGTCTGCCAGACTTCTCATCTCCTCCTTACACTTCTGCTGGAGGAACTCAATCCGGGGGCACTCACACATACTGAGGCTGTTCACAAGGGTAACGGCTTCGTTTCTGAGAGGGGGCTGTAAAGGGGAAAACACATCTGAGGACTTACTTCTTTTTTTTTTTTAAACAAAACTGACAATATCCCTACTTCACTGCAGATAGCTCTCATTTTATGTGTCTGCATCTGCCAAGGCAATCTGCAGAGAAATAGATAACCTCCAGGTGCAGCTTCATTATGCAAATTCATCTAAATATTCAAAATTCACATGCAAATAGGTCTATAAAGAAGTGATAAGGAACAAAATTTGCTCCCAGGAAGCCAGCCAGAGTCAAGAGCAGCCACAGTACCATGTGGTGCGGGCTCAACAGCTTTTAACACGGACTTGTGGAAAACTCTTGTTAACTCCAAAAAGGAGGCCCCATGGAGGTGAGGTACTACATCAGGGAAGGATCCTGTTCTTTTCCATGTATACCATACAGTCTACAAGATTTTCCAGAAACAAAACGTTTCTAATTGTGCACAAACATCAGCTTTTGTGTGACAAACTTCACTTCTTCCAAATTGTATCAGGAATAATTACAGACCACTCTAAAGAGCAAATAGATCGCTGTTCTAAGTAAGAAATTAGAGCGATGTGAGATTATATGAGTATCTAAAGATGGATGTAGCAATTGGCAAAGTCATGATTTGAACTCAGATTTATTTGTCCTTGTCACAACCTCAGAATTTTAAATTTTTCATTAGTTTTTGAGTAACAGCCAAAATTATTTAGAATTATGTCTTTTCTGAAATCTCTCTCTCTCTCTCTCTCTCTCTCTCTCTCTCTCTCTCTCTCTCACACACACACACACACACACACACACACACACACACACACACACCACATGCACAGAGGTTTCTTTTTTCTTTTTTTCTAATTGAAACCCAAAGCTACTTAAAGAAGTTCTTTAAAAAACCAAACACTTAAAGCGTCATTGCTGAGACTACAAATTCCACACTTGAGCAAATGATCTTCTCACTCTGCAGTGAACATCACTATGTGCTTAGTTACAGTCTCTGTGCATAGCACTGGGAAACTTCACTCTAAGCTTGGCTCCCAGGGGACAGAAAGAAGACAGGAGCTATGAACAGGAACTAAAAAATATAAGACATCTCAAGATACATCAGACAAGGCACCCTTCTTAAATGAGTAGAAAGCAATAGTGGACCGGTGGCTTGGGCTTTAAGACAGGAGGGAATCCAAAGAGAAATTTAAAGGAAAATTATTTAAGAGCAGAAAATGTACTAAGGTACATACATACATAGGAGTTATGACCATCTTCCGCTCATTCAGTACAATTTTACTGAGAATTTGGTCTATAATCATAGTCCTTGCCCTTATGCACTAGTAGAGAAAGGTGTACAAATGATGGCATTGCAGCACATTGAAAGTTCTGGAATAACAAGGGATTGCTACTCAACGAACTCAGTGCTTAGCAATTTGGAGGGTTAGCCAGAGTTTTCCATTCTTGCTCTTTAACCTGCAGCACAAGGGCGGTCAAAGATAAGATGCTCCCTTTAAAATCAGGGAGGAACTTCATCCTATCCAGCCTGATGCATGTGGACCAAGAGCCAATCAATTTTATTTTATTTTATTTTTTTTCGAGACAGGGTTTCTCTGTGTAGCTTTGTGCCTTTCCTGGAACTCACTTGGTAGCCCAGGCTGGCCTCGAACTCACGGAGATCCTCCTGCCTCTGCCTCCCAAGTGCTGGTATTAAAGGCATGTACCACCACTGCCCGGCCAATTTTATTCTTAAACTTGTCAAGCAGTTGTACTTATTCTAGAAACCATGCACAACACAGAAAGCAATGAAACAAAAAGCAAGAAATTCATTTCTTTGAAAACTAAGTGGAAAATTGAGTGAAATTTGTTGTATGATTTTTGTTTGTGTTCTGACAAATAAAGCTTGCCTGGAGATCAGAGAAGCAGAGTAACAGCCACTACAGACTTCTTTTTTTTTTTTTTTTTTTTTTTTTTTTTTTGGTTTTTTTGAGACAGGGTTTCTCTGCGTAGCTTTGTGCCTTTCCTGGAGCTCACTTGGTAGCCCAGGCTGGCCTTGAACTCACAGAGATCCGCCTGGCTCTGCCTCCCGAGTGCTGGGATTAAAGGCGTGCGCCACCACCGCCCGGCTAAGACTTCTTACCTCTATGAATCCTCAGACTGAATTGGGGGAGATCCTATCTCCACCTGCCTTATATTCCTGTCTCCACCTCCTGATTGTGCTGGGATTAAAGGTATGAGCCTCCCAAGTGCTGGGATCAAAGGCATGAGCCTCCTGAGTGCTGGGATCAAAGGTATGAGCCTCCCAAGTGCTGGGATCAAAGGCATGAGCCTCCCGAGTGCTGGGATCAAAGGTATGAGCCTCCCAAGTGCTGGGATCTTAAGGTGTAAGCCTTTCCAAGTGCTTTACTTGTCACAACACAAACAAAATATCACACAACAGAAATTCAGTGAAGGTTAGTTGTTTAAAACTACTGCCAAAAATGTTTGGGCAAAGCCAAGCCTAAGTTGGTGGGAGCCAAGAAGGCTCCTACAAGCTAGGTGGCTCTTGGGCTGAAGATGATGTTTAAGAATCTCAGGACCATCCAAAGTAGAATGAGATGTGGTTATGGCTGGGGCCAAGACTTCTAAGAGGGTCAATTTCACTGTCGAAGATTTAAGCCCTACACACAAGGCTGTCAAGTGTATGTAAATCTAAATTTGAAGTTCAAGGACTTGTTGAGTTGTATACAGTTTGCCATCTCTCCCCCACTTACTTGGGACTGAACCTATTTGTCTACCGATGCTAGCTAGGCAAATGCTCTACCATGGAACTATAATCCCAGGATTCCTTTCATTTTTTATTTTGAGACAAGGTCTCAGGTAGTTGTCCAGAGTGGCCTTGGACTTGGTCAGAAACCTAGGCAGGACTTGAAATTGCAATCCTCCTGTCTCAGACTTGCAGGCAGCTGGAATGAGAGGCCTGGTTGTTCTTTTTTGTCTAGTTCTTCATTTTAATTGACTTGAAAAATTTAACTTGCAAATTAGGAAAGAGGGTTTCAACTGTTTAAGAATCAGGGAAAGCTACAGAGAGAAGAACACCCTTAGCTGAGTCTTGAAGGATGAGAAGGTTTGGCCCAGGAAATGAGGATTCATTATTTTACCAGAGAGAAAATTGGTGCTGAGTTAGGAGACTCTTGAGTACAGCCCACACTTCATCTGGCCACCTGCTGTATCTGGTTACAGGAACATAGACTGAAGCCAGGTTCTTCTTCTCTGTTCCAGCCTGCTGGTGTATAAAACACAAGCAACCCAAGACATGCTTCTTGTCCAAACTACTTATCAGAGCCTGTCTCCTGATGCAGAACCCAAGTGCTAATCTCTAGTCACTGGGTGCCATTGTGGTATAGACATTTAGCTCATCTGGTCTTCTGGGTGCTTCACAATGACAGTGCTCTCATTCCTCTGATCTTCTCAAGGTAAGTAACTGATGGCATTTGGAGAGAGAAGCCTGTAAAGACTGTAAACTTTAACCTCATAGTATTCCCATGTGTAGAGGCAAGGAACAAAAAGAAAATGATGGCGGGACAACCAAGTGTGAGAAGGATAAGTCTGGAGAGATGGCTCAGTGGTTAAGAGCAATTGCCACTCTTCTGGAGAACCTGGGTTTGATTCCTAACACCCACATGGCAGCTCAAAACTGCCTGTAACTTCAACCCCCGAGGGCACCTGAATGCACATGGTACACACACACACACACACACACACACACACACACACACACACACACAAGTTAGAAGGACAGAAATAGTGTAGCATGAGTGTCTTAGTTACTATGGCTGTGATGAAATACTATGACCAAAATCAAGTTGGGGAAGAAAGGGTTTTTTTCCACTTCCACTTCCACATCACTGTTCATCACCGAAGGAAGTCAGGACAGGAACTCAAGCAGGGACAGGAACCTAGAACAGGAGTGGATGCAGAGGCCACAGAGGGGTGCTGCTTACTGGTTTGCTCCCCATGGCTTTTCTCAGTCTACTTTCTAATAGAACCCAGGACCACCAACCCAGAGATGGCACTACTCACAATGGGCTGGACCCTCTTCCATCAATCACTAATTAAGAAAATGCCCTACAGGCTTGCCTACAGCCCCATCTTATGGCAGTATTTCTTAATTGAGGTTCCTACCTTTCAGCTGACTTTAGCTTGTGTCAAGTTGACATAAAACTAGCAAGCACAATCATGGATGCCAAAGGAGAGCTTGAAAAAGGAGCCAGAGGGAGGAACTGATGTGTCTTATGGTCCAGATCATAATGGTAAAATATCAGAAACATCTATGTTCTAAGCAGTAATCCAAGGACTTTTCATATAAGCCTTAATAACCCAGTTTGTTGATTGAGTATATCCAAAATACTGTCATTTCAACACATAATCAACCCAAGAAATGAGAGCCATTTTTTCACACTAGGAAAGCTGGTGTTTAAACTTTCGGCACATGGGTTTAGACTAGCCTCGCTTCCACTGCTCAGTATTCATAGGAAGATGGGGATTGCCTCGGTTAGCAGAGCAGCACAGACAGCTATCAGGAGAATTAAAGGAGACAGTTTGTCTCTCAGGAGAGGCAGGGCATTAACCACTCAGCACAGTGTCTGGAGGGCAGTGAGCACATGGAGGATGTGAGTGAGCATCCTCACCCCACCTTCTGTTTCCATGATAGCTCAGAGTTCTCTGGAGTGAATGTGAGCATTCACTCTGCCTTCTAGAACCTTAAATTCCTCACTTCCTTCTTATTTCCTTTCAGGAAGTCACCACGAGGATACTCACTAACCTGCCAGAATCACTTCCTCCTGTGGCCTGGGCTGTCACAGTAGCTCTCTAAGTCAGTGGCCTACCATCTGCTCCTACTCCCTCCGATCCATTCCCCAGAGTTCTCTCCAACCTCCCTCCCCCCCGTGTGTGTGTGTGTGTGTGTGTGTGTGTGTGTGTGTGTGTGTGTGTGTGTGTGTTCTGTATGTGGAAGACATAGGCTGACACTAGAGGTGTCCCCCTATCACTCTTGACATTATTTTTTGAGACAGGATCTGTCTTACTTGCCCTTGGCTAGACTGGAGGCCAGCAAGCTCTCGGAACTCTCCTGTCTCCCAGAGCTGGGTTGACAAGCATTTACCACCATGCCCAAGGCTTACTCAGGTGCAGCAGATGGAATTCAGAACCTTGCAAAGCAAAGACTTTACCAGTTGAACTGTCTTCCCAATTCCAGAATACATTTTTTGGTCATTCTTTTT
This sequence comes from Peromyscus maniculatus bairdii, assembly GCF_049852395.1. Taxonomy (NCBI): domain Eukaryota; kingdom Metazoa; phylum Chordata; class Mammalia; order Rodentia; family Cricetidae; genus Peromyscus; species Peromyscus maniculatus. The sequence goes on along the minus strand of NC_134865.1, from coordinate 44,526,743 downwards.
TATTATGGTAAAATATACACAAGATAAAACTGACCATTTTAACTGTTTCTTAAGCACAGAATACAGTGTCATTGGTTATTTACATTACTGTGACACCATCGTCCCCATCCATGGCCAAAACTAATTCCTTAACTTGACCTGAAACTCTGTACATAATAAAGAATAAGTCTTTGTCCCTCACCTACCCCAGGACCTGGTGATATCTGTTCTTTATCTCTGCCTTTGAGTGGTATAGTACTTAAACAATATTTTCCCCTTGGCTTATTTCACTTAACATGGTGATTTCAAAGTTCTTCTGTGTTGTATGGATTCATATTGCAGAATCTCATCTCTTCATATCTCTCTTTATAATCTACTGTAAATTAATGGCAGTTTTTTTTTTTATCTAATCTCTCACCTATTGATTGATGTGCATTTGGGTTATTTCTACTCTTTGAATGTTTAAAAATGATGCATGAACTTTGGTATATAATTACCCAAGAGCATTTCAACATACTATTTAACTAATTCCTATCAACAACTTTGCAAAATATATACCACTATCACTTTCATTTACAGGATAGACAGAAACAGGCACAGGAGATAGGCGCGCAGCTCAGTTGGTAGAGTGTGCCTGGCACACACAAAGCTCCCCTTTTGGTCCCCAGCACTGTATAGACTAGGTGTGACAGTGCATGCCTTTCACTCCAGCGCTTGGGAAGTGGAGATGGGAAGATCAGGAGTTCAAAGTCATCTGTGGCTACACAGTGAAAAAAGAAGTGGGCAGAGGCAGGTGACATGGTACATCGGGAGAGGAGTGACGTGAGGGTTCAAACCCAGTGGGCCACGATGTGAGGTGCATTGGAAGCAGTGCTTGTAGCAGTGGGCTACAGTCCCCTCATGGGGCAGTGCAGGGAAGTGGGCTGGGCGTGCTGGAGCTCGGGGGCCCAGCGATGAAGTAGTGTCAGCAGTGAGGACAGAAAAGTAGAAAGGAAAGAAACAGCGGCAGGAAAAGGAGAAAAGAAACCTGGGCGACAATTAAAAAGCACAAAGTCAGCTGATGGGGTGTTTTTCAACACGGAGAGTTGACAGTGATATTGGAGGTTCCCAATAGAGCCAGTTCAATAAGGAGATTTCAAAGTCATCGGTAAAGGTAAGACTCCAAGCAGGATGAAGTCCAGTCAGGCAAACAAAAAATGGACTTCCTGTGCCGTCCTTCTCTGTGCCTGTCTACCATGGAAGCTTCCAGGGAAACAGGAGCAGAAGCTTGTTATCACCCGGGACGCAGGGACGGGGAGACACGCTGGACCGGTGGCGGACCATGGGCTCTAGCGAGAGGATTACTCACAGTGACGGACACTACCTTGCTTGTCTCACTCTCCTGGAATCCCTTTTCAAGGATTTGCAGCAGGTGCTTCTTCTTCACCGTCACTTCAGGATCAAAGACATAAAACAGACACTCCAGCATCTTCCGATAGCTCCTCAGAACAATGGAGACAGAGGGAGGTAAGGTAACTGTGCACCCACGGTGAGCCTCCCGTTTGCAACGGGTAGTCCAGTCACTTAAACCTCCAGTGCCCCTACCCTACTCTCAAAAAACAGGGCCAGTGTGGACAAATCATGAAGCCGTCTCAGCCGTGGAAGATGCAGGACCAGAACAATTTACTAGCAGGGTGTGTTTTTCATACGGTTAACTTTTAAAACAGGCTATTCATAGTCTCCCTCCTCCCCCCCCAAACGAAACAGATCAAAGGCAGGCTCTGTACAGCCACTGGTTACAGGAACGACCCTTACTCCAAATCATGCATATCTTCATGATCCAAACACTTTTGGAATTTCTCTTCAAACTTCAGTCTCAGCATACGGTTGTTAACTTTAATGACGCGGTTGACTTTCACTCCTGTGATACCATATGCTCTGAAGTCCCAGGTACAGAAACGTGAGAGAATTAGTTCATAGCAGGAATTAAACCTATGCGGGGATACAAAACACACACACATACACACAACAGAAGACGCTGAAGGACACAGAGCACGTGTAATAAGAGCTACAGCTCCTATTTTGTGGTTGTTTTGCTAAACATACTTCATCAGATCACAGTAACTGTATTTTTGTTCCAATTGGCATATTTAACCAATAAAAGGTGCTAAAACTTGAAACACAGTAAGATTTTTTTTTTTTTTATTATTATCTGTTATCTGGTTCTTCCTCTTAAAGGCTATGTTGACCGAATACTCTTTCCTTCCTAAGTCTGTTTGATTGGCTTTGGCATGACCTTATTTTCCTGGCTGCCTTCCTACTGCATATGCCCTTCATTCCCCACCCTCCCCACCCCGACTCCCTGAAATGAGTCTTTCTTAAAATTTTCATTTATTTTACATTTTTAATGGTGCCGAGGATTGAACCTAGGACCTTCTGTAATCAGGGAAGCCCTTTGAGCTACATGCCTCCAACAGACTTGGAAAGGTTGCATTCCCCCCCAGGAACCAGAACATTGTTTCCACTCTCCTCAGGTGATTTCATTGGCATGTAGTCATATGCAAATATTCATTCTACCCAAACTTAGCTCTAATACCCAGATCTGAGCATCCGACAGTTTTCTAAAATACCCGCTAGAGTATGTGAAGCCTTTCAAAGCTGACTTGCTCAGCATCTGGCCCCAACCTGCATTTAAAACCACAGGAGTGACTCCTCTCCACTCTTCCTCATTCTTCCTCATCTCATCCTTCAGCATGCCTGCCACCACATCTAAGATGCATGCTGAACCAGATCCCGGGTCATCATCACCGCTGGTGCTGTCCTTGTTGGAATCATTATCTCTGTGTCTATTACAAGAACCTCCTAATTAAGTTAGGGCACATGAGTGAGAGAGGGCAGTGTCTCTGGTTTCTCTCCTAAGGCCTATATTCCAAAGGGAGTGGGTATACAATAACTATATAGAACCATAAATATAGCAAATTCTAAACTGATGAAGACTTGCAAGAGATGCCTTGGGTGAGGAGTGCACAGGGCGCCTTCCTGAAGTCTTAGGAAGATCTTCCAGGAAGAAATGGGATCTGCGAACCAGAGGTGGACTATTCTGTAGCTTTGTGAACCTCAAGAACAAGGAAGGAAGCGCTCAACGACTGGTCGGCTCTCTGCTGCCCTCATCTGGCCATTCTCATAAAATTACAATTTTGTTTTAAAATTGTACAAGACGGAGATTAAGATGAGATTGAAAAACAGGAAGCAAGTGACCCTGTATGGGATACACTTACCTCATAATCATTTGAATGTGTCTGAGAGCTAAATCAACAGAGGGACGCTTCCTGATGGGTGGTTTGTGAGCCCAATATCTGAACTCCTAGCTTAGAGAACCCCACCTTCCACTGCTAGAGGCTTAATCTGCATAGGCAGGGACTGCCGGCCACTGTTCTCCTAACATAAAAAACCGAACTTGCCAAGTCTAGCTAATCCTGTGGGAGCGATGGTGGTTCAGTGGCAGAATTCCTGCCTCTCAAGTCTAGGTAATCCAGAAGAGTCCAAATCTAGTAGAGCAGACAGAGATGAACAGTGTCACAGTCTAGTACAATGTCTGCCCGGAGTTCAGAGGTCGCACTAAGTATCCACATTAACATCTAGGGTGAGAAACCCACTGGCCCTTCCCATAAAGGGACCGTTTGCTGGATCTATGTTCTTCAAGTCTCCTCTAAATAACATGTCAGGAATTGCCCGGACTCTCAGTAGTTCACTTCCTACACTCCAAAAGGAGCTAGTTCTCCAGGCACTGCAGAGACACTTCCTATCATTCAGTGGGCTTCTTAGCAGAGCACCAGTGTTCTCAAGAATCGTGGCAGTGATGGACAGACTATCAAACTTCTAGATCGGTTTCTCAGAAATGTATGAACCAGAAACAGACAGAAAGCCTCATGAAATAGAATCCTCTCACAGGTCTTATGTGCGTGTGTGTGTGTGTGTGTGTGTGTGTGTGTGTGTGTGTGTGTGTGTGTAGCAAAGATAAAGGGAGGCCCAAGGCCTTGCTCCCAGAACAGTGAGGCACATAGATCAGCCACAAAGAGTGACGATAGTTGAGAAAGAGTTAATGCACCACCTCAGACGAAAGGTCTAAAAGGAATTTGGAAACTCACAGGCAAGGACTTCCATTTGATTTTGTCTTTAACAAGGTGCTTTCTGAGTAAAAGCCAGCTAGCAAGGGTCATTTTACAGAATGCCCAGGAGCTTTCCTGGTTGGCCAACACCGCATCATTGGGCAGATGCCATGCTGGGTTTTGTGGTCCAGGCAGGACGCTATGAGAACCGGTGTACAGGTGGATTGAATAGCATGATGACAGCATGACAGCATGTGTTCCTGACTGGATATGGAAACTGAGGGAAAGAATGAAGTAAAAAATGGCTTCAGTGTTTGTGCAGCCTGGATTAACAAGAAAATGCTGAGACCAAACCATAACATCGAATGCTAAGTATTTTCATATTATTTTGTCTAATCCTATCTGATTATTTTCTCATTTCCAACATGAGGCTCAAGGGCCTAATGGTATTTCAAGATCACACAAGCAGTTTGGATGAAAGACCTTTCTCTTCTGTTATCTCAAAGTGGACTCCTTCTGTATTTGTTGAGGTTGCCTCATCAATTGAACATCCAGATAGAAATGTCCAACAGACAGGAATGAAGGGTATGAGGAGAGAGAGAGAAAGAGAGAGAGAGAGAGAGAGAGAGAGAGAGAGAGAGAGAGAGAGAGAGAGAGAAGCAAGGAATAATTTGTAAAAGTCCAGGAAGACACCATCAAGGAAAAACATGAAAAGAAAATGGAAAATATTTAGGTACAAAACCCATGGAAGGAAGAAAGAATGGACCAAGTATTTCAATACCGAGGAAACTGAAGGCTCCTCACTGCCCATGACCCTCACTCATTCAATGTGGCCTGAATGTGTAAGCCTTCACACTAATACACACTGCAGACTAAGATACTCCATTAAAACATACACATATGTTTTAGGATGTTAAACACATACTCTTTTAAATGACCCCCAAAATTTTCAGTCTCATCTATGAAAATTCACTTCCTGATTCTAGACAAATCTTTAGTGGATGGCAGACTTAAGGTGCTGTCTTATGAGTGTAGAGCGTGACATCCCACTGCCATAGCTCCGTAAGTATTATAGCCAAATCTCTTAATATAGACTTGGGAAGTGGGAGGGTAATGTGAGAGGCAGGTATGATCAAAGTGCACTACATATGTGTATGGAAAAGGACCCCAAAATTATTATTTTTCATTAACAGTATACTTTAATAAAAATGAATACAAAGAGATCAGTTACTGAAAATCATCATATGTTAAAAAATGGGATTGTGAAATGAGCACCTATGAAGTGATAGAGAGATTTCAATTAATAATTGTGTACTGGGCTGTGAACCCAGTCCTGTGGCAGAGGTTTCACTTAAAGGCTTCACGTGAAGCCTCTCTCTTCCCCCAGGAGCTCACAGGGTCACTCATCCATTGTTTCCTGGAGCTTTCAGGTTATTTTTCTTCTAACTAGACTACATCTGTAATGATGTTGTAAGCGTCTCAAGGGCAAGGACCATGTCTTTCATGCCTCTGAGTCCCCACTTGCTGAATGTCACATGAAACAAATGAGTTACTCAATGGGCAATACACAGAGGAATAATTTGCTTCTAAAATGACAGCACTAACAGCAGCAACCCGCCACTTGACTAGCATGTATATAAAATAAGAAGCTTTTGGAAACTGAAAAACATGGTAAATGTATTCATGAAAGAAATGATGCTGAGAAACAGTGAATGGTATACAACTAGAAATCTGCAGGGATTTTTTCTCTTCTGTTGAAGAAATACAAGTTATTCTAATAGAAAACCTAGCTCTACTCAAGCACTTCCTATTTAAGGAGAGATCCTTGGCCTTAGAGTATTGATGGAAGAGAAGTTAATGTTTAAATAAAACAGACAGAAATGAGGCACCTGGATATTTGAAGCATTTTAGTTGTGATTTTCTTTTTATATCATACATAAGAGAGCAGACCTTGAATGGCCAAGCATGTGGAATACTTAAAGCAAGTAACTGGCCTTGAAATTCTGCCAATATACATTTGATTACCTCCTTAAGATGGATCAAGCTGATCCTTATTAAATCCAAATGAATGCTTTGTAGAAACCCATTAAAAGCCATAATAACAGAAATGGTATTTTGGTGGTTTTATTTTTAAATTTTTTTTTACTGTCTTGTTTTGTTAAGAGGTTAAACAGAAGCAGAATTACGTTATTATCTCTAATGGAAGTTCTAGTGTCTATTACTCTTAAGTAGGCTGAGTGAATATAAATAAAGACTATATCTTACAACCTATAGAACCGTTGAGTTCGTGCATTTGAAAAACCAAGACCTGTCTATGTGGGAACTGGCATGAACGTCTTTCATGGCTTTGTACATAAAAACCAAGTATTGTGGTTAAATAAACATAATTGCAGGGCAAATTCACTGGTAGAAAAGATCCACTGGTATAGAAGAATGTATTTTAAAAGCCCCTTTCTCCCTTAGGGGGAGAGCTCTTTACACTTCTCAACCAAGAATCCAAGCTTTTACTCATGAGGGTAAAGACCTCTCCTGAAAGCAGCTGTTGATCTAAGTGATACTTGGCAATCACATGTTGTTTCTAAACGTTGACGAGACCCTGGCATCGTGTGCCATAAACATAAGAACCTGCCTTGCTGCTGATGTCAGGTAACACTGCACTCTAGGGCCATGTATGAGCCCATGCTGTAGTTCTACACATCTGACTCTGCACATATCCAGGTCTCCAATATAGTTCCAGGGCAACCTTTGGTTGTGTCAAAGGCATTTCGGTTTGAGAAAATGACTTCAGAAATGTGAAACTCATAATGAATACTAGTTTTCATCAAGGCTTTCTTTTTCTCTAAGGGTTGTTTCTAATCATGTCTTCTAGTTGAGACAACACACCTGCTTGCTTATCTCACTGACAGGAAGGCCATGGTTCTGAGGTATGAATGACCAGGCTCTACTTCTGTCTCTGGTGGTCCTCTCCAACTTTGTGTGGGATTTTCACTTGGTGTTGGGAGCACAAAGTTCTTGCACCCATGGATCATTGGGGAAACCAGGAATGTTAAGCATCCAGGATTGTCTTTTCAAAGAAAAGATGTAAAATCTGTTCTCCCACCCAGAAGGCTAGGAATTGAAGGTGGTCAATAGTCTAGGTGATTTGCATTATCTGAAGGACCAGGCCATATCAAGCTCCCACAACCAGGGCCAGAGGTATTTAATAGTCTAGATGATCCTTACACTATCTGTATAGCTAGCCCCGCCCCCAAACCCTCTCAAAACCAAGGTTGGAAGTGGCTAATAGCCCACATGACTTCTGTGCTATCTGTATGACCAAGATTGTGGCAGATCGTTTCCTGCACCCTTAAGGTAACACATGCAGCCTGTCTCTAGAACCCTTCTTCTTAGAAGAAACAACACGTACTTCTAATTAAGTTTTGAGATAACTACACCTCCCTGTGCACCGGCGATTGTATTACATCAAGAAGCTGTTTTTCCCAATGGTACTGTGTTTAACTATGTTACAATAAACTGCCTGGTATCAGACTCCAGAAGTTTGATCCAGCCTGGCTGCCTATGTCAGACTGAACCAAGTGTCATCCTTACCTCAGCTGGATTGCTTCCCTGCCGGCTGTGACACTTGCAGGGAACCCCACAGCCTGAAGCCTGGCTTTGCGGGCCTTCTCCTGACACACAGTGACTATGTGCTGGCTGACTGCTGAGCTCCCAGCAGTGGCCACCCTGACCACAGGCCTGCAGGGCAGCCATGAGATGGCCCTCCCTTGTGGCAACCTGCTGCTGCCAAGTCTGCTGCAGGTCTGTTCTGGTTTTCAGCCAGGATTCAGAATCCAGGGCTACAGCCACCCTGCAACGTTATAAACATGCGAGAGGACAACAGTGGAACATAACCTTTTTCTTCAAATTTCTATACACTTCCCACTTTTTCTGCTGCCTGCCCAAAAAAAAAAAATGTGCAAAGAGTAGCATTGTTGAGGTGTCCAGATTTTGGCTCACTACAATAAAGCAATTGGACAAATGTACTGATGGAAAATATGCAATAGCAAATTTTCAACAGATGGCTATTTTGATAAAAACTATTTTCAAATAAGACACTCTATAAGTTGATCATCCAGCTCAGGGTCCTAAGTACAATTCTCTTTAAAGCTACTCTCAAAGCTCAGATTTACCAGTCATCAGCTCGCGTGCCTTCTTCAAAATGGATGTTCCCCACAGTCTCCAGCTCGGTCAGCAAAAATGGGGTCAATAAGCCGTGGCTCTTCCTCTTCTGTTTTACTTCAATATGATAAATTGCTTCAATTCTACCAGAGATAAAATACACATGCAGATATGTATATGATATGGAAAACTCACAGTATTCAAGCACAGAGGTTTATTCATGTACTGTAACATGTATTCAATTCATTCATGTACTGTAACATGTATTCAGTTTGTTCATGCACTGCAACATGTATTCAGTTCATTTATGTACTGTAACATGTATTCAATTCGTTCATGTATTGCAACATGCATTTTAATATCAGTTACTTTTTGCTTTCCAGTGGATGAGTAAGGTTAATGTTAGCAGCTAACCCAGGAATGAGATACTCTGTGTCAGGCAGTGAAAATAACCCCGGATTTTGTTACCCTCCCTCAGAGTATGGAAAGCTAAGGAGACTGCCTGGATCTAAGAACATGGGGGCCAAGTCCTAGACAGACCGAGATGGTAACACAGCATCCTCAGTTCCATGTCAGTACCAATGGTACTTACGTCTAAATGGCTGGTTTAGGGTCACTTGGCATGGAGCAACCTCCTACCCCCAAATGTTACAATCCTGTTAATATCATTACAGGGCCAGTCAACTTCTTTCCTCGACGGCCCAGTGAACGAAAGTGCAGTGTGAACCATGCAAGGGCCGTGGCCGTGCCTGGCCGGGTCTTGTCTGCTGGCTGAGTTTTTGAACTAAGGAAAGCCCAATTGCTTTCTTTTAGTTTGTGGACAGAAACAGACGTGATAGCAAGCTGAGCGGAGGAAGCTCACGGTGCTCACCTGAAAATGGCCTCAGCCAGAGCCCAGCCTTGAGCGGGTGGGGGTCCTAGGAGCCCAAGCGCCAACACAGGTCATGTTTTGTTGCCTCCCATTTCTCAAGGGAATTGAGCTCAACTCTTGCCCCCCAATATGGTTACTATTTTATATTTTCAATCTGAATGACCAGACAGTTCACCAAACCTACTCATTTAGTTTCTTGTTCCAGAATGTGACCCTCTCATCCAGGGCAGTCAGTTTGGTGAGGATCTTCTGCTGAAGACCTGATTCTTGTGCAACAGTCTCGCTAGTCTTGGGTTTCTCGGCCTCCGGTGCATTGTCATTTTGCCCTTTAGCAGGTCCTTTGAGTTCAGCCAATTCCCGTTCTAACTGTTTTCAACAACACACCAGAGAGCAAATTAACAATCAAACATTAAGGCAAAGCCTCGATTCAGATATTCATTTTGTAGTGAGATTTATTGTCAGTTTAGATGATCAAAGTAGAAATCTAGGTAATAGGAAGTTCCGGTTTATAACAGTCAAAGGGTGACTTCAACCTTGGTGCAAGTTCATCCGTCATCTGTTGAACAAGTGATGGTTTGGAAAGAGGACGCTTGGTGGTCTCTCAACCGACAGTGAGGACGTTAATAGACCATGGAATGTTTGCAAAATCCAAAGTGAAATTACAATCAGTGCTGGTTTGGGTGTGAATAAAACCTTAAACCTCAAAAAATGAGATTTTAAAAACATAATTACTTTTCAGTGTTTTTAACTATTTCTGGAGAGATATAAACCATAGAAAACACACGAAGGGGAGATAAAGTTTTCCTTTTGTTTTACTATCCAACTAGCAAAAAAAAAAAAAAAAATACTCATTGTTCCAGGCGGTGGTGGCACATGCCTTAAATCCCAGCACTTGGGAGGCAGAGGAAGGCGCATCTTTGTGAGTTCGAGGCCAGCCTAGTCTACAGAGTGAGATCTATAGAGCAAGATCCAGGACAGGCACCAAAACTACACAGAGGAACCCTGTCTCGAAAAACAACAAAACAAAACAAATACACATTGTATCAGATTTTAATATTTTGGGATTTGTTGTCCATAATAGGGTTTTTGGTATTAATTGGGATATTTAAAATATTGCTTTGAATATTATTTATCTTGATTACTTAGCCTTTCATTCACATCCATAAAGTTTGGGTCCAGGACAAATCTCTTGTACGATTTAAAGCTAAACTATAACGCACAAAGTTTATAAAAAGAAATTTACTACTTGGTTACATTTCTTCACTGATCTAGTTATAACTGGCTGCTAAAATCAAATTACACATTTAAATATGTGTGCAGTTTATATGACATATGTTCCTTTTTTTGCTTGCAGATTTTAATTAATATAGTTGAGTACTCTTAAGCTGAAATTTGAAGTGCATCCAAATTTGAAACTTTGGACATGCTTTAGATACTTAGATAAGGGATGCTCAGCTGGTAGTGTCCATGTAAATATTCCAACATGTGAGAAACTCCAAACTCTGAAATCCATTTGGTTGTAAAGCATTCTAGATAAGGGATTCTGAACCTACATGCATGAAATGGCACATTATAAAATGATTTTCACAATTTGGTCTTTCTGTGGTTTTTAATCAAATAATTTAAATTTAATTAATATTTTACTTTAAGAATATCCTTCTGATTATAAAATAAAAACATGCCCATTTGTAGAAAAGACCATTACATATATTTCAAACCTCTTTTTTTTTTTTTTTTAAAAAAAATAAGTGTCTTTTTTCTAACTCTTACATGTATGGATACGTGGGTTTGTGTAATGAGTGAATATGCCTATGAAGGCCAAAGACGGTGCTGGATCTCCTGCAGCCAGAGTTACAGGTGGTCGTGAGTCACCTGGTATGGGTGCTGGGAACCAACTGGAGTCCTTTGCAAGGGCAGCCAATCCATGCTCCAGCCCTAGTAGTGTATTATGAAACTGACTGATTTATTCCCTTGTTAAATGTTTATGTAGCATCTAGTGTTTGGTTACTATTGATGAGGTGGTGATAAACATCCGTAGAATAAAGTACACAAGTAGACTTGCTGAGCTGGCGGCTAGGCGCTCTCGGAAGCTGTGTGACTACAGCTCACTTCCATGAGCCCGGGAGAGTGTATGCCGCTCATCTGTACCACCTACTGCTGGTGAGTGTTTCATAGGTAAACATGGTTTCACACTGCATTAACATTTGAAAATTCACCAGGGAATGCGACATTCAGGTGTTCATCAGTCACTGTAATTTATTCATTTGTAAAGTGCTGATTTATATATTTCCTTCAATTTTTCTATTTGCACATCTACTTTTAACCTTATCTTACTTAGGGACACATTTGTACTAAGGATAAAATCTCTTTGTGCACACATCATGTTTCTTTAGGATAGTTTAACTTTCTCAGACATATTTTTCCTTAATGTGTATGTGGAGGGCATGTGCTTGTGTATATACAAGCGTGTGGAGGCCAGAGGTCAAAGATGGCATCATTCCTCGGGTACTGTCCACATAACAACAGGGTATCTCAGTAGCCTGGAGTCTGCCAAGTAGCCTAGGCTGGCTGGCTAGCGAGCATCAAGGGCCACCGTTCTCCACTTCGCCAGCTCTAAGATAACCAGCACATGCTACCGTGCCCGCCTTCGTGTATGGATGCTTGGGACTGAGCCCAGGTCCTCGTGCGGTGTGGCACACTCTATCTACTGAACCACCTCCCTAGCCCGTGTCCTTACCTTTTAGGAATAATGCCTTTTAGCACAAACTAATCTTACTTTTTGGTTTTGCAACTGAATCTATGTTTCTTTGCAATTAATAGTATTTTTTTTTAATTTGGCAGGTTGAGACCCACTAAATCAATTCATTTACATATTTATTCTTGATATTTTTTTCTTCGATTAATTTTTACCCCCACTGATACTTAGTTTGGTAAAGTGTAAAACCAACTCCCTCACTCCTAAATACCTTGGCTCTTTTCTAACACTATTTATTGAACAATCCGTTGTTTCTTCATGTTTTTGAGAAGTTACAGAAAATTTTACACACGCTAGGTTCTATTTTCAAGATCTAGTAACTTTTCAAGATCTACTTTTAATAAAAGGAATCTAATTATTCTGAATAAAAAGCACACATACTACTAAAACAGAGTTTGATTTGAAGTTCCCCACTGTATACCTCTGTGTCTGTGTGTGTGTGCGTGTGCGTGCGTGCGTGTGTGTGTGTGTGTGTGTGTGTGTGTGTGTGTGTGTGTGTACATCTGTCTGTGTGATGCAGGCATATGCATGCCACAGGACATATGTGGAGGACAATCCCAGCTTTTGGTCCTCGCGTTCCTCCCTGTTGGACTGTTGGAGACAGGGTCTCTTTGTTCTCCGTTGCCTTGTCTCCACCCCCCAATCTCACCTTAGGAACACTGTGATTACAGACACAGACTACCAAGCCCGGAATCAAAATACTGTTAGAGTAAACATGACTTGATCTTAGTCTTCAGTATTAATCACACACACACATACACACACACACACACACACACACACACACACACACACACACACGCACACACTCGAGGGTGGGGATGGGGACAGTTAAGAATTTGCTATTTTGTCTGATAATTTCCCTACAATGATGAAATCTTACGGTTTTTTTTGCAAAGTTGAATAACTTTATCCGTTCTTCTGGTAGCTTCTGTAACTTGCATTTTTTGTCATTCAGTTTTTCAAGTTCTTCATTCAGATGTCTCTGAACAGTTTTTATTCGCATGTTATAATACATTATTTTCTTCATCGCTGTGGTCTGAACATAAGAGAGTAAATAACATGGGATTAGATAAAAACACATTACAGATAGCTCTGCTGGCTAGTTTTATGTCAGTTTGACACAACCTGAGTCATCTGGGGAACTTCAATTGAGAAACCGCCCCACCAGATTAGCCTGTGATGCATTTTCTTGACTGATGATTGACATGGGAGGGCCCAGCTCACTGTGTTTGGTCCTGGGTTCCATAAGAAAGTAGACAGAGCAAGACATGAGGAGCAAGACAGTAAGCAGCACTCTTCTATCAGCTCCAGGCTCCAGGATGATGGAGAAGTAGGCTGAACTAAACTCTTTCCTCCCCAGGAGCTTTTGGCCACAGCAATAGAAATCTGACTCAGACATAGCCATCAGTGGTACTGTATGAGCACAACAAGCTCTTGATGAAACTGGAAGCTGGCTAGCTCCGTTAGAAATGCCGATGATGACAGCCGATGTGATGATGCTCTCGGGATTTACTTAATTTAATATGTAAGTCACAAAATCTCAATGAACATCTTTGTGTTTAATATGTGAGTATGTGGCATACGCACATCTATTTCCAGAATTTCCAACAAAGAAAGTGCAGACATAATTTAATTTATAAAACAGTATATTTAGCTAATAGGACATTGGACTGGAGCAACTATTAAACCACTGTTCCTAGTTTATTAATTCAAGGAAAGCAAACATATTAAAAGGGGTTAAAAGCAAATGTAAAATTGAATATAATTTTTAAAACCCTGACCAAAAAAAAAAAAAGATTTAGCCTGCTCCTCAATCTGCAAAATGATGGTCTAAGTGAACTGTCTTCAGACTGAGGTCATTAAATTATCACTTTGCTGCAATTATCTCAAACCTTATATTTAATTCTAGTATACCATCCAGTTACTTATCAGCTACTAATAACAGATTGGTTAAATAGCCTATTATGAACTAGATAAGCTGAATGATACCTGAGAATTAGATTAGTCAAAAAGAACTGACTAGACAGTCTACCTAGAGGATCAGTTCGAGCTTCAGTGAGAGATTCCCTCTTGAAAAATAAGGTGGAGAGCCAGAGAGCAAAACACCTGACATCCACCTGTGCCCTCCACATGAGCACACACGGGTGAGCACACCCTCACACACATGTGTACACACAAGCATACAATTCACTACAAGCACAAACACACATATTAAGAAATAAAGGAAGAAAAAAGAAAGGAAAGAAAATTGGGAAATGATGTTTGTTGTTATTTTGAATATTTGGGGTAAATGGAAAATCCAAAACAAATATACTTGAGTCACTGAGAGCTAAAAGGATTTCAAATAAATTCTTAAATCTAAAATACCATGTGTTGTGGAGTAAATTGTTTATTTTTCCAGACAAAATAGTGGATGCCAAGTTAAATTTCAAATAAACAACAAAGTATTCACTAAACTTACTTGTATTTATTGAGTTATGCCAAGACACCCTTTAGTATTTATATGAAATTCTAATTTAACTCAGATTTTTGCCACGTGAGAAAAAAGATTTTAAAAATACTAAATTTAATTTGTTCTAAAATAATTTTAATAACCATGCATCAAAAATTCTATTCCCAGCAGACACGTGTTTCCCATTTTTGCTACGATCACCGAATTCCAGCATTAATGTTATTATCTGTATACATTTAGGTGAGACACCTGCTCTTGGGGCGAGAGCAGACAGGAGATAGGAGCTGACTGTATAATACCACCAACCACAGGGGGGACCCAGGCGGAGAAAGCCCTGAACCGGGCAACCCTGTGTCCCAGACCCCTGACTGTGGACCCACTTACGTCGGCCAGCTCCTTGATCTGCTTTGCTGAGACATCGAACGTGTCGAGTCGTTGGAGAGAAGGCAGGTGGTACAGCACGTGGGTGGAGTAGTTGCACAGCTGGCAGACTGGGTTGGTTTTGTACTGCGGATCGTTCAGAGACAGATCCTGTAAGCGAGGCAGCCTGGTCAAGTTCGTGAGGTCCTAAAACAGCGATGGCAGTGGTGAGTCGGTTATGAACGGTCTCTTTGGAAGGAGGTGTTTTAACACATAAGGTCACCCACAGTCTTATGTAACACGTTCTAATCGAACACCTAAGGACGCATGGTAAGTGATCTAGATGGCACTTGGAACTCTAGAAGAAACTCTAGAAGAAAAGATTGGCCTTTGCTGTACAGATGGCGGACCACACAGCCATGCGTTTTCTGTACCAGCTGCTGCTCCAAACCAAAAGAACACTAACTCTACTTTACGATTCCCTAGGGAGATCTGTGATCGTATTATAATGGCCCCTTGCTGGAAAGCAGTGACAGCTCTGTGTTGTCTATCAAACTCGGCCACCATCGGAGACCTGATTAGCCTTTTCATCACAGCTCCCCAGGCTCTCACGGGTACCCTGTGTTTGAGCCAGATGACAATGCTCACACTACTCAACTGGACCCACGGTTTCTCATTTCCTGGCTCTTACGCATATTCATCTCCTCCTCTTAGGATGTCTACTCCCACGGCCCGAGGAACCTCCTCCATGCCTGTTACAAGGCTCCAGCCTTTCCTATTGGTTCATTCCTTTGCAATTTGACTACTCAGGTAACATTTTACTCAAATTTCTTCTTAATTTACTCTTTCGCTGCTTTGCAATACTCTTCTGTTTTTCTCTGGGTTTAAGAGTACCGATTTACACTGCAGGATTCGGAATTGTTCCTTACTCCTCTTTCTCTAATATTTTCACCAGGTGTGCTGGACCCTGTGCCCTTGCTCCCACATCGTCAGAATTACATTGTGAACACACACACACACACACACACACACACACACACACACACACACACACACTGAAAAATAGAGCGAATTGTGAGGAGTTGTGTTTTAATTTTTTCTCTCAGTAATGCAGATTGGTACCCATAGTCAATAGTAATCCAGGCAGTATGACTCTGGGCATATTCCAAATGGGCACTAACAGGATTTGCTCATGGGTTGAAGGTGGAGAATGAAGGAATAGCAGGAGTAAAACAGAGCTGTAAGGATTTTTGCTTAGTTAACTGGAAGAGTAGAAATACCATTTTGGGAATCAGAGACGTCTGCAGGGAAAGAAGGGCTGGGGAGCGGACATCAGTTTGAAGTCGGCTGAGGTCTGTAGTTCAGAGAAGTCGTCAGGGTAAGTAGAGGGACCAATTTAGCAGTAATTAGATTAGGTGTATTTGCAGTCATAAGGTATGACAGGATTATTCAGAGAATGAATAGAGACAGAAATGAGGAAGAGACCTCTGGACTGAGAAGGGGCAGTCCACTTTTTTAGAGGTTATTAGAGGATGAACCTCCTGTAAAATGGATGTAGCCAGAAGGCCTAGGAGAAAGTTCAGAAAAAGTAACACCCTACCAGTTGAGTACTTGGGTTTTTTGTTGCTGTTTTAGTTCTAAAAGGGTCCAATCATTATGGCTAATTGAACAGATGCCTCTCAAACTCCCTAGAGCAATGGTTCCAACCTTCCTAATGCTGCGACCCTTTAATACAGTTCCTCATGTTGTGGTGACCCCCAACTATAAAATTATTTTCATTGCTACTTCATAACTGTACTTTTGCTACTGTTATAAATCATAATGTAAATATCTGATACACAGGACATCTGATATGAGACCCTCAAATGGGTCACGACCCATAGGCTGAGAACTGCTGCCTTGGAGCATCAGGAAGCACAAAGTAGTGAAACTGTTCCTTGAAGGAAGACTGCTGGCTGTGTTTTTTGGTCTATACCGTTTGTAACTCAGGTTGATAAACAGAAACCAATCATTTAGTTGAACATACCTTGAAAGAAGTAATTTGGTTTCCAGAAAGGTTTAATTTTTCCAGTTGTTCATTGGGGTCAAGACATGGACCTTTAATTTAAAAACAAGATTAAAGAACCATTAGGGATGAGGATATAGCTCAGTGGCAGAGTGCTTGCCCGACATACCCAAGGCCCTGAGTTCAATCCTCAACATCACAAAAATAATTTTCTTGGTCTACCTTTATTATATATCCTGGCATCCTTGTGAGTTAAAGATGGCCATTATTTCCTGCATAGCAATAGAATTCATGATGCCACTGTATAATCAGCAATAGTTATTACTGACTGATAGTTACATATTTGAATCATAGATTTCAAAATAGGTAGGGAAGTGGGGGTGGATCCGGAAAGAGTTGGATGCGTGTAAATATGATCAAAACCTATTGTGAGAAACTCTCAAAGAAGCACTATCTAGGAACCACAACCGAAGATAAAAATATATGCAAAAGTAAAAGTGTTTTTCAATGACATAAAGTCTAAAAGAAACGACTCTTAAGCACACACTTTGAGAACGCATTAGCCCGGAGTCCAGAGGAAACAGTACATACCAATGCTGCTTATCAGGTTTCCTGCAAGATTGAGGTCTTTTAAGTTCTTCAGCGTCTGTAAGCCCTGGAAGTGTAGACAACATGTAATCTTAAAAACCATTAACTCTGATCACCCTGGTTATTTCCTTGGGTGTTCTACAGAGGAAAACGGGGACAGTGAAGCCACCCCCTCTCACTTTAATGGAACCTGGAGAGAATTTGAAGAAGGAGCAGAAAGGAGTGGAGGAGAAGAAAAGTGGAGTGAGTGGAGAAACAACATGTCTCACACCATGATTATAATTACAGCGACAATGGTTCCTTCTAAAACACAGCCTACACATTAGTTCTTCTTTTTACTTTATTAAAAAAAAATGTGCATGAGTGTTGTGCCTGCATGCACGTCTGTGTATCATGCGTGTGTCTGGTGTCCAGAGAACAGCAGAGGGCTTTGGGTTCCCTGGACCTGGAGCTACAGACAGTTGTGAGCTGCCATGTGGGTGCTGGGGATGGAACCCAGGTCCTCTGGAAGAACAGACAGTGCTCTTCACCGCTGAGCCATCTCTCCCTAGCCCCACCTCAGTTCTTTTTGGCAACAATAACTAAGCTATTCATAACTATTTTGCCCTCAAGACTGACTGTATGATCTCTGACACTGTGGTTTAAATGCTATAACAGCGTGAACTGGCCTTACATGCAAATTATCAAAATTACCTCACCTCAATATTACTTATCATATTGTGGTTCAGCCAAAGAACTTCCAGTTTTATTAATTTCTCTAAATTTTGTATTTTGGAAATTTTATTGTAATATAAATATAATTTTTCCAAATTTCTACATTCTTGAAGACCTTCAATTCTCTGTGGAAAGGAGATTGAAAGCAGTCATTTATTTTGTCATCAGATTCAATTCATCAGATAAAGCAGGTTTCTGGGTCTTTTTTCTTTTAAACACCACTTCATTGCAATATCAACACCCGAAAAGATAAACTAAAAATTTAAAACATACAACTTCTTTGCCGAAATACAGCAGTTTTTAATTTTGTACACTTTCTTTACATTTTAATCAACTACATCAGCTTTATATTAATAAAATCACATACATCTGATTTAATAGGTGGTTTCCTTTTTGCCCAAGACCATCTAACAAATTTTCATAATTTTTCAAAGTATATTTAATGATCACAAAATATTTTGTGAAATTTATAATAGTTTTCTTTAAAATTACCCTATGTGCAGAATTTTCACATTTGATATTTTTAACTATTGCGAAAATGATGTAACAAATACTTTCATGAATGTAACTCTTCTCTGCTCTTGAATTACTTCTCTAGTATAAAATTCTTAGGATAAGCATTTCTGAGTTAAAATGTGTGTACATTTCTGTTGCTCATGATGCATTTTGTAGTGTTGCTTTCTAAAATACATGTCTAACCACTTAGCACCTAACTGAATCAATTTTACTAATAAGCAAATATTGGCTGTGATCTGATTTGATACATTTAACAAACAAATTTATGTTTTGATTCCTTATTTCTGCTTTCATGTTGTACACATATTTATCAGTTTTGATCCACACATACTGCACATATTTTAATGAATTATTTTTCCAAAGCCAAGAATTCAGTATTAGATGCACCTCATCATTTCTCTTTTATTTTAAACTTACCTCTATGCAGCATTCAGCAATCCAAAGTTCTTTAAGTTGTGAACAAGTCTCCAACCCTGAAATTTCCTTTATATCTTGAGCAACAATTGTAAGACTCGATAAGCTAGGAAACAACGATAATCCAACTATACGGGGATACCCTGAGAAAAACATCTCCAGTTTTGAAGTATCTGATCCTTCTTGTCCAAGCATCTCATAAGATAAACCATTGCACAAACACTGTTTTAAAAGAAAGAATTTTGATTATTATCTGTTCTAAATAGTTAAAAAATTGTTATTTTAACATCCCAAACCATAAACTGCACATTGAACTACACCATTCTAGTATTCCCACAAAAGAGAAAGTTGGATCACATACGTGACTTCTGTGCTTCCAAAAGTCATATGAGAGAAGGAATGACCCTCCTGTTAGTCCTCACAGCTCCATGAGGAGTGTCAAAATGTTCTACTTAATAATCTTGCAAATACTATTGAAAAGAAGTCAGACTTGGACTCACCAGTTCTTTAATGATGTCACTTGAAGTTAAGTTTTCACTTTCAATCATCTTCCTTTAAAAAACAATGGTCATACTAATATATCTATTAAGGAAAATGGAAGATTGAGGTTAGTCCTAGAGTCACGGTGGTCTGAATGGAGAGTCATCTGAAAGCTACCAACTGCGACATTTCTGGGTCTCCACATAGATCTCCTTCCATCTCTAAAGCTTCCATCTACAAATGTTTTTAGTATTTTGAACTTAATACTGCCTCTCCATAACTCGTTCTATTTTGTTTAGTCCAAATAAAACAAATTCAGTTTTTCCTCTAAACAATAAACCTTCAGAATACTTAAAGAAGCTATCTTTCACCCTCCCCCAAGACCTCGAATTGTTACCGGGTCTTCCTGCTTCTTTCCCATACATAGACTGTAGCTTCAGTTTCTTATCAGGCTGTGGTGCCCCAAGCTGAACCCAGGTCTCTAAGGTGCAAAACAAGGACTTCTGGAATGTCGATATAGTTTCTGATCTATATGCTAGCTAAAAAACTGAAATTAGATACCTAAGAGCTGTGTGATATATATATATATATATATAATAATATATATTAAAGAAAAATTATTAAGGCTTATATGGCATGGCAATAAATATTCATTAAAATGAGTTCACTGGTATCTCTTTTGACACAGTTGCTCAATTAATATCTAAATGGCTTTAATACAATTTAACTAAATGTTCATAATTTTAAATATTTTCATTACGTAATTCATATACTAAAAAGTGGAGGGATCTTGTTTTTAATACAATGCTATAACAAGATGTGGGAAGCACTGTATAATTTCATTAACCCTAACTCCCTCCTAGAAGTGTGTATCTGTAAATAAATGTGTGCCTATGCATGATTATTGTAAGCATTACAGCCTAGAAGGTAAGGAATGCCGGCAGCCGGGAACCAAGGAATACCACAAAGTCACACCACACAACAAACCTCACACGAGAGATTTATTAGGAGGGGAAAATCCAGGAGGATGGCTGCCTCTGCTTGGGTGAGAA
Organism: Peromyscus maniculatus bairdii; assembly: GCF_049852395.1. Taxonomy (NCBI): domain Eukaryota; kingdom Metazoa; phylum Chordata; class Mammalia; order Rodentia; family Cricetidae; genus Peromyscus; species Peromyscus maniculatus. Next base: position 44,506,308 of record NC_134865.1, on the reverse strand, counting down.
ACAGCAGCGAACTGAACAGGAAATGGGACTTATCTAGAGTTTCCTGGGAAGGGGGTGGAACTTTCGAGGGTGGAGCTTTCCAGGTGGAGACTGGTGAGATTTCATGTCCAGAGACTGGGCTTTTTACTCTGTAGGGAGGGGGCAGGCTCCAGCATTCGGGGCAGTTAGAGTGTTCTGTGGGTGGAACCTGGCAGTTGGGGGTCCTTGGGGGAGGGGCCTGGCCATTCCTGTGGCCTGAGGGGCTTCCAATTATGTGAAGAGAAAATGTGGAAATGTACATTTTAAGTCACTAGCGTGAGTTACTCTGAGGGTAGAAAGCCGATGAGAATAGGTTAAGAGTAAAAGGTAAGATGAGGAAAGAGGTGAAAAGGGAAAAGAAAGAAAACAATGTTATTTTTGAAAAATACGTTTACTATTATAGAGTCTGAGTGTCTAATTGTATTTTAATTTATTGTACTGTTGATACACATCTGGACTGTTTTTCACTGAGGGCCAGTAATGTAAGTGCGTGTTTAGGGACAAAGTTCAACACTTCTCTTGGGTTAATGCCCAGGAGTGAAATGACAGACAACTCTTTTTAAATGCAATGTTGATGATTTTCATAGGCATGATCTGAAGCAGAAAATGTGCACATATGATGATCATGTTTTCTACACCAGTTCACATGCAAACTGGAAACAAGCTATGGTCCCAGCACCCCGAATAACTGTGGTTCAGTCACAGGTGAGTTAGCAGAAGGGAGTTTTGGGGATACAGATCTGTGTGCTATCTGTACATACGTTTACTTGAATAAAGTTTCACTTAAGTTTTATTAGCACCCCTCATTCAATTATGTTTATATTCGTGCTAAGGAACTCACACAAATTAAGATGTTAACAAAGTGGCGATTTGAATCCTGGGTTTACTACCTGTGCTCCCTGGTTACAAGTAGAAGACCTACGGCAAGCTGAGATGCATACCTGTGCCAGGGAAAAGATCGATCACTAGGAAGACTGGCGAAGGCACTCACATTAGATTGGGAGAAAAGCCATTTGTACAAACCATGCCAAGATTCAAGACACCATAAGAGAAGTTTTACTAAGCTATTTAAAAAAAATTTTTTAAAGCTATTTTCAAACTCAGAGCAGCAACTGTTGGTAAAAGGGAGCCATGGAGCATTCACGATGCAGCAGTGTTAGAGCAGCATACAGCTTCTGTCTTCCCACTCAGGCCTTGTGAACTGGGGACACTCCCACCATGATGAAGGCGTGGCTTGGACGAGGACCCTCCAAAGTTCAGGTGCCGTCAACACAGTGTCATTAAGAGAAAAGTTCTTTAAGAGATCAAGAGGGTTCCTTCCCTCAAGAATGGGCCCTAGGGCCCTAATCACAGCCTGATGGAGGGAGTCTGGTCCCCTTTTCCTCTCCCACCTTCTGCCATGTGAAGATCTCACCAGATACCGAAAGCCGGCCCCTTGAGCTTGGACTTCCCAGCACACAGAACTGTAGGAAGCAAATGCCTATTGTTTCTATTTGGCTCTGGGTATTTTGTTATAGCAGCGTGAAATGGACTAAGGCACTGAGCCAAGAAGAAGAGCAGGGGCCCTAGCCAGTGTCATAGAGCAGAATGCAACCAGAAAATTACCCCAGCCATTTATCCCGTCACTAACGTATACACCAAGAACCTAACGGGTACGAGAAAAATGGCCAAGGAGGGGAAAGAGAAGCCAGCTTCTGATATGGTGGAATTTGAGCAAAGAACTAAATACATAAGGTAAGCCATGAAGGAATTAGATCACATGCATCCAGGCAGAGGGAACAGCAGTCTGACCGAGAGAGTGAACACATGCTCGGCGTGTGTCCAGAACAAGGCAGAGGGGTGTGGTGGACCACTCTGAAGAAAATGGAGATGGACAGGACCTGCAGAGGAGCGCTGCAGGGCCAGCACCCCTGCTGCCTCATGGGCCCTTTCTGAGGACTGGACTTTTGGACAGCAAGAAACAGGACTCTGAGTGTGGCACCAGCTGTGTTGATATTGAAAAGGGCCCCTCTGGCTACTTCATTGAACGTAACACTGTAGGGATGAGGTGATCGGTTCTGTGATGGCTAATCTTGGTTGTCAATTTGACTACATCTGGAGTCAGCTCTAACTTAAGCAGCTTGGCACACACCTATGAGAGATTCTTTTCTTGATCAGATCATTTGAGGGGGGAAGACCCACCCTAAATCTGGACCACGTCTTCTGTCGAAGCCCACATAAAAAGGCACAGAGGAAGGAAGCTTTTGCTTTTTGCCTGCTTGCCTTCGCTCTCATGGGCAAGCCCATTTTTCCTGCTGCTGAGACACCACTTTGCTGGTATTAGGACCCTACTTCCTCAGAATTCCAACACAGACTGAAGACTAGCTGAGACATCCAGTCTTGGCTCTAGTTAGAGACAGCCATTCTTGGACTAGCCAGACCACACCCACAGCCTGTAGTGATTCTAATAATTTCCCTTTTCATACACACACACACACACACACACACACACACACACACACACACACACACGAGAGAGAGAGAGAGAGAGAGAGAGAGAGAGAGAGAGAGAGAGAGAGAGAGAGAGAGAGAGTTCTCTTCTTCTAGAGAACCCTGACTAATACAGACTCTTAAGCCTCTGATACCACAGGCCCAGAATAACACTTTCTTCTATAACTTACAATGGTTGCCTTGGCCATGGTGTTTGCTCATAGCATTAGAAAAGGGACTAATACAATTCCCTTCTCATTTTTTTTATGTTTCTTGGTTAGTCTTTCTTATTCATTTTTTTAGGACTAAGACTTAACATTTTGTTGTTGTTGTTTAAGAAACTCTGTCCTGGGGTGGGAGAGATGGTTCAGAGGTTAAGGGCACTTGCTGTTCTTCCAGAAGGACCCACGCTCCATTCCCAGCACCCACATGAGGGTGCTAAGAACTGCCCCTGCTCCATAGATCCCATTCCTCTGGCCTCCCTAAGTTCCTGCACACCTTGATCATACACACACACACACACACACACACACACACACACACACACACACGCAATTAACATTCAAAATTAAATCTTTAAAAAAGCACTTGAGAAGTCCAGCTGTAATTCTGATTTGATAGGACATCACAAAAATTAATATAGGAGCGTGTTCACCTTCACAGTGCCAAGTCTTCCTAAAAACAAAGCCCCAAATCTCTGCATTTAGTCAAGGAGATATTTTCTGGGTATACAATGTGGATTACCTCTCAACTTGCATTATTCTGTGTTCATCAGTGCCCCAAATAATCCTATTCTAACTCAGTAGTTAACTGACAAGACAAAATTCACTGAAAACTCCAACTATGTTTGAGCCATGAGACACTATGCCGCAGTTACAGAGGGGACCGTTTCTGTTTCTCATTAGCTTCCTTTCCTATGGGGAGGATTAAAGACGAAATCCTAGGACACATGACAGAATTCTAACGTTCACCACCCCCTTCAAGCTTTTTCCTTCTCTCCCTTCATTCTTCCCTCCCCCTTCCACACCTCCCTTCATATCTCCTCCCCCATCTCTCATCAGATGAACTTGTCCTTGTCCTCATCGTCAAAGAAAACAGGGCTGTCTTAGGATGTGCTCCCTTTAAATTTCTTTTCTCCGTAAAAACACGTTCTTTCCCTTAGGACTTTTGGCTCAGTGGACACACTCACTTTGGGGCTGGGGAGGGTGGCTCAGTGGACACACTCACTTTGGGGCTGGGGAGGGTGGCTCAGTGGACACACTCACTTTGGGGCTGGGGAGGGTGGCTCAGTGGACACACTCACTTTGGGGCTGGGGAGGGTGGCTCAGTGGACACACTCACTTTGGGGTTGGGGAGGGTGGCTCAGTGGGTAAAGCGCTTGTGTTTGCTGTGCAAAGCCTGAAGACCTGGGTTTGGATTCCCAGCACCCATGTGAAAGCTGGACATCCCAGCCTGGGAGTGGAGACAGAAAGGACCCAAGAAGTTGTGGGGTTGGGGGTTGGGAGTGGGGAAGGCTTGCCAGGTCAGACAATTTGGCTGAATTGGTAAGCTCCTGGTTTACCTAAAAAAATAAGGAGGAGAGCAATGGAGGAACACTCTTGTATGCGTATGCACACTCCCAATACACGGGCACATGTATCACATACAATAACAAATAAATAAATTCATTTTGTCTGAAATGAATCTCTTTTTCTGTGCACTGATCCACCCTTTTCTACCTCTGTTAGAGCATTGTTCTGTGAGTCTTTCATCTTTCTTTCCAAGATCTCCTTTCTGGCCGGGCGGTGGTGGTGCACGCCTTTAATCCCAGCACTCGGGAGGCAGAGCCAGGTGGATCTCGGTGAGTTCAAGGCCAGCCTGGGCTACAGAGTGAGTTCCAGGAAAGGCACAAAGCTACACAGATACACAGAGAAACCCTGTCTCAAAACAAACAAACAAAATAAACAAAAAGACAAAAGATCTCCTTTCCATAAGGTTTCCTTTCCTCTGTGTATGAGTACCAGGTCTTCCTATTTAGAAAAGTCCTTTCTATTTTTTTTTTTTTAATGAAGAGCTACTTTTGATACTTTGACAGGGGGCTTTGCAGACAATCAGTAGCAACAATTCACTGCCTCCATTCAGTCCTCAGCCCACTGTCACGTGAAAGAAAACACTTTAAGCAACTACTTACTGTTAAACAAGACCAACAACAGCCTTCAAATTGTCAAAGGCAGAGGACATGTGTTAGCTCTCAACTTGACCTTGACATGACATTGAGCAATGCTGATAACACCGAGCAATGTTGACGACTGTTAACTTTTCTGCCGGGGTTCTTTCTGTCCCTTCCCTCTCACCCTCCCTCCCTGTGTATGCACATGCAGATATAAACGCTGGTGTATGCACGTTAAGTGTGGAGGCCGGAGGACATCTCAGGGGCCATCCATCAGGTCCCATCCACCTTGATTTTCTTTAGAGAGTGTCTCCCTAGCCCCCTACTTGTTACTTTGCACTAACAGCGTCCTTCTTTGTAAAAGTCACTCACCTTTATTTTCCTCTTTCCTGTGCAATAAATACCAAAGCCCACGTGGAAAGCTCCATGTGGACCTGTCACAAGCATCACAAATTCACTGTGTCCCAAACTGAGCTCATATTTCCCAACTCATGCGGTTTTCCTTAATGAACGCTTTCTCGTGATAAAGGACGCCATCATCCCCTCTTCATCCAAGTCGGAAACATGAGACCTACTGCCATGTTTCCCCCCAGGTTCACTCCTCATCAAATCCTTTTTCTTGTGTAACCTAAAGTCTATCAGGGCTTTCATGCTTCCTCTCCATCCTCTGTCATCATGTCCCCTTCTCTGGACACCTTCCTACTGTTTTACGTCCACCTTCCCCACTCCCTACACCCCCGGGGCAGCCAGTCTCCTGAAGCGGACATTTGCTTATGCCACTTCTCTTGGAAGGTGTTTATGACTACCACACCAATCTCTCAAACTCCTGTCCAAACAAAATATCATTACAGCATCCCAGGACTGGCCGCAATTCCAGTCCTGTGATAGCTGACATAGCTGTACTTCTGAAGATGCCTCTTTCTCTCCTTGAAATGTCTTATCTCCTTGACTTACTCCATACATCTTTAAGATTACGCTGAGTCTTCTCCGAAGACTTGAGTTTTCTTTGGTCTTACTATAAAGGGTCTCTTTCATATGATTGGGTTAGTCTAGCACATGCCCCGTGGATAGAACTGTCTATCACACTGTATTGGGATACTTGCAGGTCTTTTCTCCCAACATGCTCACTACCGAGGACAGGAGCTATGTCTGACCCCTGGTGGGTATTCAATGTAATTTACAAAATGGTTCCAATTAACTGTCACACCACAGATCCTATTCAATATAATGTTGAACACTGTTCTGCATGACAATTCAGAACACAGTTCTACCTGGCCTGTAAAGCACAGTTTCTGTCTGCCAGAAGAGCTGAGTAAGCATCCATTCTAGGAAACTACACTTTTCTACAGAGCAGAAGCCCTATGTGGTCCAACTGTTTTCTCAACTGAGTATAAAGGGGTCAGGATCCGACAGTTCTCTCTGACGGCCCATGTAAACGCCCTTCTCTCTCTAGATGATCGGTATCTGGTTGACCAGTGAGCACCCGAGTCTTCCAGTCCAATACCCACCCGAGAATGGGGCATACCTTTCCTTCTTCATTTCTCGGGGTCCTTCCTCTAAATTATTATTATTCCTTTATTATTACAACTATTATCATAAAATTATTATAATCCCCATTGCACCTTTACATAGGTCCCTTGACCTTTGTGCTGCTGTAGATTCCTCCACGTGTTGAGTAAAGCGAACACCCTGGTCTTTCCTATAGGGCAGAGACGCCTGGAGGCCATCGGCGGACGGATACCCACCTTATTCCAGAGAGAGAATGGATTCCGGGGCTGTCCGAGACAGGTCAGAGTGCACTCCGACCTCCCAATCCCTGTGTGCAGCTGATACCACACGCTTTCCAGCCCCGGGCCTGCTGTGTACTGACCGCCCACTGCGGTTGCCTAGGAAACCCGCACTCCGCCTCCCCTGACCTCTGGGTCACGAAGGGGATGAAGAGGGCGGGGAAATCAGCGGTCCAGTCTTGTCTGCATCACGTGGTGGTAACCTCCAACCAATCAACATAGGCAGGGAAGACACCCGCTCCCGCCCCCCTCCCCCAAGACTCTACCCCCACCCCTCGCTAGTGCTCCTGGGGAAACGGTGGGAGCCGGTTGCTACCTATAGTTCTCTCAGTCTTGGGTGTGTCTTACACCTTGTTTGCTTCCGAGGACTGAGGGACAGTTTGTGGGCAAGCCAGTGGGGACCCGGTCCAGGCATTTTCACGGTGAAAGTTTTCGACGCTTGGAGTCTCGAAGATAGCAGTGAAGACAGCAGTATTAACCGGTCTTGATCCCCACCATGGCACAGAGCAGTGATGTCACTAGACGGTTCCCCAGATCCGCCCCATTCCTCAGCTGGATGATCTCTGCCCCAGCTGGTGCCCCCCTGCAGCTTTCGGAGCCTCGTAAGATCCGAGAGCAACTCCAAGAGCCCTGCAGACCGAGGGAAGTCTGGATGCACTTTCTCCAAGAGAGAGAGATCCCCTTGGGTCTTCTAGGAGTTCTCAGGCAGGCTTTTGAGTGTCTTTTAAGTTTGACAGAATGCTCAGGAGGCAATAATTATTTACAAAATAGAGTGGAAGTTAGGGAGAAACTAAGAGACTGGCTGAGAAAACAATGAACTTAGAAAACAACCCAAATCACCCGCAGCCAGCCCTCTCCGTTCTTGAGATTCGCGCTGTCCGCGGGAGTTAGCCACTAACCACACCGTGTATGTGCCCTCGAAAAGGGGTAGTTCAAACCGGTGTGCCTTAAAATACACTTTGAACTTTAAATGCTTACTATGCAAAGAAGCAATGGAAACGATTTCATTAATGACTTTTACATTAGCCACGTGTTGAAATATTTGCGGTGCATTGGGTTAAATAAAAACTTTTTTTTTTAACGTTGAAAATGCGGCTACCAGGGCAATCAATAATGGCTTGGGAACTTGCATTGAGTTGTTTTGGACAGAGAATGCCGTTGTTTGCTGTCTATTGCAAGTGATAAACACTGTGACCGACCACAACTTGAGGAGAGGGTTTGTTTGACTTATATGGCCAGGTCACAGTCTTTGGAGCTGCAAGTCAGGGAGGGCACTCAAGCAGGAGCAGAGGCAGGGGACTGCGGAGAAATGCTGCAAACTGTCTTATAGCCCATTGCGTGTTCGCCTTGCTTCTTACACAGCCCAGAACCACCCGCTGAGGGTGGTACTGTCCGCAGTGGGCTGTCAATCACCGATCAAGAAAATGTCCCACAGACATGACCTCAGGACAATTTGACGGGGCAGTTCCTCAATTTACATCCCTTCATGCTAAATTTGTATCAAATTGATAAACAAAATTGGTAAAAATTTGTTTCTGATGGCACTGCGCTAGTTTTTAACTATTCAGTGAGGTTTTGTTAATATTTATGATCTTTGGGTCTTCTTGCAAAATAGTGTCTGTGATGCCCTTCTCCATCACCAGATGGCCATTTTGCTCCGACTAGTTTTAAATTGCTTTCTCAAGCAAAATTTCAGATTATAAATAATTCTATTTAATGACTGGAGTGCAACACATTCTCTGGCTTTGCTGTCTGTAAACAAACTCACAGAAAAGGTAAATTAATTCTCCCTCCGTGTTTTCCTTTCACTGAGCATTGTTTCCTCTTGTCAGCATCAGATTAAGAGTAAGCCACGTAAAATATCTGTGGCTTAAGGGTAAAACTAATGCCAGGGTTAAAAAAAAAAAAAAGGTCTGATTCATGGTTTACTAGTACGCGATATTTCTCTCTGAAAATCTAGTTGAACAAGATAACCTACTCTTGGAGAAGCTTTCTTTTTAGACTTATAAAGACTAGTTAGAAGGTGGTGGTTTTGTTTTTATAACTTTTAAGGAGATTACATCGTGGATCAGTTAGACAAAATTATCTACTGATGCATCAAAATTTTCACCTTGGGGTATGCTAGTTAGTTTTTCCTTCCTTCCTTCCCTCCTTTCTTTTCTTTCTTCTTTTTTCTCAACTTGACACAAGCTAAAGTCATCTGATAAGAGGGAACCTTAATTGAGAAAATGCCTGCGTCAGATTGGCCTGAAGGCAAATCTGTAGGGTATCTTCTTATTAGTGATTGACTTGGCAGATTGAAGCCAGCCCACTGTGGGCTTTCCACCCTTGGGCAGGTGGTCCTGGATTGTATAAGAAAGCATTTAGCAAGCCATGGGGAGGGAGCCAGTAAGCAGCCTTTCTCCAAGCTTCTGCTTCAGCTCCTGCCTCCAGGTTCCTTCTTTGACTCCCCTTCAGTGATGGAGTGTCCTCTGGGAGCTCTTGTAGCTGGAAAACTTCTCTCCAGGTCCCACCAAGCCCCTGTAGTCTCACAACCTACATATAAAATAATCACTCAGACGCTTATATTACTTATAAACTGTATGGCCATGGCAGGCTTCTTGCTAACTGTTCTTATATCTTAAATTAACCCATTTCTATTAATCTATAAGTTGCCACGTGGCTTGTGGCTTACCGGTACCTTACATCTTGCTTGTCATGGTGGCAGCTGGCAGGTCTCTCCCCTCCCTTTCTGTTTTCTCTTTTCTCCTCTCTGTTAGTCCCGCCTATACTTCCTGCCTGGCCACTGGTCAATCAGTGTTTATTTATACAGAGCGATATCCACAGCAAGCTGTAGATGAAATAAACTCTTTCCCATCTAAATTGCTTTTTGTTGGTGATGCTTATCAGAGCAATAGAAAGCCAACTAGAATGGGAAGAATGTAGTGTTTGGGGGTGAAAATACAGAGATGATCAGAATACTTTGTTTTGCTTTGAAGTATAGAAATCTGCTGTGATTTCCCTACAGGAGATGGTGCTAGCATACACTGCATATTATATAAAAAACGATTAGTGTGTGAGTGCACGTCTGAGGAGGCAAATCCTGCGTCGCTCTTCAGGAGCCATCTCTCTTGTTTTCTGAGACAGGGTCTCACACTGGAACCTGATGCTCCTGGAATTATGGTAGGCTGGCTGGCCAATGAGTTCCAGAGATCTGCCTGTTTCTGTCTCCCCAGTGCTGGGATTACAGGCAGACACTACCTATCAGAGTTTTTAACATGCACCTTTCCTGCTGAGTCATCTGCACACACACACACACACACACACACACACACACACACACACACACACACACACACACACACACCATGGGAAGAGAATTCTTTTTCTCTAGGGAAAGCTCAAGGACTCAGCCAGCAGGAGCTGTGCCAGCATCTTCTACAAGTTCAGAGTCAGAAACCTTTGGTGATTTGTCAAATTCAAGGCTCTGTCCAAAGCAGCTTTTAAAAGATTGCTTGCTTGTTTCAATACTCCAGATGTCGTTTAAAGCAAAAGATGCTGACAGTTCCAAGGCGCAGGGCTGGTTTTCATTAATCTCTTCTCACTCTGAGATTGCTTTATTATACTTTAAAATGTGTCTGTGAAAAACAAAACAAAACAAAACAAAAACACCCTAACAACAATGGGAGCGAAATCACTAATGGAGCTGAAAGAAGAAGTGGACACACACCCCTGCCCCCCATCCCCAACCCAGAAGCTGTCTCCAATGGATAACCACTTGCAAATGAAAATTTAGTTTTCTCCGGGGGAGTCTCACTAGGAAACAAACTCCCCTTAAGGGCAGACTGCATGCCCAGCAGTAGATGGCCAACAGAAAATGAACTCCATGGCATCTTTGGAGGTTCCTTGTCTCATAATGTTGTCAGGGCTCCTCCCCATCTTACTTTCTATTATTTATTTTGTTTTACCCTACAGGTCCTTTTTGTATATATTATGGTTTCCACTTTAGTGTTTTTATGAGATTTCTGAGTGTGTGAGCGAGTGGGTTTCTGTGTCTGTATGTTTCCTGAGACTTTTCTTGGGCTCTTTTCCTTCTGTTTGTTTTGTCCTGTTTTGATGTGTGTTTTTGTTTTATCATGTTTTATTATTATCCCCTAGAAGCCTGTTTTTTAATTAGAGACAGAAAGGGGTTAGATGCAGAGGGGAGGGGAGGGGAGGAGGAACTGGGAGGAGTAGGGGGAGGGGAAACTATAATCAGTATATATTATGTGAGGAAAAAAATCTATTTTCAATAAAAGAAAAAATTCAAAAGAAAAGAAAAGCTTGAATGGTGTAATCATTCATTAATTAAACTCTTTTGGATTGGCTATTAAATTTATTTATCTAGGAAACCTATCATTAAGAAAAGAGAATGGCAATGATATCTAATTACAGTTCTGCTTCATTATCCCATCCAATATAAGTCCAAAGAATGGAAAGTCTGGAGACTTCAAGTGCTAATTGGAATTTTATATTCTTGTAGACACTTGATCTTTATACAAATGACTGCTTCCCAGCTAATGGTTTCGTTAGAGTGTCTGTAAAAGTTCACTGTCTTGTGCTTGAATTTTGCATGTCATAAAAACCCACAAATGAAGATTTACTCAAGCAGTACAAGGAGTAATTATGTGGTACTTACAAAGTCAGCATCAGAGGCCTTCTTATTAACATCTAGCAATGAACATTCAAATTCTATGAAATGAATATATTAAGATATAATTAAAAGTTAGACACTGTTCTAGACAAACTTTTAATTAGGTCAACATAATTCTATTTCTAAGTTTTCTACCTAAAAGAGTTCGCCGTTGGCTATGATTTATTGATGCATAATTAATGGACAGAAAAAGGAACTTCCTCTGTCTCAGGTAACTTCCCCTCTTAATTTTTCATTCTGGTTATGTTATTTACCTCTAGGCAGCAGCCCAAAGACAGTGAATTCAAGCCAGAGCAGGTGGCTTAATCCACTGGAGAGATGACTGGTCCTTTGTGAAGGAGAACCCTGACTCCACCTTTTCTGTACTAAGAACTTAGGCTGAAAACCTTGATCACATTCTTAGATCTGAGCACATTACCAGCTGGGCGTAACAAAGACCTTCTCCATTTTTGTTTCTTCTTCAGCTTTTGTCTATATCCTACCCTCTCCCCAGCCAAATCAAGGTTTTTTTATTAATGTTAATGCATGCTAATTACACAGAACAATGGGTTTCTTTGTGATATTTTCATACACGCATGTTACATATTTTGATAGTATTCATCCTCTGGTACCCTTTCTTCCTCAATAGCCCTCTGTATATTTTCATGTTCTTCCTTCGCCCCTCTCCCTTCTCCAGATTCCATATGAGAGGAAACATGCAATGCTTGCTTTTCTGAGAGTCTGGTTTATTTCACTTACCATAATGACATGAAGTTCCATACATTTCCTATCAATGGTATGATTTTTGTGCTTAAAGGTGAATAGTATATTCCTGTGTGTGTGTGTGTGTGTGTGTGTGATGTATATTTTTCTTTATCTGTTGACTTACTGATGAATACCTAGACTTATTCTGTAAACTGACTATTGTGAAGAGTGTCTTAACAAGCATGGCTAAGCAGATCTCTTTATTGTATGTTGCTTTTGATAACCAGGACTGGTATAGCTGGGTCATATGGGAGATCTTTTCTAGTCTTTTGAGGAATCTTCATACTGATTTCCATGGAAGCTGCACTAATTTACATTCTACTAAAAATAGAAGAAATCTTCTCCAGCTTTTACTTATTTATTTTGTATTCTTGATGATAACACTTCTAACTAGAGCAAGATAAAAGTCTCAATCTAGTTTTGATTTACATTTGTCTATTGGTTAAAAATGTCTAAGATTTTTGTCAAATACCTACCAGCTGTCTGTATTTTTTTAAGAAGTGACATTAGTTCATTTGTATATGTATTGATTGGATTACTTATTCTTTTGGTGTTAAAATTAAGTTCTTCTTTGTTTTGTTTTCTAAGACAGGGTTTCTTTGTGTAGCCCTGGCTGTCCTGGAACTGGCTCTGTAGACCAGACTGACTTCAAACTTGCAGAGACCCACCTGCCTCTGTCTCCTGAACTTGAGGATTAAAGGAATGCACCACCACTGCCTGAAAAAAATTAAGTTTATTTTTAATATTATGGATACTATTCCTCTGTTGGAAGAATAGCTGGCAAGAGTTTTCTCTCACTTTGTAGGTTGTAATTCTAAAATGTGTTTAAAAGACATTTATTTATCATGTGCATGTGTGTACATGGGCACACATGTGCAATGGCATGCATGCAGAGGTCAGAGGACAACTTTCAAGGATGAATACTCTTCTTCTATCATCTGAATCCTAGGGACTGAACTCAGGTCACTGGGTTTGGCAGCAGGTATCTTTACCCACTGAGTTAGAAGATTTTTTGGTTGATATAATACAATCAAATACATTTTATAAACCTCATAACTTTATTTTTAAATGCTTTGTCTGTATTTTTATTTACATATACAGTATTTCAATACAAATTTTGTTTTGATTTTTAAATCTTGTGCTATTTTAATATATGTCTATGTTTCAACATGTACATCCAGTTAACTGGTGTGTAGTTCTTTGAGTATAGCTTTCCTGGGGCTCTCACTGGTTATACTGCACACTTGTATTTCTTTCAGGATGGAATTGCATGTGGGTGGCTTTATCAACCTTCATTGTGTGGTCCCAAGGGTGACTCTCTCTTCACATACCATTGGCCATTGCTTTTGTTCAGGCTCTACACACTTTTAGAGTTGCATGCTCTGCAGATATTGTGAGCTAATCTACCCATTCAGCAAACACCAAATAGTATGCCACATTCAGGTGCAGCTTTTGTACACCTTGACAAGAAAAGGTGGCCTTCTTCCTGAGGTTCTGGTGGCTGAGGACAGGAAAGGATGGTAGCGAAGAAAGGATATTACAAAGGGCATTGTACAGAACACTGTTTGTTTAGAGAAAGAGTAGACAAACTTTGGCCTGTGGTCTAAGTCCAGCTGGCTCCGTGTTTTTGTAAAGTGAGTTTTCATTGGAACACAGCCACAGCCATTTGTTTGCTCATTACAATATCATGGTTGACTAGTTATGCAACAGAAACCATATTACCTGCAAAGCCTAATATTTACCATTCAGATATTTGCAGCAGCTTTGGCAACATCTTAGATCAGGTCTCAGCAGCACAGAATGTGGAGCAATGGTTATTTTATGAGTTTTAACCAAGACTGTGACTACAGATTTTCAAGACCTGAATTCAGAGACATTCCCAGAGTTCTTGATCCATCTGTTGAAGAAACACTTGCCATTTACTGCTTCTGAGTGAGAACAGTGAGCAAACAACATTCCTTTCCCACTTGGAGCTGCTATTCTGTTGAGAGAAGCTGCTTCGATTCCAAACGTTTGTTCTCTGCAACCGACTCTCACCGGCTTCCAGATCCAGGGTGAACGGGTGTCAAATCTGATCGGCAGAGATCGGTAAAGGGCCCATGTTTGCCATGCTGGATGCCTGGTTAATTTTGGTTGACAGCTTGATTGGACCTGGAATGAACTAACACACAACTTGCTGGACACCCTGGTGGGTGGGATTTTTCTTGACCTGATTATTCAAAGGAGGAAGGCCATGCTAAATATGACTTTTGCCTGCTTGTCCTCACTTTTTTAAAAAATATTTTTTAGTTTAATTTCTTTATTGATTCTTTGTGAATTTCACATCATGCATCTCAATTCCACTCACCCACTCACCTCCCAGTCCCCACCATATCCTCCCTTCACCCCTGTAGCAGCCCCCAAAAGAAAATTTTAAAAAAATCAAAACAAAACAAAACAAAGCAAGCAAACAACAACAACAACAACAACAAAACCTCTTTGCTTCTCCATCTTTCCTGCCTCTCCAATACTTCTTCATTCCTCCTGTTGGCATTGGGGGCGGTGTGTCACATGGCATATATACCCTTTTGTCCAATCAGCTTTACTAGCAAATGCTCATTGCAATGAGTCATTGGTCAGGTTGAAGGCCTCTGGTTTCTGGTACACTGTCCTCACTTGACACTCCCTGGGGTCTCCCACGGCTGCCGCGAGTCATGGAGATCCTGCTTGGTTCGTCCACTCTCTTGTGGCAAGTTTATCCCTTTACTGTGGCATCCCTCCGCCAATATTAGAAGCTCTGTCTTTGGGTTTCCAACAAGGATTGAAGACCAGAAGCTCTCCAGGAATTCTCTCCTCTGGTGGTTCTCAACCTGTGGGGTCACAACTCCTTTGGGGGTCACATAACAGATATCCCGCATATCAGCTATTTGCATCATGATTAATAAGAGCAGTAAAATTACAGTTATGAAGCAGCAATGGAATGATTTTATGGTTGGGGGTCCCCACAACACGAGGAACATGTAAAGGGTCACAGCGTTAGGAAGACCGAGAGCCACTGATTTACTCCTTTAACGCAATTGGTGCTGCTGAGCCAACCAGCCTTGTGGACTGAAGAACTCTTCAGCACAGGACAATCATCACTGGATTACCCAGACCACAGTGTGTAAGCAAATCTAATAATTGGGATATTCTGTCAGTTCTGCTCCTGTTCCAAAAATCCTGACTAAAACACTGGTTGAGGAAATTTCGAAAGACCCAGTGTAATGATTCTAGCAGAGGAAAAACATGGGGGCGGTGAATGGTTTCCTAAGGGCCATTGTTCTCTGTATTGGGTTCAATAGTGTCTCCCCCCAAACTCAGAATGGAACTCAGAGTTTAACCTTATACGTAAGCCTGGCTGGTCTAAGACTCACTATGTAGACCAATCTGGCCTTGGACTTGTGGCAATCCTCCCTTCTCTGCTTTCCAAGTTCCAGGCATGCCCCACCATAGAAGTAAGAAGATTAAACTTGAACTAGTTGGAAACAAGGTAATACACATTAGGGTGGGCCCTACCTAAATCCAATGATTGATTGGCATCTAGAAGAAGGCCTTGTGCAGCCAGACATGACTGAAGGAAGAAAGGTCATGAAAAGACAAATCAGGAATTGGAGGGGGCAGTCACATGCCAAGGGTGACCAGATGTCTGTCTGCCTCTAAAAGGCAGGAAAAGGTGAATAAAGTCACCAAGAGCCACTAGAGGGAGCATGACACTGTTATCGCTTTGATTGGGGACTTAAGGATTCCAGAAGTGGGAGAAAAGAAATTTCTGCTGTTAGTAATAGTTTGTTACAGCAACCCTAGAGACATATTGCAGGGACTCTTAGGAAGGGGACATACCTTGTCCGCAGTAATCCATATGTAGAGCTCCTTTTTGGGAACAGAAAAGGCTATTCTTCTGGGAAGACATAACTTAGGGCTAGCACCTTTGAACAAAGAAAACGGAGGCCCTTCCTTCTGGAAAAGATCGTGGTGCATGGAAAGCAACTCAAGCTGGGATCTCTCTGCCCGTGCCCTTACGTGGTGTTCACACTGCCTTCCATGGGCCACAGCCCTGTCCAAAGTAGACAGGAGGAGGTAACTACTGCACAACCTCACTGCCAACTAGGTTTTGAATCACTAAGGAAACGTACTTCGGGACATGTCTATGAACTGGTGCCCAAAAACGTTTAACTGAGAAGGGAAAACCCACGCTGAATATGGGAAATACCATTTCTTAGACTGAGGGGTCCCAGACTAAATTAGATGGAGAACGCTTTCTGTTTGACTGTTAATGTAATTTGACCAGACTGCTTACCCTAATAAACAGTTCTTTTCTTTTCATTTCTTTCCTTTTCTTTCCAAGACAGGGTTTCTCTGTGTAACAGCCCTGACTGTCCTGGATCTCACTCTGTAGACCAGACTGGCCTTAAAACCAGACATCTGCCTGCCTCTGCCTCCTGAGTGCTGGGATTAAAGGCGTGCGCAACCACAGCCTGGCTAAACGGCTTCTTTTCTAGTTGCTTTTGTCAAGTGTGCTGATAAGTAACTAATAAAAGGCCCATCTGGGTTTCTACCAACCTAAGATCTTGTGTGGAAGAGACTTGGAGCGATACAGCTGAGGCCAGAGGTAAGTCCAGGAATCACAAGGTTGACCACACTAGACCTTTGGATGGGATTTAAGAGTGAATGAGTCCAGGAATCACAAGGTTTACCACACTAGACCTTTGGATGGGATTTAAGAGTGAATGAGGCAGTGAAGTTCTAGAAGGCCAGCATCCATGGCAACAAAACAGACCACTGTTGGAGTCTGACTGGGGCTCCAGTAGTGTCTTTTCTAGTTTCTCTTTCCACAAATGCAGTGTTTTCATTAGGAATTTGTATATAATCTATGTGCTTTAATATGTGTCCTGTTCTCTACCGAAATAGGCAAAGAGAATTAGAACTTTCTTCTACATTAGTCTAGAGTGATTTTTATCTAATTTCCAGTGTCTGCCAATTAAATGGCTTCCATTGTATCACAGTTGTGACCAGCAAGTAGAAGAGCACCCACAGCCAGAGATCACATCTTTAGGGATGTGTAGAGCGCAGGTGCTACGCTTCTTCTTAGTCAGCAATTGCTTTAGCTAGGAAGAACAGCATGGTAGTAGTCAAAACTGCCCTAGGGACTGAATGGTTCCTCTAGGCCCTTCATTCTCTCTGACATGGCCACGTCTTTCTGGTATGAGGAAAGCATGGTGGTGGCTGTGGACCAGGTATAACCTTCAAAGGCTAATGTCCAGTGACCTACAGCCTCCATCTAGGACCACCTTCCAAAATAACGCCACCAGCTAGAGGTCAATCACCGAACCCGTGAGTCACGGGGGACACCTCTTCTCTAAACCATAACACAGAGGGGAGAAGATCAAGTGGTGACATGTTGAGAGCTAATTACAGTCTGAAACTTACAGCGTGAGAAGACAGAACTGGGCTCCAGGACATTTGAATATTTAGAGGTCAGAGACGTGAGAGGAAACCAGCAAAAATTCACCCTCAACCAGAAAGGGAAAGACAGGGAGGAAGGAGGGGGCTCTGGAAACCCAGTATGCTGGCTTTCCACAGCTGTAACCAACACTACTCCCTAACGATCCGATAACATTAAAGACAGAGTGTACTAAAGATGAATGGAAGGGGAGGAGCTAGAAACTGATGCTTACAGACAACTCTTAAAAAGGATTTTTGTTATGAATGAGGAGAAATGGTGCAGAACGTAAGGAGAAGTAGAGTCAATACGAGTTCTTTTTAAGGTAAGAGAATAACGTGTGCTTCATGCTAATGGTGTTAGCAAGGTTCTGAAGAACCGAGAGGAGATGAGGACAGGCCACAGGGTTAGCTTTGGCTTGGGCAGGGGAGAAGGTGGGTACATAGACACAAAAGGTAGTTATGTGGTGTGGCGGGAGAGGGTTTAGATGTCCCTTTCTCATGGATTCATTTTTTCAATGAAAGTCAGGAGTTCAATGTCATCCAAGAAGAAGGGTGTGGAGGCTGATGGGAGGAAAGATGATTTAATGGTCCAGAAGAGAGGACAAGTGGATGGACTCCACTAACAGAGTGAGATTACCCAGCAGCATTTTCTTCTTGTACAGTTAGTGGTCTGAAAAGTTGGCATGGTGTTGAGTTTTCTACGTCAGTGTTTAGCTGTGTGTGTTAACATGGCAGACTGCAGGAGCTGGGTGGACCAAGGTTGTGAATTACCATAACCAACACAGAAAGGTGAAAGAGGAGCAGAGGTGTTGAAGACACATCCACAAGGTGTTCAATAACGACTACCCTTGGGGTTTAATCTGGGAAGGCGCATAACTTCACAGGAAAGGTACGGGGATAAGTGGTTTGACTGATGGCTTTCACATCCTGTGGTGCACAGAGAACAAATCCCTATTTTAATGTTTCACAAGACTAAAGGCCATCTTATATTTTTTGTTGTTTTATTCTCTATACCCCACCATGCAGGAATTCCTCAAGTCACACAAAATTTATAATTTCTAGAATATTCTGAGACTTTGTAGACATTGTCCTTTCGTAGCCATTTGCCTGTAGGCCCAATATTCACTTTCTTCTCTGGCTGTCTACCCCAGAAACTCCTTTATAAACTCTTCAATATCCCAGCAGAGCTAGTCTGTCTCCTTTCTTGGCTTGCCCATCCAAACTGCAGTTGACACTTCCTCAGAGTTCACAGGTCAGATGTCTGGACTTCCTGAGTCAGGACTACCTGTCCTTCATGGTTGCACAGCAGAGAACTCAAACTAATCCCCAGCTGAATAAATAAGTGAGCAGATGCCATCATAGAGAATGACCACCTCAGTATGTACCAATATTTTATAACTCGATTAAAATCAATTGCAAGTGGCAGGTTAGCCTTTTAAAATCTAACAACATATTTTTTTATAGAATACCATTTAGTAAATTAAAGTGAACTCATAAATTTGTGTCTCCAAAAGGCCCCTCAAGTTTCTTTAATAACCAGTGCTGTTGGAGGCATCCTGATGAAGTACCAAGCTACATTCAGAAGCTGATTCACTGAGAAACTCAGTCTTTTAATTTCCCTTAGAAATATACAAATATTCTTGATTCAAATGTCCACTTCCCCATTGTCCTTTCCCTCAAAAGCTAGTCAATTGGCAGTAATATATTCTAGTGGACAATATGGTACTTCTAGGGGGAGATTCCTCTTACAGTACAATTGTAGGCTATGCAGCAAATGTCTAATACTTGGGGTTTTTTTTTGTTTTTATTTTTATTTTTTCGGTATGTGTGTGAGAGTTTATAAATAAGGAATCACTTTAATGTTAAATAAATAAATTTTGTTCAAAAGACTTTAAAGGAAAATTAAAGGGATCTATTAATTTTATAGGCACCAGGTGGACGCCCAGGCGTACGGCTGGCACTAAGCCAAGCTGCACACACAATACTAATTCTAACGAAGCACAAGCATGCAGAATGTCTCCTTGACACTGATCTGTTGTCATGGCTTTTGTGTCTAAAGAGGGCCATCTCCAGGGAGTGCAGCCTGGCATTTTGTCAGCTGATGGACCCCGAGAGTGGAAAGGAGCCCTTTCTCTAGTACTTTTAACATAAGTTCTGGAACTTAGGCCTGTTGATGTAATGTGGGTCCAGGCTCAAAGAAAAAAGAAACAAGTAAAACTGATTTGAATGTTGCATTTTATTCAACACTACAATGCAGAATCAAAACAAAGCATTCTCTTTTTAAAACATTTGTTTATGATTTTTTTTTGGTTTTGTGTATGTATTTTGCCTGCATGTATGTTTGTATATCACTTTCATGCCTGGTGCCCCTGGAACTGGAGTTACGGATAGCTGTGAGCCATTATGTGTATGCCGGCCATCGAACCTCTGGAAGAGCAGTCAATGCTCTTAACCGCTGAGCCATCTCTCCAGCCCCAAATAAAGGGCTCTCAATGAGCTGGTTTACTTGTTTTTTTGAGACAAGGGCTCTTTGTAGTCCCCAGTGGTCTTTAACTCATAATTTTCTTACGGCGGCAGGCGGGTGAGGTTGCAGTCCCCCATATCTTGGTCGAATAGCAATCATTTTTAAAAGGAATTATTTTATTGTTTTAGTTTTGTAAGTGAATAGATTTGTGACTGGGTTCTTTCACTTGTTCAAGAAAGGAAAGGAGATATAAAATGGATATAATATATCCCAGGATGCTCTTCCGTGGAAGTGGTGTCCCTGCTGGTGGTCCCATTGAGAGATGGGTGTGCTAAGTTCAACAACCCACTGATGAACCACAGGTGAACGGACTATTAAGAAGTGGGACTCAAGTGGGGGGACAGGTCACTGGGAGTTCACTTTTGAAGGGTGCGTCTCGGGGAGCCTCTTGCTTTCTGCTCCCTGGCTTCCAGGAGGTAAGCAGCTTCCTTTGCCATGTGCCACCATCACCATGATTCTGCCTCTGCTCAAGCCGACCAAGGACTGAAGCTTCTGGAATCATGAGTCAAACTAAGTCTTTCTTCCTGTAAGTTGATTTTCTCATTCTTTCCCCCCACATCAATGGAAAGCTGACATAGAATCAGTGAGGGGAACTAGTGTATCGTGTAATCATGTCAGTGGGGGAAGAGTCACCGTGTCCACTTGGAGCTCAAGCCGTCGTCTTCTCTGGTGGGCAGAAGAACTCCTGGTGACAGACCTGCTCTCCATCTGCTCTCAGGTCTCAAGGACGTTCACGCTCCTGAAGCGGCAAGGGTGGGTATGGTGAGACGACAGAGGACTTATGGGTCTTCTTCACGAGACAGACCCAAGAAATAACCTGGAAGTACTCGCTGCTTCTGTCTACAAACACAAGTTGGTTAAATTAAGATGATGCCCAAATAAAAATTATTTTAAAGAAATTGCGGTTATCCTTCCCATACCCAACTCTTTTAAAGGCTTTACTCATAACTGTGGCTCTAATTTGTCCCACCGCTGCTGTAGTCCCGTGGTTGGGTTCCGAGTGGAAAGGAAAGAGAAAGCAAAACAAAGAAAAAAACACGAAGAACTGAGATGATTGTACATCACATTCTTCAGTTTTAGATGGTCCTTGGATACTTTCCCTAGTTCTTACAACTTTTGCTTTTTCTTAAATCAGCTGTAGTGGTTATCTAATTCGTCTGCACTCTTAGTTCTGAATGCTTCTGTGCTCGAGATTGACATTAAGAACCTTCCAACTGGTGGTACATTTAATGAAATAAAAGCTCAGCCTCACAGGCCTTTAAAAGAGTGGTGTTTGATTTTGTCAGGGATTTTCTTTCCACTCCCTTTCACTTGTAGCTTAATAAATTGCTACACAGCAGTAGTGCTATTTGAGTCTGAAGCATAGAGATTCAAGTGCGGGCTACAAAAGGGTGCTTCAAAGTATGACTTTATTGTTCTTAAATAACGACATAGTTTTGCTTCCTCTCTGTAGAATAGACTTATTTACTCAGTTGTATGGACTATCAAACAACATTTACTAGTTTTTAATTTAGACTTTAATCAGGTTGTGTCTGAGTGCTTGCCTAGCATGCTGAAGGGCCCAGATCCTATCCCAGTACCACAGAAAAAGAACTTTTTTTTTTTGAGATAGGGCATCACTGTGCAGCTCTGGCTGTCCCGGAACTCAAGCACTATGCAGACCAGGCTGGTCATGAACTCACGGAGATCCGCCTTCCTCTGCCTTCTGAGTGCTGGGATTAAAAGTGTACATCACCATGCCCAGCAAGAACTTCTGATTATAACAATTATTTTCAAGCTTTTGGATCTCCTCCTAACTCTTTAAAGTTATTAAGGTTCCCTAAATAAGTTTTGTTTAAAATTCAGAAATTTAAGATGTATGTAGTGATATAGCCTAAATCAATCTACTCTGGAGGCAGAAGCAAGATCTCTCTAATAAATACCTTATATGTCAACATAAATAATGTATTTTTATAGAAGTAATGGTATTTACTGAAAGGAAACTTTAGTGAGAAACATATTGCTTTACAGTTTTAAAATAATTCTCTAATAGTTGGCTTAAAAAAAACCCATCGTTTACCATACTGCATTTGTAGCTGATCTGTCTTACGGAAACATGGAACAGCCCCTACTCAGGAACCCTGACATTACCAGCTACAGTTGAGAACCGCTGGCTTAGAACCACCGTTTTCTCATGAAGAAAAGAAAGCCTCAACAGTTGTGACTAACAGTGAATGTGTCTAGAATAGAAGGCTTAGAAGCTATTCCATTGGTTATTACTATGTATTTTACAATATCTTTTCCCTGGGGCTGAGAGATGGCTCAGTGGTTAAGAGGACTTGTCGCTCTTTCGGAGGTCCTGGGTTCAATTCCTAGACTCAACGTGACAACTCAAAACCACCCTGAGTACAGTCCCAGAGGATTGTGACCTCAAGGGGCGCCAAGCACACACAGGTGCACATTCATGTGTGCAGGCAAAGTTCAATAAATATGAAAATGCCTTTATAACATTTTCTTTTGTTTAAGCAGAGATTTTTTTTTCTTTTTTCTTTTCTTTTCTTTCTTTTTTTTTTTTTGAGACAGGGTTTCTCTGTGTAGCTTTGCGCCTTTCCTGGATCTCGCTCTGTAGCCCAGGCTGGCCTCGAACTCACAGAGATCCGCCTGGCTGTGCCTCTCGAGTGCTGGGATTAAAGGCGTGTGCCACCATGACCCGGAAATTCATTTTAAAAATTCTAGAAAGAACATTTGTATGTGTTTGATTTTACTAAGTGCTAGTAACAAAGATATGTGGAGGGGGGGTAGTATTTAGAACTTGTCAGTTCGAAGTTTACTGTGACCCCAAAATAGTATTAGTTGATAAAATTAGCATGTTTAGTGAGAAAAGCTCGACGTTCTGAGTTCTATCCAGTTTTAGAATTGACTGTTTTTGGAAATTTGGGGAAATTACTTCACTCCTCTGAGCTCCTCCTGTGTGTGTGTGTGTGTGTGTGTGTGTGTGTGTGTGTGTGTACACTAATCGCTTAGACTAGGTATTGAGTCCTCTCACTTTCAGCTCCGATACTGATGGCTAGTGAATTCCACCTGGGAACAGGTGGGGGCAGTGGTGAGCTGCACGAGCCGGGAAGCTGAACCAAGTGTCTGGGGCAGGTGGCTGCGCTGAAGACCTGAGTGAGGAAACCGCAGACCAGATCCAAGTGTGATGGAGCAGTGACGTCAGAGGCCCGGACACCTGGAGTAAACAAAAGACCAAGAGACAAAAACGCTGAACTCAAGGCGAACAGGGGAATGAAAGCCTAACAGTGAGGGGGCAGATCACAGAGAGGAGTCAGACTCAGGCCTGGGTAGCGTGTAGAAGGGTCCTGCAGGGAAACCCAGGCTCTCTGGTTGAAATCCATGAGGATGAAACACTCAAACGTGATGGCGTGGGTTCATGACATAGGCTCTGCCTTAAAACACAATCTGTGCAGTGGGATGGGGGACTTCGTTAATATTGTGTGCATCCAGCCAGCGTAAGAGATTCCTCTTCCTTCAGCCCCAGCTTACCTCTTCATCTTATAACAGAAATGCTTTGTTTTGTTTTCTGTTTTTCTGTTGGTAATCTCACCTGAGGTGATCAAACTCCTTGTCTGGTCTGGAACTGGGTTGGGGGGGGGGAGGGTCCCTGGCACTTTGGCACTCTGCTTTGCAACTGGACAAATTCCAAGTGGACTAGAATAAGCCGGTCACTCTGCCTGATGTGAAGATGCTTCTAAACTGGACTAAGTCAGTGGGATGGATGTTGTGAGCAGCCAATGATCATCGCCTTACGGTAGGGAAAATACCTGTCTGAAGACAAAATGGATCCCAAACCCCATTGAACGCTTCCGTCCAGCCGCGCCCCAGGCAAGCACTACAGACTTGCTGTGGCATGACTTAGAAATCCCATTTCTTCATAAGTTGGGGTTTGGTCTCTGTCCCCTAAAGATGTCTTCACCCCCAGAAAGCAGGTTTGGTCTCTGTCATGTAGTGGTCCCAACTGGAAAGGAATAAAAAGAAAAACCTTGGTTGATGTTGCGGTCCCTGGAAATGGATGAGCATGAGCAGTGAGGATCCTATTCTAATATGAGACTAGTTTCCAAGTTATGTGAATCTGTCATCCCACAAAACTGTGTGGTGATATATGTGCATCCTAATAAACTTGTCTGGGGTCAGGTCAGAGGACAGAATAGCCACTAGATAGACATAGAGGCCAGAAAATGGTGGCACACACACTTTTAATCCTAGCAATCTGGAGGCAGAGATCCATTTGGATCTCTGTGAGTTCAAAGTCACACTGGAAACAGCCAGGCATGGTGACACATGCCTTTAATCCCAGGAAGTGATGGTAGGAAGCAGAAAGGTATATAAGGCGTGAAAAACAGGAACTAGAGCCTTGTTAAGCTTTTAGGGTTTTGAGCAGCAGTTCAGCTGAGATCAATTTGGATGAGGAGGCATTCAGTGTGAGAAAACAGGATCAGCTGAGAAGTTGGCAAGGTGAGGTTAGCTGTGGCCTGTTCTGTCTCTCTGATCTCTCAGTGTTCATCCCAATACCTGGCTCTTGGTTTGTTTTTTATTAATAAGACCTTTTAAGATTCAAGTTACATCTGGCACCCAATGTTTGTGGTACAAATTCATGAAAAAGCCGCTTGCCTGTGGCATTGCAGGCCCCAGCTCAGGCCTGAGCTATACTCGGCTGGTTGTGATGGGACACTGGTTGGATTTACTGAAGGAGGCAGAGGCAGGAGGATCCCGAGTTTGAGGCCAGCCTAGGAGGCTTGCTAAGGAGAAGCTGTGGCCACAAACAGTGGTGGTGGGATCATAGAGGCAGCGGCTGCTGCTCTGAGTTGCTGGCTCCTTCTAATCATGTTGGTGACTGCGATGCTGCTGCTACCTGGGACAAAGGGTTTAATGCCAGGACCAACATGTTACAAAAGAGCATCAGCAAAGGTCAGTTTGGTGAGGCAAGTGGTGGGGAGAAGTTGCTATGAAGATATTCTCTTTTAGGGAAGACCATTCATGGTTACAAGAGACAGACATTTATCAGACTGTGATTGCTCCAAACCACAGAGGAGGCACACACACACACACACACACACACACACACACACACACACACACACACACACACATACACACACACAATCTGCAGGGAACCATGACCACGCCTAACAGCAACTTGGAAATCTTCAAAAGGATAACCGGACCCCACAACAATGATTTCACAAGGACTATGGTAAAGCCATTAAGCTGATTAACATTATGGAAAGATTGGCTTTGGACTACAAACTACTCAGGACAATTTTGAGATGACTAGCTGAGATGATCCAGATTCACAGACAACTTGAGCAAGGACTTGAGACAAGCCCTACATTTTCCCATTATGCAGAGACTTGACAACAAATGATACAGCTACCTTTCCCAGGACTTGACAATTAACCCAAAAAATTTCTTTTCAGGATCCCCTAAAGATGTCTTCACCCCAAAAAGCAGGAAATAATTTTAAGAAAATGATGCCCACATTCCCAAGAGGTGGGGTGGGTGTTTATTGGTCATTCAATGACTTATGGATAATTGTTATTATTTATGATGATTGGTTACAAGTTAATTGTTAATGGTCCAAAAAAAAAAAGCTAAACAAAGGAGGTTAGATGCAAGGTTCTTGTTTAAAAAAAGAAAAAGAAAAAGAAAAAAGAAGATATAGAAAAGGATAGATCATTGAATCTACTCTGAAAAGGGGGAAGATATAAAAATGATAAGATAAAAGGTAGATTTTCGGATCTACTCAAAAAATAGAATATGGATAAGATAAAAAGGGAGATTATTGAATCTGCTTTTAAAAAATAACTACTTGTTTTAAATAGGATTTTTTTTTTTTGCTTAAATTGTGAGCCCAAGCAACCAGGATCGCTATGAACTTCAGAAGGTGACAGGTAGCCACTTACCTTTCTACTGCTTCATTCAGTGTTTCCCCAAGGGAGGAAAAAATATTCCTGTCCACTGCATTCTGTGTGAACAACATCTCTGGGGGCCAAAGACTGTAGCAAATGTGGCCGCCTCGCTGACACTAGGTCGTAGGCGTTGTCTTCTCTCCTCATTCAGTCCTCACAGCAGTCCCGTGAAGAGCATGTTATGATGATTTTGAAATGAGACATTGAGGTGCAAGTATAGCCAGTACCTAAATTCAAGCATCCCCATGACTCATCTAATGTGGTCACCATGTTGGTCCTAAGAGGTCTGCATTGCAAATAATCTTTAATGGGTTGTTGTTCTTGTAGATATATTAGAGAAGCTAAGGCTTTGAGAGAGTTGTCGCTGACTTTTATCTATAACCAAATAGGGCCACTCCAAGATAAATATTTATCTAGGGCCACTCTAAGATGAATACTTATCTAGGGTCACTCCAAGATGAATACTTATCTAGGGCCACTCCAAGATGAATACTTATCTAGGGCCACTCCAAGATAGATACTTATCTAGGGCCACTCCAAGATAGATACTTATCTAGGGCCACTCCAAGATGCATGTTTATCCCACTTTGCTTTCTATCACTATAATAAACAGAAGGAACTTGGGGAAGAAAGGGTTTATTTGATCTTGTAGCTACAGTCCATCATGAAGGGAAGTCAGGGTAGGGACTCACGGCAGGAATTTGGAGGCAGGAATTGAAGTAGAGGCCGTGGAGGAGCACAGTATTCTGGCTGGCTTCTCATGGTTCACTTGTGAAGATCACAGAAGCTTGTTTTCTTCTACAGTCCAGGTTCACCCGCCCAGGTGTGACACCACCCACAGTGGGCAGGGTCCCACCACATCAATTAGTAACGAAGAAAATGCCCCACAGCCTTGCCTGTCAGCCAGTCTGATGGAGGCATTCTCTCAACTGAGTTTCCCTCTTTCCACGAAACGTTAGCTTATGTCAAAATAAAAACAAAACAAGAGCCGGCGGTGGTGGCGCAGGCCTTTAATCCCAACACTCAGGAGGCAGAGGCAGGTGGATCTCTGTGAGTTCAAGGCCAGCCTGGTCTACAAAGCTAGTTCCAGGAAAAGCGCAAAACTACACAGAGAAACCCTGTTTCCAAAAACCAAAACCAAACCAAAACAAAAAAACAAAAAAAAAAAATAACAACAACCAAACAAACAAACTAACCAGAACCACAGACAACTGCTTATTGAAGTTTGTGACCTATATAGTTCACAGATTTTTGAGTGGTCCTGTGTGCTCTCTTATACCACTCATCAAACTTAATACACTCCATTTTTATTATGAGGCATATGGAATCATAAATACAGCCTAACTCTTACCCTTATATCAATATATTCAGCAACTCCCATTGGTGCCATGTTCTCAGGCTTCCACTTAGGTATCATTTCAGTCCCTGGCTTACAGTCCAGCCATGCCTACTGGCTAAATTTGGATGGAAAGAAGAGAAAGGAAGAAATTCCTCTTTGGATATGCCTGCTTTCAAATATCTCCAGGGACACAGGATTTCCTAATGCACTTGACAGGCTCAACAATTAAGCCCTATAACTTAAAGAATACAGGCCTATGGAAGGTGATATAATATGTTTTCCCAGGGAAGACTGGGTCCATACAAAAAACAAAAAACAAACAAACAAACAAACAAAAAAAAAACACCATGAGAGTCCTTTTGATTGAGATTAATCCAAACTTTTCACCAGTCCCCTGGGGCTTCAGGAATTACAGTTTGCAGCTAGACGGGAAGGCATCTTCTGGGCTCTGTGAGCTGTCCAGGGTTCTGACCTCCACACAGCACTGCTGCATCTTTCCTCTGGTCTTCAAGGTAACATATTGCACAAAATGCTGAATTCTTTGGATATAGTTTATGATCACTGATCCTGGAAGACATTTGTAGTTAACCTCCATCTTTACTGAGCTAGGCTCCTGTCAACAGAATATGGTATTTTACCAGAAAATTAATTCTACAGTGTCAAGACTTACGTCGGGGGTCACGAAGCATAGTTGGATGATTTAGACCTTCGTAACATCTGCCTTAGGCAAATGACTTTGAAGAAGTTTTTGAATTTTTCAGAACTTTGGTTTTCTCACCTTCCTTGGGCAATAAGATGTGAAAGTGATGGAAATACAACACAAAGAAAAATTTGAAATACAGAAAGGAAAATGCCTGATTAAAAAAGCAAGTGCAGAACTCAAAGGCCATCATAAAAACAAGACAGAAAAATTACACACATCACATATGCAAATGGACTAAAATTGGATAAAATACCTAAATGTGAGATCTCAAGCTTTGAAAATCTTATAAAGACACACAAGTGCATATCCTTGTAGCCTAGAACCATGCAACAATTGCTTAGATATGGCCCCAAACAATTTAAGCAAAAAAGAAAAGGAATTGAACATTTATCTCAAAAATGGTAAACACTTTTTTTGTGCTACAAAGAACACCATCAGGAGAGTTTTAAAAATCCAGAAAATAGGAGATAAAATGGCAAATACCTTACAAGGATCCCTTACCTCAAAAATATATACAATCTCTTATAATTCAATAATAAAAAAGGCAACCCAGCTTAAGAAAGGGCAGAGAATCTGCACAGACTTTTTGCCAAAGAAAATATGCAAATGGATAATGATCACAGGAAAAGATGTTCAGCATCAGCTGCCAGGGAAAGGCAAGTCAGCATCACGGTGTGATATGGTTCTGTATTCATTATTTGTCTCATCCCTGTGCCAAACATCTGATGCAAGCAACTGAAGGCTGGAAGATTTGAACTATAGTTCTAGGGGTTACTGTAGCTGGAAGTTTTCCTGTGTCCTGCAGCTGCTCTGTCCCAAATAAACACACGGAGGCTTATATTAATTACGAACTGTTTGGTTGATGGCTCAGGCTCATCGTTAACTAGCTCTTTTATCTTACATTAACCCATGTATATTAATCTCTGTATTGCCACATGTCTCATGGCTCTACCTGTGTTCCATTACATCTGTTCCCCTGGTTGCTCTAAGCATCTGTGCTGACCCCACATTTCTTCTCCCTGTATCTTTCTTGGATTCCCTGCCTGGCTATAACCTGTCTTACCATAGGTCAAAGAAGCTTCTTTACTAACCAATGGTAGCAACATGTATTCACAGCATACAGGAAGACCATTACTGTTACTGTCTGTCATGGCAGGGGAGGTGTGGCAGCAGGCCAGGGGGGTATCTGGTTACATTGTGTCCAGAGTGAGAAGGCAGAGAAAGATGAGTGCGTGCCTAGCTTCCCTCCTCCTCCTTCTTACACAGTCCAAGATCTGAGCCTGTGGATCTCACCCACAGACATGCCCACAGATTTGTTTCCACAATAATTCTGAATACCACGGAGTTGACAATCAAGATGAACTATAATGACTTCATACCCATTGAGACGGTTGCAACTTTAAAATGAAATGTAACAGGTTATCAGGAATATGGAGAAGTTGGGACCTTTGTACACCTCTAATGGGTTTGTGTATTTTTGGTGATGTGTAGGGTGTGTTTTTAAGTGCAATGATGGAAGCTATCAAAAGGAACTTTTTTTTCTTCTGATTATTGTGTTGATATTAAGAAGAAAAGAAATGAAAATCAAAACCTTCCATAGCCTCAGATGCTGAGGTTCATTAACCGACTGAGTCACACCCTGAGTAAGCAGGGGTGCAGTCTAGATTGTCCTTGGTTCTTCGTCTCTATGTCATTCGTTTCCTTGGATGAAGACCCATCTGTGTCTATAGTGCTTCTAGCATCCTCCAAGAACCGGACCTTAGATGTGTCCAGGTACTGATCTGTTTTAAATAGCTGTTTCCCATTTGTCTATTTTGTCTTGTTTTTGTTTTTCATTCTCGTTCTTTCATCAGGTTCTTTGTGGCTTTCAAAACCTCTGCATCAAGCACAGACTCCCACATTTAATGATCTCTCAACTCTTGATCGGGAGTGCCTCCTTTGCTTCTCATTCTATTTGTTTCCTTAAAAGATTTAGTTTTTTATTTGTGTGTGAGAGTGAGAGAGTATGTGTGTGGGTGTCCTCAGAGACCAGAAGAGGGTGCCAGTGTCCCTCCAGCTGTAGTTACACACAGGTGATTGTAAGCCCCCCTACAGGAGAAACTAAAGTCAGGTTGTTAGAACAGCAAGTGCTCTTTTTTTTTTCTTTATTAAGAAATTTCTACTCACTCCACATACCACCCCCAGAGCCTGCCTCCTCCCACCCCCTAACCCTCTCTTCCAAGCCACCCCACATTCCTACATTCCCCCAAACCAAGGTCTCCCATTGGGGAGTCAGCAGAGCCTGGTACACTGAGCCTAGACAGGTCCAAGCCCCTTCCCACTGCACCAAGGCTGTGCAAGGTGTCACACCACAGGCACCAGGCTCCCCAAAGCCTGCCCATGCACCAAGGACAGATCCCGATCCCCCTGCCTTGGTGCCCCCCAAACAGTTCGAGCCAAACAAGTCTTCTGTATCCAGGGAGCCTAGTCCAGTCCCATGGGGGCTCCACAGCCACCAGTCCACAGTTCATGGGCTTCCACTAGTGTGATTGGTCATCTCTGCACGTCCTCCCATCACGATCTCCATGTCCCTGGCCTGCAGAATCCGTCCTCTCTCTCATCGATTGGATTCCCAGAGCTCAGCCTGGTGCCCGGCCGTGGATCTCTGCATCTGCCTCCATCAGTCACTGGACAAAGGCTCTATGATGACAGCTAGGTTATTTGCTAGACTCGTCACCAGAGTAGACCAGTCTAGGCACCCTCTGGACCACTGCCAGCAGACCAAGGTGGGGTCATCCTTGTGGATTCCTGAGAGCCTTCCCAGCACCCTGCCTCTTCCTATTCCCATGATGTCCTCATCTATCACGGTATCTTCCTCCCTGCCCTCCCACTCTGTTCCTGTTTTAGCTTGACCCTCCCATTTCCCTATGTTCTCATCCCCCACTCCTTGCCCTCTGCTCCCCCATCTGCTCATGTAGATCTTATCCACTTCTCCTTCTCAGGGTCATCCATGTGTCCCTCCTAGGGTCTCTCCCTCTTATCTAGCCTCTCTGGAGCTGTGGGTTGCAGTCTGGCCATGCCTTCCCTCATATCTAGTATCCACTTATGAGTGAGTACATACTATGTTTGTCCTTCTGAGTCTGGGTTACCTCACTCAAGATGATATTTTCTAGTTCCATCCATTTGCCTGCAAATTTCATTGTATCATTGTTAACATGCAGAAGATTGTAAATAGATCCATATCTGTTGCTATGCACAAAACTCAAGTCCAAGTGGATCAAAGACCTCAATATAAATCCAGTTACACTGAACTTGACAGAAGAGAAAGAGGAAGTAGTCTGGAATTCACTGGCACAGGAGACTACTTCCTAAATACAACACTAGTAGCACAGACACTGAGAGCGACAGTTAATAAATGGGAATTATTCCCTCCTGAAACTGAGAAGCTTTTGTAGAGCAAAGGACACGGTTAATAAGTCAAAACGACAGTCTACAGAATGGGAAAAAACTTCACCAACCCCACATCTGACAGAGGGCTGATCTCCAAAATATATAAAGAACTCAAAAAGCTAGACTTCAAAATACTGAACAATCCAGTTAAAAATTGGGCTACAGAGCTTAACAGAGAATTCTCAACAGAAGAATCTCAAATGGCTGAAAGACATTTAAGGAGTTGCTCAACATCTTTAGCCATCAGGGAAATGCAAATCAAAACAACTCTGAGATACCATCTTGCACCTGTCAGAATGGTTAAGCTCAAAAACACTGAAAACAGCTTAGGTTGGAGACGATGTGGAGCAAGGGGAACACTCCTCCACTGTTGGTGGGAATGCAAACTTGTACAACCACTGTGGAAATCAGTATGGTGGTTTCTCAGAAAACGGGGAAAAAGTCTTCCTCAAGAGCCAGCTATACTACTCTTGGGCATATACCCCAGGAATGCTCAATCTTACCACAAGGACACATGTTCAACTATGTTCATATCAGCATTATTTGTAATAGCAAGAACCTGGAAACAGCCTAGATGCCCCTCAACTGAAGAATGGATAAAGAAAATGTGGCACATATACACAGTGGAGTACTACTCAGCAAGTGCTCTTAATCACTGAGCTGTCCCACCAGCCCAGTGATGATTGTTTTCCCCCTTTTATTGAAAGTGGATTTTTTCTCACATAACATATCCTAATTACAGTTTCCCTGCCTACTCCTCTCAGTTTCTTCCCCACCTCCCCTCCTCTGGTGGTTTGAATGAACATGGCTCCCATAGACTCATAGGGAGTGGCACTATTAGGAGGTGTGGCCTTGCTGGAGGAAGTGTGTCACTGGAGATGGGCTTTGAGGTTTCAAATGTTCAAGCCAAGCCCAGTGTCTCTTTCCCTTTCTGCTATCTGCTGACATAGATGCAGAACTCTCAGCTCCTTCTCCAGCACCATGTCTGCCTGCATGCTGCCATTCTTCCCATCATGATGATAATGGACTAAACCTCTGAACCTGTAAGCCAGTCCCAATTAAATGTTTTTTCTTTCTAAGAGTTGCTGTGGTCATAGTGTGAACAACAATAGAAACCCTAATTAAGACATCTCCCATCTGACTCCTTTACTGTCTCTCATTAGAAAACAAACAGGCTTTTAAGGGATAATAATATAATAGATATAATATAATTTATATGACAGAAACAAAAAACTAACACATTTAGATGAAACAAACAAACAAAAAGGAAGGATAAGAGCCAAAGAGAAGGCACACACACAAAAAAATTCAGAGACCCATTTGTTCACACGTTCAGGAATCCCACAAAAACACTAAACTGGAAGCCATAATACATAATCAAAGGACCCGGTACACACCCATGGAGGCCATGTCCATGCTGCCTCTGTCTCTGTGAGACTATGTGAGCTTTGATTGTGTTGATTTAGAGCCCCTTGTTTTCTGGGGGTCATTCATCTCCTCTGGCTTTTACACCTTTTCTCCCTCCTCTTCTGCAGGGTCCCCTGAGCCTTGAAGGGAGGGATTTGATGGAGACACCCCATTTCGGGCTGAGTGTTCCAAGATCTTTCACTCTCTGCATATGTCTCACTGTGGGTCTCTGTATTCATTCCCATCTGCTGCAGGAGAAAGCTTCTCTCATGATGGCCGAGCAAGGCACTGATTCATTAAGTATAGCAGAATGTTATTAGGAGTTGTTTTATTGCTATTTTTTTTTTTAGAACAGTAGTATTTGGTTTTACCCTAAGTCTCTAGGCTATCTAGTCTCAGGCTCTTGGTCACCTACGTAGTGTTAGGTATGGGTTGTATTTCATGGAGCAGGCTTTAAGTCAAATCAGGTATTGGTTGGTTACGTCCACAAGCTCTGTGCCACCATTGCACCAACATATATTGCAGGCAGGACACCATTGTAAATCAGAGGATTTGTGGCTGGGTTGATGTTTACATTTTTCCTTTGGTAACATGGAGAGTACCTTCCTCTACCAAGGACATTAGCATGTAGAGGTGAAGGCTCTATGTAGACAACAGGTCAACTTCATCATGTTCAACGAGTTAGGTAGATGTTGTCTTCAGGAATGGGGCCTTGTCTTCACTTTGTGGAGAGCAATCTATAGTCTTGGCAACAACTCAATTAGATGTAACCCAGTGCTGGTACTGGAAGCTTCATTTAATGACACAAGATCATCATCATGGATCTTTCATGGATCATCATGGAACCCTTTCTTTCACACTATTTAGTGATTTCATTTAGATTGCCTCCATATGTGTATATATTTTAGGAAGCTTCTACTGTACTGGGCTTCCATACTACCCCTCAAATGACCCTTAATTTTAGCTGTTCCTCCTTATATTCCCTCCCTTATTCCCCTCTTCCCTCCCCCACTAGATCCTGTTCCATCCCCCATCCATCCATAAATATCTATTTATTTCCCTTTCCTAATGAGATGTATCTTCCCCCGCACCCTCCCCTTACTCTATACCTAACCTCTGTGGTTCTTCTGATTATAGCTTGGTTATCATGAACTTAATAGCTACTATCCATATATAAGAGAATACGTACCATATTTGTATGTCTTTCTGGGTCTGGCATATTTCACTCAGGGTGACTTTTTCTAGTTCCATCTATTTATCTACAAATCTCATGATTTCATTTTTTTAAATGGCTGTTACACTCGATTGTGTAAATGTACCACATTTTCTTTATCCATTCTTCTGTTGAGGGACATCTAGGTTGTTTCTAACTTCTGGCTATTATGAATAAAGCAGCAATGAACATAGTTGAACAAGTGTCTCTGTGGTAAGATAAAGCATCTTCTGAATATATTTGATCAATGTGTCTGTTTTTGTGCCAATACCATGCTGTTTTTATTATCATAGCTCTGTAATACATTTTGGAGTCAGGGATGATGATACCTCCAGCAGTTATTTTATTATTCAGGATTGTTTTGGCTATCCTGTGTGTGTGTGTGTGTGTGTGTGTGTGTGTGTGTGTGTGTGTGTGTGTGTGTTTCTATATGAAACCAAAAATTGTTCTTTCAAGGTCTGTGAAGAATTGTGTTGGAATTTTGATGGGGATTGTGTCAGATATGTAGATTGCTTTTTAGTAGGATGGACTTTTTACTATATTAACCCTACCAGTCCATAAGTATGAGAGATCTTTCCATCTTCTGATATCTTCTTCAATTTCTTTCTTCAATGACATTGAAGTTGTTTTTTTTTTTTTTTTTTTTTTTTTAATCATACATGTGTTTCACTTGCTTGGTTAGAATTACCCAAGGTAGGCCGGGCAGTGGTGGCGCACGCCTTTAATCCCAGCACTCGGGAGGCAGAGCCGGGCGGATCTCTGTGAGTTCGAGGCCAGCCTGGGCTACCAAGTGAGCTCCAGGAAAGGCGCAAAGCTACACAGAGAAACCCTGTCTCAAAAAACCAAAAAAAAAAAAAAAAAAAAAAAAATTACCCAAGGTATTTTATATTATTTTAAGCTGTTGTGAAAGGTGTTGATTCTCTAATTTATTTCTTAGTTCATTTGGCATTTGTATACAAGTGGGCTACTGATTTTTGTTAGTTAATTTTTTTCCCAGCCACTTTGCCGAAAGTATTTATTAGCTGTAAGAGTTTCTTGGTGGAATTTTTGGGGTCACTTATGTGTATTATTTATCATATCATCTGCAAATAAATACTTTGACCTCTTCTAATTTGTATCCTTTTGATATCTTTCAGTTTTCTTATTGCTTTAGCTAAGACTTCAAGTACCATATTGAATAGGTATGGAAAGAATGGACAACTTTATCTTGTTCCTGATTTTAATGGAATTGCTTTGGGTTTCTCTCCATTTAAGTTTATGTTGGCTATGGGCTTGCTTTACACTGCCTTTATTATGTTGAGGTATGTCCCTTTATCTCTAGTCTCTCCAAGAATTTTATCATAAATGGTGCTGGATTTTATCAAAGGCCTTTCTGCATCTAATGAGTTGATCTTTTTTTTCTTTCAGTTTGTTTATATAGTGGATTACATGTATTGATTTACATATGTTGAACTATCCTTGCTTCTTGATCATGGTGGATGATCCTTTTGATATGTTCTTGGATTCGGTTTGCAAGTATTTTATTACTGAGAATTTTCGCATCTATGTTCATAAGGGAAATTGGCTTGAAATTATTTTTCTTTGTTGGGTCTCTATGTATTTTGAGTATCAGGGTAACTGTGGCCTCATGAAATGAATTGATCAATTTCCTTCTGTTTCTATTGTGTGGAATAAATTGACAATATTGATGTTATTTTTTTCTTTGAAAGTTTGGTAGAATTCTGTGCATTCAAACCATCTGACCCTGCGAGTTTTTTGTTTGTTTGTTTGGTTTTTCTTTTGGTTGTGAGACATTTTTTTTTTTTTTTTTTTTTTTTTTTTGTTTTTGTTTTTCGAGACAGGGTTTCTCTGTGTAGCTTTGCGCCTTTCCTGGAACTCACTTGGTAGCCCAGGCTGGCCTCGAACTCACAGAGATCCACCTGGCTCTGCCTCCCGAGTGCTGGGATTAAAGGCGTGCGCCACCACCGCCCGGCGGTTGTGAGACATTTTAATAACTGCTTCTATTTCACTAAGGGTTATAGGACTATTTAAATTTCTTTTCTGATATTGAGTTAACTTTGTAAGTCATATGTATTGTAAGTCATATGTATAGAGAAAACTATCTATTTCTTTTAGATTTTCCAATTGCTGGAGTACAGGTTTTCAAAGTATGTTCTTATGATTCTCTGAATTTCCTCTGTGTCTTTTATTAACCTCTTTTTTGTTTCTAAGTTTGTTAATTTGGATATTCTCTCTGACTTTTAGTTAATTTGGATAAGGGTTTGTCAATCTTATTGATTTTTTTTCAAAGAACCAACTCCTTGTTTCATCAATTCTTTGCATTGTTCTCTTTGTTTATGTTTTATTGATTTCAGCCCTGAGTTTGATTATCTCTTGCCTACTACTCCTTTTGATTTCTTCTTTTTGTTCTAGAGCTTTCAGGTGTACTGCTAAGTTACTTGTATGAGCTCTCTCCACATTTTTCCTCCTCCTCCTCCTCCTCCTCCTCCTCCTCCTCCTCCTCCTCCTCCTCCTCTTCCTCCTCTCCTTTTTAAATGTAGGCATTTAGTGCTATGAATTTCCTCTTAGAACCACCTTCAATGTGTCCTATAAGTTTAGGTAAGTTGTATTTTCATTTTTATTCAGTGCTAAAAAGTTTTTAATTTCCTTCTTGTCTTGACTCATATTTTCGTTCAGTAGTGAGCTGTTCAGTTTATGTGAGTTTGGAAGCTTTCTGCTGTTGTTAATATCCAGTTTTAATCCATGGTGGCGAGATAGGATACAGGGTGTTATTTAAATTTTCTTGGAATCTGTTGAGATTTACTTTGTTTCCAAGTACGTGGTCAGTTTTGGAGAGCATTAGGTGAAGTGCTGAGAAGAAGGTACATTCTTTTGTGTTTGGGAGAAATATTCTGTAAATATCTGTTAGGTTCATTGGTTTATAATGTCTGTTAGCTTCAGCACTTTTCTGTTTAGTTTTTGTCTGGATGACCTGTCTATTGGTGAGAGTGCGATATTGAAGCCTCCCACTATCAGTGTGTGAGGGCCAATATGTGATTTAAGCGGTGAATGAACTTGGATGGCCTTGTGTTTGGTGGTTAGATGGTGGATTTTTTTAATGACTATGTAGTGCCCTTCTCTGTCTCTTCTTAGTAGTTTTTATTTGAACTCTGTTTTATAAGATATTAAAATGGCTACACTAGCTTGCTTCTTAGGTTCTTTTGCTTGGAATCTCTTTTTCCATTCTTTTACCCAGAGGTGATGTCTATCACTGATGTTAATGTGCATTTCTTGTATGCAGCAAAAAGATGGATCCTGTTTTCAAATCCATTGTGTTAGTCTGTGTCTTTTTACTGGGGAATTCAGACTGTTGATATTGAGAGATAAATCAATGAGCACTGTTTGGTTCCTGTTATTTTTGTTGTAGTTGTGTGCATGTTTCCCTTCTTTTTCCTTATGCTTTCTTGGCTGTGGTTAACTTTTTAGGTTGGAGTTTCCCTTCTAGAACCTTCTGTAGGACTGGATTTGTAGACAGATATTGTTAAAATTGGTTTATCATGGGATATCTTAACTTCCCCATCTCTTGTGATTGAAAGTTTTGCTGGGTTTAGTAGTCTGGGCTGGCATCTGTGTTCTCTTAAAGTCTACAGAACATCTGTCCAAGCTCTTCTGGCTTTTAAAGTCTCCATTGAGAAATTAGGTGTTGTTATAATAGGTCTGCCTTTATATGTTACTTTATCTTTTTCCATTGAAGCTTTTAAAATTCTTAATTTGTTCTGTATGCTTATTATGTGAAGAGGAAAAAAATTTCTGGTCCAGTCTATTTGGATACTGTATGCTTCTTGTACCTTGACACCTCCTTCTTTAGGTTTGGGAAATTTTCTTCTATGATTTTGTTAAAAATATTTCTGTGCCTTTCCTTTGTCCCAGTTTCTTCTCTGTCTTCCATTCTAATTATTCTTAGATATGGCCTTTCCATAGTGTCCCAGATTTTCTGGATGTTTGCTGCCAGGATTTTTTTGTTTTAATTTAGCATTTTCTTTGACCAAGATATCTATGTCTTCTATCTTGTCTTCAATGCCTGAGATTCTCTTTTCCATCTCTTGTATTTCATTGGTGAGGCTTACCTCCAAGGTTTCTGTTCGAACTCCTAAAATTTTCATTTCCAGATTTCCCTCAGTTAGAATTTTCATGATTCTATTTCCACTTTCAGGTCTTGAACTGTTTTCTTCATTTCCTTCTTTCCTGTTTGTGTTTTCATAGACCTCTCTAAGGAATTTATTCGTTTCCTCTTTAGTGGCCTCTATCATATTCATAAAGGCTCCTTAAGGTCTTCTTGTGGTTCAGTTATGTTTCAATACCCAGGGCCTACTGTTGTAGGGTTGCTGGGCTCTAGTGGAGACATATTGTCTTGTCTGTTATTGATTGCACTTTTATACTGGCATCTAGGCATCTGGGTTCAGGAAGACTGTGGTTCTAGGTGCTGACATCTGGTCTTGTCTTTGTTGGACTGCTGTTTTGTTGTTTGATTTCTGTTGCCTTTTCTGGTTCTTAGGAGTGTGTTACCTGGCAGGAAATTCTTTAGGCATTTTGATGGGTGTGACCATTGGGGGTTCTGGGTGAAATGTGTTTCTAGGTATTGGGAGCTGACTTAGGAATGGGGATGGGATAGGAGGGGGCTCTGAGGGGGTTTATCGGAGGGAGGACAGCAGGATGTTCCACCAGGATCTGTTTAGTCCCCTGGGAAGAAGGGGCACAGAGTGAGGAGAGGCCATGACAGGTAGTCTGCTACAGAGCTGGGGATGAGATGGGGGGCATTGGATTTGGAGGAGAGGAGGGAGAATGGACATCCCAAACTTGCCTACCTGTCTGCTGGCCGACTTGCTTCTCGGACAGGCTTGGCCGCTGGGGTCCCAGAGAAAGCCTGCTGGTGCTGGGGGCTAGGATGACAGGAAGAGTGGGGAGGAAGATTAG
The DNA here is from genome assembly GCF_049852395.1 of Peromyscus maniculatus bairdii. Classification (NCBI taxonomy): domain Eukaryota; kingdom Metazoa; phylum Chordata; class Mammalia; order Rodentia; family Cricetidae; genus Peromyscus; species Peromyscus maniculatus. The sequence continues at coordinate 44,467,496 of NC_134865.1, read as the reverse complement.
AGGAGAAGATCTGTGTGATCTGCTGGAAATAGAGACAAGAGGAACAGGAGGCCAAAGGAGGTGGTCTGCTCCAGAGGTGGGATGAGACTAAGGGATCAGGTTTGGAGGAGAGGACAGAGAAGTGAAGCGCTGCATTAGCCTACCTACTTCTCTGGCTGGAGTGGCCTCCAGCAATGAAATTTTCAAACAGTGCTGTTAGCTCAGAAAATAGTCTGGCAGTTTTCCCATAAGATTAAACAGAGTCACTTTCTGCTTCCAAAGGAAATTAAAATATATAGACAAACCTTTGTACACAAACCTTTTTATAGAAATGTTATTTGTAATAACTATAAAGTGAAAATAATCTAAGTTATATGACCAATGGATGAGAAAAGAGAGGCATATCCACACCTCAGTATTTTATTCATTAATAAAAAGGGAATGAAATATGGACATGCCACAACATAAGTGATCACTGAAAATGTTATGGAAAAGCAGAAAAAAAATCAGATACAAAAGTCCATATGGTGTCTGATCCTATTTATATGAAATTATCAGAATAAGTGAATCTATGAAACAAAGAACATAATTGACAATTTCCTGGGATCGGTCTTGGTGTTAGGTGGGGTGGGGAATGACAGAATATGGGGTTTCTGTATGGCCTGACAGAATGGTTTGAATTTCTTGTTATGATGACTGCAAAATTCTATGAAGATTCTAAAAATCACTGAATTATATACTAAAGTGTTTGTTTTAGTGAGTCAAATCTCCGTAAAACTAAAACGAGAAAAATAGTTACCAAGAAGTTCATAGAAAACCTAATTCACAAGGCATCAAATAAGTTAGAAAGTAAAACCAGGATGAGAAGCTTTATATTTCTTCACCAAACTAGAAATAAAAAGTATGTAAGTATTAAGTGCAATCTATATGAGTATATACATTATAAAGAACAAACAATTCGACAATTTACCTTGTTTGTTGTACTCTGACTGCTTCTTAAGCACAGAATGTCTTTAAAATTTTTTATTTTCTTTAGAGCATGGAAAATTCAGGTTATAGATCTCTTATTTCACATTCTTGCTCAAAAGACTGTTTTACAACAAAGATAAATGAAAATAGACCAAAAATGCATACACAAACATTCTTAGAAGCATTATTTGTAATAACTCAAAACTGGAAATAGCCTGGACCTATCATCTGATGAGTGGGTGGGTAAGTTAAAGAATCTCCATATAATGGGCTAATAGTAACTGATAAAAAATGGAATATGGACTCAATACTTCAAAAGTGGCCCCTGGAAATGTTATAAGTGAAAGAACTTTGCTTTGCTTAAGTGTACAAATGAATAGAAAATCTAGATGTGATGGAAAGCGGTAAGTGTGCCTCCTCCCATTCTTTCTGAGGCCACTGGAAGCATCCACACTTCACCCCTTTGGGTGTCACCTGAAATCCTGGTGGCCTCTTCCCATTGACAGAAAAGCCTGATGTTTTTGTTCCAAAAGTGCTGTGTGGCATTGAGGAGAGCTGGGGTGTCTCTTGGGCACTGTTTTAAAGTCAACCTAAATGTTGTTTCCCTGCAGTAGTAAATGGAGAATATTTTCCATATCAAATTCAGTAGCTTCCACACATTATCCCAAAGTAAAAAATACACTGCAAAAGAATCTGGGAGTTACCTAGACAAATTAAATCCCGAACCAACACAATGCAATGGTTTTGGAGATACGAGGCACTAGGCTGTCTTCTTGTGAGACCTGCACCTTACTGAGCCAGTGACAGTGGCTTCTACCATTGCATCTTCCTCCTAGAGGGCTTTAAGGAGGGCCTGTGGCCTGGGTGGTGCTGAGCTTAAACAAGGGCAGGAAGGAATACACGGCACACACCGCCTTCCTCTTCCCTTGCCTAGCTGTGGCCATGGGTCATTCTTCTAGAACCTCTCTCCTATAGAATATGATTATGGCCCATGGTACTTTCTCTGTACAGCACTCCCAACATTCATCACATATCAGCCAGTGGATCCTGTTGTCCACTTCTGAAACAAGCTATTCCATGTTGAAGTGTGTGTGTGTGTGTGTGTGTGTGTGTGTGTGTGTGTGTGTGTGTGATCTACTCCTGTCCTGGATCTCACGCTGTAGACCAGGCTGGCCTTGAACTCACAGAGATTCTCCTGGCTCTGCCTCCTGAGTGCTGGGATTAAAGGCGAGCACCACCACCACCCAGCCTTTTTATTTATTTATTTTTTAAAGAAATTAGTTTTCCCCCAATGTAATATTTTTATCAATTGTTTGGGTATTTCATACAATGCACCCCAATCACACTTGCTTCCCTTTCTTCCAAGGCCACCCTTCCACTCTCCCCCCTCACCTCCCCCCCATCTCTGCCCCCGCACGCTCAAAAAGAAAAGAAAGGAAAATACACCAACTCCAGTATGTGTCGCCCATATTCATTGGCACGTGTTGTTCTAACTCCTTGAAGAACCTTTGAGACTTACTTTTGAATTAAGTTTACTGTTTAGAATAGAGGAATTATTGCTGGGATGTGGCTTCATGATGGAATGCTGGTCTAGCATGTGAAAAGCTGTAGGTTCAATTCCATGCTAAAAACAGAAAAAAAAAAACAAACAACAACAGCAACAAAAAAAAAAACACCAAACAAACTACAAATTAAACAAACAAACAAACAAACCAACCCAGAATACAGGAGTTACAAATAGCAACAGTGTAGTCCTTCACTGTCTTGACTCCAATAATCACTGAACATGCTTCACCTGATTTGCTGAAAATAACTGAAATAATAGCCAGCTTTAGTCTTGAAAGATGTTTCTTAGAAATAATTTAGTATGTGCTATTAAACACCCTGAAAATATGCAACTATTAAGTTGACCATAAACCTTACACAGAGGTGTTGCAGGTTATTTGATCACACTGTGAAACATGAGATTCTGTTATTTACTAGAAAAACCTGTTTCTGGCTGTGGTATGGCTCAGCCCTAGCACACACCTTTAATCCAATTGTAAACAGGATTAAATAAAGTCAACCATAGATTAAGAGGCAGAGCAAGCAACCAGTTGACAGGAAAAAACCATAAAGAGTAAGAGGAAGTCAGGAGGATGGACTGAGAGGTGCACAGGAAGTAGAAATGAGGGACATTCAGTTGAAGAGTTATGTTTTAGGCCGTGTAGGAAAAAGCTCTCGTGGATGTCAGTGGAGGAGGGAGGTGAGTTGGTGCTTTCTCTGTCCCTCTGAGCTAGCAGGCTTTCTCCCCAGCACCTGGCTCCCAAGTCTTCATTGGTAAAATTGAATGACTGAGATTTAATTAAAAACAAAACAAAACAAAACAAAACACAGAGGTACTTCTAAAATCTCCGGTTTGTGGTCAAGGAAACTGAGATGAAGAGATAAGAGGTGTAGAAAAGGTTGTAACATTTTCTCCATATGCCTCCATGTCCTCCACAGTATTAGGTTTGGTTGAAGTTCACAAGTAAAGCTAAATGTTCCTCACCTGATTCCTTTTGTGTGTTGAGGGGGAGGAGAGGACACAAAACAACAACAAGAACCAAAGACTCAACTCCTCTGAGTTGTCTTAAAATGCTGAGAATATCTTCAAAGTTCCAGCCCCATTTTCTTGGTCTCAAAAGCATTTTAGAGCAATTCATGACCTGTAGTGATTATATGAGTCCCGGAACCCCATCCCTCACTGTGTGTTATGTCCATAAGTCTTCAAATCAGTGAAGGTCCATCAGCTCAGAGGGATGCACATATAACATGATAGCAATATGAATCTTCTTAAACCACAACATAAACTTGAATATTTCTGTCCCCATAGACACAGACAACTTGAATCAATTCACATGTTGAGTCTAGTAAGTAAAGGTAATTGGGAAGATTGCTCAGTTGAAACATGATGCATATCTTTTAAAATAATCTGTTTCTCTCTGTCCATGTCTCCGTGCCCCACCTTGCTAGGGATTGATCCCAGAGCCTCACACATCCTAGACAAGAACTAGGGCTCCGAGCTACACCATCAGCACACCATGTATTTTTTTCCAGAATAATCTACTAAAATGAAATTATCTGTTTCCTATAATGAGTAAAGCATAAATAGACTGAACTGTCTATTTTCTCCATATATTCTTGAATGAGAGTATTGATTGGTGGCTGATGAAATGTGGAAAATAATTAGAATCATATCCCCATATCTATTTAATCATAAGGATACAAAGAGGTTTGCACAGTTTGTCAAGTTTTTGAGTGATGCCTTTCTCCAGTGTTTCTCAGAGAAGCTAATGGTAGCTGAGAACCCTCCATAACCTCGCTGTATAGTGCAGCACAGGTACCCACCACCTCTTTCAGAGAAAGAGAAAAAAATATCTCTTTCTCACCATATTGTCACAATTCAATACTCCTTAGTAGCCACGTAAATTTGTATCATTTAAACTTCTCATGCTCTTTGCATATTAATAATAAAACTGTGAGGAAATTCCTACCTGGAATTCTTAATACTTTAAGGCAATCTAAACAAAATATTGGAATGATACTTTCAAGTGCTTCCCCAGATGCTTGACTACATTAAATTCCCTGGAAAAACAGCAGTGAAATCAGCCTTTTCAACTTAATATCTTAAGTAGGTACTTATTTTCTCATAGATTAAAAAAAAAGCTATGATGATTCAGGATAACCAAAATTTTGTTATTGTAGGAGGAGATAATTTTTATAGCTTTATTAGGATAACTAACTGATATACATTGACTCACACATAGACACATGACAACTTGATTTTTGACAGATGAATACACTGTGAAGCCACTATCGCAATGAAGATAATGGACATATTCCATAGAAACTAATTTTTTCAAAGATTTATTTGTGTGTGTGTGTGTGTGTGTGTGTGTGTGTGTGTGTGTGAGAGAGAGAGAGAGAGAGAGAGAGAGAGAGAGAGAGAAACTGGAGTTATAGGCGATTGTGAGCTGTCAGATGTGGGTGCTGGGAACCAAACTCTGGTCCTCTGGAAAAGCAGCAAGAATTCTTAACCACCGAGCCATCTCTCCAGCCTCAGTAACTCTATATTCAATATACCAATAATGTAAAACTGTGATGACTGTCAGATCCCTACCAAATTTTCTCTTTTGAACATTGTTGTACCTAGTACAACAAAAGATTAGTCTGAATTGGGAATTTTTATTTTCATCATTTTTAGGAGCACCCAAATGGTGCCGACTCTGCCCTTTAAGCCCACAGACAGGCGTGAAGCTAGTGGTAGCTGAGAACCCTCCATAACCTCGCTGTATAGTGCAGCAAAGGTACCCACCACCTCTTTCAGAGTAGGGCCAACAGATAACTATAGTCCTCTGATGTTGAACTTAAGCTAAGACTTAAAAGGCGCGCATCATATTACAGTTTAGGAACCAGTAAAATATGGCTTGTTTGAAAAGATAGGTCTAAACACGGGAATAACACATGTAGGTGAGTCACCTCTCCACCTCATTAAGTATCTTCCATTATATCGGAGAGTAAAGTAAGGGGAAAGAGCAGCAGCCTTTTCTAGGATTGTCCATTTCTCCAATAAAGCAGACTGCCCAAGACAGCCTGTGGTTTGCACAGCTTTCCGCTGAATGTTTCCAAAAGGAGCCACAGCTGCTTCTGCTGGCCTAGTGTTTGCTTTCAGTGGTACTTGGGACAGGTCTGGAAAGTGTTTTTGTGGAGTTTCTCCTGATGGCCCATCCCGGCACTCTATTTTGCTATTGTTAAGGCTTGTGTATTTGGACCTATCCTGGACACTGTTAAGGATGGAGGGTTTAACCTCCACGTTGCAGATCCCTGTCTTCACTTGCCACCAACATCTATCTTCACCAGGTCTCCACTCAGATCAGTGTCCTGAGATTCCCCAGCCTCCCTTGCTCTCCTAGTCCTAGGACTCCAGTCTGGCTTTAACTTCTTGCCTCATTAGTCAAGCTGCAGGCAGTACCTGCTGGTCCTCTCCTTGTTTTTTTTTTCCCCAGATAAAGGGCAGAGTCAAGTGGGTTTGGCACATCCCTTAATCAGAGCCTGCCATTAGCAGGCCCGGGGCTGACGTGCACTCGGGAGGACTCGACCTAGCAGGCCATTTTCACCTGCGTAATAACAGGCTTGGGAGTAGCGAAGCGGCGCCCGCACAGTAAGCAGCCTCTAGAGCAGGGGAGGAGCGCAGGCGGCGGCCGCCCCGGGGCCCCGGAGGAAGAGGAGGGGGAGAAGGAGGAGCCGAAGCGCCCAGAGCAGCAGCCGCGGCTCGGCCCGAGTTGCAGCAGAGGCAGCGACGGCGGCGCGCAGATTCTGCAGCTTCCCGGAGCCCAGAGTCCCGGTGGGGACAGCAGCAGGGAGCGCCCGCGCCCCTAGCCACCGCACCCCGGCCTTGCCAAGCCGCCGCCGTCGTCCAGCCGGGGGCACCGCCAGCCAGCCATGGCTGCACCGCCGGATCTGCAAGATGAGCCGCTGCCTTTGGCTAGCCCCGGGTCCCAATGGTTTGGGGGCCGGGGGGAGGGGGAGGACGAAGCGGCGCTGCCGAAAGGGTCCAGGCCAGCGCGTCAGGATGGGGAGCCCGCCTGGGGGTCCGGCGCCGGAGATGGGGTTGTGTCGCCGCGGGAACTGTGCTCCGGCCCCGCCCGGTCGCCGCCCGTCGCCATGGAAACTGCATCCACAGGTAAGGCCGGCGGGCACCGAGACCCCGCAAATGGAGGCCGGGACCCTGGTTTCTTGTGGGTCCTCGAGTCCACAGTTCTCCTCTGCGTATTCCTGGCTTCTCTGCCTGGGGCACCAACCCCAGCAGGGTTTAGCCTCCGGCGACTGTAAATATTAGCGGACTGGTGGAAAAACAGCAGTGGGCTGCTAGCGGGTAGGAGGAAGAAGGCTGTGAGTCCTGCTATTTCGTTATTACTCTTGTTTCAGCCTTAGACATTGTCCCTGTTGGGAAAGCCTGGCTACTGCTGCGCCCCGGAACAAGTTTCTCCCTCTTGTCTGAGGCCTCGGGGCAGCAGGGCGGGCGTGACAGGTTGTGATGGTTTTCTGGGGCGTGTTTGCGCGCAGCGTGCTCCGCGGGCGACCGCAGTCAGTGATGACCAAGCAGCAGGCGGGCCCACTGCCTCAGGACCCTCCCGCTGGGTTTAGGGCAGCCAGGGGCTTTGATTCTCCTCTTCTCTACCTTCAAGGAGTCACCACACCCTACTCCTTTCCAATTCCCCTTCCAGCTCGGCTCCCCTTCTCCCGCGCAGAAAACAACCCCCACGGAGTCCTGAGCTTAATTCCGGAGGGACAGCACTGAAGGAGGGTTGGGAGTTGTAGCCCTCCCTCTTTATTTCCTAGCTGCTCTTTACCTGAGTCTCAGGGAGTATTGAAACTTGGAACCCCCAAATGTGAAGAAGGTCCTGGTGGCGGATTGAAGTGCTGGGGTTGTGGCCAGAGGTCCAGGCACTCTTTACCGAGCAGTCTGAGCTCGCCTCTGCGTTTGCAAAAACTGCCAGGGGTCCGGGCCTCCCGTCCCCTGACTGGCCCTTCACAGCCAGAACGAATCCTTGCCTGGAGAGACTAACCCGAGGGCCATGGCTTGTCCTCGGAGGCTAGCTAGAGAAGCACGCTGTGGGGAGGGGTGGCTGCCTGGTTAGCGCTGTTTCCAGAAGAAATTCTGTAGGGGGTGGCGTGTTGTGCCGTTGTCTGCGAGGCTCTGCTGTTCTGAAGTGGGAGTTGTGTAGTTCGGGTAATGTAGTGTGAGGCCTGGGTAGTGGGTGTTCCCGGAGGAGGGGACGTGGGTGGGACAGGCATATGTGCTCCTGGCAGCTGATTTAGGGAAACCCCTTTCTTAAGCCACCCCCTCCCGGGGCGGGGGGGCGGGGGTTATGTGGAGTGCCTCAGGTTGTCTTAACTCTGGTCTGGAACAAGCAAGGTCTAAGCCAGCAAAGGAGATTTGGAGAACGTGTTGAAAAAAAGTAGGGGTCAAGAAATAAAAAGAAAAGGAAGTGAAAGAAGCTAGGGGAAGGAGGAAGAGGGGACGGGATGTTGGGGGGGGGGTAGGAGACTGCAGGGAGGTGGGGATGGGGGGGGAGAGGAGGAACGACATGTGAAAAGCCCCAACTGTTGATAACCTCATTTGTCACCTATTAATTTCTATGGATTGTAGGGTGGGATTTAAATCCAAGGACAGTTTCCTGGTCCCTTGCAACTTCTCGTGTGCAAATGGAGAGACGTGAAAAGCCATATCACTAACTGCAAGAGCAAAAGGCAAATGCCGACAGCCCAGAGCCGTTTGTGCCTGTGGTCTTCTTTGCTGAAGTTCAGAACCTTTATCTACTGTATCCCAAGTAAATTCCTTGTTTATAAGCTTTACCTACCCCTCATTAGTGTCACTAAGGGCCAGTGAGCAAGAAAGATAAAGAAGTCTTGTGTTAGATCACATGTGCTAAAATACTTCAAGTGGACATACGTATATAGATACACACATATATAATACAATATAATGCTTTGATATAGTGTACATTGTGAACTGATTAAATCAAGCAAACACAACTGTAATTATTTTTAATGCTGAAAAAATGTAAAAATCTACCCTACGAACTAGACAAGCAAATGTACTGTTACAGAATAGTGACTGTGTGGAACAGTCACCATCTTCCACATATTTATTACGTAGATACTTTGTTTTGTCAGGTCATTTAGGGGTTTCCTTTCCTGAGTATCATATGAACTAATAAAACCAAACAAGATTCTAAGATGGGGTGGGAGGAGGTTGAAAGGATGTAGACGGACATATTTGTATAGAAATGTTTTAGCTGTTACTGCCTGAAGGGATTTCTTGTATGATTGTTGTCTAGCTAAATGTCTTAAATCTTCTAGCTCCCCACTTCATGGACAGGATAGGATGTTGGAAATGGTAGGCAAATAAGCAGCCATATATTGAAAAATCCAAATAAAAGCAGGACCAGCCTCCTTTTGTGCGATTTTTTGCAGGTTTTTTTTTTTTTCAGTGTAAGCAAAATCAGCCTATCAGTGAACAAAACCTGAGGGAAGACCGTGGCGCACCTTGCTTGACTTTGCAGTTTTATATCTTGCTTTATAAATAGAAACAAGTTTTCCTGATGTTCTGAAGACTAGGAAGCTTGACCTAGAGGTGTCCGAGAGACTTGTATCGGAGGTCGCTCTGCCTCCTGGCCCCTGGTTGTTTCGTCATTGTGTCCTCCAAGGGGAAGGAAGCTACTTTATTTTTATTTCCTTTTGAGAGAATGCTTTAGGCCTCAGCATCAATGGAGATGAAACTCAGACTTTTAAGTGCGAAGCGCGGTAAACAGACGGCTTTGCAGTATTCCCATGTAAGACAGATACGGGTGTTTTAAAAACTGTTTTTCTGAAAAAGAACCACCAATCATGCCATCTGGCCATAAATTCTGTTATTTATTTTTATACATTGATGGTAATTAAAGTTCCCCCAAGAAAGAGTTCCAAAAAATACTTCTCCGTAAACTCCCAGAATAAGTATATATAGCTCAACATCATTAAAGCGAGCTATAAAGGCCCATTACACTGAATGAATTTTCAGCACTTCTCACTGCTCCTGCCGCTTCTGTAGCATGGAAAAATTCCCAACAATAACAAGAAAATAACACTTTCTTCTGGAGCTATAATCTTTCACATCTAAAATTGCTAGTGGGCATGTGCAGTGATGTCTTTGGCCAAGGAACATTCAAAGTGCCATGTGGAAGCTACAGTGTCAGGGTTGCTAGCTGTGGAACATTGCCAGCCTCTTAGAGTTTTATACAATGGATGCTAAGAGCAACTGTTCTATTTTTTTTTCATATGATCAGTTATTTTATTCTTGGAAACTAGTCAAAAGGAGCACACAAAAACAAAATGAGGGAAGAATGGCCTTTTGTTTACAGAAAGAATTTAAAAAAAAGAGCATTTGAACAAATTGGAATGGGTAAGAAGTTAACCTATTGACTGCTTTGGAATTAACTCATTGGCACAAGCAAAGTGATATGGAGGACAGGCTAGAGAATGGTCAGGAGAAGCCAGTTCAAGGTGGCTTGCCTCAGCTATACCATTCTGTGGATAAATTTGACATAATTTTGTGGATCGTTGCAAAAAGAAAAGGAAGAGTTCTTTCATCAGTAAATATTACTGGAACCATGAAGTTCATAAGTATATTTTTAAAAAGCCAGATGTGATATTCTGTTTTCCATCTGTCATGATTTAAGTCATGTCGAGCGCATATTTTTTACATCCCATCTAGAAAACTTCAGGGCTTTGCCACTCATTGCTTCTGGAAACTGGGTAGACTGTATTCACTATTGTATGTGTTTTGTATACATGTGGATTTTTTTAATTGGAATACTTTCTGGAAATCCCCTTTAGAAGTACAAACTCTATTCTCTCTTTCATATTTTAAGAAAGCCATAGTGGTATTGAAGCAAGAAGCAATATACCATCTTGCTTTTACAGTCTATAGAAAGAGTAAAATAGTCTGGGAACCTAATACCATTTATTTCTCCAGATACAGCCTTTGGACACAGTCTAACTTTTCTGGCAGTTAAATATGGTACACATCTCTGAATGCAGAGATGTTAGGATTAACATTTAGAAGTACTCTACACTTTTTAAATACACTGAAATGGGTATCATCAGGACTTTCAGCCTAACTTAACGTCTTTGAAGTCACCATTCTGTGAACCCAGATTACTCATCCCTCCATGGAGACCTTTTCCTGGGTTGCCTATGAACTTCTAACATTGAGGTTTGGGAGGTGAGTTGTGGACTATTGACAGTTTTACTGTCCATCCTTGGAAGCATGGATTACAAAAAGTTTTATCTGTAAAATAAGAAACTGCTGGAGTTCAACTCACCCTGGGAAACAGACAGTTCTGGAACATCTCTGCTGAACAGAGGTCAAGGGTTCCTAGAACGTGTGCCACTTTCTGTCTTGCATTCCTGTTTAGTTTTGTGTCAGTTTTCATTTTCTTCATTCTCAAATCCTTGCTGGAAGCTTGACTAGAAGGACATCGCCATTATCCCACTTCACTGGAACATGAGCGTGAGCTAGTTTTCAGAGGTCAACACAAGATACATAAATGTGGGTACAGCTTGCTCCGACTACACAGTTATGGAAAATAAATCCACTTCTCTTTCCTTCTCTTTGTCTCATTTTGCCCCTCTTCAAAGAATTAACTATGTTAAGTATTACTCCACGACCTTCAATTCATTCATTATGTTTTAGCCATGTGTTATATAATACGTACATCTTATTGTTGAGATTATAATTTAATTGTGACATTTATCCCTTCCCCTTCCTCCTCCCAAACCCTCTCATATATCCCTCCCCACTCTCCTTTAGATCCATGGTCTCCTTTTTCATTAGTTATTTCATGAATATGTGCACATATATATTCATTAAACACACACACACACACACATATATATTCATATACATATATATGTATTCCAAATATAAACTTTTCAGTCCACATAATTCTACCTGTATGCATGTTTTCAAGGCTGACAATTTGGCACTGGACAACCGATTGGTGTGCTCTTCTCTGGAGAAGGATAATTCTCCTGCTCTCAGCTTTCCTTATAGTTCTTTGTTTACAGATGAGGCCCTGTCGGTTTTCTCTACTCGGTTTGGCATGTTCATTGGGGTCATCACTGTTCAATTCACATTTGGGTGATCATGCTGATGAGAATTTATGGATGTAGCTTCTGATATAACTAGGAGACACAATCTCACAGGAAACTCTCTGATCCTCTAGCTCTTACAACCTTTCCACTCCTGCGATGTTCCCTGAGCCTTAGGTGTGGGGGTGTTTTGTGAATGTGTCCCTTAAGACTGGGCTCCACGACCCTGCATTTTGATTGGTTGTGGTTTTCTGTAGTGGTCTCTGTCTGTTGCGAAGAGAAGTTTCCTTGATGAGGGGTGAAGACTACACTTCTCTGTGGGTATAAGGACAAATGTTTATAGATTCTTGTCAGGGATTATGCTATTTTAGTAAATTAGTGGTTGTCCATTCTCCCATAACCGCGATTTCACTAGCACTGAGTAGTTAGGTAGGTTTCCTGTTCTAGGCACGGTCTCTCTCCTTCTTGTTGAGTAGGTTTTAAGTCCAATTAAAGAGTGGTTGGTTGCTGCTAAGATAAGTGTGCTGCTACTGTACCCTCAGAGTTAACACGCCATGCCCTTTGATGTGGTTCATAGGTGCTGTAGCTGGGTAGGACTGTTTGTCGCCTCCCTTCTTTGTAAGCTTGCGCGGTTCCTCATGGTTTTATAATGAAATTATTCCTATAGGGAACTTTGGAAAATGTGCTGGAGAACTTAGGAAAGAAAATAGAGAGCATATTTTCAAGAGACTAACATATCAATCAACACATGAACTTCTCTGCTGAAGTCACCATAAAGAACACAGATATGGGGTGGTTGTCTGTGCTTTAACCTAAAGCAACGCCCCTGGTAGGCAGCAGGTAACTGCTAGGTACCTGTCTATCCCCAGGGCATGGCCGAGGGGGGACCCCTTAAGACCTGGAATGCATACGTGCTTGCTCTCTTGGCTACCTCGTGGTCTTAGATGCTAGATGCTAGTACTGTGACCAAGACAGAGTTCTCCAGACAACTGCATTGGACCACGCCCCACCCCTCCTGGATCCTGTGACCAACTCCCTTATATATATTGTGAGTTAACCCAAAATAAATCCGTTTTGACTACCAAACAGACTCTGGAATTGCCACTTTACACAGTTAAAAAAAAAGAGAGAGAGAGAGAGAAAACAAGCTGAGTTTTTTTTAATCTTTAAATACTATTTGAGAGTATCAAATACTCTCAAATAACAAAGAGAGCACTGAGAAGATCATGAACTAGAGAGCCTACCGTTTGTGGAGGATGCTGTGGTAATAGTGTGTGAGAAAGGAGAGAAGAGTGTCCCACTTCATGTTTGCCACGTGTGATACAAATGGACAAAATGGAAAAGCTCAAACACACAGGACGCCTGGAAACTCATAACACGTAATTCCTTGTAGTTGCTGTGGTGAGACCAGTTCCTCAGATGCACCCCCTTTACATCTCATGGCAGTGAATGGGCAGTTTTAACGTCATTCCAAGTATCTTTTGAGAAGACAGCTAAGGCCTGAAAGTTAAAATGGATACTTTCTCAAAGACAGAAAACCAATTGATTCTTAAAATCTGTATGGCAAAATCTTTAATTCTGGTCACGAGTAAAAGCTAATAATGTGTTTTATAGAAAATATAAATCTTTTTGAAAGAAAGAGTATGTTAATCTCCAGAAATTTGTGGTGCACTAAAATACAGCCCACCCATGCAACATTCATTGTTCTCTTTTCAGATTCAGAATTACCATTGTATACACAGCACTGATTATGGCCAAAAACTCAACTTGTAAATGGTGTAGAAAGTATGCTCTTTAATTACACAAACATTAATTGTCAAAGGATGGCTGATATGCTGCAGGGTAGCATTAATAGGAAAAAATATTGTACTGTTTACCCAAAAGCAGCAAGATGAACCCTTCTTAAAAATACCTTTTGTCTTAATTTAAAATTTTGTTTTGGGGGAAGGAAGTATGTGTTAAACGGTCTTATAAATTAAGAGACACAAAAGAGTATATAGAGAAAAAGAAATTGTATTCATAATTCATTTTTTAATAAGATAGTATTTGATTCACTCAGGATTCTACTATAGCTTAGTAGACCCCTGGTATGTACCAGATGTTGTTATAAGCACTGAGGTATAGCAGAGAAAAAAATGTTTCCCCAAAAGTGTATTTTGGAGTTTGGCATTGGGGAGAAGACAGCAATCAGAAAGGACATCTGAAAGAGTAGGATGTACCATGGACAAAGTCCCAACAGCGAAATGGGAGCTGGAGGGCTAGTCAGAAAGACTTCTTTGATAAGGTGGCACCGAATCAGGGACTACAGGAGGTGAGATGCCCGGGACACTGGCACAAATCTACCGTGAGTGTTCCTGGAACATTCTAGAAGGAAAGAATGGGTAATGAAATAAATGAGCTTGGGAAGAACAGTAGACGAGCAAAGGCTGAAAGGTAAGCCTGAGTCCTTTAGGCCCTTGTCGCCACTTTGGCTATTACACTGAGTGAAAAGTACGAGTTATTTATTCCTTGCAGGGGACCTATTTTAAGTGGTGCACTCTGCTCATCATGTTAACAATCTAACACGGGAATGATGGTGGTGGATTTACTACATCTCAATGGACGGTGGATGGGAGACAGGAGGAAAAAAACTCATTCAGATTGTGCAATAGAACTTGGCTTAAGCAAACATAAGCACAGGGTTGTTGTTAACTTGGATTAGAGAGGTTTCAGAGAGAGCAGTATTTAAGATGCAAACAAGGAGTGGGGTTTCAGAAATGTTGATTTTGATGTATCACATGCCCAGGTGAAGATGTCAAGTTTTCATTGTCCAGTGGGCGTTGGAACATGGTATGGATTAGTAATATACATTTGGTAGTTGTTGACAGAGAGACAGAGAGATAGGGTCATAAAGAAAGTTGGTTTTCACAGTTCTGAGACTCTTGAGTATTCAGATGTGTTCACTGAAAGTTAGGTGGCCCACTCAACAGTTACTGGAATATTGAGAGGGGAGTGAAGATAGTATGGTCTAGGTGAATGGGAGAGTAAGAGGGTAGGGGAAGTCATAGAAATTCTGATCAGCTTCTGATCATAGAAATTCTGATTCCCTTGGAATTGGTGGTTGTGAGTATATGTAAAAAAAAAACACCCATCATATATACTATATCCTCCCTCCTCCTCCTCTTTTTTTCTCCAGTCACATCCAGCCAAAGTTTAGTTTAGAGTAGTAGGCAAACGGTTATGTGATTTCTGTTTTTATTGCAGAGTAATCATGACTGTAGATTTGAGGCCATAAACACAATGCATCCTGCATCTGGTGGGAAGAGTGAATCACAGACAGAGGTGATCAGCAAGGCATCGTGCCCTGCTGGAGGAAGGGTTCCAGAGTAAGAGCTGAGAGAATAGGAGGCATCATTGGAGAGTTGAGGTGTTTGAGACAGAGGTTAGGAGGGAAGTGGGGAATCCAAAAGAGTAGAAGACAAGCTTATCGGAGGAGCTGAATCCAGGACGGTGAGGACACAGTGGAGTGAGCACCTAGATGATTGCTAACCACACAGAACCATGACAGACACTGGAGAGTGGCAGTGAAGGACATACTAGTTGATATCTTTAGGAAAGAATATAATACCCTGGGATCCAATCTGTGGCATTTGAGGGGGAGACAAGAGTAGTGATCCATGAAGCCGTAAGTATAAATCCCGTGTATAGGTTCAGGAAAATCTGTTTAATGTGTGCAGAATGTAGGAAGTGAAACTTAAAATAGTTCATGATTTAGTTTGGGAACATTGAGGGTTGTACTATGAACTAGCAGTATGGTGAAATTATGAAAAACCTTTTCTGTAATCCCATGTAGTATTAATAAATAGTCTCTGGTGCACACAGTATGAAGTAATAGCTCCCTGCCTGTTGTAGGCAGGGCAGACTTGAAAAATGATAACAAGTGTGGGTGCCATGTTCTGAGACATTGATGAGCTATGTCTGGTAAGGAAGGACAATTGTGAATTAATGATGCCTTTGAAAAACATACCATCTGAGAAATTGCTGGACAATGGTAAACATCGTCAACCAGAAGAAAAGTATTCTGTGAGATCTGATACTTGAAGTCAATTTTATGAAGCAAACGGAGACAAGAGGCAGCTGGCTTCCAAGGGCAGAACTGAGATGAATGATTAGGAGAAGTGGATTCCTGCTGAGTGAAGAAGAATGATGTTCTAGTAACGAGACAAGGCTGGACAGAGATTGTCTCCCAGTTCCCAATATTCAAACAAAAGTGAAGTTGTTGTCTTGATCGAGTCTTTTAGAAAGGAAGGTATGTGTGATGCCCAATCTCTATGCCTTCCTGAAGGAGAACTGTCTTCTGTCCTCAACACTGGACATTTGTGTTTACTGGGTTTTTACGTATTTCTCAAAAGCAAATTCAAAAGCCACCCAATAAAACCAGGAATAGTATCCATCATTAGAAACCAAAGTTAACCTCAAAATAATGACCTATAACACATTCTCTAGAAAACTGTAGCCTGCCAAAATCCCTCCTGAGTTGTCTGTTAAGAGATTCCCTAATGTAACACTTTGGAACTTTACATTGTGTCTAATCTTGGGTCAGTAGCCTAAATATGAAACTTGTGATCTGCAAACATTTTCAATTTTTATTTTGAATTCTCTTCCCTTTTTTTTCTTTTGCTACTAGATCTAGCTCCATAAATACTCAAAAATAAAATTTCTAAAATGTTTTGGGAATTCATTAGCCAGTTTTGTGATTCTAAAAGCCCCATCTGACCAGTTCTTCACTCTCCTGCCTCACTATCTGTGTATTTGTGGCATTACTTACTCACATAAGGACATGTTTGTGCATTGCCTTCTGATGTACATTTTCATCTAGAACAGTCTTTCTAACTTCCTGACATGAGTTTGATAATTTGTTTACTGAATTAGATTATTATAAAATCAGATATAGACCAGAGTCTTTTTTTTTTTTTTGTTTTTGTTTTTGTTTTTTCGAGACAGGGTTTCTCTATGTAGCTTTGGTGCTTTTCCTGGAACTCACTCTATAGCCCAGGCTGGCCTCGAACTCACAGAGATCCACCTGCCTCTGCCTCCCAAGTGCTGGGATTAAAGGCATGCGCCACCACTGCCCTGCTATAGACCAGAGTCTTTATCTTCAGTGTAGGGAGTGTTTGAATATTGTATAAATTTGAACTTTGTTTTGCTCATTCATTAAAGACCAACTCTTAAACAATAGGAAATTATATTTGATTACTCCAGATCTAGTTGACAGAAATAAGAAACAAAAGCCAAAGTCATCTCGATTTGTGACCTGGACTTCAACTCTGAAGAGTCAGTACTTCTCAAAATGAGGTCTGAAGACTTCTTGCTCACATGTAGCCATCCAAGGGCCCTCCAACAGGGGAGCTAGCTCACCAAGTGCAAGTTAAAGCTAGAAGAAGCACCAGTTCTCTTAGTTACTGTTCTATTGCTGTGATGAAACCTCGTGACCAAGGCAACTTACAAAAAGAAGCATTTAACTTGGGACTTGTTTGCAGTTTCAGGGGGTTTAGTCAATGATCATTATAATGGGGAGCATGGCAGCGGGCAGGCAGGCATGGCTCTGGAGCAGTAGCTACGAACTTACATCCTGATCTGCAGGCAGCAGGCAAAGAGAGAGTGAGCCTGGGCTTGGTGTGGGTTTTTTTAAATCTTAAAGCCACCCAATGGCACACTTCCTCCAACAATGCCTCCCTCCCTAATCCTTCCTAAACAGTTCCACTGACTGGGGGCCAAGTGTTCAAACAGGAACCCTTCTCATTCAAACCACCATGCCAGTTTATAGAGCTACTCCATTATTTTTGGTCTTATGCTAGGAGCTGAGGGAAGGGAGGGGCATGAGTTACGCTTTTACCCCCATTTCCTCCAGAATGTATTATGCTCTAGTTGGGAGGAATGACCAACACATACAAAAGGAAAAGCTCAGGGCAGGACAGAGCAGGTGCCTAGATGGACAGTACAAACTCCGTGTCTGTCAAGAACTCCTTGACTCTACAGCTTCAAAAGCGCCTGGTCCGTTAAAGCGTGGAGTGTCACAACTGAAGGACAGACGGAACAGGAACAGACAGAGGCAGTCTCAGGGATGTGTAGGGCTTGGCTTGGAAGAGGCAGACTGTGCAATAGGGGATGTGCGGCGAAGCCCTCATTCACTCAACCCGTGGCCTCCTGGAATCTGCAAGCTAGTCTTAGGTCTCATCAGGATAAAGTTTTGCATAGTTAACTAATGCTCTGGAAAGATGGAGAACACAGACTTTCCTTATCCACCCTGCTTAAAGGCAAGCTAAGAAGCTGTGCATGTTATATATAAAGTAAATATAAAAAGACTGAAATATGGAGAGAAGTCAGACTTTCTAGGAACCTTGTGATGTGAAGTTGGACATAGCAGCAAACTCTCTAGGTTTTCTTTCTTTTACTATATCTCAGACTAGATCCCGGGGAAGCTAGCCACAAGAAGACAGCAAAGGCCATGAAGAAAAACATCCACCCAAAGCCAGCTCTTCCTCTCAGGAAAGAAGTACCCAGCAATACTCGATGAATTTTAGACAGCAACTGTTCTGCCTGGAGATCAGCACAAAATAAATGGTGCCCAATCCCAACTGAGAAGCTCAGCCTTTTGCCCCTTAAACTGCTGAGAGGCCCCTAAGGGGACAAGCTCAACCCGATGTCTAATCAGGATGTTCTTTATAGGGAGCCAAGTGGAGACTGAGGGGTTTCACCCCTGCTCAGGAGCAAGGATACTAAACCCAGAAGTTCACCCCATCTCTGTCCTTCAGTCTGAAGGCAGCGTGCTTCTTCATCCAGGTGTCAGAGCATTTCAGCCAGACCTGTAGTCTCATTCGTCCAGGTTGCAATTGGAAAATAATTGTCATGGAGCTAGAGGGACAGCTCAGTGGTTAGCCACTGGCTGCTCTTCCAGAGGACCCAGGCTTGGTTCCCAGCACCCACATGGCAGCTCACCACTACCTGTAGCTCCAGTTCCAGGGGATCTGATGTCCTCTTCTGGCGTCCTTAAACACCAGGCACATATGTGGTATATATATATATACACACTCATGCACATAAAAATAACCATGTCTCTGAAAAAACAATCCAATTGTTTTTTTCAAGAATATGCCTAAATGGCACCCCAATATTAAAATTAGAAATTACGTGGCAGTGGTTTTAAGAAACTGCCACAAAATTAGTAAGTAATCACAAATACACTTAGAGCAATAGACTAGAAACAGAAAAACTCGAGTAAAAGCCATAAAGACCGAGACATGAAGGCACAAGGCTGTCATTGTAGCCCTGGGATGCCGTATCTCAGTGGGTGGGCTCATCCAGAGACTGGAAAGACTGGAGTAAAGGTCAGTGCACTTGAAGATGAATGGCCCAGCCTGGCCAGAGAGAGAAAACTGGCTGAAAACGAAAGTGGATAAATCACAAAAGCCTTTGCTCTGCAGCGCTGGAAGACTTTGTGTTTGTTTGTTTGTTTGTTTGTTTGTTTGTTTGTTTGTTTTTGCAGTTGTTGGTTCAGTCGTGGTCTTCAGAGGGAAGTAACCAGATACACCTTAAGGCCTCAAGATGTTTTTCACATGTATAATACTCCCAATTCTGACTCTATCCTCATGTGGACACTAAGTATGAGCACATGCAAACCAGATTATTAATACAGAATTTACACTTCCTACACTTACAGTGCTCTGCCAGACTCTCTGCCTTTAATCCTTGTCTTCAAATGCAGAGGGTATGGTATTTGCTATATCCAAGGAAACGGACGTTAGAGAGGGATTGTGTGACATGTCTGAAGCGACACACCTGGTAAGTGACAGTTCCGGGCCTCAAACCTCAGATTCTGGGTCTTGTTCTCAATGACCTCGCTCCTCCCCTGTGCCTTTATAGGGCTTTTCTTATGTAACATTCATTTTGTAATCTGGACGGTAAAAGTTGCACATTAAGTAGAGTGTTAATCGGTATGAAATCTAAATTAGAGCAATCGTGAAATGTTTAGGGAGAGGGTGGTGGCTGAAACTCAGGTAGACAGAGCTTAGCAGTCCTTACCTACGAGCTTCAGCCAAAGGTTGAATTAGTTGCATTTTAAAACGAGTTTAATAAAGGTAATAGCAAAATCCTGCTGTAGAATGCTCAGACTAACTGCTTGAGTGAAGTCAGAGGACTGTGGATACGGAACTGTGTCACTTATACAGAAAAAAAAAAGAGCCATGGTTCTTTTTAGTGGCTGATTCTCAGTTAGTGGGACAGTACAGCCATCCTTCAAAGGATGAACTCTTAGATTCAGCACGCCCCAAACACAGGAGCTGTGCAGGGCCCAGCAGAACCCTGGATGCATTGTCAGGGCGGGAACAGGAGGAGAAATTTTGAGTGCAGAGGGAAGAGCTGAAGACATACAGCCTGAATACAAGAAGATAGAATAAGTCATGGCAGCTGTCAAACACACACACTAAGTATGGCCAGATGGGGTAGGGACCGGGCAGGAAATGTTTAGGTCACTCCGGAGGATAGCCCTGTGGCCGCTCAGAGGCTCCTGGTAAAGGACTGGGGTTCAGTGTCATCAGAACTATAAAATGTGGGAGTAGTCTATGCTACCCTGCATGGGGAGAGGATACCTGTGCCCGGAGGTATGTAATCAGGTGGTGTTAGTTGTCTCTATGACTAAGGGCTTAGAAGAGAGATGCTACATTAGATGAGTAGTTTTTTAAAAAGTCTTTTCAGGATTATAGATGCTTGTTGAGAATCTGATGAAGCTTTGCAATCTTTTCCCAGGGAAATACACTAACACCATCTTGCACACAAATCTCTGCCCCCCACTCCTGGGCCTTCTATGGTTATAGGTGACTTTCTAATTCTTTAGAATCCAATGGCCCCAGACACTTTCAAATAGATCACTGTGTACTTAGCAGCTGTAGTTTCACAGTTCAATAAAACTTTACTGAACCATACATCTGTTTGTCCAACAAATATTTGGTTAAGCACTTACAACACACACACACACACACACACACACACACACACACACACACACACACACACACATACACACAGTATGAGGTTGAATAGATGATGTAAAGATAAATTCAGCAAAGCAGGAATATGGTCAGGGTATGAGGGAGAGATGTGAGGGGGTGAGGTCTCAGCTGCATAAGTGGCGTTGTATTACTTTGAAAACTATACTTTAACTGTAACATGAGATGCCTCTTCTGCCCATTCTGCCTGAGAATAAGTTAACTAACTTTGCCTCCAACCAGACAGTAGCTTCTAAGTACCGTCTTTACAGAAACTTTAGAGTTGCCACCCCTTACCACACCATTAGTTTGCTTAACAAAGCTTTTTATTCTATATAATTGAAGAGTAAATTGCAACTCAGCATGTTTGAATTTCCAGGATTGAGCTTACATGAGTTTATTCAATTTTTTAAATTGAATTCATGGTGCTAGAGAAGCGTTTCTATTTCATTTTACCAGAAGGGGGAGAAAGAACAAACTATGTATTGTATCTATTTTGTTCATGCCCATGGCTGTTTCCATTTTTGCCATCTCCGCCATGCTCTGAGGTATCTAGGGAGTGCTCACCCGAGGAGGGAGTGCTCACCCGAGGAGCATCATCATCTAGGGAGTGCTCATCTGAGGAGGAAGTGCTCACCTGAGAGGGAGTGCTCACCTAAGGAGCATCGTCATCTAGAGAGTGCTCATCTGAGGAGGGAGTGCTCACCCGAGGAGCATCATGATGTTTGGGCTCTCAATTCACCAGCCTTGTGAGCCAAATGAAATCTTTCTTCTTTATATCATACCCAGCCTCAACTATCTTACTAGAGTAATATAAAAATGGATGAAGACCTATTTCCTAGAAATTGTACAGTCTTTTAAAGCCAAGCATGTCTTGTTGGTAATTGGATGGTTGCACATCCAAAGTCTCAAAAATAAGAGTTAATTTATGTATTTCTGTAAATAATAGGAAAGAATTAAAATGTGTTTTAAGAGGGCAGATACTATACTTTAAAAAATAAAAGCCCCAGAAGTGATCCATCTTGAAAGTGTTAAGCATTAGGAGGAGATCCACAAGGCCATTTGAGTTATTCCCTTATTTTTTAAGGACAGTGATTAACTCTGCTTAGTGTTTTATTAAATCAAAACAATAATTCTCAGGAATGTTGATTCCTGTCTTAGGATCTTTATTGCTGTGAAGAGACATCATGGCCACAGCAATTCTTGTAAAGGTAAATATTTAATTGGGGCTTGCTTATGGGTTCAGAGGTCTGGTCCACTATCGCCATGACAGGAAGCATGGCAGCATGCAGGCAGACATGGTGCTGGAGAAGGAGCTGAGAGTTCTACCTCTGGATCGGCAGACAGCAGGAAGACAGAGTGATAATGGGCCTGGATTGAGCATTTGAAACCTCAAAGTCCACCCCCAGTGACACACCTCCTCCAACAAGGTCACACCTCCTGATAGTGCCACTTCCCATGAGCCTCTGGGGGCCGTTTTCATTCAAACCATCACAACTCCTGAAAGGAATTTTTATCAAATTTTGTTAAAAATGAAAATTCCCCACCCTTCTGCCAGACAGGGGAACCAAACTCAGCCTCTAAACGCCTGTAGACTGAGCAAGGCCAAAGCCACATCCCCAACTCCCAAGTCTCAGGAGCTCTCCATTGCACCCCACTACCCCTCTGCCTTTGAAACACAACCCAAGAACCAGCCAAGCTGTTATCCCAGGACAACAGGGACAGGCTACAGGGTCCGGCTTCATTTTACAAAGAGGGAATGAAGCCACAGGAGTAGTCTCAGAGGGAGAGGCGCTGAGAGAGCCAGGGAAGGAATAGGAAACTGGGGCAGACACAGGGCAGCTGAAGCAGGGGGAGGGTGCGTTGGTTTGATCCTCAAATGGACATAGATAGGAAGGAGAGGAGGTGGAGGGAGACAGCAAAAAAGAGAAAGATTTCCAAAGGAGAAGAGTGCACGGTGGTGGTGGTGGTGGGGCGGGGGAAGATTGTCGAGGAAGCACAGTGTTTAAAGGGGGAGTGGGCTTATAAAGGGAAGGGAAATGTAGGCAGAATGTTCTAGAATCCAAATTAAGAGGGAGCTTTTCCCTTTAATTCTTTCAGAAATTAGACTTCACACGTTTATAGCCACTTGGGTCCTTAAGCGATCCAAGACTTCTCTAAATGGGGTGACCCTGGCAGCCTCAAGGATACCTGGGAAGGAAGATGCTGGAGTTCCACAGAGGGCTGCCCCGGGCTTCCTCAGCCCCAGGCTCAACGAAATCAAGCAGGGAGCTGAGTCAGTTCTGTGGGCTGAAATGTTCTTTCTTCACCCTGGGGATTTTCCAAAGAATTCACATTAACTTTATCTAAATGAAGAAGAATTTAGCTCAGGGTTTTCCCTCAGATATGTGGGACTATTTATACACTTCCCCCTTCTGCATAGCCAGCACCAAGATTCGCAATGCAGAGTTTAGGTAGAAAGAGCAAGGACTTAATTGGATTTTCTTTTATCATATATATATATATATATATATATATATATATATATATATATATATATATATATATAATCTTTACTTTGGGAAAACAAAGAGTGGCCAGGGGAAAGAGAGGAAAAAAAAGAAGTGAAATGAAAGGAGTGAGAATTTATTTGGTACTTGCTGCTAGGCAGGCGGCAGTGAGAAATTGCTTCATAAACCTTCATACATTAGCCTTTTGGGTCGATGGTCAACAGAGATTTTCAGAGGCTTGGAGAACCATCTGGTTAATCTGACTAAGAGTTACAAGTGATCTGTACGATTCCCCTTTCTTCCAGTCAGGATCACAGACTATACACAAAAGAGGAATCTCCTAGTGAGGTCTCACTAGGTCAACTGGAATGTCCCCTACACCAGACAGTCGGGTTCCTGTTTTAGCTGGTGACAACCATGGATTTTCAGGAATGCTTGTTTAAGCCATGCTGTTTCTAGGCTAGCCTATGGGCAGGTGTGGTTTGGTGTCTTACCCATCCTTTCTTCAGTGATGATTCGGGTTCATATGCTTGCTCAAGCTGAAGCAAATGAACTAATGCTTCTTTCCCCTCGACCCGGGGGATATTATCTTGAAGCAGAAGCTCTGTCTCCAGAAGTCCAGTCATCTTTAGCAGGGGTCAAATGTGCGTGCATGCCCCCTATGTGGGAGACATTCATAATTCAACGACGTCTTTTTCTTTGGCTACATAAAATGGTTCTAAAACGTATTTGGATCCTAGTGCATTTTAAAAAGCTTTCAGTGTCTGTAGAGTCCATGATTGCTCACAGAGCTTGGAAATTGAATTTCCTTCCTGTACACAAAATTCACGTGACCAGTCTTAAATCAAGTACAGTATAAATTCACACTCCCACTTATACATATAATAATAATCAGCAGGATATTTCCATATATCATACTACTTTGCATTTCTTTAAAAATGAGAGAATACCAAGCAATACAATCTTGACAGATATGAAAGCCATTTGATAATAAATGAGTTTTTGTTAATGTTTTTTAAACTAATTGGATGGATATTCTTGATAGTGGCATTTTTTTTTTCTGAGATTACCTTGATGGACTTGCTTTGAATGGCCTCTCCTCCACAGCACTTGCCATTCAGCTGGCAGCTCTGCCCTCAGAACAGAGGTGCTATTCTGGGGTTGGGCCTATACGAGATAGGCTGTCCTTTCACATAAATTCTAAAAAGTGATAGTGGGAATTAACTCCTTAAGTAAGAAAGACCAAAATAGAGCTTTTCCCGTCACTCCATAGGTCAATAAAGCTTCCCCCATTGCTGAGAGAATGCAGGATTGCCTAGCAGGAATGTTTCAAAGGAGGCTTATTTTTAAAGTGGGAAGTTGAACTTTTTACCTCAAATTGGTTTTGTCTTGAGACTGCAGTTTCATGTAGCCCAGGCCGGCCTTGAACTTGTTATGTGGCTAAGAGTGACTTTGAACTCCTTATTCTCAAGCTTCTACCTTCCATCCCGTGTGCTAAAATAATAGACATGAGCTACCAAACTCAGCTCAAGTATTCTTTGCATTCCTGTTGGATCTCACAGTTTTAAATCATGGAATTTCTGCTTAATCTGTCCTGGTCAGTGACTTTAAAATCCTTTTCAGTATAGGTCAAGTGACTCTTTTCGAAAACACTTGGGAACAAAAGTGTTCTGGACTTGAGATTTTTTTTTTAAAGACTTGGAAAATTTGCATACATGTTGGATATTTGGGGATGGCACCCCAGTATAAGCACAAAATTCACCTACATTTTACGGACATCCTAGGCACAAAGCCTGGATGTGCAGTACTGTAAAAATTTTGTGTGTGAAACGAAGCCTTATGGTGTGGGATTTTCCATTTGGGGGTATGTCCTGTTGATAGTCAATGTTTCAGACTTGGGACTTTTCAAAAGGTGAGCCTGCAACCAAGGCTGTACATCTCCAGCTGTGAAACCATAGGACCCACAAGACCAAAACAGCAACAGTCTAAATTAACAAGCAATTCCAACACTTGGAAGCAGTTTTTCTGTTTGTTTTATTTATGGGCATGCTACCATAAAATATATTTGACCAATTATATTGACATGTAATCAATAATTATACATTTCAAGTTAATATTTATAAATGTAATATTTACAATATTTATAAACATTCATAATGTAGGCTAATAGGAGGTAGTAAAGACAGGGACAGATTATTATGAAAATGAAGAAATCTAATAGGTATTTACACAGGATGCTACGATACTCATCTAACAGAAGGGGAAGTGAGAGCAGCTTTGACAGGAAGTGGTTACTGAGCTGAGTTGGGGGATGAGTACTAGCATGGCAAGGCCTGGAGCCGACTTGAGAGGGCCAGTCTTCAGAGAACCAGGTTTCGCCTGTCTCAGCACCTCTTCCTGCTTAGTTCGCTCGCTCGTTGGTTTTGCTTTAGTTAGATTCTCACGCTCCCTAGGTTTCTAGAATGGGGAGGAAGGAACTCAGAGCTCTCTGTTCCGTTTGTCTAGAGGCCTCTAAACCATTCCTGGGTTGAAAACAAAATCAGTTTCCTCCCAGTGGCTGCTTCTCGGAGCGTGCATATGGCTCTCAGAGCTGGGCAGGTTGTACACCTCAAACAGGTTTGCCGACACCTGGCTGAGAGCCAAGGGCATGCGGAACCAGACTAGAAAAAGGCAATTTTCTCCAGCAGTGAGCTGTTCAAAACTCCATTTTTAGGACAAGTAGATGAATTAAGGAGTGAAATCATGTGCAGATTTAAATGCAAGACATTAATAAACTCCCTGCTTCATGGGCCCAGGTTACATCCCCAAAGCTCTTGAAATGCCTATCTCTTCTTTGTCCATTATATTAATTTAGTGGCAAACTACTAAGAAAGCCTGGACTGAAGAGTGTCTGGGTGCTCTGGGCTGAGTTCTCAGGAACAAAGTGACTGATGAATGTGTATGTGTGGAGCACATAGATGTGTATGTATGTACAAACACCTGTCCGGACATAACTCTGATCTGTGGGTATAGCCACATAGACAGGAATTCTGGGATGGGAAGAACACTTAGAAAAGAGTTCTGGGGCCCATCAGGGAAATCTATTGTGAGAGAAAAATGAGGATAAGCTGTTCTTAGTCTGGATCTTTCCTTAAAAAAAAAAACAAAAAACAAAAAAACAAAAAACAAAACAA
This sequence comes from Peromyscus maniculatus bairdii, assembly GCF_049852395.1. Lineage (NCBI taxonomy): Eukaryota > Metazoa > Chordata > Mammalia > Rodentia > Cricetidae > Peromyscus > Peromyscus maniculatus. The sequence continues at coordinate 44,441,204 of NC_134865.1, read as the reverse complement.
AACAAAAACAAAAAAAACAAACAAAAACCAAACAAATTCAACCAACCAAACAAGCAACCAGACAAACCACCCAAAAAGCAAAAGCACCAACGAGCTTGTAGCGAGGAGACAGTAAGGAAGACGCTCTCACTGCGCGCAGTGTTCTCCTCTGACCCCCCACCCTTACTTTGCAACGTCACTGACCTCATCAATCCTAACCGTGTTCATATCCCACAATGCTCCACTCTCGCATGGTTGCTTACAGACCTCCGAGGTGCTAAGTAGAGAAAATTCCGTTCTTCTACAATTACTCCAAGCTCATATCTTAAAATATGGAACCGTGGTCAATTATGTGTTCATAGTTCCAGCCACCACTAGTCCCCGCTCCGCTGGTGCGGGTATGTGTGACGTTGGCATTGGAGAGGTTTCCCTCTGTCATCTAGCACATCCTCTGTGGGACTGTCTGTAGCAGTGTTCTGAAATAGCTTCCCCCTCCCTGTGCCTTGAATCCTCTCCCTCTCCTGCACTGTTAAAGTGTGGTAGTAGTGAGGATTTATTTTTGTGGGAGGATCTCATGCAGTCCGGTACGTCCTTACATACCCGAAGATGACCTTGAACTTCTGATCTTCTTGCCTCTCCCTCCCCAGTGTTGGGATTACATTGTGCCACTGGCCACTAGTGTTAGGTATTCTGGGCTTCATGCTTGCTGGACCGTCCCTCTGACATCTGAACTATGTCCTCAGCCCCCAGTAGTGGGACCTTACAGGGAGACATGAGCAGAGCTATAAACCTGGCCTGATCAGATGTTGAGAAGGAAGTCTGTGTGTGTCCACATCCTCCTAGAGAAGGGGATGAGAGTGGGATGACGGACAACCTATCCCGAGAACCCTAGAGGGTTTTGTTGTTGTTGTTTACAGTAAAGGTTCATGTGAGATCTTCTTCACTCAGGAGCCCTCTTGGAAACCCGTTAGGAAAGCTCTCTGAAGTGTGCAGGCTGGATAGCGAGAGCGTGGTGCCGTCTGGGGGTTGGGTAAGCACCTTTCCTGGCAGTCCCAATGAGAGAGTGAGGCAAAACAAGAGGGCTTGAGAGTGTTATGAAATGCAGCAGCTAGAACATGGAGACGAAGAAGAGAAGAATTATTTAAGTTTCTGGCTCAGCCTTGTGGGCGGATGCTGCTGTTGCTGTTAAGTGAGATTCGGATACAGGAAGAGAAAATCAATGGAAAAACACTCTCAAAGATGGTAGCACTCCATTGTAAATGCAATCTATCAATATTGAATCCATGTCTCACTGCACCTTAAGGTAATGGCCATCGGTAGTGTTGGCTTCTATAGATGTAGAGAAACTATTAGAAGTGCAAAGCTATGCTTTATATTATGTCCTTGTGCTAAAGATGCTGACTGTGAATCCCTTCAACTTTAAATTTTTAAATGATGCAGAGAATGTATAATGCCAAATTCACTTACAGGATGGTGGATGATATAACTTTAATCTTAGATTTTTTTTTTTTACTTTATTATCGCTTTCTGATGTAGGGAAGCCTTAATGAATTCTGCCAATTTATTTCTAAGGTTCCATCCTTAGAATCCATCAAAGATCAGAAACATTAAGTGAACATTTTTTCTTTAGTAGAGAGGAAGATAAGACTTGCCAGGCCCAGGGGGATGCATCAGAGTCTTGATTGTGTATTTACTCATTTGATAGCTTATTGAATAAAACAGCAGGGGGACTAATTATCTTTCCCAGCCAGTTATTGTTTTAAAATACCTTTTATAATTGTGGTAAAATACACTTAATATTTCCCATCTCGACGATGAGTGGGTAGTTCAGGGTATCAAGTCCATGTGCAGTGTTGTGCAAACATCATCCTCATCCGTCTTCAGAAACCCACCCTGCATCATTCATCATCCACTCCCTATTTCCTTCCCCCTGACAAGCTAGCCACCATTCTACTCCTTATCTCTCTGAACTTGACTACTGCACAAGAGCTCATTAGTTTTCAAGCAAAGGAGAGAGAGCATTATAGAAATCAATAAGGACGCCTTTACGGCTCTCCATGTTGGCTGACGTGAAGCCCATCACACTGTCAGGGTATGGGCAGCGCACTGGTGCCTTTGGGCTAACCACTCTGATGCTGCCCCTCCAGTTCAGAGCTAGGGATGCACCCCCTGTTTCCAGATAGGTGACAATGAGCAATGGTAGGGTTTGGCAGCGTGGCACCTGAAGTAGCTCGGTCCAAATTGGAATTCTAGCCCTGCCTCCTTCCTAGTTGGGTAAACTTGGACAGGCAGTGGAGTCGGAGTTTCCACATCTGTAAATCAGTAGAGACCACCTGACGGTAGAGCTACCAAGCTTCCACGGGCCCCTCAACGGAAAAGCACTTGGACTGGAGTCTGCTCTGCCGTTTGTGTTGGACGGCATTAACTACTGTCGTTTCTCAGGTGTGCTGTGCCTCCCGAAACCTCATTCTGCCAGTTCCAAGTGACTGGGTGCATCCTCGGATCTTGATTATGGAGTGCTTTAAGACTTCTCCACCGTGCTTTTGAAAATCGGTGGAACCGGGATGCAAGATGTGCTTCCTTCGTTTGATGGTGAACATATGAAATGTGATGATTTTTGTGGCTTCGGTATGGTGACTCACAGGCCTGAACACACTGTGCACCTCGTAAAGGAGCATGAGTCAAGCCTTTATACTCATTGCCGAGTTTCTTCCTTAGAACCACAGAATTTGGGGATGCAATAGCCTGGGATTCCCTAAATGGACCCCCAGTTTCCATTAGGCACCCCTTATCCTCTTAGAACTTGGCACCTCTTGTTAAAAGGTCCACCCGGTTCCATCACACTCTGCTGCAAATCTCTTCTTGTTGCATGTTCACAGACTAAATTCGGAGGGCTTTTCTCTCTCTGAGGGAGAGAATTTTTATCTTCATTACTTCTGGTCTTTTCTGATTGACATAGTAAGGGAAGGATGAATAATATAAGCAACTCTAGATTCCGAAACCTGAGTTACCAGTTCATCTCTTAAGACCCAATCCTATTTTTTTTTCTTTTAATGTTTAGAGACTTCATCTGTTTCTCACTGTTGGTACCATTAGTGCCAAAACTCACTCCTGGGTGAGTGGATGGATGAATAAATGCCGAGTTTTCTGTGATGGAATACCGTGGAGACGTCAGGAAAACATTTAACACAGAAAAGCTTGGGGGCGAGGAGTCATGCAAGCCTGCCTGTGTGTTTGATTCTCAGAACCCAGGTAAAAAGCAGGCTGAGGTGGTTCCTGCTTGTGCTCCCAGCATCCCTACAGAGAGATGGAGGATGGAGACAAGAGACCTAGAAGCTGCTGGGCCAGTTAGCTAGAGCATGCAGCCTAAACAAGAGAGATCTTGCCTCAACAAGGTGGAAGGTGAGAATGGATCCCCAAAGCTGTCCTCTGACCTCCAGATTTGGGTTATGATGTGCATGTACCCACATGCACATGTGTGAGAGCATGTGTGCTTATTGTGTACACAAACATACACACGCAAGCATGCACACACACGCACACACAATAAAGTTTTCAAATCTTAAATACGTGTTTATTCCCTATGTCCCGTCCTCTTCGGGGTTGTCATTTTCCATTTCAAAAATGCTCTTGCTTAATCACCGTGTTTAGAATCTTTCTTCATGAATTCTAAGGCAACTGTGACAATCTTGTTCTGTCACCTTGCATCCCAAAGCTTGTTGATAAGACTGTATAACTGCCTGCACCAACACCCACCAGCGTCCCTCCTTCTGCCCAGGACTGGCTCTCCTGCTCAGCCAACCTGTGTTCTTGTGGAGAGCCAGCAGGGCCCCGAGAGGGTGCTCAGATTCTCAAAGCAGCCTTCTTCTTGGAGCAAATTAAGGACAAACAAATCATTTTGGGATTTTGACCTAAATCTTAACCCATTTATTTTCTTAAAATAAGTGTCTTTTTTTCCCCCAACGCTTTTCTAAGTGTTTATACAAAAGCACCGTGGTGTCATCATTGCGTTCTAAAGTGAAGCATTGGAGGG